>NW_006399779.1:19011321-19034220 GCF_000299155.1 Elephantulus edwardii
AAGGATTCTGGGGCTTCGTCTGACATACTTTGGACATGTTGCCAGGAGGGATGGGTCCTTGGAGAGGGACATAATGCTTGGGAGGTGGAGGGACAGTGCAGGAGGGGAAGACCCTCTGTGAGATGGATTGATTAGGTGACTGGGGTAATTGGGATGGGTGTGTCGGAGGCAGTGCGGTTGGCACAGGATAGAGCAGGGTTTAGGGCTGTTGTGCAAAGGGTCGCTATGAGTCGAAAACGACTCGACGGCACATAACAACAACAACAACATATCTAGATCAAGACGCTCTTTCATGAACAAAACAAGAGAACACCATATGGTTGAAAATTAAGAAAGTTTTGTGTCAACGTTAGGGTTAGCGTTAGTGTTGAGTCAGGTATATCCTCTCTCCACACCTACATTCTGAGTAAATCATTCGAGAAGCGAAACTCTATGAAGAAGAATGTGGTGTCAGGATCCATTATGCAAACTCTGTTATGCAGATGAAAGTGAAGAAGACTTGATGCACTTGCTGCATAAGATCAAAGACTACAACCTTCAATATGGACTACATCTCAACATTAAGAAAATGCCAGATGTTCCCCATTGGACCACTAGGCAACATTATGACAAATGGAGAAAAGATTGCAATTGTCAGTGACTGTATCTTACGTGGATCCAGAATCAACACTCTTGGCGCCAGAAGTCAGGAGATATATAGCATTGGGAAAGTTTGCAAGCAAGGCCCTCTCCAAATTACTGAGAAACAATGATATCAGTTTGAAGACTAAGATAAGCCTTTTCACATGCTATATACCTGAGAGCTGGACAATGACAGAGGAGTTGATGCCTTTGATCTGTGTGGCGTTGGAGAAGAGGACTTAATATCCCACGGACAGCCAAAAAGAACAAACAGATAGGTACTGGAGACAGTAGACCCAGAGTGATCCTTGGAAACAGATGATAAAAGTTCATCTCACGTTGAGCATGTTAGGAGACAATGTTTGCTGGAAAATGACAACATACTTGTAAAAGTCAGCAAAAGAAACAGCCCCTCAGCCAGATGGATTGACACAGTGACTGCAGTAATGGACTCAAGTATGTCAGAAATGATGTGTGGACAGAGGTTAGGGGAGTTTTCAGGCCTATTGTTCACAGGATCACTATGAGTTGCCCTCGCGGCAACAGTACCCAATAACAAAAGGAAGGTGCTGGCCTAGTACTAACAAACTGTGCTGTCATATCAAAGACACAGAGTTCAAATCCGTCATCAGCTCTGCAGGAGAAACAAGAACAATCTCCTCCCATGCAATTAACTGCCTCTGCAAACCAGAGTCAGTGCTAGCTATGGGTCAGTTCCACAAAACACAACACAATAACAAAGCCAAAGCCATACTAGAACCTGGATATTAATACTGAGTTGTGGTGACCCCATGTGTTTCAGAGTTGAACTCTACTCCCTAGAGATTCCATGGCTATAGAAGCCGATCACTGTGCTTCTCTTCTGAAGCTCTTTCGGGTAGTTTGGACCTGCTTAACTTTGAGTTAGTAGCAGAACACTTAATTGTATTCTCGGTAGCTTTATTTATGGAAGCAGGAGTGACATCCACTTCCTAAACAACATGCCTCTGGAAACTTTATAAACTTTGTTAAATGTCGAGAGCTGTAGGGGGCTTTATGCCTTTTGTTCATAGGGTCTCTATGAGTCGTGCTAGACTTGAAGGCAATCAACAACAACAGCAGCATTATGTTGTCATTGATATGTGTCATGAGTCATTACCAACTCATAGCTGACCCTGCAGTGAGTTTTCGGAAACACTGAGTCACTGGGATGATATTGTCTTTCTTCCATGAAGCAGCTAGTGGATTGGAACAGCTGTTGGATTGGCCACACAGCTCCTTATCACTAGGCCTCCTGAGCATAATATCCTGCTTAATTCTCTAAATAAACGATGAACTCCCTGAGTTCTTGTGTATGGTCAATAGGAAGTTGTGCTGCTAGATTGTAGGTGACACTTCTTTGGTGGTTTGGTTCTGCCAGAAGCTCCAGAAAGAAGGTCGGGGAATCTCCTCCCATACTATCTGTAACCACAGAAACTCAGTGGAGAATCAGCTATGAATTGATTGCAACTTGACCGGAATGAGGGTGAGGTATTTCATTTACATTACATCACAAGGCAGAGAGATTTTACAGATGCAGCTAAAGCTCACAAGCTGACCCACGAGTGTGTTTTCAGAGGCAGTAAATCACACAGGAGCAGATACCATTTTACAGTAGAGCCCCCAGTGGGCTCATAGAGCTTGCCTTTGAGTTGGCGGTGAAACTCCTTACCACTAGGCCAACAGAGGCCCTTTTGTAAGACCTCTATACAGAAACCAAACAGAATAGTGTAGCCTAATTTAGGTTTCCACTAAATGTTGTTATTATGTACCATCGAGTCGACTGTGATTCATAGTGATCCTAAGTACAATGGCTCAAGTATATCAAAGATGGTGAGGATAGCACAAGATTCCAGTAAATAGACAATCATTTTTCCAAAAAACTAAATATGTTTTTTGAAAGTTTACTGATTTATGGCTATTCATCCTATGCCTGAATCATTTATTTTTTTTCTTTCTATCTATAAATATCTTTTAGATATTTGTAACTTAATTTTAAATCCATTTTCAAATCCAAATAAATTATCTCAGAAAAAGTTAATATTCAGGGGTTTTTTTGTTTAGGTTATGGATTGAATTAGGTCCTCCAAAATGCTTGGTTGTTGCTCTGTACCAACCAAGCTGAACACACACATCTATCATGATGTTACCTATTGGATCATTAGTGAGAACCTTTATTTCCTGGATGTTGAGATGTAATCTGCATTGACAGCTGTAGTCCTTGATCTTCTGAAGCAAGTTATTTCAAGTCTTTCTCACTTTCAGCAACTAAAATTGGGTAATCTGCATAGGGAAGGTGGTTTTTTTGGTGTATGTGTGTTTGTTTAATTTATTTTATTTTTTTTTTGTATACCGTCGACTCGGATCTGACAGGTACAGAAAGAGATTGCTCTTTCTTCTCCAGCAGAGCATCTGGTGGATTTGAACCACATACCTCTGCGATTGCCACTAGGACACCAGAGCTCCCTATAAAGGAGGTTTTCAATGGGTCTGCCTCTGATCCTGATGCAGCATTTCTCTTCATAGAGTCCAGCTTCTCGAATGATTTGCTCAGCACACAGATTGAATAGGTATGAAGAATAGGTATGAGGACATCTGTTGTACACATGTCTTGGTCTTAAACCATACAGTGTTCCCTTGCTCTGAATGCAAAATCAAGATGTTAAGAACAGGGTTATGATCTTCAGCATGTGTGTAAGGAAAAGCAATCTAAATCTTTCAATATCTCTGTCTGTCTTTCTCCCTATTTTTCTTTCTCTTTTGACTTACAGCTTTTTGTGGGTGTTGGCATCCTTTGTGGCTGTTTCACTCCAACCCTCATGCTACCTTCTCATGGCTTCTCTCAGTTTCTGTTCTGTGACTACATCTTCCTAATCTCTGGTCCTGTCTTGATAGCTGACTGATCAATGACTCTGCTTTTTGTATCAGGTTGAGCTGCTAACCCAAAGGCAGGTGGTTCGAATCTACCAGCTTCTCTTTCAGAAAAAAAAGATGGAAAATCTCATTGACAGCTTCTTTAAGCTCCTGAAGTGTCAGCTATAAGTTGATTTTGACTCAGCAGGACACAACATCATCTCCCTCTGCCTCACTCGTAAGAATATTTGTCAGTCACCTGAATAATCCAGAATAATCTCAGTTTGAAATCTTTGAATTCCATTTTCCTAGTCAGGTCAAATCCAAGATTCCAGGCCATGGGCATATTTTTTTTTTGAGAGTCATCAATTAGAAAACAAAGAAATGAAAGAATTTAAAATAACTGTTTAAATAAACACATCATAGGTTAAAGGGCAAGAGACGGGATGGGAGGGACAATAACCATTATAATAAAATATATAGTAAGTAAAAGAGATACATTTTAAGAAAATTCTCAAAATCTGACAGCCATAGACTCTGAAAGCAATTCAGCAGACCCTCTGCTGCATCTCTGCGGCTACACATTGCAAGGAAGAATACCCATCTTTCTCCCAAGGAGCAACTAGTGGATTCAGACACCAAAATACCATGATCTTTGGGTCCCTAGTGCTGCTCTCTATGGGCCCAGCAGCCACAGCTCTATTGTGATAGAACTCAAAACTTCACAGCAACTGTCTCATACTTATTTATAGCATATTACAGTCATTACTTCTTCATTCCTGTGGCAGATGTAATAGTAAATATAAAACTATAATACAATGTTTCATTCTATAGAAAAGTAACTTTATATAGAACATAGAATATGCACTATTGGTCACTTTAGCTTGGTTTTAAAAATATGATATGTGAACGTTTTAGTAGTATCTCCTACGATGAGTTCAGGGGTATTATAATTTAGACACGAGATTATCATTGTCCAAATAATTGGACAGAAGGACAAAAGAGTATAACTGGTACCTTTTTATTTTGCATGTGTATCATTGCTATTATTCAACTCATTGCTGTGGAATTGGAATTCATACAGCTAATCTCCGTGATGCTTCTAAAGCTGTGAATCACATGAAAAGAGACGACTCATCCTTCCTCCATGGAAAGGCTGGTGGATTCAAACCATCAGAGAAGCTTAGTCTTTGGGATGCAGGGTAACGCTGCAGGGCATGAGCTACCAGAAATCCCTCATTAGTATTACCAATAATATAATTAGATTATTGTTATTAGTAGTAGTGATAGCAATAATGTAATTACCTAAAACAAGATATATTTCCTGTGGGCAATTTAGGTGTTTTAATAACGTACATTTGTTGATAAAATTTGTTGAGCATAGCAGAATGCCTAGGAAATATTACACCTTTTTTTTATTGACTCAATTATGATGGGGCAGAAAATAAATCTTTCACAATAAGGAATATTTATTGTTCCTTCTGCAGAAAGCAAAACCAACTGGATTAACAGTATTAGAATCACTTTTGTGAACTTCAGAGAAATGAGGGTAATAATTTATATGAGTCTTAAACAGCTCCCAAACTTCATTTCTACTTGATAAATGCATATTTCAATCTATGGAAAATACCCTGTCCAATAAAACATCTAATATAAGAGATCAATTTATTGTTAATAAATTTGAATATTACAAAGATCCATTTAGAAAATAAGTTATACTTTATCAAATAATTTTAAAAGCCATAATTCACTTTGTCAGAAGACACGCAGATCCCTATAGAGGTCTAAATGATAAAATAAATCCCTATCCTGAGAAAAATATGTAGATGAGGAAGTGATTCACATATATTTTTTAAAAAATTGAGGTTTCTTTTTTTTTCCCCTCTGGGTGACATTTCACTGGTCAAATGTTTCAGAGAAAATTAAGTATCCTTAACACCAAAATAAAAAAAAAAAAATTTCTGCCTTACATACAGCAGAACCATAGTGTAGTAATAGTGAATGGTACAACTATCTTCAGAGTTGAAATTAATAAAATTATGATTGTGTGTACATAGACTTAATGAGGATGATAAAAAGAGTTAAAAGATGTAAATGTTGCTTTATGATTTCCAACAGTATTAAATATCAAGGGGAAAAAAACCTAGAAAATTAATTTCTAACAGTAACAGTAAAATGGAAGAGAGTAGAAAATAAAAGCTCAGGAAAAAGGAATGAAGAGAAGAATACACAAATGCTTGCTTTTGTCTAGAATGGCAATGGTGTTTAGGTGATAACAAAAATCTCAAATATTGCGAAAGTTACAGCAAAGATGGAAATGATATCTATTTAATCTTATGATAAAAAATAGAAGGTATATTATGCTTTAAATGTAATCAAATAATTCCTGATAAATTTAATAAAATTCTTTGTTTTCACAACAAAACAAGCAGAGATTTGTATTCAGTGTACATAAAATAAAAATCAAACTAATTGCCATTGAGTTAGGATCTACATGCCACTAGCCCTGAGGCTATAAATCACATAAGAGGAGAATGACAATCCTCTTGTGGAATAGCTGCTGGGTTTAAAATATCTGCATTTGTGTTGGCAGCACAACTTCTTATTCACTAATCCACCAGAGTTCCCCAAATATACATGTTATGTGCTTATTAGGTGCCTTCATGTTGAGTATGACTCATAATGACCCTATGAAGAACAGATCTGAACTCTACCCTATCTTGTGCTATCCTTACAATCTCTGGCATACTTGAGCCTGTTACTGTAGTCACTATGTCACTTCATGTGGTTGAGGGTCATCATCCCTTTTACCACCCTCAATTTTCTCTAAGCAATAGCCCCTCCTAGCAACATGCTCAAGGTGTATGAGATGAAGCTTTATTACCTACACCATCAAGGAACACTCAGTCTGCTCCTCTCCAAAACATATGTTTGTTCTTTTGGAAGTCCAAGGAATATTCAGGACTCTTTTCCAACACCACAGCTCAAAGCAGCCAATCAAAATAATAGCAAAATTCAGAATATAAACATTCATTCAATTATCATGGGAAAATATCGACTTCCTACACAGCATGCCTTCAGAAATTCTATGAACTTTGATAAATGTTGATAGTTATAGAAAGGCTTCAGACCTTTTGTTCATAGGGTTGCTATGAGGCATTCTCGACTAGAAGGCAATCAACAACAACAAAGTATTTTAGAATACATTTGCAGAAGGTCAAAGACTGTGGCCTTCAAAATGGATTGAAGCTCAAAAATCAAGAAAACAAAGATTCTCACCACTGGACTGAATGTCAGCATCATGATAGATGATGATGAGACTGAGATTGTTAGCAACTTTAGTTTGCTTGTCTTTACAGTCAACACTTTTGGTACCAGGAGCCAAGAAATTAAAAGACAAATTACATTGGGAAAGTCTGTTGTCAGAGACCTCTTCAAAGTACTAAAGAGCAATGATATTAGCCTGGAGACTAAGACATGCCTGACCCAGGCCATAGTCTATGTAATCAGAAAGTTACATGCATCAGAAAGATGGACAATGACTACAAATGATAGAAAGAGAATTGATGCCTTTTTGCTTTGGTCCTGGAGAAGAGTATTGAATATACCATGGACTGCCAAGAGAATGAACAGGTTCATCCTAGAAAAGGGGAGACAGGTCTGCTCTTTGGAGACAAGGATTCTGAAGCTTCATTTGACATATTTTAGACATGTTGCAAGGTGGGACCAGTGCTTTGAGAGGGACGTTATGCTTGTGAGGGTGGAAGGACAGTGCAAGAGACAAAGACCCTCAAAGAGATAAATTGATTCAGTGTCTGGGATAATGGGGTTAGGTATGTCAGAGACAATAAGATTGGCACAGGATAGAGCAGGGTTTACATAGGGTCACTATGAGTTGCAGGCAACTCGATGGCACATAACAACAACAACAAACTATGTTAGTTACATTCTGTAAGGAAATTGTGTCCACTTTGTACTCAGTTACCAATATAATGGTCTTCAAGTCAACTGAGAGGTTCTGGATAACAAAGGTTTGCTGATATTGTTCCATAAAGATTACATCCATGAAATTCCTATGACAGTTCTGCTCTTTATCATATTGGGTTGTCATAATTTGGAATCAATTAGAAGGTTTTGGAAGAGGGAACTGTGATCCTGGCTAGAAATAGAGATTTTCTTTTGTTATGTTAATTTGATTTAACCAGAGTAGTTTATTTCTACATCTAATCACTTTTGAATAATAAAAAGAAGAAGAGGACGTAGAGATATGCAGTGGGAAAAGTATCAAAAAGAACAGCAAGAAATGCTAATAATGTCCAGCAGACAACTCTATAAAGAGCAAACGCTGCATAAAGATGGCCATACATATCTGACATTTGCCAACTCCACAAAGGGGAACTGTCCCTGTCAACAAAATCAACACCACCAAACAAATTCCTATGAGGTCATACATGGCCCCCACATTCCCACACTTCTTTCTACTCATATTAACACTAATCTTCCTAATCTGTTGGGTCCAAAATCGAATGTGATATCTCACAGACTCCACACAACCACATTAAGGAAGTCAAAGGTTATAAATCAGGTTGGCAGCAAGATAAAATTACTCAGGACAGCTTCTGAAATTTGCTCACAGGCATCTCACCCTCAATATGTTGGCTTTAGGCTTAGTATTATAAACATGTAAGTACTGCCATTTATGGCTCTCCACTTCACCCTCCAGTTTTCTAACAATCTTGGGCAGAGGCTTTTAGCTCTGGTTCTGTTGGGAATAGGTAGCAATCCCAAGGTCAGCTCCATTTCACACCAGGTGTCTTATTTCTCTGCTGCAGCTACTTTAGCTGCTGCTCCTACAGATGCTGGTCTGAATAGTTCAAGAATCTTTGGTCCCAAAGGGCATGTTGCACTTTCTGCTGCTGCTTTGCTAGAGATGAGATTCTCAAAGTCTCCTTCTAGAGCTACGGAATTTAGTGGTGAAACCACCTACTCCCACTGTGGATAGGTGAACACACCCTTTTTACATAGTTTTGCCTATCCACATGGTAAAGTCAGTCAATGTCTTAGGCAGCAATTTGAACAATAAAACCTTAACATGAATACAATAAAATTAAGACAGGCTCAAAGTAAATCAACACAGTCAGGACTTTGATTTGGACTTTTAAGCTTCAGAGGTGTGAGACAAAAAATGTCTGCTCTTTAACAAGCATGTTACCACTGAATTAGAATGAATCTAGGGCTGACCCTTTGTTAGTTTTCTAAGACAGTAGACTGTGCAGGAGGAGATTACCCATTTTTGTCCCTCACAACTGCTGTTTGATTTTAATTGCCAGAAAGGTGCCAACTTTGTATTTTCAGGGCAACTCCTTATGGGCTGTGACACACCATAAGGTGTTTCTGTTTGATCAATACCAGATAACCAAGATATATCACAAAATGTGATATCAGATTCTCTAAAACTCAATTGCTAAGAATAAATTCAAGTTATAGAAAATTTCCATTTGAGTTTTTCAGGTTCTAAATCTTTTTTAGAGGAAACTGCCTATTGTGACCCAAAGAACCCCTATTGGATTTAACCATCAACCATTTGGTTAACAACATGACACATCAACAGTATGCCACTATTATCTGATATTCCACATGGCGACCAGTATCTCTGTGGGGAAAAATAATGCAAAGGTACAGAAATCTTGTGGCAGACTCAAAAAGTTCACACAGACATAGAAAATCCCTATGTTTTGTTTAAAATAGTGATAGGCCCTAAAATAATACCTGGTTGGAAATTAGTAGTAAGTTATATGGGCAAGAATATAGTTTATCTTCATTGTGAATTGTATTACTACCTTTATAAATATTGGACAAGGGGAAAGATTGCCTGAGTATGTTTAAAATGTTTGGCTCCTTGTGAGTTGTGATGTGTGTGTGAGTGATATACACACATAAGCAGATGCAAATAGGAAGAAAAATAAGACAATATTAGAAATATACTCTCCTTGTGTTCTGAGACCTTTAATGCTTTCCAGAAATTTTAGATGATAATGTTAGATTTTATCAACCACTGTTGGTCTAATCAGGAAAGATAAATAGCAATAATACTCTGAAATAGAAGATTTCTAGGTGAACTAAAACCTTACTGTGATTTTTGTGCCTTGGAAGCAGCTCTGAATTATAGTGACCCTGCGTAGAAACATAATGAAAAGCCGTTTGGGTCTGCACCATCCTCAAAAATGTTTGAGATCACTGTGTCCATTTATGCCATTGGAGGTCTTCCTCCTTTTTGCTGACCTCTACTTTAGCAAACATGTTGTCATCTAGGAACTAATCCTTCCTTCTAGCATGTCCAAAATACGTGAGACAAAGTCTCACTTCTCAGGAACATGCTGGCCGTATTTCTTCCACAATAGAATTTGTGTGTTCTTCTGATGGTTTATGGGGTAGTCAATATTCTTCACCAACTCCATAATTCAGATGCACTAATTTTTCCTTATTCTTGCTAATTCATTGTCCAGCTTTCTCAGGGACATTTTTCTTTCAGAGTTTTGATTTACAAAAGCAAGCTTTTCTCACTCAGGCTTCAACCAGGGAGAGAGAACTACTATAAATATAATGGAATAGAAGAATTATTGTAAAACTAGGACCTTACACACTTGGAAAAGAAGCCCCAGAAATAGTAGACTAGAAAGAGGACAGTACTGATGAATCAGACTAAAGTCTTCAAACAGCCTTTCTAGAGTGTTAAAGCAAAGCCAGGCACATTTGGGCAGACTCTCCTAGCCTGCTACCATTGTGATTCTCAAAGAGGAGTTGGTGTAGCTGTCAGTGAATTGTCATCCTCTTAGACCCGGGAGTTGGAATATTGCTGTTTAGTTAGCCAGCTTTGGGTGAAGAAGAGCTTGGTGCAGAGTAATGGTCATAAAGATAAAAGAACTCAAGTTATTGCCATCAAGTCGAAAACAGCTCATAGCTGGCCTTTCAATGGGCTTCTGAGACTGTAAGTGACAATGGAGAAGAATGCATATATTCGCCCAAGATTTCACCAGGTCATTACCAGCTTAACTCCCTACAGACTATGCCACCAGAGATCTCTCAAAGAGAAGAGTTGGTGTTGTTTTTGTTGTTGTTGTTATGTGCCCTTGAGTTGGAAACTACACATACCTGGCCCCTCAGGAGGTTTTCAGAGACAGTAAATAACTGTCCATCTTTATCCTGTAGAACAGTTGCTGTATTTGAACCCTCTGCCTTTGACTTGACAGTACAACACTTTACCCCTTACTCCACTAAAAAAAAGAAAAACATAATTCATCAGCATATCTTCTCCCTTTCAACAATGGTAACACACTTCATTCATTTGGTGGCCCTTTCAGTTTTTAAAGACCTATTAAAAATATCTTTTAGAAAATTCTATCTGGGGAAGGCTCTCTGCTACAGCATAAAATTACGTTGACACAACATAGAACCATCACAAAATATCACAACAGAATTTGGTTTTAAGTTGTTGTTATGGGCCGTGATTTTCTTGTTCCCCTGTATTTTTATTTTTATCTCTTTTCCCCCATTTTGTTTTAATTTTATATTGGTGTACTACTTATTAATAACTTTCTAATATCAGTAGGGACAGCTCTGGTGACTTAGTGATAAAGAAGTTTGAATCTACCAGCTGCTTCATCAAAGATGAGCAATCTCCTGGATATTTGCTGTCTCTGAAAACGTGCTTGAGTGTCAGCTATGATTCATATCCAACTTGATATCATAACAACAACAACAAATACTGGTCAGGGACACTTATTAGCAGTAAGATTAAAAGTACAAACCTACCCTTTTCCCCCATAGAATAAAGGCAAAGATGTCCTCTCCGGTTAAGATTTATAACTTTGGAAGCCAAATAGAGCATCACCATGAGTTGAAATTGACTCACTGGAAATGAGTTTTATGTATCGTCACTCTGCTGATTCCTACATGCTAAACTGTTTGTAAATGACTGTAGACATCATATAACATATAGACTAGTTTTATGCTCTGCTTGTTAAAATAAAATCCCCAGATTGAGTTTCCAGCAAAGAACATACCTACTACGAGTTAGCATTGAGTACTTTCAGTACCCAGAAATTTAAGTCAAATATGCTGAGTTTTGGTTTAATCTAATAGAGAAGGGAGATTATATGTGCTCAAATACCTCCTGGGACTTTCAAATATAAAATCTTCTTAAAGAAAAGGTTATATCCCAATGTTCATTGCTGTCCTATTCAAGAGTTAAAAACAACTCAAGGATCCATTATCAGATTAATGAATAAATAAATTACGGTATACAAAGGGATACTATTAAATAAAATCTACCTGTAAGACAAACCAATTTAGCAAATTAAGGATGAGAAATCACATCACACTTGCTTTTATTCCTTTCATTTACATGAAGAGATCATGAACTGCCCTCTTTACCCAAAGATGGTGTTTCCACTGCCATATGTGGAAGCGTGAATTTGGGATGCAGTTCTTTGTCTTTGGTCTTTCTTGTACATTTTCTTTCTCATTTGCATAGTGATCATAGTGTTCCAAGTCTAAACAAGAAGTAATGCAATTCTTTTTAAAATGATAGGCCAGATGATGGATTAAAAAAAAAAATCAAAAGCTTTATTCATGAATTCTTACTTTGCTGATGATTCTTTGACAGATATCCAAGGTCTATGGAATAAGAACCAAGGGAAAGGAAGACATCCTGACTTTTTGTTTACAGTAAGTAAGAGGTTACTGAAATGGAAAAAGCTATTAGGATCCAAACAAGCAGGTCTGATGTCTTTCACTTATTCCACAGGGCCTCGTCTGGACTTCATTTATATTCTGGTGAGTTGGCCTTTTAAGTGACCTCCCTAAAAGTCATGAAAGTTCTCACAGCCTGAATGGCTGCATTACAAGAGTCTTTTTCTCATTTCCATCTCTGGTCTCCCCAGAGACTGATTTTTATTATAAGAATATTAAATGCACTAATGAAGGGTTTCTGTCTTCTCAATTCTACGTGGATGTTTTGACTGATCCTTTAACCTCAAGTCTCAAAAAATGATATTTAGGCAGCTGTCCTTGATCATCACCCCTTGTTCCTTTTCAAACACTGATATATTTAAGAAATTTCTTGTATTTAGTAAGTGTTTATGAGGGAAATCTTAATGCTAACTTACTGTTCTTTTCAGAATGTACGGTTCTTATCTGGTATCATAAATATATGCTTGTGCACACCCTTCCACAAACACCCTCATTAGGATAAGGGTTTCCTCAAAAAAACTCTGATAAAATTGAATTTTTCTTATCCTACAAAGCTGAGATTGCTCTTCTGGCTGTCTCCTCCTTTTTGAGAACACATACTTAAAACAGATTTTGACACGAGCTCAACATTTTTCTTTTCATACTTCCTAGGAAGTAAATTCAATTACTGTGAGGAAATGATGCATATCTACTTATTAAAAATCAAGTCATAAGACAAAGTCAAAATGAAAATGTATAAAATTCTGTCACTAGCTACTATGAATACTATTTGGTGAACAATATTCCAGACCAGACATCTTTCTGCGTGCGCACGCGCACACACACACACACACACACACACACACACACACGGCGGGGGGAGAAAGAGAGAGAGAGAGAGACTAAAATTAGAAAAGATCCGTATTTTTATATGAAAACTCTTGGCTTCATTTTATTTAATCAAACAAAATAGAGCTGAAGTGGGGAAGTGAAACAGAACATACAAGCATTACTGAACCTAGAAATTTCTTTTTTCTTTATAAAATGTATATTACATGTTAGAAATTTATTTAAAGTTAAAAGGAAATACAGTTAGTTTTCTTTATGAGATTGGAACCTGATATTAGACGTATACATGATGGCTGCAACTGTGTATTATTAAAAGATGATACACATATTCCTTCAAAAGTTGCTTGATATCATAATATATCACTTTGCACTTATTGTATCATAGTTTTGCTAAGTAATAACACTTAATATGTAATGATGAATAATATAATAGTAATATTAATATGTTATTGATTTTACTTTAAAAGCACTTTTCTTCTGTTGCCCATTTTACTTTACAAGCAATGTTTAAATGTCTTAATTCTGTTAAATCAGTTAGTGTTTCTCTCTAGTTCTTCTGTGTTTTATCGTCATCCTTGGACACACTTTATCATTAAATAGTTTTCTGAAGACAAACACATAAAAGTATTCTCTGAAACCTTACTAGACTGGGACCACTTTTATCTCATTCTCAGAATGGAGGGATAATTTGGTTATACATATAATCCTAAAGTTTTATTCCCTCTGTCAGAACTTCATCTGATCTTCTCTTTTGTGGCTACATGAAGATCACCTTTTTTGATGCTGACAACACCAATTAATTAAGTCTAATTTTTCCTTACTGTAAATTCTATTATTCTATTATACTAACAAGGAAACACTCCATGGCTTTTTTTTTCTTTTTCTATAATTATATTTTATTAATTTTCATAAACATTTACAGAGATTTTGGGCTTCCACTCATTCATTGTTGCACTATTCTCTCTACCCTCCTCCCAGGGTGTTCTTGTCCAAATGCCACAGTGCTTGTCAAAGCCAGTTCTGATTAATCTTCTTTGTCAGTGTATCCTTTGCCATTCCCTATCACTCCTCCCTGAGAGAGACTTCACCCTGAGTCATAAGGAAAAGGGGACGGTGTATTCTCTTAGCTACTTCCTGCTGAAAAGGGACGCTGAGGGTTTCAGGGTGAAGATCTTCTCTCACTACTCTAAAGGGCCCCTTTGGCAGTAGGAAACACATAGACTATTATGGAGATTGATTTTGGAATTCAGATGCACTCTTATTGATTGTGCTTGGCTGTACATGTACATATCCTTGAAGATGTATCATGGGGGTGTTGCAACCTAGAAGACACAAATTTGACTAACAAGTTATAAGTACATGAGTCCAAAAATTATGGAAAAGTAAAAGAAAAGATTCTTTCATTGTTTTACAAACACTCCCCCAGGTCCCCTCCACCATGCAGCCCTCGCTCTAGTCTCCTGTGATGACAGATATACCCAGTTACATCTCTCTTTTAGACGGTTCTCTCCCTCCTCTGTTTCAGTGCAGTATACATTATTGAACCCATCTTACTCAGTCTCTCCCCAACCCCAAGGGCAGTCCCATTCTACAACAGTGGCATCATGTAATATTTGTCCTTTTGTGACTGGGATATTTCACTCAGCATAATGTTCTCCAGAGTCAACCATTTTGAATAATATTGCATGGGTTCCTTGTTTTTTAATGCAGCATATTATTCCATTGTGCGAATATACCACAGCTTCTCCAGCCATTCGTTTGTTGATGGGCACTTAGGTTGTTTCCAACTCCTTGCTATTGTGAACAAAGCTGCAATAAACATGGGTGTGCATATATCTGCTTGGATGTCAGCTATGGTCTCTTCAGGGTATATTCCCAGTAGTGGAATTGCTGGGTCAAATGGTATCTCTATTTGCAACTTTTTGAGAAAGCGCCATACTGCTTTCCACAGGGGTTGCACCATTTTACACTCCCACCAACAGTGAATCAGGGTTCCAGTTTCTCCACAACCTCGCCAGCATTTGTTGCTTGCTGTTCTGTTAAATTTTGCTATTTTGACTGGGGTGAAATGATATCTCATAGTTGTTTTAATTTGCATCTCTCTTAGGGCTAGGGATTTTGAGCATTTCTTCATGTGTTTGTTAGCCATCTGAATGTCGTCTTCGGTGAAGTGCCTGTTCATATCCTGTGCCCATTTTTCTATTGGATTATTTACCTTTATCTTGTTGTGGTACTCCATGGCTTAAGATCAAGAAATATGTGTGTCAGAACAATATGCTCTCTTCATACCTGTTCAATTTGCATGCTGAGCAAAACATTCAAGAAGCTGAATTTTATGAAGAAGAATGTGCATCTGGATCTGAGGAAAACACATTAAAAATTTGCTTTATGCAGACAAAACAAACTTACTTTGCTGAAAGCGAGAAGGCTTTAAATGCTTACTGCAGTGAACCAAAGGCTATAGCTTTCAAAGTGGATTACATATTTTTTTTTTAGATTACATATTTTTAAAAAATGGATTCTATATCATCATCAAAAAAATGAAAATCCTTACCATTGGATCAATGAACAACATCATAAGAGATGGAGAAGAGATTGACACTGTCAACTATTTCATCTTACTTGGAACCACACTCAACATGATTGGTACAAGCAGCCAAGGAATCAAAAGACGTGTTGCATTTGGAAAATCTGCTGTCAAAGTCCTGTCCAAGTTACTAAGGAGCAATAATGTCGTTTGGGTAGGCCTGAAAAAAAAAAAGTCATGATCTTTTCAGTAGCTTAGCATACATATTAAAGTTAGACAACGGGTAAGGATGACAGAAGAAAAAATGATGTCTTTGAGCTGTGGTGTTGGAGAAGGTTATTGAATTTCACAAGGACTGTCATAGGACAAAGAGAGAAAGTGCAACCAGAGTGCTCCTGAGAGGCAAGGATGGTGAAACATTGTATGACATACTTCGAGCAAGCTGTTATGAGGAGCCTGTCCTTGAAATAAGGCGTTATGCTGGCAGATCTAAAGAGGATCACAGAAAGAGAAGAAGACCTTCAACAAAGTAGATTAACACAGTGCCTACTAACAATGGACTCGGGTATATCAGAGATGATGATAACGGCATGGGATAGGGCACGATTCAGAGCAGTTGTGCATAAGGTTGCCAGGAGTCATAGTTGACTCGATGATACATAACAACAACAGTACATTCTAACGCATTTTTTTTCATCATTTTCCATTAATTTTACCGGAGCATGTATCATGTTGCCAGGAAGGACCAATCCTTGGAAAAAGACTCTGTGCAGGGAAAGTTGAGCAAAAGAGAAGGAAATCTTCATCTGGATGAATTGATTGTTAAAGTTGGTTTGCACAACGCAGAGATCTTTATTATGGTGCAGGTTAAGACAAGGTTCTGCTCTGTTGTTCATAGGGTTGCTATGACCTGTAGCTAACTTGATGGCACCTACAGCAACAACTATCTTGTGACTGTATCTAACAATTATTTCTATGGAAAAGTAGTGGATTTTAAGATGTAAACCTTAAAATTAGAAAAATCGTATTCACACTGAATTTCTTTTCTTCTTCTCTAATTTTTCCCTCTCTGAAATGGTATTCATATGAACGGTCGACCCACATTATTCTCATCTACAACCCATCCTGTCCTGTCTGTCATCATGATTCTTTCATGTAACATGTTGTCTTCACGTCTATGTATAACATCAATTATTTTATTTTCTCTATTTCCTTTCCATTTTTTCTAGCTTTGATCATGACTTAAATACTTACATATGAATTATCACTCCTTTGTTACTTGAATTTGCTATTCACTTTTCACTTCCTTTAATTTTCTTCTATTTTCTTCTTGAATCTTTATAGCTATTAACTTCTATTTCAATGTAGCTCAAGCTCCTTGTCATTTCTGAAACCATAGACCACATTTTGTGATGTGTTTTTCTTTTCTGCTTATGCATCTTTTGTCATGTAAACTATTTATTTTTTGTAGATTCCACTCATGGAAACCATATGGGTTCTTTTATATTTGTTCATACTGTGAACAAGGATCAGTCGTATGGTGAGGAAAAATTCTTGAATAGAAGTAACAACATTAAGAAAGAAATTTTGCTTGGGTTTACTGTCTCAAGCACTCTACTTATCCTATTATTTTCCAGAACCATACTTTGCTTGTGTTTTTGCTCTTCAAAAAGCCAGTGCTATTCTTAGTAAAAAACCCTTCAGGTTTTCTGTGCCTTAGAAATCAATGGGGAATGCCTGACCCCTTCTTCCTTCTAATTCCACTTTATCTTCTATAGTCACTCTTACCTATAACGGTCATGTTATTGTTATTATGTGCCATCAAGTTGACTGTAACTCATAACAACCATATGCACAATAGCTCTAAACCTTGATCTATCCTTAGCCAATCTCCCTGTCTCTGACACACCTACCCTTATGACTCTAGTTACTGTGTCAATCCATCTCACTAGGAGTCTTCCTCTCCTGAGCTGTCACTCCACTCTTTCAAGCATGATGTCATTCTCCAGAGACTGCTCTCTTCTGGCTACATGCCCAAAGAATGTGAGATGGAGTACAAAAATCCTACCCTCCAAGCTTTATCTGGGTTTCCTCCTCTCCAGAACTGACCTGTTAGTTCTCTTGGCAGCCCGTGGTATGCTCAAAACTCTTCTCCAGAACCACAACTCATTTTCTTTTACTCTCATCCTTGGTCATTGTCCAGCTCTCTGATGCATAGCAAGTAATTTAGGAGACCATAGCCTGGGGCAGGTGTACCTTAGTCTCTAGAGTGATATCCTTGCTCTTCATTACTCTGGAGAGGTCACTGACAGCAGATTTTTTTCTAATGCAATTAGTCGTCTGATTTCTTGACTGCTGGTGCCAAGAGTGTTGATTGTAGAACTGAGCAAATAGTAGTTGTAGACAACAGAAATATCTTGTTAGCATGTTTTTATATCCAGCTGATACTCTTCTGACATTCTGTGGTGTTGAACGGCATCTCTGGAAGGGAAACATTCCACCTTCATAGTGACTTTTCACAGCCTAAGATTGCCTGTTGTAAATCAAAACTTCACTGAAAATGCCTTTTGGGAGAGTGACACTTCCTTTGCAGGCAATCTGTATGCTGCCAGCCATCCAAGGTTCCATGTGTAAGCTCTCAGCATGTTTCCTTGTCACAGACATTATAATATTTGGCAGATGTACTTCAAGGTTACCAACTCGAGGCTATGGCATTTCTCTTGCATTGTCAGTTTCTTTTTTCCACTTTTCAACTTCTTATTTATAATTTACCATTGCATTCAAAGAAAGCCATGGAGCAAAAGGCTCTACTTGACAATCATGAACTAAAAATTATTCCACAGAGCTTCAACAGGAGAATGTAATTTAAATGCATACAAAAATTATTAAAGCGACTTTTATTTCAATTTCATTCAGTCAATATTTACTGAGAGCATACTAAGTTTCAGCCATGGAGACAGATATACATAGACACGGAGAGAATGTTAAGGCTAAGAGTAACTTTTAGATGGCATTTCATTTAAACTCACCTTGTACGTAAGAGAACTGAGTCCCAGGACACTTAACCAAAAACACAACATTGACCAACCACAAAACTTGATTGAAAAACACTTGTTTCCCAGTTTGACTCAGGTATCTTACCATAAATATTTTTATATCTTTGAAAATAATAACCTAAATATACTAGCCAATCTAGAATTTTTTTCCTTATTAGAGCTATTCACATAACAAGAAAAACATGAGCTTTTTTGGATATCATAATCACACAAAATTTTCTCTTGTATTTGTTTTTTGGTGCTTAAGTTTCAAATATATGGTTAAAGAAGAAAATCTCTTTTCTTACTGTAGTTTGAGTGAAAGTGCAAAGCCTATTTGTTTTTCATTTAACTATTCATAAATATTTTCTTCCATAAATTTAGTTATAATACTTGCAATATAATCATACTTTCCTCCCCTTCTTCATTTAATTCTGATTTCCATTGATCCTTTTTTAACTTTCCATGTCTTCCTTTTCTTACTGAAATTGACCATCCCTTTATTTTATATTGATTTCTTTTCTTTCATCCACGCCAAATTAAAAACAACAATAGCAAACCAACATAAACAAAAAGACCAAAAAAATAAGACTTTGAATAATTAAATAGACCTCTGAAGTAGACCAGGGAGCTTTAGTGGCTTAGTGGTAAGAAATTGCACTGCAGTCTCCAAGGCAGGGAGTTGGAGGCCACCAGCTGGTCTGCGAGGGAATGGACAGTCTCCTTCCTTGCACTTAACTGCCTCTGAAAACCCACTGGAGGGTCAGCTATGGATCAGTTCTGACACAACGGTACTCAACAACAACAACAACAACAACATAACAATAATTAATAAGCAAAAGCTATTCCAGCCACGTTTTTGTTTTGTTTTTCTGGGGGAGAGGTTGGGATCTGAGATAACAAGAGATATGGACAGCTTTGTCATATGCTAACTTCTCAGGTAAAAGCAGCTTTCAAAATACACTTCAACAGAATCCTAGTGATGCTGTTACCGTGGAGACAGCCAGTACTGGGAGAAGACTATAAGCAGAGGGTGCAGGAAAAGGCACTCAGAACCTTGTTTTACACGCAGAGCCGTCATTTTGCTCTTATTTTATGCAGCATGGCTGCGATTTCTGATCATACAAGAGCAAAATGGTAACAGTTTTGACAACAGCTCTGTGCAAAAGGTCAGGAAGCTCTTGACTATTATTTCCTGTCATTTCTCTTAATCAGAGCATGTGGAAGAACTGGGCTTTTCCCATTGGGTAAACTGCAGCAAATATTTCAGGTGCAAAGTATGTGTTGATTTTAATCAAATTTGATATTGGCAACTTCCAGCTTTAACCCCTCAACCGTATTACAGTAGTGAATGGCATCATAAAGCCATGGATCTGCTTTTGTGTTGGTTTGCTTGCTTGAAGACATCAAGAAAAAAGGACACTAGAAAATGAACCCTTTTGTATTTGTAATAAAACTTATCTTTAAACATCAATTCTTTTAATAAATATTTATTAATATTTTTAAAAGAAGTTTAAGGGTTTTTTAGAGGAATTATGGTGAACTTGATTGAAGCTCAGCAACAAGAAAATAGATTCTCACCACTGAGCCGATAGACAGCATCATGATGGATGATGAAGAGACTGATATTGCTAACAGCTTCAGTTTGCTTGGCTCTACAATCAACACTCTTGGTACCAGCAATGAGGAAATTAAAAGACAAATTGCAATGGGAAAGTCTGCTGTCAGAGACCTTGCCACTGTACTGAGGAGCAATGATGTCAGTCTAGAGAGTAAGGTGCACCTGATACAGGCCATCATCTTTGAAATTATTTGTTATGCATCAGAAAGCAGGACAATAACTAGGGAGGATAGAAGGAGAGTTGATGCCTTTGAGCTGTGGTGCTAGAGAAGAGTACTGAATATACCATGGACTACTAAGAGAATTAACAAGTTTGTCCTGGAGAGGGTGAAACCAGGCTGCTCCTTGGAGACAAGGATTCTGAAGCTTTGTCTGATCTACTTTGGACATGTTGCAAGGCAGGATCTTTCCTTGAAAAGAGACATCATTCTTGGGAGGGTGGAGGGACAGCACATAATAGGAAGACCCTTAATGAGATGGATTGATTCCGTCACTAGGGTAATGGGGATAGACATGTCAAAGACAATAAGATTGGCAAGGGATAGAGCAGGATTTAGGGCTGTTATACATAGGGTCCCTATGAATCACAAGTGACTTGACTGCACAGAACAACAACAACAGGTGGAGGGCTGGGGTGAAGGGTGGGGGTTTCTGTGAGCTTTTTTGTTTTGTACACTAAATGTTTTTGTTAATAGCATTTTATACATCTAACTACTCTAGACTTGATATCTCCATTGGACTAAATGACAGACATTTTTATCTTTAGCTAGCCAGGCAAGTACAGTGTAAGCACTCTGCAAATGCTTCTTAAATTATAGATACTGAGATACTAAGTTGCAGAAATAGTGCCTACTTTCAGGGCAATGTCATCTTAGTAATATCTATTAAGATTTCTCCCCACTTAATTTTCAAATGTGTAACCTCTGTGATCTATTTCAAGTAGAGTGAGTGAATAAACTGGAAAGTGATCATTCAATCAATTCTTGGACTCTGTCATTCATTTTGCTGCCTAAACTCCATGTTCATGAAGCACCTTCTGGTATCACTGATATTCAACCAATGTTAACACTGTCAAATATTTCTTGTACAGAAAATACAAATAAATGATAACCCTAAGAGAAGATAGGAGACAAAGTCAGGGTTTTGAAATGTACAGCACCAAGAAAATGGCACTTGACTCATTTTTATTTCTTGCTCTGAGAAAGAATAGGCAGCTTAAATTTAAGTCTCCCGGGGCAACGGGGATATGAATTAACTCAGTGCCACCTACTCAAGCTAATCTCTGCCATCAGAATCATGATGCTTTCTACGTAGGGATAACACAATAAAAAGGCGATGGCTCTGGGGCATGGTTATAATCGACTTTATAATTTGAAAACCTCATTTCCAAAAGTAAATTTAACTCTGAGATTAACTGTTGCAGTAACAGCCATCTTCTGGGGACAGATAAGTAACTTCATGTTCTCAAAACAATGTGTCTTCATCATGACCCTGAACCGATCACATCCAGGAAAGAGATGCTATTTTGATTGCAAAGAGATCATCACCTGTCGAAGCTCATTTGCTGGCACATGTTATAATGTTTTAAATTTTGATGATTATGTACTATTGACAGTCTGAAAACATCTAAATTAGTTGTTTTTTAAAAGTCTCATTAAACAGTGAGATGAGTACTGAGTACTTATATGACCATCTGTGTTGGAGCACTATTTAACAAATCAAATATTGGGAAAAACCAAAAAATATCCATTGAAAGTTGAATGGATAAAAGAAAAAAGAGTCACATGTCATATGTATGTCATTCCATGCAAAGGACTATTGCTCATCCATGAAGAGAAAATAATTTCTGATATGCTTTTAGAACATGGGTGGATATTGATAACATCAAGTTGAATAAGAAGATTGCAAAAGAACACATACTGCATGAGACAACAGATACAGAATATCTATAAATAGCAAGTATATATAGAACTAATATTAATAGTGGGGACCTGAAAGGGAAAGATGAGGGAACTCAGTGCTTAGGGGGTTGAGTTTCTGTTAAAGGGGATGAAGACATTCAGTGGCTATTCCATAACCTGAGGAGCTAACTTAATCTGAAGGCATCATACATGTGAAGAATGTTGAAATTATGAATATTTTACTACACACATTTCTACTACATTTTCAAAAGTTTTAATGCCCACCGCCAGATTCTATGAGCTTGGTTTATATGTTTTTAATCAAAGACAGTGTTCCTCCAGGTGGTAACATCTCCTCATAGCACCTCAAATGAATGCATCCATATTTGTGCGCACACATAAACCAGCAACAATGTGTCATTTCTTAATTTTGAAAAGCTCCATTGACACTGATTTCCAATTCATTTAAAAATTACTAGACATGCAGGAATTCATTTTCATTTAGTTAAGGTATTGAAGAGGAAGCTTAAGTTCCAACTGATTGTTACTCAATTTCCTGTTCTCTGCCTCTCTCCTTCCATATTGGAAAGAATGTAGATATAAAGACATTTGTTGTTGTTGTTGTTGTTGTTATGTGCCGTCGAGTCACCTGCGACTCATAGCGACCCTATGTACAACAGCCCTAAACTCCGCTCTGTCCTGTGCCAATCGCACTGTCTCTGACACTCCCATCCCAATTATCCC
>NW_006399779.1:19037905-19039343 GCF_000299155.1 Elephantulus edwardii
GAAGTCGATGCCACTCCTGCTTCCAGGCTTCTTTTAGTTGGGAAGCTCCACCAAACGCTGTTCGCCATGGGTAACCATTATCACATTTGACACATCAGAGTCACAGTTTTCAGCATCACAGCTACCATGAGCTACCTCTGTTCAGCAATGCACAGCCCAGTGCTAGACCACTTAGAAAAGTGTTTGACTAAAAACAATTAAAACCAGACCTGAGGGCCACAGATTAAAATCACCCACATTTAACTTGGTGGCATAGCTTTCTATTCACCAGGCCCACAGAGCTCTACGTTGGTGTTGTTGTTGTTAAGTGCCATTGAGTCACAGAAAACTCATAGCGACACTATAAGACAAAAATAAACTAACATTTTCCTTATTAAAACTAAGATTTATTTAACATGTTTGCTAACTTGAAGGGTGTCTTCATAGCTATATACACAAATTATTTTAAAGTACATTAAAGAAATATGTCTTTGACATTTTATTTGTACTTATTATGTAATTATTATACATATTTTGTCCTAATATTTGTATCAACCTTGACAATTTACAAAATTTTCTATTTTAAATATTACAGAACTAGTTAAAATCATTTTGCCAATGCATATTGTTCTTCAGGTGTTGTTCTTTTTGTTATTATGTGCCTGCAACTCATGGCGATTCCACACACATTAGCTCTGAACCCTGCCCTATCCTGAGCCAATCTCACTGTCTCTGACACATCTACCGTAATTACTCCTGTTACCTTGCCAATCCATATCTTCCAGGATCTTTCCCTCCTGTATTCTCTCTCTACCCTTCCAAGCCTGATGTTCTTCTCCAAGAATTGGCCCCTGCTTGCAACATGCCCAAAGTATGTGGAACAGAGCCTCAAAATCCTTGTCTCCAAGGAGCAACTTACAAAAATTAAACAATTCAACTTATTATCCAAGTATATCAGTCTTATTCTGTGGAGAAACTGCTTGATTCAAAGCATTAACCTTTTGGTGTGCTGCCTAACACATTATCCATTATACCACTATTCTTGACAGTAAATGCCAGATCGACATTTTACTAAAATGTATTACATCAATTGAAGAAAGTATATGAAAGTACACAAATATCTTGATGAGAAAAAGGAGGAGGGAACAGTTGTTAGAGAAATATAGAAAATGTATAGATCAATTCAAACTTACAACAACTTATTCCATCCATGGGCAGCATAAGTGCCACAAAATGTTGAAAAATTATTAATATTCTACAATAACTCTTTCATAATTAGATTAATTTTTTCTTATTATTTAGTATCACAAGATTATATAAATTTGAAAAGAGCATGAAGTAAATGAAATGATAAAAAAGAAATTATCCCATGACCAAGAAAAAAAGAAAGGATCACTTACTTCTATTATAAATCACCCATTGACCAATAGAGGGAGAAGATACAAATTTATCTTCACTT
>NW_006399779.1:19041433-19044315 GCF_000299155.1 Elephantulus edwardii
CGACTCCAACTCCTTGCACATTTCATTGTAATATTATAGGCAATGAAATTTCTGTCTGTTTGTTTATCAAGATATGTATCATTTAAGAATTCTGAAATATGGACTCTACTATAAAAATACATCTCTGTTAAGTTTTTTGAAGGTAAATATGTGTCTTTTCACAAATATGTTTTGAGGGTGGATGTCTGTATGGTGGTATTTACTGTGATTATTATGATTTAAAGACTTCCCTCTGAAAACATAGCATCTCATTTTCATAACAGAAAAGGAGGAGAAAGAGAGTACACATATACTTTATCAGGAAGGCATCACAGCCTCTACAAACAGATTCAAACTAATAATATGAATCACATAACAGTAATGGAGTAGAAAAGTACACCTTGGAAGGTTAAAATCAATTAGTGAATAACAAAGGTGTCTTTGAGATTATGAAGCTCATTTTTTTTTGGCTCAGCTGAGGTAATATCAGCAGTAGAGCCTAAGTCACGCATTTAGTAGAGATGTTTATAGGCAGTAATACAGGTTGTGCTGAAAACCTTTTTTTGTGATGCTCTTGCATTTTCTCTAATTAAAGAGAGGAAAACATCTAAGAAAAATAAAAGATAAATGATGAACTTTGCTATGGTTAGGTAATTTGAGGGCAAAACCCCTCTTAACACATTTATGTAGTTCTAATGTCTGTGACTTCTCTGGATATAATTGCTCCTCAAAAAATATTTGCTAAAAGAACACTTTTGTTATGTGACATTGAGTTGCTTACATCTCAAAGTGACCCTATATACTACAGACCTAAACCCTGCTCTATCCTGTGTCAATCTTATTGTCTCTGACACACCTACTCCCATTACCTCAGGCACTGAATCAGTCCATCTCTTTGAGGGTATTCCGCTCTTACACTGTACCTCTATCACCCGCCCCCCCCCCAAGCATGACGTTCTTCTCCAAGGACTGGTTCCTCTTTGAAACGTGCCCAAAATGTGTTAGAAGAAGCTTCAAAATTCTTGCATCCAAGGAGCAGCCTGCTCTCCCCCTCTCTAAGATGAACCTGTTTGTTCTCGTAGCAGTCTGTGGTATATAAATACTCATATCCAGCACCACACCTCAAAGGCATCAATTCTCCTTCTGTAATCCCTAGTCATTGTCCAGCTTTCTTATGCATAGCAAATAACTGCAAGACTATGGCCTGGATCGAGTGCACCTTAGTCTCCAGAATGACATCATTGCTCTTCAGTACTCTGGACTGCTCCCTGACAGCAAACTTTCCCAATGCAATTCATCTTTTGATTTCCTGGCTGCTGGTACCAAGAGGGTTGAATGTAGAACCAAGCAAACTAAAGCTGTTAATGATCTCAATCTCTTCGCCATCTTTCATGATGCTGCCATACAGCCCAGTGGTGAAAATCTGTTTTCATGATGTTGAGCTTCAATACATTTTTAAGTCTACAGGTTTTGACCTCCTGCAGCAGCACTTCAGGTCCTCCTCAGTTTTAGCAGGCAGAGTTGTGTCATGTGCATAATGCAGGTTGTTGATGAGGTTTTTTCCAATCCTTATTCCACATTCTGCCTTATAGATCCCAGCTTCCATGATAATCTATTCTGCATATAGATTGAGAAGATATGAAGGTAGGATGTATCCATGGCATACACCCTTCCTGAGATGGAAGGAGTATACAGAGTCTATACAGAGTCACTGGACCAAAAGGAACTGACTAACACAGAAGAATTTCATGAAACAATGGATGAGCAAGAGCCTGTGGTGGTGAAGGAAGAAATTCAAGCTGCTCTGAAAGAATTGGCAAAAAATAAGCCTCCAGGATATGGTGGCATATCAATTGACATATTTCAGGAAACAGATGCTGTCCTGGATGTGCTTGCGATGTTGTACCAAGAAATCTGGAGGACAACCACCTGGCCAACTGACTGGAAGAGATCTATATTTGTTCGCATTTCAAAGAAAGGTGGCCTGACAGAGTGCAGAAATTATCGAGCAATACCATTAATATCACCTGCAAGGAAGATTCTGCTGAAAATTATCCAAAAAGTACTGGAGCAGCATATCAACAGGGAACTACCAGATGTGCAGGCCGGATTTAGAAGAAGCTGTGGTACTACGGATATCTGGACAGAATGGAGGAAATTAGATACAATGTAAATTCTTTAAAAAGGCTGGAGCGCCTGGACTCAGGGTCTAAAGGAACCCCTGAGACTGTCACCTTAGAAAACCCTTAGACTTGGACTACAGTGATTCCCATGGCCACCTGTCAGCCAAAAGAGTGGCTCACGATGTTCATAATCTTACAATCAGCTAAAAGGCAACATACACTGTAGATCATAGATGAGAAGGCAGTGAGAAACAGGGAAACTAGAGTCATGGACACAGAATAACCAGAGGAGAAATAATGGGAATGCTGACAGTATATGTGTGTGTGAGCCAGCTAATCTGGTGGGATGGCAGGAGTCTCCATGGTGGCTCCTCTTGGTGGCAGATAGGCAAGGGAAATTTTTTGGGTCTTTTTCATTGTGCGTTGCTGTCCTTTTTGACTTTCAAAGGTGGATGGGCAGCCTTGACCCTTAGAGTAAAGGTAAGTAAGGGTGGGGTCGAGCCTGTGCTAGCTTAAAATCCTATCACGCCCTGTGGCCCTCAGGCCTGCCTTTAATTGTTTTAGGTCATGTAGGCAGAATGTTAAACAATCCAGGAGGTATCAAAAGAAGATGGAAGGAATATACTGAGTCATTGTATTGAAAGGAATTGGCAGATACAGAAGAATTTAATGAAATAGCATTTGAGCAAGAGCCTAGGGTGATGAAGGCAGAAGTTCAAGCTGCTTTGAAGGAAATAGCAAAGAATAAGGCCCCCCGGAATAGATGGTATACCAATTGAC
>NW_006399779.1:19046066-19047578 GCF_000299155.1 Elephantulus edwardii
CTATGAGGTGGATTGATTCAGTGACTGGGATAATTGGGATGGGAGTGTCAGAGACAGTGAGATTGGCACAGGACAGAGCGGAGTTTAGGGCTGTTGTATATAGCGTCGCTATGAGTCGCAGGCGACTCGACGGCACATAACAACAACAACAAGCACAAGAAATGTGCACCCGGAGTGCTCCGTAAAAGCAAGAATAATACAACTTCTTCCCACATATTTTGGGAGTTTTTCAAGGGGGAGTAGTACTTGGAAAAAGATGTTATGCCTGAGAAGGTGGAAGGTCAGCAAAGGAAGGGAAGACCCCCAAAGAAGATGGATTGACTGACTCAGTACTCAGTGATGCCAACAGTGGGCTTGAGTACGTCAGAGATGAGGATGGCGCAGGGTAAGGCAGGGTTCAGATCCTTGTTCATCAAGGCTCTATAAGTTGTCATCAACTTGACAGCACAACGTAGCAACACCAACACGGTGTTATGGCTATTGAGTGGACGTACCTGAAAGTAAGCAGGGCATGGCTAGTTCAATTAATATGACATGGTGGAAAAGAAATAAATATTAAAAGCATTCTCTTTTTCTTTCAAATGTTTGGTCATTTTGTTTAACAGCTAATATAGCATAATATAAAGTGGGTGACTTTAATCAGCAGTCCTCAGGCCTGTTTTTAATTGTTTTTCATCAAACATTCTTCTAAGTGGTATAGCATTGGTCTGTCCATTTGCTGTATAGAGATAACTCATGGTTGCTATGCACTGTGACACTGATGTGTCAAATGTGATAATGGTTACCCATGGTGGAGAGTATTTGGTGGAGCTTCCTGATTAAACCAAGCTTGAAAGCAGCAGTAGCAGCCACTTCCGAAATAACTTGCCTCCGGAAACTCAGTGAACCTGGAGAAAAGATGAAAGCTATACAAGTGTTCAGGTTTTTTGTTCATAGGGTTGCTATGAGTTGCCTATGACTCAACAGCACTTAACAACAACAACAATAATATTTTTTTCTGAGAAAACCAGTAGGATACAAGACTCTGATTCAATACAAAACAAAAAATAATATTTGTTGACTATTGTTAAGTATTACTTTATTCTGCAGTATCATCTCTCAGTCCTTTGTCTCAGTCCATCAAAACTAGAAATTATTCTACCTCTTTTAGATGATAAGTCACCAAGGCTCTAATTCAGATTTTGGAGTATATCCATAGTCATATAGAAAGGCTCAGAACCAGGATTCAAAGCTGGATGAAGGGCACACATCACTGTATGCTGTCCGGCTGAAATTTAGAGAGATTGTTGTTGTTGTTGTTATGTGCCGTTGTGTTGTTTGCAACTCATAGCGACCCTATGTACAAC
This sequence comes from Elephantulus edwardii, assembly GCF_000299155.1. NCBI lineage: Eukaryota > Metazoa > Chordata > Mammalia > Macroscelidea > Macroscelididae > Elephantulus > Elephantulus edwardii. Next base: position 19,047,413 of record NW_006399779.1, read on the forward strand.
AGCCCTAAACCCTGCTCTATCCTGTTCCAATCGCATTGCCTCTGACACACCCTCCCGATTACTCCAGTCACTGAATCAATCCACCTCAAAGAGGGTCTTCCCCTCCTGCGCTGTTCCTCCACCCTACCAAGCATGATGTCCCTCTTCAAGGACCTGTCTCTCCTTA
>NW_006399779.1:19047678-19055285 GCF_000299155.1 Elephantulus edwardii
GCCAGGAAATAAAAAAAAAAATGTATTGCGATGGGAATATCTACTGTTAGAGACCTCTGTAAAGTACTCAAGAGCGACGGTGTCTCTTGGAGACTAAGGTCTGCCTGATATAGGCCATGATTTTTGCAATCACTTGTTATGCATCAGAGAGTTGGACAATGACTAGGGAGGACAGGAGAATTGACGCCTTTGAGCTGTGGTGCTAGAGAAGAGTATTGAATATACCAGGAACTGCCAAGAAAACAAATTCATCCTAGAAAGGGTTAAACCAGGCTACTCCTTTGAGGCAAGGATTCTGGAGCTTCATCTGACATTCTTTGGACATGTTGTAAGGAGAAACAAGTCTTTAGAGAGGGACATCATGCTGGGTAGAGTAGAGAAGACCTCTATGAGGTGGACTGATTCAGTGACTGGGTTAATCAGGATGGGTGTGTCAGAGGCAAAACCATTGGCACAAGGGTAGAGCAGGGTTTAGGGCTGTTCTACATAGGGTCACTATGAGTCGCAAATGACTCGACGACACATAACAACAACAAAAACCCTGGTATGTGCACTTGCTGTATAGAGATTACTCGTGGTTGCTGTGAAGCTAAACACCGGGACACTGATAAGTCAAATGAGAGAGTGGTTACCCATGATCGACAATGTTTGGTGAAGCTCCCCAACTAAAACAAACTTGGAAGCAGGAGTGGAATCCACTTCCACAACAGTTTGCCTCCAGAAACCCTATGAAACTGGAGAAAGGATAAAAGTTATACATGTGTCGAGGACTTTCATTCATAGGGTCGCTATGAGTCGCCTATTACTCGACAACACTTAACAACAACAACTGTCAGATGGATCCTGGCTGAAAGCAGAGAGTACAAGAGGAATGTCTGTCTGTGTTTCAGTGACTGCAAAGACCTTTGACTTTCTGGATCTCAATAAACTGCGGCTAACTCTGAGAAGAATAGGAATAAAAGAATATTCAAATGTGCTTATGTGAAAAATATACTTGACCAGAAGGCAGTCTTAGAACAGAGCAAGGAAACACTGTAATGTAGCACATTAAAATTTCTATGATGGTCTGGAATATGTATTAAGTGAATGAGTCAGATGGAGATAATTTGGCAGAAAAGTGGTATTGGAATAGCTATATTTTACAAGCTCATATATGCAGGGTGTTGTTGTTAGATGCCATTGAGTCAAGTACCACCATTAGTAACCCTGTGAAAAACAGATGCCTTATGCTGTGCCATTCTCATACTTCCTGACCCATATCCATGCACATGTATTTAATGTGTAATTTAATGTAATTTATATGTACATACTCAAAAGTAAAATTTTTACCTCAGAGAAAATAGCATAAGAAATACCATGAATTCTCAGACATGGGATGTTTTGGGAGGACAAAGCACTAGGATCAAACATACTTAGAGACACTGGAAAACTCATATGTAAAACTTCTATCCATTTCACATTTTGGGGCACATTAGAAAGAGGATACTGTTGCTGGAGAAGGCCGTCACAGTAGAGGACCAGAGCAAAAGAGGAAGACCTTCAAGAAGAGTGATCAATACCCTATCTGTGATGGTGGGCTCAGAGACTGTTAGAAGGGATCACGCAGGTTCTAATTCTGCTTTACACAGTGACTCTATAAGTTGGATCTGGTGAGATGACATCCAACAACCACACCACCAATAATTATCTTCTTAAATTTCACCACCAGTTAAACATACACTGAAGAGTTTGTGTAGAATCAATGAAAACATCATATGAATAAATAGCAATTACTGAAAAGGACTTTAGTAGCATACTGGAGGGTTTAAAGATTAAGAAGATCTCTGGGGCTCTGTGTGTGTGTGTGTGTGTGTGTGTGTGTGTGTGTTATAAAGCTCTTGAGAGTATTTTAATGTCATTTCCAATATAATAGATGAAATCCCTTCACATTCTTGGAAAGTTGTTAAATGGTTTATCATTTATTGAATGAATATCAATACCCTTCTCAATTTTAATAATTACAATGAAATAAAAGCCAGTTACTATCATACTATCATTCACAACAAGCGAGAGACTAACTCGAGACTCAAAGAAGTTGTGTTTTTTAGATCCATGGCATTGTTATAGCTCGTAGGTGCCATCAAGCCTATTACAGTTGATAGCAGTCTTACAAGCAACAGATCTGACTCTTGCTCTGCCTGAAGCCTCCTGATCTCGGTCCTGCTCAGGCTCGTTGTTTTCACCACCATGTCCATCTGGGACACTCTGTCAAGATGGGTCTGCTTTCTTTCTTTCACTGACCCTCTACATTTCCTAGCATGATGACTCTAGGATTAGTCCATTCTAAAAAACATGACAAAATTAAGTGAGATGAAGCTTCACCATTCTTACCTGCAAGGGACACTCTGGTGGCACTTCTGTTGGAAATTCTTCTGTTGGAAGTCTAAGAAATATTCAATACAATTCAACAGCACCGCAATTCAAAGATATACACTCTACTTTTGTCTCCCTGATTCATTGTTTAGGCAACTTTCAGATGCATAAGAAGCAGCTGAAAATATCAGGGCTTGGTCTTTAAAGGGACATCTATGCTTTTTAGAGATGATACTCAGTGATATTTTTTCAGTGTCAGTCAAATTTTTTGGTACAGTGACTCTCTGTACTCCCTCCATCTTTGATGCTTTCTGGACCATTCAACTTATTGCCCATAGCATCCTACAACATCACAATTCAAGGCTAAAATTTGTTACTCGTTTCTCTCAGCTTGAGAAATGTAGAGTGAGTTTTCTACCTTTTAGTCTCCACTTTTAGCACTGAGAAAGTCTGCAGTAAGGAATCTTCTTAAATTATTGAGGAACAATGATGTCAGTTTGAGGACTAAGGTGTCCCTATTCAGGCCATGGTCTAGCCTAGCACTTGCTATGAATCCGTCTGAGAGCTGGACAACGAATAAGGATGACAGAAGAATTGATGCCTTTGAGTTATAATGTTAGAGAAAAGTACTGAATATTACATGTACTGTCAAAAGAACAAACAGATATCATGGGGAAAGAGAAGCCAGAGTGTTTCTTAGAGGCAAAGATGATAAAGCGTCATTTCAAATAGTTTGGGCATGTTTTTTGGAGGGGCTATTCCTTTCAGAGGGATGACATAATGCTAGGAAAGGCAGAGGATTAGTGAGAGAGAGGAAGAGGACCTCAATCAGATATATTGGCATAGTGACTGCTACAGTGGTTTTAGTGTGTAATGAAGTATAAGGATGGCATATAATAAAGACATAATTCAGATTTGTTGTTCATAGGGTCACTATGGGTTGTTCTAGACTTGGTGGCACCTAAAAACTAACATGTTCTTTAGAACTTTGGATAGATCCTTGACAGGAGATTTCCTCGATGTAATACCTTTTTTGATTTGCTGACTGCTGCTACCAAGAGTGTTGATTGCCCAGATCAAGTAAAATGAGATTGTTAACATTTTCAATCTTTTCTCTATTTATCATGAAGTCTATTGGTCCACTAGTGAGGATTTTTTCCTTAATGTTGAAATATAACCCATACTGAAGGCTGAAATTTGTATCTTCTGCAGTGCTTCAAGTCTTCTTGAATTTTATGAAGATTGTGTTATCTCCATAACACAGGTTGTTGATGAGAGTTTCTCTAATCTTTTATTCTTATTTTATAACACTCTTGGAACCAGCAGTCAGGAAATCAAAAAACGTACTGTGATGGGAAAGTCTGCTGTTAATGACCACTCTAAAGTACTCAAGAGCAATGGTGTCTCTCTGGAGACTAAGGTGCGCCTGATATAGGCCATGGTCTTTGCAATCACTTGTTATGCATCAGAGAGTTGGACAATGACTAGGGAGAACAAAGGAGAATTGATGCCTTTGAGCTGTGGTGCTGGAGAAGTGTATTGGATGTACCATGGACTGCCAAGAAAACAAACAGATTCATCCTGGAGAGGGTTAAACCAAGCTACTCCTTGGAGGCAAGGATTCTGGGGTTTGTCTGATATATTTTGGGCATGTTGCAAGGAGGGAGATGTCCTTGGAGAGAGACATCATGCTTGGTAGGGTGGAGGGACAGCACAAGAGAGGAAGACCCTCTATGAGGTGGATTGATTCAGTGACTGGAGTAATCGGGATGGGTGTGTCAGAAGCAGCGCGACTGACACAGGATAGAGCAGGGTTTATGGCTGTTGTATATAGGCTCGCTATGAGTCGCAAAAGACTCGACGGCACATAACAACAACAACATACTGATTTATTTACAATTTTGAATACATTGTTTTTTACAAAAGATCCTTCCTATTTACTTCACACACACACACTCCCTATCAAATTGTGCAACCCTATGATTAACAAACCATCTCACTCCCGCCCATCCTATCCCTCTGCTTCCACCCTCCCCACCCCTTGGATTCCTATACTTATTCTACAATAATGTTTTTATACAGTATTTGTCCTGGTGGGACTGAGTTATTTCACTCAGCATAATGCTCTCCAGTTCCTCACAAGTTAGGTAGTAATTTACAAAATTGTTGCTCTTGCATGCTACATAGTATTCCATTGTATAAAATTACCACAACTTCTTAATCTCTTTATTTGTGATTGGATATCAGGGCTGTTTCCATGTTCTTGTGATGGTGAATAATGTTGTAATGAATACTGATGTAAACGTTTATGTTTGAGACTCAGTTCCAATTTTTTTTGGGTTATATTCCAAGCAATGGAATAGCTGGGTCACATGGACTTTCTATGTTCAGCTTTTTTGAGGAAGTGCCAACCTGCCTTCCACAGTGTTTGCACCATTTTAAAATCCTACCCGTCATGTGTAAGAGTTCCTGTCTTGTCTCATCATCTCCAACATTTATTACTTGCTGTCCTGTTAAACTTTGCCACTGTTACTGGAGTGAGATAATATCTCATTTTTCCTCTAATCTTGATCCCACATTCTTCTTCATAGTATAGTTTCTCGAATGATTTTCTCAGCATGCAAAATGAATAGGATGGAGAAACGATATAACCCAAGCACGTACTTTCCCAGATTTTAATCCATGCAGTGTTTCTGCACTCTGGGTGGACAGCAGTATCCTATTATTTGTTTCACATGAGCACAATTAGGTGGTCTTGTATCCTTATTCTTCTTAGTCATATTTTGCTGTGATCCACTCAGACAAATACTTTTGCATTGCCAATAAAAACAATTAATCATTAGGTATTCTTTGCTTTTGATCAAGATCCATTTGACATCAGCAATAATGTCCACGGTTCTTTCATATCTTCCAAATTCAATTTGAAATTCAGGAAGTTCACTGTTAATGTACTGTTCCAGTCTTTTTTTTTTTCAGTTTGCTTACAAAATGTGTACACACTGTGTTTCATGCTATTCCTCATTCATGTTGTGTTTCATATAATCATTCCCATGTATTATGTTTTATAAAATTAATCACCACTGAACCTTGTCCATCATTTCCCTGTCTTTTCACCTGGATCTTTCCCATTTCCATCATCTCCTCCCTTCACCCACTAAAATGTGCAATCCTGTGGGTTTGTCCCCATCCATTCCCAACCCGATGGTCCCAACCCTTCCCTCTTGGGTTCCTATACATGTTTTGCTACTTATTCTTTTATTTTTACAAATAATTGTCTTATGTAGTACTTGTTCTTATGAGACTGAGTTCACTAAGCATAATGCTCTCCAATTTATCACAAATTATACAGTATTTTTTAAAAATCATGGCTCCTGAGTACTGCATAGTATTCCATTGTGTGAATGTACCACAATTCATCTATTCGTTCAGTTGTTGAACATGTGGGCTGTTTCAGTGTTCTTGCAATGGTGCATAATGCTGCGATGAACATTGGTGTGCAAATCTCCATTTGTACCTCAGTTCTAATGTCCTTGAGTTATATCCCTAGTAGTGGAATAGCTGGGTCATATGGAATTTATATGTTCAACTTTTTGAGGAAACACAAAAGTATCTTCCAGAGTGGGACTACCATTTTACAATCCTACCAAAAGTATATGAGAGTTCCCATCTCTTCAAATCCTCTCCAACATTTATTGCTTGCTGTCCTACTAAACTTTGCCACTGCTACTGGCATGTGATGATACTTTATTGTTGTTTAGATTAGCTTATCTCTTATTGCCAGTGATTTTCAGCAATTTTTTTTCATGTGTCTGTTGGCCATGAATGTCTTCCTTTGTGAAAGAGATTGACAAATACAACTAGAAATGCACAATCTTAAGAGGATAAAATTGATGGATATGACTTCAAATGGTGGTACTAGAGAAGAGTGTTGAACATAGCATGGACTGCCAAGAAAACAAATAAGTCTGTCTCAGAGAGGGTGACACCAAATATCTCCTTGGAGGCTAGAATTTTGAAGTTCCATCTCACGAATTTTGGGCACATGACCCATCTTTAGAGAAGGACATCATCGTTGGAAGAGGGGAGGGACAGCACAGGAGAGGAAGATCCTGGATAAAATAGATTGATACAAACACTGGGGCAATGGCAACCTTATAGTTGGCAGTCTAATACTTAAACTGCTATATCACCAAGGAACTTCTTTCTTACCCTAGCTAACAATATAGGAGAAAATCATTCTCAGAAGAAAAATCATTGCCGTCCATCGGATTTCCAATGCTGTAAATTTTCATAAGAGGACACTACTTGCTTTTCTCCCACTGGTGAATTAAAACTGCCTGAAACATTGTCTTGAACTTCTGACTGATAACACAATACACTACAGACTATGCCACCTTAGAGTAATATTTTTTTAAAACTTAATTATCAGTTAATAGTTAAGCTCATGTTTAGGAAACTGTGCTTGGTGTTGGTTGCTGGTATGAAGTAACTCATGAGGACATCATGTTTTATAAATTTGAACCACTAAAGAGGTTTTAATCTTTATGGAAGCAAATTACCAGGTCTTTTTTCCACAGATTTGCTGCATGAGTTCAAACTGACAATCTTGAAATTAGTTGTTGATCATCAACTACTTACCTCACTTGGAAGAAAAAGAAATAAAACTATAGTTGTTAACAAGTTTGTGCCATCTGCATAATGTAGATAAGTGAAGAGTTTTCTTTTGATTCTAATGCCACACTTTTCACAATGTCTAGCCTCTTGAATTATTTGCTTGGCATAAAGATTGAATTGGTGTGGAGAAAGCATACAGCCCAGATGTACAATTTTCTTCATTTTAAACCATGCAGTGTTCCCTTGCTGTGTTTGCACAACAACTTCTTGACTGAGGTTTAGGATTTATATGAATGTGGTGAAAGTGAGAAAGACTTGAAATTTCAGCGTAAGAAGGCGCTAGCCTTCAACATGAATCTCAACCTTGAGGAAGCAAAAATCCTCACAACTGGGGCAATAAACAATATCATGTTAGATGAAGAAGAGATAGATATTGGATATGATTTTGTCTTGCTTGGGAACACAATCAACACTTTAGCACCAGAATCCCAGAAATAAAAATATGCATTATATTGGTTAAGTCTTTGGAGAGTCAAGTACTTCTGCAAAATGTTGAAGAACAATGACTGAGATCTGTTTAAACACTTAGGTGTACCTGATCCAAATCATTCTTTTTCAATTACTTGCTATGCATCTCAAAG
>NW_006399779.1:19060800-19069756 GCF_000299155.1 Elephantulus edwardii
TCTTCCATCAATCCTAAAGCCACACTTCTCTTAGAGAGGTTAGATGTCTATTTTAGTCATATTTGTACCCTGTCCTTTTTTCAATCAACATTTTTTTTAGAGTATATTCTCATAATTGTGCAGAGCAGAATGGGCCCAAGTGATTCAGTAATTATGGGTCCTTGAAGTTCTCTGTAAGAAACAATTGTAAGGAAAAGGTAGAATAACCACAATAGGTGGTGGATAAGAGTATCTGCATGGGTGGTACAGCTGCACACTAACTCATTGGTCTTCCCTCTCCTGCAGAGGAAAAGGGCTTTTCGTGCATTTTTTCCACCTCCAATCTCTGAAGACAGATATTCTTCCCAGATCATGTCTTTAGTGCAGTGCTAAAGCAATGAGTATTTCCTTCTCTTTCTCTATCTTTTCATGTTCTATCTATGAAGTTCTGTTTACAAGGTGCTGAAATAGACAATTTCATGTTCAACGAAAATACCACTCCAAAATGGCAACAATTCCCTGGTTTGAAATAGATTACTGTCCTGAGATTAACTCTGCTCAAGAACAGACTTCCCTGCCCATCGTCCCTGACATTCATTCCAAGATATTTGAGCTCTAGGAAAGACATCAGTCATCTCCCATCCTTATGTGAGTATCTTTGTCTTGACTGTTATCTTTAGGACAGATGTACTCATTCCCACTCATCAATTCCCACACAAGGTGGTCCTAGAGGAAAGAGGAGAACTTCTCCACAGAATTTCCAGAGTTATAATCTTTATGAGAGCCACATGTTACATTTTCCTCCTATAAAACAGTTGTTGTAGATGTTGTTAAGTGCCATTTAGTCAGGACTGACCCATAACTGATTCCAGTAGGTTTTCAGAGGAAGTTAATTGCACAAGAGTAGATTGCCCATACGTCTGTGGTACAGCTGACGGGTTCAAACTGTGTGCTCTTGGGATTGTAGTGCAGGTTCTTACCACCAGGACACCAGAGCTCCCTAAACCAGTTGTTGTTGTTGTGTACTATAGAGTTGGAACTGACCCATCGCTGACCCTCCAGCAGTTTTTCAGAGGCAGTTAACCACAAGGGAGGAGATTGTCCACCCTCTCCCTCAGAGCATCTGGTGGCTTCGAAGCCATACATTTGGGGATTACAGCACATTTTCTAGTCCAGTTAGTGGATTAAAAATCTCACCTGTTGATAAGTACCTGAGTGCCTAGCCACTGTCTCATCAGGATTCCATCAGGATATATAACACATATAAATGATATCCACTTTGGTCAAGGCAATTCCCATTCATATCAACCAACTATCATGTTTCCAAAGTTGTAAAATAATACAGGAGAATCTTGTCCATCTTTCTTTCCTAGAGTCTCTGATGGGGTAACAGAACAATAAGTAATGTCTAACCCCACCACCAGAATCCCTAATGGTAGACATTTGGATGTTGTGAATTCAAAGTATATTTGGTTCTGTCACTTCCTAGCCATGGAAATTTAGTTTATTTACTGGAATTCTCTCAATCTTGATTCCATGAATAAAAAACAGGAGTAATTATCTTTAGGTGGTTAAAGTTGTTGAAGGGTAAACTGTGTAGTGAGATGTACAGATATTGAAAAGCACTTCATATATCCTGTCTGCAGCTTTTTCCATACTTAAACAATATTTACAGACCATTACAGGTGGGAACAGCATTATTAAGTCATCTCCAAGACAGTTATTGTTGTGTGGTGCTGTCATTTTGAAGCTGATTCATAATGATTCTATGTACAACATAGCCAAACCTAGGCCAATACTGCACCATCCACCAAAGCTCCACTGTGCATAAGCCCACTCTTGCTGTCACTGTGTCAATCCAACACATTGAAGCTCAACCTCTTCTTTGCAGGTCATACAATTTTCTAGGTACAATATTCCCTTCAAATACTTTACAAATATGTCCAAAGCATGCTAGACAAAACTTCTGCATTTTTTTTACTTCCACAGAGCACTCTGACTGTATTTCTCTTGGCATTCGACAGCAGTCAACCCTCTTCACTAACCCCACAGTTCAAACGCATCAATTCTTTGATCTTCTTCACTCATTGTACAAGCCACAAGGTACAAATACTTCAGTGTGAAGGATAAATCATAAAATCAAAGCATATGTCATAATGACTTAATGGGGACATAATTTCTTCTTTTGGAGCTCAAACTAATGATAAAAAAAATAGGGCAAGAGCAGTAGATCAGATAGGAAAGGTTTTAGAGAAAGAGCCAGAATTGAAGAGGATACTGGATATCTCCAGAAGTGTACTTTTCTGGAAGAAGAGAAGCACATCAAGTGTTTGACAAGTGATAAATGAACCCGTAAAGCAGACTGAGATAATAATAAAACTATTTCTAATAAGTTTCTGCAGATTTTAGCATTGATTCTTTTGAATAAGTTTTTCACTAAGATGAGAATACAAGAAGACATAGATGGTCTAAGTGATAAAATTGTTCGAAAGACACACTAATTAACAAATTTTATGATTAAAATGAGTGTAGTATTCTTAAGAGTTTAACAATCACTAGAAATAATAAGCAGCTTGGAGGACAGTACACAAATCAAGAGTTGAGTTTTGATTGTTATTGTTATGTGCTGTTGAGTCACTTGCGACCCATAGTAACCCTATGTTCAACAGCTCGGAACCCTGCGCTATCACTAATTCCTACACACCAACCCCCACAGCCCCAGTTTTGATGGAACATGATATAATTTTAAATTCTAGTAAATTAAGCCTATGGAAGTGTGTAACTGAACATTTCAAAGAGATTCTTATCATTTTCAGGGACCGTAGGTACACTGATGATTAGTATCAAGTGAGTTGTCACATTTCAAAATTACTCATGGAAATGTTCCTAATTACCTGTCTTAGTCTGAAGCAAATAACAGCCGTCCTGAATTAGCAATGCTCAGCATGATTTAACAAAGAGCCTTGACATCTAATTCCCTTATAACATGTAGATGGAACAGAAAAGGGCGATTTTTCATCTTAAAACCAATGGCAATCGACATCAAATCCTGTTACTAAAGAAAAACATACTCTTCCATCTGAGCTTGTTTGTTGATCAAATTACAAGTCTTAAGTGAAAGGCTTTTCAGAATGATCTTTGAAAACAAGCAACATTTATCAAACTTCTTTAAACTATACATGTAGGAGTTTGTGTAAAAGTGAGACAAAGATTTATATCATCAGTCAATTAAAATTATTATTAGAGTCCTTTTACTAGTCGACAAGTTAGCGTCATAAAGATTCTGTAATCTCAAATGCGAAAATAGTGAAAACAGTGTCTTCTTTTTAGTCAGAAGTAAAAAGTGGGCTTCTGAGAAATACTTCTAATTTAACTTAAATTTCTTAAACTTGAATTTTGTTCTAAACAAAATCTGCCGTGTTCGAAATAATGGCCTCCAAGGATTCTCTCACCTTCACTGTTTTGCTCTGTGATAGCAGCCTGTATTTTGCTGCCAGCTGTTCTAGTGTGGTGGTTTAGTGTTCTCAACTCTAAAATACAGTATGATGTTATCTAGTTAACCTTTTCTGTTTTGGATACAAATAAAATTGACACAATCAAGTGCTCTATAGCAAGTCATAGTATGTTTAAAAAAAATTGGTGTTCAAGTTCTGATCCCTACAACCTAGGAATGTGACCTTATTTGTAACTGGGTTAGTTACAATAGTTACAAAAAGATACAATAACATTTAGATGAGCACATTTTAATGACTAGAGTAGGATGAGCTAAAAAGAAATCTAATCTTTGGTCCTCCTTTACGAGGACGAGAGGACATGCAGATATACATACATAGTCACACATAACATCATAGGATAATCAAGGCCGTGAATAGAATGATGAAGCCACTGGGTAAGGTATGCCAAGGATTGCAGGATGCATTGCAAACTAGGAAAAGGCAAGGATCTCTTGAAATTTTTATAGGAATGTGAGCTTGAGAAATACTGTGCCATTTAAAATCGGGAAATATGTGCATCAAGGTTGTATCCTTTCTGCATACTTACACATTCTGTCTGCTACACAAATCATCCCAGAAGCTGGACTATATTAAAAAGAATGTGGCATCGAGAGTGAAGAAGCTTCATGGACAATCTGTCTTATCCAGAAGACACAACTTTGTTTGAAAAAAAAAAAAAAAAGAGACTTGAAGTACGTATCCACACATGATTACTCTGAGCATTTGCACTGTATTGTGCAATATTGTCATTTTTCTGTTTGACTTTCCTTTTTCAAAATGTCTCATTCTTTGTTGTTTTTAGTCTACCTCGTGTAGACTAAGACTCAGAGCATTCCCATAAATAACAGATCTGTACCTTGCTCAATCCTGTGTCATTAACACGATCACTGTCCAAATAAAGCCCAGTGTGGTAGGCACTCTGACATGCATCCTGTTCAAGGTCTTTCTCTCTTTCCCTGACCCTCTAAGCTTCACAAAGCACTGTTTCTTTCTAAGGAAAATATGTTCTAAGTAAAAGAGAAGTATCACCATCCTTGCCTCTAAAGAACACACTGGTTGCACTTCTTTCAAGATCCACGTGTTTGTTCTTTTGGTAATCGGCGGCGTATTAGGTCCTCTTCACCACAATTCAAACACATTGATTGTTTTCATTTGGCCTTTGTTGTTCATCTACCTTTTTTCAGATCATTCTAAGCAATTAAAAGACCATGGCATTTATGAAACTTACCTAAGTCTTTAAACCGACATCCTTGATGCTTAGAACTTTGGAAAGATCCTGGACAGTTAATTTCCCCAATGCAATGCTTCCCCCCACCCCCCATTTCCAGACAGCTGCTACCATGGGTGTTGATTGTGGATCCAAGTAAAATGAAATAATTGATAACGTCAATTTTTCCTGCATCTATTATGATATTGTGTGCTGTTCTGGTGGTGAAGAGTTTGTTTTTTGTTGTTCAGATGTAACCCATACCAGAGAGTGCTATGTAGTCTTTGAGATTCTGCTGGAAATGCATCAAATCTTCTTTACTTTCTGCCAGCATGCTGGCTCATTTGCATAATGCAATTTGTCGATGTCTCTTCTTCCAATCCTGATGCCACATTCTTCTTCACATAGTCCAGCTTCTCAAATGGTTTACTTAGAGTGTTGATTGCACAGGTGTTGAAAAATGATATATTTTTTATTTTTTTAATTATTTTTATTTTGTATTGATTTTCACACAAAATGTGTATATATTATGTTTTGTTTACATACATCGTGTTTTACACATTCCTCTATTCGCATTGACCTTTGTTAATTTCTGACATCTGCTTCTTGGTCTATGTATAATTATTTAAGTTTTAAGAACTATTAACTAAGAAGAATTCAAAATCACTGCTAGCCCCAAAATGGGACCTTTCTAATGGTTTCATTGTAATAGAAATTTAGAAGGAAAAGATGAAAAACCAACTGAAGGATTAATTCTGAGTTGGTTCTGACTTCATGCCAATGACTTTTTAAAACTTAAATCTAGAGGTTTTCTCCAAAATAAAGGGCTAAAATGGGTAATGCTGCATAGTATTTCACAGTGGAATACTACGCGGCACGCAGTAACAATGACTTTGTAAATTATTACCTAACTTGGGAGGGACTGGAGAGTGTTATGCCTACTGAACTAATTCAGTCTCATAAGGAAATATACTGTAAAAACCATTATTGTAGAATGAGTATGAGGATTCAACAGCAGGAGGGAAGAAGCAGAGAGGTGAGGATAGTGGAGGGTATTACTCATAGGATCATACAATCTGATGGGGCATATGTGCGAAGGAAATGGGAAACATAGATGTGAAAACTAATGTATCCAAACTTTGTTAATAAACCAGTATAAAAAAGATTTTTAAAAGAAAATAAATTGGCTGATGCTAAAACCACAAGAATAGAAAATTCTCTAGAAAATGATGTTTTGAAGAAGGAATAAATATTTGACCCATGATCTCTCACTGCACAGCTTATTGTGTTATTTGTCAGAGTTATCACACAAGGGCCTCTACCAATAGAGGTGTTTTAATTCAAAGTACAAAGTTTGCCAATCCTAACAGTTCAACAGAACTGTAATCAACTGTAATGACTAAAAGACCTCAAGTTGGCATCAATTCACTGATGAATCTAAACTCGCAAAATGTGTGCATGCGTCTGTTTCAAAGGATGTGATAGGAATGCATAACAGAATATGAAGAGTCATCTTTTGATATTGCTACTTTGGTAATCCTCACTTCTTTGGAGCATTTTATATTGTGTGAATTTTTAATGAGTACCAGTGCTTCAATAATAATTACAACACAAATAAAAACTATTTTAAATTAGGGACTCAAAATAAAAATTGGCAGCACTATTATATAGAATATGTGGAATAGCTGGCTTTTACCACTACTCTTTGGAGTGTCTTGACTCTTTTTTATCTATAATTTTATATTCGCTTAATTGTACAATACATTCTACTTGGAAAGAAGATGAGGTTTAAACACTAGGATTAAAAATGAAGACTCACTAAATACTTATATTTTGAAAACTGCTTTTTAATCTGTAGTTTCGACTTGCTTCACTGTGTTCCTTCCCCAGGGCAATCTTGCCAAGACATATCATATACAATAAGTATGGAATACCTTTTTACTTAATTACATAATTATGTGTTCCTGGGATCATATTCAGAGCTAGAAAAAGTTCATGAACCTCCGATATTTCCTCCTTCAGCTCTCGCATGCACCTAATAAAATAATTTTATTCCATTTCTTTAAACACGTGGTAAGTTGTGTGAAAGAAATGGAAAAAACCTAAACACTGCTGTGCGGATAGAGATAAGAGGAAGCTGTCTTCATGCTGACATACGAAAATTTTAAGGCTTGAATGACAAGGCTTGCTGAAAGCAAGAATGATTGCTATAAACGGAGGCAAATGTCTTTTCTAGATACCGGAGCAGCTGAGAGCATAAAATTACAATGCTGCTTACTTTGTGTACCAATATCCCTTCCATGTGCATTTTAAGACCACAAAAACGGGTAGCTCTTCTGTGAGTTAATAGTAGGAAGATAAGAGTTAATAAGCCCAACTTTAGTATCTTCCATATACATTTTGAAACTTATCATTGATTGTCAGGAATAAAATAAACAAAATCTTAAACTGATCTTGCAATCCCAAGCTATGTGGTTTGGTCTAATTCTCTTAGATAATATTCATCACCCTCATTTACCTCCCCCTCCCTTTCCATGATGATAAAAATTGCAAATTCTTCAATGCTTTCAGCTTAAAATGACAAAAATGTTTGCTAACAGATGTCACCCAAAGGGTCCTCACCCCTCACAACTTAAGGTTGTTCTGAAGGGATAATTTCCTCAAGGATTTTTGAGTTACCAACTGTCTCTCAGATGTTCTTTGTGTAGGTTCCTGAAGCTTTGAAAAGAAAGCGCTCATACCTGTTTTGTTTCTGTAAACTGACTCCTATCCATCAAAAAGGTACACACAGTGTACGTGCTCACGCAGGACCTTTTACGTGTTTTATAATTCTTAGTTTAAAACCCCGCGTCTTGTCAATAGAAACAGTTCCTGAAAGTGTAGCTACATTTTAATAGGTGGGTGTTTTATTCAATTAAGTACCTCTTTATGATTAGCACCATTGCTTCAATGGTGGTGAATGATGAAATGATGAGAAAAAATGATGAAGATTTACATTATTGGGGTCAAGAGGGGTTTTTACAGCTCTTAAATTACAATGTAAAACCGAGGAAACAATTGACTCAGTTTAGGAATGAATGGATTCTTTTAGTGAATGAAATTTTATGTCCTTCAGGAAAACCATACAAAGCATCACAGAATGGTGGTATAGAGGACTTTCACGTCAGCGTCCACCCACGAATGACCCTCCCGCAGGTTTTCAGAAGCGGCAAATCACACGGGAGAGTGTCCATCTCTCTCCATGGTAGTAGCTGGTAGATTCAAACTACATACTTTTGCATGACAATCATTCTTTGCCACTCAGCACTAGATCTCCTTATAGAATTATGCAAATGTAGAAAGTTCCCAATTTATAGAATCCTTTATAGACTTGAGTTTCATGTTGTCATCCTTATTGGAGGTTGAAATTAGACAACCTCATCTGGATTTAAAACATGGCATCTTTTAAAATATTTTTAATCTTTCCTCTATTTTTCACTCTTTATGTTTCATGTCTGACTTTTTTTCTGTCATTATCCAACTTTGTGATTCTTTTGAATTTCTCCAATTCCTCCAAAGCAATTGAAATGCTAATGGTGATATGCCAAACTATTTGGATGTAATAAAAAGAGTACTTATTACCTCGTGCCATTCACCTAAGTCTTAGTAAAAATGATAAACTATGTTATAAAAAAAAGAGCAATCACTGCTCAACTCAACTTGTTCCTTTTTCTCTGACACATAAAACAAATTTTTGATTCTTCTGTAGATATTCTCAAAAGACTCCAAAGTACAGTGGAGATATTAATTAAGACAACATTGAAAATCCATCTCACAGAGCTATTAATTGATGCATAGAAATATGAAAGAATTTCCCAAGGTTAGATATTGGAGTCTCAACTCTCTGGTTCTCTGCTTACGTACAGGCAGCAGCAAGGTTCACAGTGCCACATTCTGCCTGAACACTAAAAGCTTTGTTTCCGCCAGTCACTTCCCAGCCAGTATTTAACTCATCACTTTGAAAACCACTTTGATAAGCAGATACCTTGAGCAGTGAAGGAGCTAGGGGGAAAAGGTCCAAATTTCAGTTTCAGCTCTTTAAAATTCCATTACAGAACAGTTACTGAGATGGAAAATGTTCCAACTGCTTATGTAGGAATTTTCTCAGACAAACAGAAGAATGAAATGGTGCTTTTCATTTAGGTTACTCAGAAAAGCACACATTTATCTGTTTTCCTGTTCAGGAAAGACAGGATGAAAAGGCCTACCATGGCTGCTTTAGGAAGGAAAGGAAGAT
>NW_006399779.1:19072661-19094564 GCF_000299155.1 Elephantulus edwardii
TGTGATAAAGCTTCATCATCTTTGCCTCCAAGGAGCCTTCTCCAAGATATATCTGTTTGTTCTTCAGGCAGTACTTTTCTCCAATACCATAGCTCCAAGGTCTCAGTTCTTCTGTCATGCTTATTCCTTGTCCAGCTAAAGTTGGATGTAGCAAAACAAGCAGATGATTGAAAAAAAATCATGGCCTGAACCACGTGCTCCTTAGTCTTTCAATTTACATTATTTTTCCTCCGTAATTCAGCCTAGTTCTTGATTGCAGATATTTTCAGTGGGTTCAAGTATGTCACAAAATGATGAGGACGGCACAGGGAGAACAGAGTTCAAATATGTTGTTCATTGGGTTGCTATGAATTGTAATCAAGTCAATGGCACCCAACAACAACAACAACAACAACAACAATGAACAATGCACGGTAGAAAACTGCACTGACAACCCAATGGGCAGGTAGTTAGAATCCACCTGTGCACTTTGCAACTTCGGACAAGCTGCTGGAGGGTCAGCTATGAAGTAGATCTGAGTTGATGGTACATACAACAATAAAAACTAATAACTATTAAGTGTTGTATGTTGCATTCATGAGTACCATCAAGTCAGAACTGACCTCCAGAGGGTTTTCAGAGGCACTTAAGCACACAGGAGGAGATTGTCCATCTTTCTCCTGTGAAGCAGCTGCTGGATTTGAACACCTTGGCCATTGGGCTGGCAGTGCAAATTCTTACCATATTGTTATTATTTTTTTTAGGTGCCATCAGGTTGAGTACATGTAGATATATTATGTTGTTGTTGTTAGGTGCCATCGAGTTGAGTGTGACTCATAGTGACCCTATAAACAAAAGATCGGAAAACAGTCCTGCCCTGCACCATCCTCACACTTTCTGACACACAAGAGCTCATTGCAGCAGTCACTTTGTCAGTCCACATGGTTGAGGGTCTTCCTCTCTTTTGTCGACCTTCCATCCTTCCCAACAACATGTCCCTCTCCAAGGAATAACACTTCGTAGCACTATGTCCAAAGTATATTAGATGAAGCTTCATCATTCTTGCCTCCAAAGAGCAGTCTGGCTGCACCCTTTCCAAGACATCTATTACTTTTCTTGGCTGTTCATGGGATGTTCAGTGCTCTTTTCCAACACCACAGCTCAAAGGCATCAATTCTTTTTCCATCATTCTTATTCATTGTCAAGTCTCTAATGCATAGCTAGCAATTGGAAAGACCATGGCCTGAATCAGATGCACCTTAGTCCTCAAACTGACATCACTACTCTTCAATAATTTGGAAAGGTCCCTAACTGTAGATTTTACCATTGAAATGTGTCTGCTTATTTCCTGACTGCTCGTTCCAAGGGTGTTAATTGTGGATCCAAGCAATATGAAGCTGTTGACAGTTTCAGTCTCCTCTCCATCCATCATGACACTGCCTATTGGTCCGGTGGTAAGAACAGAGCAGGGGGTTAAGGCATGGTTTAGAATTGGGAAGGAGCGTGTCAGGGATTTATTCTGTCTCCATACCTGTTCAACCTATGCTGAACAAATTATCTAAGAAGCTGGACTCTACAAAGAGAAGTATGACATCAGGATTGGAGGGAGACTCATCAATAACCTTCATTATGCAGATGAAACAACCTTGCTTGCTGAAAGTAAGGAGGATTTGAAGCACTTCTTGCAGAAGATCAAGGAATGCAGCTTTCAATTGCCTCTCAATATCAAGAAAACAAAGATTCTTACCACTGGACCAATAGGGAGTGTAATTACAGATGAATATATATTATATACACGAATAATTCATTTATGTAATGGAAAAGAGATGTGAAAGCATTAAGCTTAGATAAGAAATGCCTCAGGAGGTTACCAATGTACAAGAAATGTAGGGTTTTGCATTATTTATGTTATCACCCTTCCAGACATGCAACAGCCTGTTGTAGCAGTCACCATGTCAATCCATCTGGTTGAGGGTCTTCCTCTCCTTCACTGACCCTCCGTCCTTCCAAGCATCATGTCCTTCTCCAAGAAATAGTGTCTCCTAGTGTGTCAGGAAGTGCAATGATGGCAGAGGGTAGAACAGGTTTCAGATCTTTTGTCAATAGGGTCACTATGAGTTGTACTTTATTCAATAGCACCTTACAATAACAATGTTATCACATGCAATGCTGTGACGGCTTGCTGGTAAGGTATTGCACGAGCAGCCCATATTTGTGTAGTTGAAATTATCCACCTGCTCCTCAGGAGAGATAAGGAGATGGGCAATCTCCTCCCATATAATTCACTGCCTTTGAAAACCTGCTGGAGGGTCAGCTATGAGTTGGTTTCAATTCAACAGTACACAGCAATGACAATATTATCACAACAAAAGATTATACAACCTACATATTTGAAGAGTTCATTCAAAAACGTGTGACTGTTCTGTGATTTAGTCCTGGTAACCTACTCCTGAGAGAATTTCTCTGCTAATCCAAAGGCTATACCTCCCTAGCTGTTCAAACCACCAGTGACTCATGGAAAGATGATGCCAGTTTGAGGACTAAGGTGCATCTGATTCAGGTCATAGTTTTTCTAATCACTTGCTAAAATAGCATAAAATATAAACATTCTATGAGAAAGGTTACCTAACCAAGTGATTAGAAGATGTTCATAGGCACTCCCATTAAAAAAAATGATCAAAGGGAACATGAAAATCATTGAATAATACCATTATTAGCACTTCCAAGTAAAATTTTACCAAAGATATTTTTAAAAGTCAGAATAGTATATTGTTAGAAATTCAAGTTGGTTTCAGAACAGGTTGTGGCATGTGAGATATCTCTTCCAATGTCAGATGGATCTTGACTGTAAGCAGAGAATATAAAAAAGATATTTATTTGTGTTTTATTGATGGTGCAAAGTATTTTGACTGTGAATTGAACAAATTAAAGAGACGATTGAGAATCCCAGAACACTAAATTGTGTTCCCATGAAATCTATACATAGATTAGAAAGCTGTTCTCTAAACAACACAAGAGAACATTGCATGGTTTAAAATCAGGAAACTGAGTGTATTATTTATATCCTTTAGTCTCTACTGTTTAATCTGTATGCTGATAAAATAATTTAAAACGATGGACTTTTACAAAGAAAACATTAGGTTTGAATGAAGATTCGTCAACAACTTGAATTATACAGATGACATGCAACTTGCTTTTTTGAAGTGAACAGGGCTTGAAACACTTGCTTAAAAAGATCAAAGGCTAAAATATCCAACACAGATTGTATCCCAACATCAAGAAAACAAAAATCCTCCCCACAGCATCAATAGGCAACATTATGATAGATGGAGAAATAAACTGCATTTGTCAAACAATTTCATTTTATCTAGATCCAGAATCAGATCCAGAATCAACACCAATAGTAGCAGCAGTCAGGAAAAAACCAACAACAACAAAAGATATTAAATTGGGAAAATCTGCACCCAAGGACCTCTCCAAAATCCAACAGAGCTAGAATGCCAGTTTAAAGGCTAAGACATGTCTGATCTAAGCCATGGTCTTTTCAATTTGAAAGTTGGACCATGAATAAGTATAATGGAAAATTAATTCATGCCTTTGAATTATGACATTAGAAAAGAGTGTTGAATATACCATGGGCTACCAGAAGAACAAGCAAGTTTGTCCTGGAGGAAGTACAACCAGATTATTCCTTAGAGGTAAGGATAGTGAAACTTTGTCTCATATACTGTGGTCATATTGTCGTCAGGAATGGCCAATCCTTGGAAAAAATATATCATGCAAAGTTTACATTAAAAAAATATAGATTTGAGCATCAGAAAGAGAACACAGTCAACAAGATGGATTAACACAGAGACTGTAGCAATGGTTCAAGTATATCACAATTCACGGAGATAGTGCAGAATAGGGTGACATTCATGTGCTGTCCAAAGGCTTGCTATAGTTGATAGGATGGCATCTAACATCAACAACTTACACATACACATGCATTGTTGTTGCTTTTATGGGCCCTCAAGTTGCCTGTCACCCAAAGCGACCCTATGTACAGCAGCTCTGAAGCCTGCCCTGTCCTGAGCCAGTCTCACAAATTTGACACACCAACCAACCCCCATTTCCCCAGTCACTGTATCAATCCATCACATCCAGGGTTTTCCTCTCCTACACTGTCTTGCCACACTTCCAAACATGATGTCCTTCTCCAAGGACTGATCTCTCCTGGCCATGTGCCTAAAATCTGTAAGATGAAACTTCAAAAATTCTAGCCTCCAAGGAGAAACTTGGTTTCCTATTTGTTTTCTTGGCAGTCCATGGTATGTTCAAAACCCTTCTCCAGCATCACAATTCAGAGGCATCGATCCTTCTTCTTTCATCCTTCATCATTGTTCTCTGATACATAGCACATAATTGTGAAGACCATGGCCAGGATTAAACACACCTTAGTCTCTAGACTGACATCCAACAAAATTGAAGTCATTGCTCTTCCTATATCAGTTTGCTTAAGCTAGAAATCAAAACAGAAACTATCTAACTTTCTTCTTTCTCTTGTGGAGCTCCTGGTAGATTCTTAACCCTGAAAATACAGTGTTTGGCTAGCTGAGCAAATGGATAGAGACTATATATGATAAAAATGGGTAATCTCCTCTTATGCAATTTGCAGCTTCTGAAAACCTACCAAGGTAAGCCAGAAGTCAGTTCTGATTTGACTATGAGAAGGGTGGGGGAATTATCAATATACATTCCTTTTCTTCGGCTCTACATTTACACTACTCCTATTGTTTTTGTTTTTTCCTGAACCTTGTAACAGTAGGTGGCCTACATCATGCCTCTCTACCAATCCTAAACACTTCTGTTTACATTTCCTTAGAATAAGAAATTCCATCAAAAGCCCAAGATAATGTACAGTTATCAACTAAACTTTAGTGAATTCAAGCATGATACTTTGTGTGTGTGTGTGTGTGTGTGTGTGTGTGTGTAAATCATGGGGACAGTAGTAGGTTTTACAAATATCCTTATTTAGCACAGGAACCTCTTTAAAATCCTATAATCCCACATTGCATTCATTTGTCATATTTACTTAAACTACTTTAATGTGACATTCTCCTCCACTATTTCTCTTTTATCACACTAATAACTTTTAATCTGTCAGTCAGTTGGATACTGTAGTGGTTTTGTCTTCATAAAATGCTCTGCATCCTGGTTTGCCTGACATTTACTCCATGTTAGACGCAGATCTTGCCTCTCCAGCAGAAATATGTAGAAAGGATATTGGGTTCTTTCCAGGCTAGCAAATGGAAATGCATATAATAATGTCTACTTGTTGTTCTTTTATTTTATTTTTTAAAGTAATTGTGTTTTGAGATATTTTTTGTGTTTACAAAAATACAACAAAGATAGTATATAAATTCTTACATAGTCTTCTCAAAATCCTACTGGGTTTTTTTGGCAATTCTGACTCATAGCATCTCTATAGGAATATGGATAACTGTCACCATAGGTTTTCCAAGACAGTAAATATTTTTCTTTTGTTCACATTGAAGTGAAAGTATATGGCACAATTGACTTTTCATTTAGTCATTCAAAGAGAATTGTTGTATGGTATTACCTGTAATCCTCACACTATATAAACATGATTGTCATTTTCTCCTGTGAGTCTCTTTTTGGTTCATCATTCTATCTTATCCTTTCCTATCTTCTCAGCTTTCCAGCAGGGCAAATATTGTCCTTCTTATCTCCTGTGACTGATTGTTCTAGGGAGTGGTTGCCTCTCTTGTGTTATTGTTCACTTTTTTAGCATGTACATTGTTTGGTTGAAAGGTGAAGCACAGGAATGGGTTCAGTTTCCTGTGCAAAGGCTACTAAGATCATAATTTCGTGGGTTCTACTATCTCTCTTTTAAGATCAAAGTCAATAATCACCAAAATGCAATGCTGAACATTATTACTGTGAGCTATGTTGTGTCAACTGACTTTGATGTCCCTTGAGGAGGGTATGATTCTGAGAACTTGAGACTAGCAAGTTATTTCATTGAGATGCTTAGTTATGATTTTATTGACTACAGAAGATAAAGAAGAACTACCCCAGTACTGTGGGAAAAAAGAAGATACCTTGAACTATGTAAGAGTTACAGACAGCAATAGGCCGCTGACACAGAATGTTACATTACCAGTATAATGAATACATAGAGAAAGAGATAAGATGAAGAGATATAGCTAAGTGAAAGGCTCTAAACCAAAGATCATGTATAGGTTTGTATGATGTTCTATGTAAATATTTGTGTATGCTGTTAATATACACATATGCAAAACTCAAATGTATTGCCTTCGATCTCAAGTGACTCATAGCTGATCATGCATTGGGTTTCGGATGCAATTACAGCCAGAAACGTGTGACATTTGGGTGAGCAGTGCAACTCTATACTGACTACCACCAGAACTCCCTATCCATGTAAACAGTAGATTCATTAGTGGACAGTTTTATGTAAGACTCATAATCATGACCAACTACCCTGAGAGAAAAGGGTTTTGATCATGAGGTGTCAGGATCATAGTCTGGGAGGAGACCAAGGGCAATCATCATAATATAATTCACAAGAAATATGATCCACACTCATCATTGGTAAATAGTCATGTAAGGTGGAATCATAGTTGGAAAAAAGGAAGAATTCAAGAACATCAAAGATACATTCAGATAATTTAACTGAACTCTCCAGGGAGCTCTGGTGAAGTAATCCATAGCGAGTTATATTGTTAACTTCAGATTTCCACTCCAATAGTTGGACTCTGGCTGTTTATTGGTAAGGAGTTTTACTGAGAACCTAAAGACCCTACTAAAGTGGTCTGAATCCACCCACTGTTGTACAGCAGAAAAATGGGATCTTCTATCATATAGAATTTATTGCCTCTTTAAACCTGCTGAGAAGTCACAATCTAGCAGTTCACTCATATCCACCCACTGCTCTGTGGGATAAAGACGGGCGGCCTTGTATAATACACAGCCCCTTAAACTTTGTGGAAGGTAAGCTTTCCTTTATAACTTGACAGCAATGAGATGAGTGGGAGACCAGAAGAACAAGATGGTACCTCATTACCACTGATCTTCACGACTTTGGTAGTTCGAAGTTTGACAGTTTGAAGAGTGTCACAGCTATGCCATAAAAAAAAATCTCACAATTATGTTGCTCTTATGAGGTTTGCCTTTCTGATTTTTTTACGATACTGTTTATCACTCAATCAAAATGTCCAAATATCGTACCGAAGTTTCTCTTTATTCTCCTTGCTACTAACACAGTCTGTAGAAAAATATTTCAATGCCATATAAATAGTCCATCTTTTACCAAATCTACCTACCATAAAGTTAAAATGTATTCATGATTCCAGTTATGAAATAATCT
Organism: Elephantulus edwardii; assembly: GCF_000299155.1. Lineage (NCBI taxonomy): Eukaryota > Metazoa > Chordata > Mammalia > Macroscelidea > Macroscelididae > Elephantulus > Elephantulus edwardii. Next base: position 19,080,031 of record NW_006399779.1, read on the forward strand.
TCAAAATGATAATTGGGAACTGAGTTTTCCAGTTTTAAAATCCCCTCCAAATTTACCATGCAATACTAGATATTTTGCTGTAAGTAAACATCCTCTTTGTTTCTCTATTTACATATTTACTCATTATTGATGTATACTCATGGTTCTCATTTACTGAGAGGAATGCATTGTTGTCTTTAATTATTTTGGTGATCAAACTGTCCAATAGTTGTTCACAAAGAACCCTTTCATACTGTCTGCCAAGCACTGTGGTATGCCCTTGTCAATTCCAGGGATCCGACCCGAGTTTCTAGACCAGCAAGACAGTTCAGACTTATTTTATTCCATCTGTGACTCAGTCCTGAAATCAGTAGAAAAACAAATTAACCTTTTGTCTAGCACCCAGGGATTCTTCCAGCCAAGTTAGTGCTTACCTAATCAGCAAGCCAGCATAGCACCTGGCATTACCAATACAAAGAGACTTTGCTTATTTAGAATATGAGAGTTTAGCTCATGTTTCCTTGAAGCACCCCTACACACCACTGGATAGGGTTTGTTGCTTAACAAGAGTGATTGACATTCTGCACCGGTAGTGCCATCCATTATGTGCTGGGCCGCTAATTGTTGGCTCAAATCTGTGCCTTTTGGAGAAAGATGGACAGTTTCCTCTGCTTAAGACGTTGTTTGTTTTAGTATTCATGTCTGTGTATCTGTCATAATTTACAAGGTTCCTAGTGAAAATTATAGGGTTATATTTAAAGTTATCTTTCAATACAAATGCTTGGGTTTTGTGGGTTTTTTAAAGAATGGCTAAATATTTCACTATGGATAATAGGGAAAAAAAAGATTGGACTAAAACCAAAAATATCAACATATAGCCTCTAAAATTTGATGGAGGGTCACTATGAGTTGGAATTAGCTCATCACGGATAGATAAATTGCATTTACTTCTTCAATTTCATTCTGCACTTACATAGGTTATTGTTAGGTGCCATCAAGTGAAATATGACTCATAGTGACCCTATGAACAATAGATCTGTTTGCTGCTCTATCCTGAGTCATCTTTTTCCAAAACACACTTGAGCCTGGTGTTGGAGACTCTATCAGTCCCCTTCACTAAAGGTCTTCTCTCTTTCACTGACCCTCCACATTTCCAAGCATGGTATCCCTTTTCAAGTAATAGCCTCTCCTAAGAACATTTGTCAAGTCTGTGAGATGAAGATCAGTGGCTTAAAGTCAGCATCCACTCTGAAGGAGAAAACCATCATCCGTATACAGTACTATCTAAAGTCCTGAAAAATGAAAAGTTCTATTGCTACTGAAAACTTGCTGAAAGATTACCTATGAGTTAGTTCTAACTGAAAGGCAATGAAGGTTTTTCTTTTTTTGTCCTTAGTTAATGCTGTTATGTATAGTTGAGTTGGATTCAATGCATAGCTGACCCTCCAGCAGGTTTTCAGAAGCAGTTAATTACACTGGAGGAAAAGGCCTATATTTTTCCCACAGAGTAGCTGGTGGATTCCAACTGAGTCCCTTGAGTTGAAAGTACAACTCCTTACCACTAAGCCACAAGAGCTCCCTTGCTATTTTAATAGTTCTTTACAAAAATATGTCTTTAAATATTGTTGTTGTTATGTGCTGTTGAGTTGCTTGCGACTCATAGTGACCCTATGTACAATAGCCTTAAACTCTGCTCTGTCCTGTGCCAATCTCACTGTCTCTGACACACCCATCCCGATTACCCCAGTCACTGAATCAATTCACCTCATAGAGGGCCTTCCCCTCCTGCGCTGTCCCTCCACCCTCCCAAGCATGATGTCCCTCTCCAAGGACCGGTCCCTCCTTACAACATGTCCAAAGTATGTCAGATGAAGCTTCAGAACCCTTGCCTCCAAGGAGCAGCCTGGTAACCCTCTCAAGTATGAATCTGTTTTCTTAGCAGTCCATGGTACCCTCTCAATACTCTTCTCCAACACTAATCCTCAAAGGCATCAATTCTCTTTCTATCTTCCCTAGTCATTGTACACCTCTCTGATGCATAACAAGTGATTGCAAAGACCATGGCCTGTATCAGATGCACCTTCATCTCCAGAGAGACACTAATGCTCTTCAGTAATTTAGAGAGGTCCCTAACAGCAGACTTTCCCATCGCAATATGTCTTTTAATTTCCTGGATGCTGGTGCCAAGAGTGTAATTTTCAGCTACATAGACACTTACTATACTTCTTAAAATCTTTCTTTTTTGCAGAATTATTTTTCTCTTTTAAATACTAAATCATATTCATCATTCACTCTCAAAGTTAAGTAGGGTGCTTTACTAGAGAAAAAAAATAAAAATACTAATTATAATTTGGTATTGTTGTTTTTATGTGTCATTGAAGTGCCTGTGATTCATAATGACCTTATGTACATTAGCTCTGAACCCTACCCTATCCTGAGCCAGTCTCATTGTCCCTGACAGACCTAATCTCATTTCTCCAATCACTGAGCCAATCTACATCATCCTGGCTCCTCCTCTCCTACCCTGTCCCTCCACTCCTCCAAGCATGATGTCTTTCTCCAAGAACTAGTCCCTTCTGGCCAGAATATGTGAGACAGAGCTTCATGGTACTTACCTCCATGGACTAGCTTGGTTTCATCATCTCCCTTCATGATCTTCTGGACAGACCTGTTTATTCTCCTGGCAGTCCACAGTATGTTCAACACCTTTCTCCAGCACCACAACACAAATGAATTGATCCTTCTCTATCACCCTGAATTTTTGTCCAGCTTTCTGAGGCATAGCAAGTAATTGTCAAGATCATGGTCTGGATCAGTGTACCTTGGATTCCAAACTGACATCATTGCTCTTCAGTACTCTGGAGAGGTCCCTGGAAGAAGATTTTTTCACAATTCAATTTATCTTTTGATTTCCTGCATGGTGGTCCCAAGATTATTGACAAGAAATCTGGAGGACTCCCATCTGGCCAACTGACTGGAAGAGATCTATATTTGTTCCCATTCCAAAGAAAAGTTACCTGAAAGAGTGTGGAAATTACATAACAGTATCATTAATATCACATGCAAACAAGATTCTGCTAAAGATTATCCAAAAATGACTGGAAAGCACATCAGTAGAGAACTGCCTGAAATTCAGGCTGGTTTTAGAAGAGGCCATGACACTAGGGATATAAGTGCTAATGCTAGATGGAACTTGGTTGAAAGCAGAGAGTACCAGAGGAATGTCTATCTGTGGTCCATTGAATATGCAAAGGCATTTGACTGTATGGATTGCAACAAACTGTGGCTGACTCTGAGAAGAATGAGATTCACTGAGCACTTGATTGTGATTATGCAAAACCTATACTTGGACCAGTAGGTAGTGGTCAGAACAGAGCAAGGAAACACTGCATGGTTCAAATTTGGGAAGGGTGTATTCTAGGGATATGTCCTATCTCCATACCTTTACAATCTATTGGCAGAACAAATTATCCAGGAGGCTGAGCTGTATGAGGAGGAGTGTGGCATCAGAACTGGAAGAAGACTCATCAGCAATCTGCATTATGGAGATGACACAACCCTGCTCTTGATGAAACTGAGGAGAACCTGAAGCACTTGTTGCAGAAGGTCAAGGACTGCAGCCTTCAATATGGATTGAAGCTCAACATCAAGAAAACAAAGATTCTCACCACTGGGCCAAGAGGCAGCACCATGTTAGACACTGAAGAGATTGAGATTGTTGACAGCTTTAGTTTGCTTGGCCACACAATCAATATTCTTTGTACCAGCAAAGACAAATTGAACTGGAAAAGTCTGCTATCAGAGACCTCTCCAAAGTACTGAAGAGCAACAGTATCAGTCTTGAGACTAAGCCACAATCTTTGCAATTATTTGTTATACATCAAATCTGGAAAATGACTAGGGATTATAGAAGAAAAATTGATGCCTTTCAATGATGCTGGAGAAGAGTATTCAATATACCATAGACTTCTAGGAAAACAAACACGTTCATCCTAGAGAGGGTGAGACTAGGCTGCTCCTTGGAGGCAAGGATTCTGAAGCTTCGTCTGATATACTTTGAACATGTTGCAAGGAAGGATCAGACCTTGGAGAGGAATGTCAGGGGAGGGTGGAGGGACAGCTCAGGAGAGGAAGAACCTTGATGAGATGGATTGATTCAGTAACTGGGGGAATGGGGGTAGATGTGTCAGGGAGAATAACATTGGCACAGGATAGAACAGGGTTTAGGGCTGTTGTCCATAGGGTCACTATGAATTGCAGATAACTTGACAGCACATATTAACCAACAACAATGATGTCCCTAGTGCTATGACCTCTTTTAAACCAGCCTGTACAGGTAGCAGTCCTCTGTTGGTGTACCGTTCCAGATGTTTTTGGATAATCTTCATCAGGATCTTTCCTGTGATTTACTTTAATGATACTGTTAGATAATTTCCAGATTTTATTTGGTCTTTTTTTGGGGTAGGGAATAAATATAGATCTCTTCCAGGGAGTGTCCCACGTAGTTGTCCTCTAGATTTCTTGGCATAACCTGGTGAGTGGATTGAGGGCAGTGTCTACTTGCTGAAATTTCTCAATTGGTATTGTGTAGTTACATTTATAATTAGACATATAACTAACATTCTATTTTCTATAGTCTCTCATGGCAAGATGTATCCTGAAGTAAAATTCCATGAGTAGTAGGATACCGTCCATATATGTACAAGAAAGACCTGTTAATACAGCCATTATTCAAATATGTGCACCATTAGTTAGAGCCAAACAGGAGGAAATTAAGAAATTCTACCAAGTTTTGCAATCTTAAATTGAGCAAACAATGTCTTACTAGTAATTAATGACTGGAATACAGGTAATGGAAACAAAATAGTAGATATGGTAGACAGAAATTACAGGCTTAAATGTCTTGCTATCACAGAAGAAATTTTGCTGAGTAAAGCAGAGTGGTTCAAACTTTTTGAAGTTCCAAACTTCTTTCAAAAGTACAAGCATTATATTGTACTTCTGGCAAGTTCACTAACAGAAAATTAACTCCTTGAAAGTGTGGGCTTGGTGGAATAAAAAGTTCGCGTCCTGGCTGGAAGCTTGAAGAAGAACAAATTCATCACGCTGGCGCACGTGAACCCCTAGTCTTTTCCAGCATGCAACGAAAACTTCAGCAAGGAGGAATTTCATACACTGCGGTTGATTATGTCAGCGTTTAAGAAAACAGAAAACTTGGTAAACCTCAGTGTGGAGCTCACCTATGATATTCAGTCTTTCACCAGTATAGTTTATAGGCAAACAATAAACACCAAAATGATTGAGGTGGATTGTAAATTGCTGCAATGTATGTAAAAAGAAGGCAACTCTATCAAGTGCTCCCTAATCATGTGCTGTAGAAAAAGAAAAGAAGAGTCAACAGAAGGTGTCAGATTGTCAACTCTGAATGACAGCAACCTGGACTTGTCCATGGACAGTGACAACAGCATGTCAGTGCTTTCACGCACTAGTGCTCTGAAGACCAGTCCACTGAACAGTTCTTGTAGCTCTCAGGGCAAAAATAGTCCCGATCTGGCTGAAACAGCAGCCTCGGTGACCAACATCTTGGCTCCTGAAGTTTCTGTGCCTTCAGGATATGCAGCAACAAAAATAGCTAGTCCTGTAGTAGGAATCAAGAGGACACCCTCCCCACATAAAGAAGAGAGAGCCCTCAGAAAGTAAACACAGAAGAGAAAAAACTTGATACTGAGACAAGTACAACTCTGTCAGAAACTCTGCAGACAGTGGCTGTCCTGCTGGTCTCGCAGGAAACATCCAGTACAGAGCTTTCTGATATCCCTGCTCTCCCTGCAAATTCTATTCCTGTTATCAAGAATTCAATAAAACTGAGGTTGCCTGGTGGAAGGAAGGAAGGAAGGAAGGAAGGAAGGAAGGAAGGAAGGAAGGAAGGAAGGAAAAGAAATAAATAAACTAATTAATTATGATTAATTATGGGTCTGGTGGTAAAAATGAGCTAGAGAACAAATAATGCAATTTTGAACACCCAATGATTGATTCATCACAAATACCTTTCTTAAAAAAACCAAAAATGTTACCTTTATATATGGTCCTTACCTGAAAGAATGCACAGGAATAAAATTGACTACTTCTGTGGAGAGAAACACTAGAGAAGTTCAAAATCAGCAGTCAAAACCAGACCACAGGTGTAGACTGTAGAATAGACCATCAATTATTCATGAGTAAATTCTAGTGGAGGCTGTATCAATGAGATGGCATTGCCATGATATTGAGACACAAGAAGACAGAGACATACTATTTCTTAGCTGCATAAAATGTTCCATCTCTGACTTCTTTATTGTTGTTGTTGTTGTTGTTGTTGTTATGTACCGTCGAGTCATTTGCGACTCATAGCGACCCTATGTACAACAACCCTAAACCCTGCTCTATCCTGTGCCAATCTCATTGCCTCAGACACACCCATCCCGAATACCTCAGTCACTGAATCAATCCACCTCATAGAGGGTCTTCCCCTCCTGCGCTGTCCCTCCACTCTGCCAAGCATGATGTCCCTCTCCAAAGACCTGTCTCTCCTTACAACATGCCCAAAGTATGTCAGGCGAAGCCCCAGAATCCTTGCCTCCAAGGAGCAGCCTGGTTTAACCCTCTCTAGGATGAATCTATTTGTTTTCTTGGCAGTCCATGGTACATTCAATACTCTTCTCCAGCACCACAGCTCAAAGGCGTCAATTCTCCTTCTATCCTCCCTAGTCATTGTCCAACTTTCTGATGAATAAAAAGTGATTGCAAAGACTATGGCCCGTATCAGTTGCACCTTAGTCTTCAGAGAGACACCGTTGCTCTTGAGTACTTTAGAGAGGTCCCTAACTGCAGACTTTCCCATCGCAATATGGTTTTGGTTTTTTTTTTTAATTTCCTGGCTACTGGTGCCAAGAGTGTTGACCGTGGAGCCGAGCAAACTGAAGCTGTGAACAATCTCAATCTCTTCACCATCCATCCTGATGCTACCGATTGGTCCAGTGGTGAGAATTTTTGTCTTCTTGACATTGAGCCTCAATCCATATTGAAGGCTGTAGTCCTTGACCCTCTGCAGTAAGTGCATGAGGTCCTCCTCAGTTTCAGCGAGGAGGGTTGTGTCATCTGCATAAAACCTATGTACCTGACTTCTTTATAATCATCGTTAAATATTTCTTGTTGACCAATTCAAACTCTTCTTTGCACCCACTGTGGACGTAATAGGGAGCTCAGTTGTCTAGTCTCTAAGGAGCTGTGCTGGTAACCCAAAGTGGTGCCTCTGTGGCAGTTTCAACCCATCAGCTGCTCTACAGAAGAAAAATGGACATATTCTTTCTTCTTTCTTTGTGTTTCTCAGAAAGCTGAAGAAGGTTGACTATGAGTCTGTGAGTCTGTTTTCAGGTTTGGGTTTTGTTTTGGTGTTTTGTGTGTTGGTTGGTGTTTTTTTTTTTTCGTTTCACACCCACTGCTTTCCCCATGGGTTCATCTCTATGTAAATTTATCAACCTCTTTTGCTTTAGTGCTCTTCCACACAGGTAACGCTCCAAACAAATTTTGTAATATTTGTCACATCAATTGTTTACTCTCTAAAATGCATTTCTGAAAATTCATTGTCCTCTCTTTTTGTTTTAGAAAATAGACAAGACAGTGTCGTAAGCAGGATTCTGAAATAAAGTGCCTATAACAAGAATGCCTTTTAACTTAAAACTGATTTAAACTCATCAGTACTGGGAGCTTTAGCAAATTTTTCCATTTTCTTGAGTCTTAATTTCCTTATCAAGGAAATTATAATATTTAATCATAACATATTGTTAAGATTAGAGATAGTGTAAAGCACATTTTACCTGAAGACATTCAATGATCAGTAAGTTCTTGGTATAACTTTGCTCAAGGTCTTACATTTTGAAGTCATGACCCACTCATGTTGGTTTTCCCCTTAAAGAATCTGCTGACATCTCCCCACCTACCCCAAATGAATGGCAGTAAATTTTCATTTATATATTGTTTTAATGGAGGGAGACATCTTACCCATCCTTGCCAAAGAACGTAGAACATAGTGGTGGCTCAATAAACTGGCTAATTAAGAAAATTTGTGCTATTAAAATTTTCTGTGCAAAACAACAGATAATTATAATGCATTTGACTAACAAACCATGTCCTCTGAAATGTACCAAAAGTGTAAATATATTATCATTATTTTCTTTTCTCTACATTCCATTGTTTAAGTGGAAAGTGCATATTAAAATATCTGGAAAGATTTTAGGATTATTGTGTTGGTAATAATAGTTTGTATTGATTCAGGTAAAAATCACTCCTACATTGAAGAAAATGTTCGCTTGAATTAGGTGAATTTGATAATGGCAAGACATTACTTCAAGACCATTTTCTGAGCACAAGGCTGGAATCAGACGCTCCCTTGGATCAATTATATTCTAATTGCTCATTGCCCTTTGAATGCATGAACAATAATTTGTTTTCAATGAAAATCACACAGTGTTAGTTAAACAGAGAAAGGGCTCACCACACAGAAGCACACACTCTATATAGGGGGATTAAATAATAGATTCATTTAACTATTTAGAACATTCAGTAGCTTCCATAGCTACTAAAATACTCTACATTACAGAAAGACAAGCTGGCTTAAAGTCTAAAATCCCAAATTAAAGATAAAACCTTTCTTTAACATATCCGTAATAGTGTTGGTTAAAGGGAATATGTGCCAAGAATTATAGCAAGATTTAGAACTTTTTTTCTTCTTTTATGACATGTTATTAATAACACTAAAATCTTTACTTTTACAATGGGTTTTCTACTTGGCACTGGAGCAGTATATTTATGAATAAAAATAACTTTTTCTCCTGAATAATCTTTATTGGCTATGGTCATAATTATATATAAAAATATTAAAAAGAAAAAACTTGTGGAAATTTATATAATAGCTAATGAAAGAGATCCATTAATTCTCCCCCTGGCTATCAGCACTATTTATATACTGTTCTACGAAACTGCTTTTTTACTTCTGTCTTTTGAACATCTAACTTCACACATGACTGCACCATTTCACTCCAAGGAAAATGTTCTACTAATGAGCTTCAAGGCTCCCATGTATCTATTGAGCTAGTTCATATTTTGAAAAACAATTAAATGTAGAGTTGTCTTAAACAATACCAGCTGTTTCTCATTGAAAGTACAAAATATAACCACAGGAAAGGCCAAGTTAGTGAGGCTGAAATTATGTGTTCCTAACAGTCTGTGGGGGAGATGAGAGGGGGTCAAGTGCAAAAAAAAAAGAAAGACAATCAATGGGATGATTGACCTAATTGCTGCAACAATGGGCTCACAGCCAGAGGGGGTTGTAGGAGGACACAGCACTAGGCAGGGTTTAGCTCTCCTACACAAAAGTTCCTATAAGTAGGAACAAGTTCAACAACAACAGTCAGTTGTTGTAAACATAAAGTTTGTAAAGGTATCAATGATATTACTTTTTAAATTATAAATTGTCTATAAAAAAGCCCATGGTCTTTAGGTTCTGTAATAACCAAAGAGGATTCTGTCAGTGGAGAATAATATTATTATTAATATTATTATTAATGCTAGGAGAACAAACAGGTTTGTCCTGGAGAAGGTGAAGCCAGAATGTTTCCTGGAGTCAAGGACTCTGAAGCTTCATCCGACATACTTTGGGCATGTTGCAAGGAGGGACTGGTCCTTGGAGAGGGACATCATGTTTGGGAGAGTGGAGGGGCGATGAAGAAGAGGAAGACCTTCGATGAGATGGATCAATTCTGTGACTGGAGAGGTGGGAATAAGTGCGTTTGAGATGGCTAGGTTGGCACAGGATAGAAGAGTGTATAGAGCTCTTGTACACAGGGTCGCTATGAGTCGCAAGCGACTCAATGGCACATAACAACAACATATTATATATATTATGTATTATATCTTTATTATATATTATATATTTATTATATATTATATATTATATACTAATATATAATAAGAATACTTGTTATTATTAATCTTTTTTCCCTATAAGGAGTTGCACTGCTAACCCAAGGGTAATCTGTCTCTGACATGAAAAATGGGAAATCTCTTCTTATGATTTACAGCTTTGGAAACCCACTGGCTAGTCAATTATGAGTATACATTAACACCATAGCAATGTCTTTGGCTTTTATTAGTGAATGCTATTACCAGAAATTCCATAATATGATCAATGGTCAATAAAAAAAGACTGAAGCTAAAAAATATGTATAGTTTGACTGATACAAATGTAAATATCCAGGTCCTCAAAGATATGTCATCAGGAATCTCTCCCTCTCAATCCAATTTCTCTATGTTGGCTTCTCTCTCAGGTAAACACTAGTTAGAGGGGCAAAAAGAACTAAGGGCAATTCTAACCTTGTTATTAGGTAAGACTGAGTGAGCTCTGACTCAGTGACTCTACTTAAATAAAATGAAATTCTGTCTAATATTTTCTCATCCTCACAATATCTACAGTCATTATTGCAGTCACTGTAAAATCCATCTCATTGAAGCCTTTTAGTTCTCTGATTCTGTACATTTCTGAGCATGATATGCTTTTCTAAGTTTAGCCACTCCCGATAACATGCCTGAGGTATCTGAGACAGGACTCACCACTGTTCCATCTAGAAACCACCCTGACTGCATTTCTTCCAACACAGATGTGCGTGTTCTTTTGGCCCACCATGCTATACTCAATGTTTTTCATTAGCACGACAATTCAAAGGCGTAAATTCTTCTTCAGCCTTCTTTATTCACATCTTTATGTAACAAGGCACTTTCATTAAAAAGCTGCAAATATAAATGTCATTTGATTCAGCTATCATACTCTTGGAAAAATACCCTAAAGAAATTAGAGCTATGATGAAAGCAGATGTAGGTGCACCCTTATTTATCACAACATTATTTACAATCACAAATAAATGGAAACAGCTCAAGTGTTCATCAGCAAACAAAAGGATAGAAAAATTCTGGTAAATAAACATAGAAGTATTATACAGCTTATAATGAAAAAAGTATTGCAATGAGCTTATGAAATATTGTATAGCATAGATGAGTCTAGAAGCTGTCGTATCCCATTAAATTCCTCAGTCACAAAAAGTACATAAGTCTCCTGTAATAAAGTAGGATAGTTATGGCAGGGGATGGGGATGGGAAGGAGTGGTAGTGGCAAAGAGCATAGGAAAGAATAAAAGAAAATTCCTGAATTAAAATAGGTGAAGGGAAGGTCGACCTGAGAAGCATTATGATCAGACATTATGTTCATTGCAATTAACAAAGATGTACACTATGGATTAAATGAGATGGTGGGGAAAGAAAACAGGGAGAGGGGAAAAACAAAAGGTGAGTGAAGGATAAAAACAATAGACAAAAGGATTTGCTTAAATATTATAAAAGATCAATTGAAACAATAGTAAATATCTACAAATGCTTATCTGATATGTACATCATTTCTAAGCTTATACTCAAAAGAAATAATAGAAGATAGATATATCATGGTTTAGGAAGGCACATGTTAGTTGTTAAAATGACATTATTGTTCTTTAGCACTTCAGAGAGGTCACTGGCGGAAAATTTTCCCAAGGCAATAAGTCTTTTTTGTTCTTCTTTTTAAAATTTTTTTTCAAGGCAGTATGTCTTAATGTTGATGACTTGGTTACTCTTGTATGGGAAACATAGAAGCTTTCTTATTCATTGGCCAGCTCTCAAACATGTAGCAAGTGGTTGAAAAGACCAAGGCTTGAATCAGGCGTACCTTAGGATGATAGAAGGAGACTTGATGCCTTTGATCTGTGGTGCTGGAGAAGAGTATGAAATATACCATGGGCTCCTAAGAGAACAAACAAGTTCATCTTAGAGAGATTGAGACTAGGCTGCTCCTTGGAAGCAAGGATTCTGAAGCTTCATCTTACATATTTTGGACATATTGCAAGACGGAACTAGTCCTTGGAGAGGGACTTCATGCTTGGAAGGGTGGAGGGGTGCAAGAGAGGAAGACCCTCGATGAGATGGATTGATTCAGTGGGGTAATCGGAGCAGCTTTGTCAGATACAGTAAGATTGGCACAGTGTAGAGCAGGTTTCGGGGCTGTTGTACTTAGGGTCACTATATGTCTCAAGCAACTCAATGGCACCTAATAACAACAACAACACCTTGCTTGCATGTTCTATCACTTTCAGAATGCAGGAGTAGATAGGAGACATGAAGTAATAAAAATTTCTTTATCATTGGCTCCTCTTAGTCATGTTTATATTTGAATAATTGTCACAATAACAGATTGTGCTTATTTGCATAATGACTTAATCCTGTGATGGATAGCATTGTACTTCAGGATAGATCTAGTCCTTCTTTCCAATGACTGTGACATTATCCCTCATATTCTACCAAGTCAGCAATCTGTACAATAAAATAGAGTGTCCTTTCCCATAGTTCTAAGAATTGCTTCTCCTAGATTCCATGGATTCAGCCTCTCCGATGTTCACGCATAGAATCAACTACAGAATCCAAAGACTTCTTATGGCATTGTTTGGCTCCACTCTGTACACACAGACAAGTAGTTTCCAAAGGAAAATGGATTTTAGAAGCAAAGAAAAACACAGACCACAACAATAACAAATTCACCAGTTTTTCTACTACAGAGTCTTGAAGTTTAAATTATAACCCCAGACCTTTGGAGGCAAAAATTTTGAGGCTTTTTCTCATATACTTTGGGCATATGATGAGGAGGGACCAGTCAGCCCTTGGAGAAGAACATCATACTCGGTAGAGTGGAAGGACAGTGCTGGAAAGGAAGACTCTGGGTGAGATGGATTGACACAGTAACTGGGATAATAGGAGTGTTGGAGTCAGTGAGACTGGTTCAGGACAGGGCAGGCTTCAGAACTACTATAACAATAATATAACATCCCAGGGGTTTTTTTGGTTTTTTAAAAAAGGTTTAAAAAAATAGCTCAGATCTGCAATGAACACTCTTGGAACCCACAGTCAGGGAAGTCAGGGAATCAAAAAAATAATTGCATTAAGAAAGTCTGCTGTCAGGGACTTTTCCAGAGTGCCGAAGAACAATGATGACACTCCATGAGTCAGGCCATGGTCTTCATAATTACTTTCTATGCATCAGACAGCTGAACAATGACTAAGTATGACAGAAGAAGAATCGATGCTTTTGAGTTGTGGTTCTGGAAGAGCATCGAGTTGGCTCAGGATAGGACTGAGTTTGCAACTCTTATTCATAGGATCACTATGAGCTGTAGTCAACTCAATGACACATAAAAACAACAATACATGGACAAACATGCTCTGCTCTAAGTAACACTTTTTTGTTTTAGGACACAATGACAAAAATGACCAAAAAACCTTGCATGTCTGTTTTTAAATCCTTTTTATGATCATTGCTGTTTCTGTAACATTTAACTATTTTTAATTTCTCTGCTTTGTCATAAATGGAGATTATATATAGATGTGCATGTACAAATACACATGCACAAAAAATCCTTTGTAGAAATGTTTTCCCTGTAATCTAATGAAATAAGTGAGCACTAAGCTTTCTTCTGTGGTTATAATTGAAAATTAAATTCACTCAGAACAATAAACCAGCTAAATAATTGGTAAGAAGCATGATGAATAGTGTCTTCTAAATTGGTAATGAAACTGAGAAACTTTGATTGGGTTTAGATAAAAAGTAATAACTTCTCATGGAGGAGAAAAGTAATAGAACATTGTTTAAGTAAATGCACTTTTCTGATCTCTATCAATGACTTACATAGAATCAGTAGCAGCCGACCAAGAGAAGGTATTCTTTTTTACACATTAATTAAACTGAGAACACAGGTTATATAATATACAGAGAGACACATGTAACTTGATTAATTGTTACATTGTTCACTATATTTAAGAGCAAATACTTGACTTGATATCTCAAACCTGTAGTTATGTTCCTATCTTAGAAAGCAAGTTAGGGAGTCAAGGTGAATTTTAAAAGACATTCTGTGTTAAAGCCTTTGATAAAATTGAAGTTAGACGTAATCTTTAGAAGTAATTATTTAATGAAGAGAAATCAAACTAAAATTAAAATACTGATTTACATAGCAGTTCGTTCTATACCCAACACTTTTTTTAATTAATTTTAATGAAAATTTACAGAGACTTTGGATTTCCATTCATTCATTGTTGCACTTTTCTCCCTGCCCACCCCTTCCCCCAGTACACTCTTCTCTTTGAAAATTAAGAGAACAATTCTTTCATTGTTTTACAGTCCCTCCCCCCAGGACCACTCCACTATGAATCCTTTGTTCTTGACTCCTATCATGACAATAATACCTAATCACATATCCCTTTTAAACAGTTTTCTCCCTCATCTGTTTCAATGCAGTATACATTATTATCCAAGGAATTGGAAGCAGCCTAAATGTCCATCAACAAACAAATGAATAGAGAAGCTCTCGTATATTCACACAATGAAATACTATGCTACATTGAAAAAGAAGGAACTCAAGCAATATTATTCAAAATGGGTGACCCTG
>NW_006399779.1:19095488-19106034 GCF_000299155.1 Elephantulus edwardii
AAATGCCATAATGGATAACCATGGTGAACAGTGTTTGGTGGAGCTCCCAGTTTAAGACAGGTTTGGAAGCAGATGTGGCATCCACTTCTTAACCCTGAGAGAGCTCTATACTGAGACAATCTTACTGTTTCTGACACATCTACCCTCATTACCCCAGTTCTTGTGTAAATCCATCTCATTGGGGGTCTTACTCTCTTATTCTGTCCTTCTATTCTTCCAAACATGATCCTCAAAACAATATGAGACTCTTCTAATGAGTTAATAGGGAGCTCTGGTGGCCTAGTGGCAAGAAGCTTCACTACAATCCAAAAGGCTCGTGTTTCAAGGCCACCAGCTGCTCCATTGGAGAAGGGTGGGCAATTTCCTCCTAAGTAATTAAATACTTCTGAACATCCACCGGAGGGTCACCTATTATTTTGTTCCAACTTGATGGTATGCAACAAAAACAAGGAGTAACTTGGTTTCATCCTCACAAGAATAAACCTGTTTGTTCTCTTTGCATGTTCAGTCCATGGTATGTTCAATACCCTTCTTTAGTACCTCAACTCAAAGGCATCAATTATTCTTCTGCCATCCTTAGTCATTTTCCAGCTCTTTGATGTGTAGCAAGTAATTGCAAAGACTATGACCTGGATAGCAAGAAGCTGCACTGCAATCCCCAAGGCATTTAGTCTGAGGCCACCAGCCACTCTGACCAATAGGATGGATAATCTCTTCCCCTGTGATTATTACCTCTGAAAACCTACCAAAAGGTCAGCTACCAGTCTGTTTTGACTCTACAGCACACAACAACAACAACAATAATGGCCTGAATCAGATTCACCTTGGTCCCTAGATAGACATAATTACTCTTTAGCACTTTTGAGGAGTACCGAACAGCGGACCTCCCAATGCAATTAATCTTTTGATTTCCTGACTGATGGTGCCAAGAGTATTGATTGTGGAGTCAAGCAAACTGCAATTGTTAAAAATCTCAATTTCTTCTCTATCTATCATAGTGTTGTCATTGGCCTAGTGGTGAGAATCTTTATATTCTTGATGCTTAACTTAAATCTATGTTGAAGACTATGGTCCTTGACCTTCTGCAGCAAATGCTTGAGGCCCTCTTCAGTTTTGGCAAGCAAGGTTGTGTCACCTGCATAACACAGGCTGTTGATGAGGCTTCCTCTAATTCAGATGCCACATTCCTCCTCATAAAGTCCCATCTCTAGAAAGATCTGTTCTACATGCAAATTGAAACAATATAGGGTAGAACCCATCACTGACAGACTCCTTTCCTGATTTTGAATGATGCAGTGTTTCCTTGCTCTTTTCCAAGGACTGCTTCCTGACCCAAGCATCAATCTCGCATGAGCACAATCAAGTGTTCTGAAATTTCCCTTCTTCTCAAGGTTAGCCACAATTTGTTGTGATCCACACAGCCAAATGCATTTTGAATCTTCAGTGAAACACAGATAGACATTCTTTTGGTTTGCCTCTTTGCTTTTCACCAAAATCTATCCAACATTGGAGATAATGTCTCCAGCGTCATGGCCTTTCTAAAGCCAATTTGTATTTCTGGTAGTTCTCTATCAATGAACTATGCTAGTCAATTCTTAATAATCTTCAGTGGTATTTTGCTTATGTGTGATAGTAGTGATAATTTAAACACTGTCAGATCACTTTTTTAAAATAGTAATAAATATGGATATCTTCTAATCAGTCGTCCAGGTAGTTGTCCTCCAGATTTCTTGGCACAATCTGGTGTGCATGTCCATATCCAGAGCAGTACCTGTTTGTCAAAATGAGTCAATTGGTAACTAAGCAAATTGTGGGGCCTTGTATTTTGCTAATTCTTTCAGAGCAGCTTGAACTTCCTCCTTCATCACCATTGCCCCTTGGTCTTGTCTAGTGAAATTCTTTGATTATCAGCAAATTCTTCTTGGTGTTATGATGTTATGACTCTGTGTACTCCTTGAATTAGGAGGTTAGGCCTTTCTGAGTAGGTAAAATCTGAATCAAAACCTGAGTAAAAGTAAAGAAGCAAATTGCTAATTTGCCGATTTGAGCACACTCGTGTTTTATCTGAACTCAAACTTCTTTTTGAAGTCCCTGACCCATTCATCTAAAAGAGGACATCCAATTGCCAGTGAAAACACATAATTGCTCCTTTGCAGCTCTTCTTCCCTCACACGGGGTTATGACTGTGACTCATCATCTGTTGGAAAGCCCTGATACTGTCAAAGGAACAATAAAATTGTGACTCAGTGACAGTTGTACTTTACTGCCAAGCTAAACTGTAGCTCTCCATTAATTTAATTGTTCTTCTTTCTCCGTCATTTTTCAGGAAGTAAAAAAAAAAAAACAACAGAAAACACCAGCACTGATGCTTTCTTAAAACAAACAGATCTTTTCAAAGATTCTTCAAGTCCTAGTAGTTCAAATCTTAAGATCTATTTAAGAATTTCACATTCATTAGCAAGTGGAAGATGTAGAGTCTTAGCGTTTTACCTTGTTTTTAATCTCTCTTCTATTACCAAGGAATCAGAAGTGACTCATAGTTCAACATCCAGAGAGTCTTCAAAGGCTGCAAGTTGCATGGGAGGAGATTGCTCATCTTTCTCCTGGGAAGTCATCCCTCTGATCAGTTTTGTTATAACATACCATTAAAAAGAGCACAGAATGAGCCCAAAAATTATGTTTCTGAACATTTTATAAGAAGTCGTAGTGGTACACAGCTTAGGTGTTAGGCTACGAACCTGAAAGTTGGCAGTTCAAGCTCAGTTCCGTAGAAAAAAAGATTGTGTGATCTGACACTACAAATATTGCAGCCATGACTACCCTCATGTAATCACAAGTACAACAAACACAAGGACAAAATAAAAACATTGGAGAACCAGAAATGGAAAATAAACACAGTTCATACATGTGGGTTTTGTAATTGAAAGCAAACACTTACACAGTCTAAACTCAAAATCCAAACTCATTGCCATTGAGTAGAAACCAATTCACAGCTGATCCTGAGACTTTAGATCATACAGGAGCTGAATGATCATCTTTTCCCCAAAGAGATACTTGCAGATTCAAACTGCCAGGGAAGTGTAATCTTTGTGTTAGCAGCACAACCCCTATGGATCAAACCTTCAGAGCTCCCTAAGCATCAGAGCACCACAGAGTAGTGGTCATGGAATAGTCCTAACAAGACATAATTGCATTCTAGTCACCAATTTTCATTAATATATCTTGACTGAATGTTCAGTCAATGTCAGACTGCACGATTTGTAAAAATTCTCAACTTCTTCCCACTAACAACAACATGCAATTATACCTTATAACAGATAACCTGATTTGGTCTTGTAATGACTTAAATCAGCAGGAGAACAGAAAAGTTCAAACTAAATAAAATAGAGGTTGTAAAGAGCTGTACTGCCATCCCAAAGGCATGTGGTTCGAATCCACCAGCTGCAGTGCAGGAGAAAGATGTGTAATCTCCTGCTATGCAATTAAACTGCCTCGAACCCACTGGAAGAGCAACTATAAGTCAATTCAGACTTGACACTATACAATAACAACATTAGCAAAAGAGAAACAAGGATGGAAGAAAAAAGTATACTCTGGAATAGATGAAAAAGAAGACAATTTTAAAAATCTATCACTTTAAGCCTCTTAAAGAACAGCAATATCATGTATGAACAATGCTAAGCGATGTTAATAATCTTTACTTATTTTGTGCAATACAGTAGTTCCTTTGTGGTATTAATGGTTAAAACCTAGACCTCTTGCTCAAAGATTGGTGTTTCAAACTTGCCCACAGGCACCTTAGAGGACAAACCTTGCCATCTGCTTCCAGAAAGTTCATGGTCTTGAGAAAGCAATGAAGCAATGTCATTATGTCCAAACGGGTCAGAATGCACTTGATTGCAGCTTCAGTGACTGCCATGTGCTACACAATATGCAAAAAATACTCAAATGCATTCTTATAAATTTTATACCTATACAATTATACAGCACTTTGAAATGTGTGCTGTAGTTGTGTCTCAGAAAATGTCAGTGCTTTTCTTACATAGTAATAAGTGGTAGGGGGGCCCTGGTGGTACAGTCCATACACAGTCCCATTGCAAACCAAAACACTCTCTACCCCCGGTGTGAATCCATCTCAGTCTCTTCCTATTATGAGTTAAAGTCTTGTAAATCTGATGGAGGGCTGCTATGATTCAGAGCTGACTTCAGCAGCAATGAATTTGAGTTTCATAGTCAGTGTCTGCTAAAAACAAGGTATAAGAAGAGATTTCTTTAGAATTTATAAAGATTTTTGTTTTTCTTTAAATACTCTGCTGTCTTTCAGTAAAAGATCTCTCAACTCTATGATGACTCTAAACCCATCTGAAGTTGGAGTCATTTTGAAAGTTGGTCAGAACTAGGCTTCAACTACAACTAACAGAGTCATTGACCTTCAAGGAGACAGTGTTGAATAAGAATATCATGTACAGCTCAGGTCTAACAGATTCACCTAGAGATCATAGCACCTTTTACATAATCAATAAATACTCTGTGGATAAGAATATTTCAAAGAGGTATAAAGAGTGTGACAGGTGGACTGATTATTTAGACTAATATAATATCCAAATATATTCACCTGAAAGTGGGTCATAATTAAGAATTTCATACAATCTGATTATAAAAATTATTTTGAAAGATTTACTTATACCACATACATAGGTAGTAAAGAAATACATTGGTTTAAATGATAGTTTGAGTTTCGGTCTTCACAAATCCTTTCTAAAATAAGAATAAGTTATTTGGAGAGAAATGTGTTTAAGTTTCAAAAACAAAAAAAAAAATCTAAGCACTCAACCCTACATATTTTCAATCGAGAAAGCAAATGACAAATGCAGTGTTTAATTTTAATATTATGCAACAATCTGGATTTCTCTGCTAAATATAGAAGAAAAAGATCTAAATAAAATATTTAGACAGAGACCATATTTATACTGTTTGTTGTTGTTGTGTTCAGTTGAGTCAGAACTGAATTATAGCTGACCCTCCAGTAGGTTTTCAGAGGCAGCAAATTCAATCTGTATGCTCGGCAAACAGTTATAATAAAACTAGACTATATGAAAAAGAATGTGACAACAGAATTGTATTTGTATTATGCAAATGAGCCGAATTTGTTTGCTGAAAGTAGACTTCAAGCATCTACTGATGAACATCAGACTACAGTTTTCAATATTGTTGTTGTTGTTGTTATTGCAACAACAACAACAAACAGTTTTCAATATGAATTACATATTAACCTCATCAAAAAATCTTCACCACCCAAGGGCCCATCAACGAATGGATATAGAAGTTCTGGTATATTCACTCAATCGAATACTATGCAGCATTGAAAAACAATGAAATTATAAAATATTATACAAAATGGGTGACCCTGGAGGACATTATGCTGAATGAAATATCTCAGTCACAAAAGGAGAAATATTGCACACAGCCACTGTTGTAAAATGAGACTGACATCAGAGTTGAGGGAAGACTGAGAAAGCGGGGATAAATAACATATACTGCATTCAAACAGAGGAGGGAGAAAACTGTTTAAAAGGGATATATGATTAGGTATGATTGTCATGACAATGAAAGAATTTTTCTTTTAGTTTTCAAAGAGAAGAGCAAATTAGAGGAGGGGGTGGGCAGGGAGAAAAGTGCAACGATGAATGAATGGAAATGCTGAGTTTCTGTAAACTTTCATTAAAAATAAAAATAAAAAAAATCTTCACCATGATCCCAACAGACAAATTATATAATATAGTATATTACATGATAGATATAGAAATTATTCAAATTGTCAATAATTTTATCACAATCAACACATAAGTTGTTGTTTGTTATTGTTGTTATGTGCCATTGAGTTGCTTGCGGCTCATAGCGACCCTATGTACAAGAGCTCTAAATGCTGTTCTATCATGTGCCAACCTAGCCATCTCAAATGCACTCATTCCCACCTCTCCAGTCACAGAATCGATCCTTCTCATCTAAGGTCTTCCTCTCCTTTGCCCCCCCTCCACTCTGCCAAGCATGATGTTCCTCTCCAAAGACCAGTCCCTCCTTGTAACATGCACAAAGTATGTCAGACGAAGCTTCAGAATCCTTGACTCCAAAGAGCATTCCGGCGTCACCTTCTCCAGGACAAACCTATTTGTTCTTCTAGCAGTCCCTGGTATATTCAACACTCTTCCCCAGCACCGCAGCTCAAAAGCATCAATTCTGTTTCTATCAACCCTATTCACTGTCCAACTCTCTGATGCATAGCAAGTAATTGAGAAGACTATAGCCCAGATCAGGCACACCTTAGTCTCCAGTCTGATATCTTTGCTCTTCAATACTCTTGCGAGGTCCCTCACAGCTGACTTTCCCAATGCAATTAGTGTCCTGATTTCCTGGCTGCTGTTACCAAGAGTGTTGATTGTGGAGCCAAGTAAACTAAAACTGTTAACTATCTCAATCTCGTCAGCATCCATACTGATGCTACCAATTGGCCAGTGGTGAGAATCTTTGTTTTCTAGATGTTGAGTCCATATAGGAGGCTGTAGTCCTTGATCTTCTGCAGCAAGCGCTTCCGGTCCTCCTCAGTTTCAGCAAGCAAGGTTGTGTCATCAGCATAACGCGGGTTGTTGATGATTCTTCCACCAATCCTGATGTCACATTCCTCTTCGTATATCCCAGCGTCTCAGATGATCTGTTCTGCATACAGATTGAAAAGGTATGGAGACAAAATACATCCCTGACGGAGCCCTTTCTTGATTTTGAACCATGTAGTGTCTCCTTGCTCTGTTCTGACAACTGCCTCTTGGTCCAAGTATAGGTTTCACATTAGCACAATCAAACAAATGTTCTGGGATTCCCATTCTTCTCAGAGTCAGCCATAGCTTGTGTGATCCACACAGTCAAAAGCCTTTGCATAGACAATGAAGCACAGATAGACATTCTTCCGGTATTCTTTGCTTTCTGCCCAGATCCATCTAACATTAGCTATAATATCCTTAGTACCATGACCTTTTCTAAATCACATCAGGGGCTGGTCAATCGGAGACGGGTATTGAATAGTGTAGGAAAAAGGAGGAAGGGATGGTGATGGAGTAAGGAAGCGTGGGTGGGCAGCAACATTGAATCTATTGGTCATTGCTATAACTGGGCAAATGTCTTTCATCTGCTCTTTTCTGTAGAGTGCTTGTCTTTCACATACTATTATATATACTTAAAGATTGAGACAGACTAGGAAGAAGGATTGGCCATCCACTTCTGAAAAGGCAGGCCTTCAAAAACCCTATGTACAGTAACACGTAAGTAGTTATTGTTTTGGTTGTATACTATCAAATCCAGTAATATGCTTAGTGATCCTTTGAACAATGGATCTGAGCCCTGTCCTATCCTATTCCATCCTTATCATATCTGACATACTTGAGCCCATTGCCACAGTCACTGTATCAACCCATCTCAATGTGAGTCTTCTTCTCTTTTTCTGACTCTTCACTTTTTCAAGCTTAAGGTTCCTTTCAGAAGAAAAATCCCTCCTCAAAACATGAGAGAGGATGTGAGTCAAAGTTTTGACAAGTTTGCATCTAAGGAGCACTCTGGTTGTACTTTCTCCAAGACATACATTCTTTGTTCTTTTGGCATCCCATGGAATATTCAGTACTCTGTTCCAGTATTATAACCCAAAGGCATCTATTGTTCCTCTGTCATCTTTAAAAGGGCATTGTCCCACTTTCCGATGCATAACAAGTAATTAAAAAGATTGTGGCTTTAATTATGCACACCTTAGTCTTTAAGTTTACATCATTGCTCCTTAGAACTTTGGAGAAGTCCTTGACAACTAACTTTTCAGATGCAACAAGGCTTTTGATTTCTTGACTGCTAAAACCAAGAGTACCAGATTAAGACAGACTAGGAAGCAGTATTGGCCATACACTTCTGAAATAATAGATTTAAAAAAATTTTTATACACAATAAAGGAATAGTGTAGATATAGAACTAGTTAGAGCCCTGATAAGAAATAAATTTAAAAAATGAAGAAAAATACTAGAAATATTCAATAATAAATGGAATGTGGAATGTATGAATTGCAAGATATCAAAAATGAAATGAAATCCATAGAGAGAGCCATTCTAGGCATTAGTGAGCTGAGATAGACTGGCCCTGGCCACTTTGAATCGGACAATCATGTAATTAAGTATCTCAGAAATGAAAAAAATGAGAAAGAATGGTGATGTATTTCTAGTTAAAAAAAACATTTCAAAAGTCTACCCAAAAGGACAACGAAGTTTGTGACAGGACATGATTCTTTCATGCACTAGGGAGACATGTCAATAAACTATTATCCAAATATGCACACCAACAACATAACTAATGATGTAGAAATTGAGGGATTCTATGATTCTACTTTTACAGATCAAAAACCAAACATGTGATTAAAAACATTAATAATAATTGAGGATTGAAATGCAAAATTTGGAAGCAAAGAAGGAATGGTAGTTAGGAACTGTACACTTGGTGATAGAAATGAGGCTGAAGATTGAATAATTAGATTTTGTATTACAGTGATTTGTTCATTGTAAATAGCTTTTTAATGAAGCTAAAATTGTGACTACATACATAGACTTCACCTTATGGACTGCACAGGAGTCAGATTGACTGCATCTGTGTAATCATTGGAGAAGCTCAACTACAACAGTAAAACTCAGGCTAGGTGCTGATTGTGGAATAGATCATCAATTGCTCATGTACACGTTCAAATTAAAAACAAAGGGAATAAAAATCAACCCACAAGAACTGAAATAGGATCCTGTGTCTATCCCATCTGAATTTAAAAATCATCTTAAGAAGAGGTTTGAGGCACTGAACACCAGTGATCAAAGACCAGATGAGTTGGCATCAAAGAGACCATCCAAGTAGAGAGCAAAAGGACAGAAGAGAAAGAAAAGAGCAGAATGAACAGCAGAAGATTCCGAAAATGTCACTGAAGCTTTGCACTAAGTCCAAAGTACGTAGCCCAAGGTAGTCAAGAAATCAAAAAGTGTGCTGCATTGGGATAATCTTTTGTCAAGAACCTGTCCACACTGTTCAAGGGCAGCAATAGTACTTTACAAACTAAAGTCCTATTTTTCCAAGAAATTGTATTTTTAATCATTTCCTATGCATCTGAAAGTTAGACAGCACATAAGGATGACAGAAGAAGAACCCATACCTTTGAACTGTGGTGTTGGAGGAGAATACTGCATATCCACGAATTGTCAAAAGAACAAACAAGTTTGTCCTGGATAATGTACAACAAACGTGTTTCTTAGAGGCTAAGGTGGCAAAATTTTATCTTACATACTTCGGACCTATTTACCAGAACAGACCAGTCATTATGAAAAGACATTGTGTCAGGAAAAGCAAAGGGTCAAAGAAAGAGAGGAAGACACTCAAAAAGATGGATTGACACAGTGACAGGGCTTAACAATGTGGGAGATCGTGAGGCTGGTACAGTCAAGGACAAGGTTCCAATCTGTTGCTCGTAGGGTTGCTATGAGTTGTAGCAGACTTGACAGTACATAACAGCAACAAATAATGGCTGATTTTAATAAATGTTACTTAAAGCACCATGAAGTCTTGCCTTCCACTTTAATTTTGTACAGTAAATCTAAATTATGTTTCTTTTTCCGCAGACCTAGGGGATTAAATCTAGCTATAAAAGTTATTGGCTATTACCTTTACAAAGATTCTCTGTTGCATGGAGAATAATAAGTCACGCTGTGTATTAAGCTGTCACAAAAATAGTACAGGTTTTAAACCTCAGCCTTGAAATTATATAACTCTACTCAAATTAGCTTCATTATTCAAAACAAGAACCATTATAGGATACACATTTCTGCCAACAAGACACAAGTTTTATATACTGCTAGAATAAAATGTCAGCATTCTGGATTATTGATTAAGTGAACAGTTTTAAAACTTTAATGGCCTATTATTAAGGAGTTGTGCTGCTAACCCAAGGATAGGTATTTCAAACCCACAAGCTACCCCAGGAGAGAAAAATGGGCAGTTTCCTCCTGTGAGATTTACAGCCTCTGAACACTTGCTAGAAGAGCAGCTATGTATTGGTTTTGACATGAGGTGGTTGTTATTAAGTGTCTCTGTGACTCTATGAACAGCAGATCTAAAGTGTGTCCTATCCTGTATGATCCTCAAATCTCTGACATGACCATCCCATTGCCGCAGTCATTATGTTAATCCACCTGGCTGAAGGTCTTCCTCTCCATCACCATTCCCCCACTTTTCCAAGCATGATGTCCTTCTCCAAGAAATGCCTCTCCTAGAAACATGCCCAAAGTTTGTGCAATGGAACTTCATAGAGTGCTTCCAAGGAACACTCTGGTTGCACCTGCTTCAAGACATATCTGTTTGTTCTTTTGGTAGTAGATAGGATATTTAGTACTCTTCTCCCAAACCACAGTCAATGGGCATCCATTTTTCTTTTGTCATTCTTTTTATTGTCTAGGTCTCAGCAGCACTGAAAGTGATTGAAAAGATC
>NW_006399779.1:19107114-19129231 GCF_000299155.1 Elephantulus edwardii
AAATTAATTTTAATGAAAGTTTACAGAGACATAGGGTTTCCAGTCATTCATTGTTTCACTATTCTCCATCCCCACCTCCTCTCCCCAATTCACTCTTCTAATTGAAAAGAAAGAAAAACTCTTTCATTGTTATGCAGTCCTTTCCCCCAAAGTCCACTCCACTATGCAGACATCACTCTCAACTTCTGTAATGACAAGAACTTATTTTTAGGACATCCAGATTGTTTGTTTTCCCTTTGGATATTGAATGAGTTGATGGTAATTCTTCAGTTTTGTTTTTATTCAGTAGATCTGAACCTGGCCCTAAACTGTGTCATCTTCACCATCTCTGCCATTCTTCAATAAAGATTGATTTATTTGGTTCCTTTCAAAACAGACCCTGTCTACTTCTAGAGTCAATCTTTATTTATTGTATTGTTTTCAGTTTAAATACAATACTTATAATTGCAGTTTTTGTTGTTTACCATCTAGTCGGGACTGATCCTCCAATGTGTTTTCAGAGATAGTTAATCACACTGGAGGAGATTGCCTATCCTTCTCCTGTGGAGCAGTTGGTAGATTTGAACTGAATACCTTCAAGACTGAAGCACAGTTTCTTACCACTAGGCCACTAGAATTCCCTACATTTTTTTAAAATTATTTACTTATTCACATATTTATGCATTTTTTAAAATTTCAACTTGAATGCAAGCTTCTTAATAAAAGAAACGTGTCCAATGAAAACAAACAAACAAAATAACAAACCGGAAACAACCAAGCTGACTGTTGTTAAACAGACTTTAGTTCATAAACCCTGTAGGATAAAGTAGAACAGTCCTACAGGGTTTTAAAGTCTATAGTCTTCAGGGAAGCAGATTGTCACATCTCTCCTAGGAAGCAGCTGTTAGACTCAAAACACCATTAGAAAAAGCACCCATTTTACTGAAGAAAGATGTCGCTGGAGCTCTGTTCTGCTTTGTGTTCAATGCTGGTATGTGACATGAAAGTGGTTCCAGCTCATACTAACTCTATGTACAACAAAGCAAAGTTCTGTTTAATCCTGCAGCAGCCTCACAAGGTCTGCTTCGTGCAAGCTCATCATTACCTCCACTGTGAGCATGATGTCCTTCTCCAAGTCACTTCTTGCAACATTCCCAAAGTGTGTGAGACAAAGTCTTCTCATCCTGACTTCTCAGAATCACCCTGACTTCATTTTTTCCAAAGCAAGTTCGCTGCTCATTTGGCAATTCTTAATATAGCCAATAATTTTTGCAAGTACCACAATGAAAAGAGATTTCTTTCTTCTTCCTTTTATTGTTGAATCTTCACATGCATATGAAGCAATGAAAATACTATGGTTTTGGTCAGGTGTACCCTAGTCTTTTAACTGATATGCTTGCTCTTCCATACTATGGAAGTGTTTGGCAGCAGATTTTCTCAATGCAGAGTTTCTTTTGATTTCTTGACTGCTACTTCCATGGATGTTCTTTGTGTTTTCAAGTATAATGCAAT
Source organism: Elephantulus edwardii (assembly GCF_000299155.1). NCBI lineage: Eukaryota > Metazoa > Chordata > Mammalia > Macroscelidea > Macroscelididae > Elephantulus > Elephantulus edwardii. The sequence continues at coordinate 19,108,606 of NW_006399779.1, forward strand.
CCTTGATGGTATCAAGCTTTCCTCCATATATCATTCTGTTAAAAAGTAATCCAGACTGAAATCTGTCCTTTTCGAGTTTCATCAAAATGCCTCAAAGCTTCTTCACTTTCTACAAGAAGTTACTTCTTGTCTTCCTCTACATATAGTATGCTGTTGAAGAGTCTTCGTCCACTTATGATACTGCATTCTTCTTTATTCAGCTTCAGGGATATTTGTTTAGCATAGATATAAAATAGGCATTGTGAAAGGCTACAATGATAACACACACCAGTCTGATTTTAATCCATGCAGTATCCCCCTTCTTGTGTTTCAACAACAGCTTTTTGATCTACACACAGGTTCGGCTTGAACACGACTAGTTCTGGAATCCCTATTCTTCTCAATGTTATCTATAATGTCTTGTAGTCTATATAGTCAAAAACCTCCACTATTCACAAACATCTTTCAGGTAAAATAACATACAAAAAATTATTTTTATGGCATTCTCTGCTTTCTGTTAAGACTCATCTGATATCGGCAATGATGTCCCAGTTTGAGCTCTTCTTCTGAATCCAGTTTGATCATAGAGCAGTCTTTGGTAAATGGACTACTCCAGCCATTTTTAAATCATTTTCAGCCTAACGTTTCCTCTAACTTTTACTTTCTGTTTTATAATTTTTTGGGGGTGGGGGGATACGCACAAATATGGATCTCTTATTGCCATTGTTCAGGTAGCTATGTATCCAAATTTTTTTTGCATAGATGAGTTAAGTACATGCAGGTTTGTGTGTGTTTGTTGAAACACCTCAATTGATATTCATAAACTGTTGAAGCCTCGGGTGGTTTTGTTGTCGGTCTTTTAGTGTTTTTGTAAATGTAGTCAGTGCATCTAGACTTATTGCTTCAGTAAAATGGGTTTGGTTTGGTTTGGTTTTGTTTCTGATACTGCTTCCTGAAACAATAGAACATCAGACAATTCTTTTTGGTGCTGTGATTATATGCATCCTTTTCATGTTCTATCTTGAATATTTGTAATATGCAGTTGGAAGAGGATGTTCTTCTACAGTACTTCATATGTTATCTCACAACTTAAAGAAACCTACTAGAATCATTATTTGTTTTCCTTTATCAATTACATTTACTAGTGCTTTTCTTGCTTATTGATAGAACCAAATGTCTATGCAAATTTTCAAAACATAGCTTATATTCTTGTTTTCTTGATCCTTTTATTTCTAAATAATTTCTATTGTTTCCCCTAAATATTAAGCTATTTGGAGAGTTAAAAATATTTTCTCACCATGAATGTTATGATCTATATAAATTTGGTTTTATTTTCATTTTATCAGTAAATTTACATGTAATACTTTGTTGCATCATATAATTGTAGTAGAAATTAATGTATTAACACTGTACATTAATTCATTTTGTAATGCAACTCTTCTTACCAACAGAAAATATTTCCCCCACCTAATACATATTGTGAGTACCTGCAATAATGCTTATAGAATAATGATGTGCAAAATAGCATCATTTTATTATTATTTATTTCATAGGCAATAACATCCAGACCTTGTGTTACTCCACTTCTTGGTTTTCTACTGTGATTCAAAGAGATAGGTCTGCTTTCTTTGCAATGTCAAGCAGTTGGACCATAGAGAAGTAATTTTCATTTTTTAATCTAAAGTACCTAGGTCATTAAAGAACAAAGCCGAAAAATGACACTGGAATGTTGGAATAGATTAAGTTTCTTGTGGTATTCCTATCAATACAACACATGGCTTTGATAGCTCTAAACTACTGATCTTTAAGATATTAGATCACTTTGTGATAAGAATATTTAATAATTCCTCCTGAATAAGGTTAACCCTCCCCCAGCATCATTAGGGGTATGGCTTCAGTAGTCATTTTTGTTTGGGTAATTCATTTGTTGTTGTTGTTATGTGCTGTCAAGTCACCTCTGATACATAGCGACCCTTTGTACAATAGCTTTGAACCCTGCTTTATCCCAACCAAACCTCATTGTCTCCCGCACATCAACCTCCACCAGCCCAGTCACTGAATCAATCCATCTCATCGAGGGTCTTCCTATCTTGCACTGTCCCTCCATGAAGTCCCTCTCCCAGGATTTGTTCATCCTTGCAACATATCCAAAGTATGTCAGACCAAGCTTCAGAATCCTTGCTTCCAAGGATCAGCAGCCTGGTGTCACACTCACCAGGATGAACCTGTTTGTTCTCCTAGCATCCCACAGTATATTCAAAACCATTCCCCAGCACCACAGCTCAAAAGCATTAATCCTCCTTCTATCAACCCTAGTCAGTGTCCAGCTTTCTGATGTGTAGCATATTAATTGTGAAAAGCATGGCCTGGATCAAGCACACTTTAGTCTCCACATTGACGTTGTTCCTCTTCAGTACTTTGGAGAGGTACCTGACAACAGATTTGCCCCAATTCAATTTGTCTTTGGATTTCCAGGCTGCTGGTACCAAGAGTGTTGATTGTGGAGCCAAGCAAAGTAAAACTGCTAACAATCTTAATTTCTTCACTGTGACCATGGTCCTGAAATCTTCTTGATGTTGAGCTTCAATGCATATTGAATGTTGAAGTCCTTGATCTTCTGCAGCAAGCACTTCAGACCCTTCTCAGTTTCAACAAGCAAGATTGTGTTATCTGCATAACATAGGTTGTTGATGAGTCTTCCTCCAATCTTGATACCACATTCCTCCTCATAGAGCTCAGATAATCTGTCTGCATATAGACTTATAAGGTATGGAGATAGGACACATCACTGGTGCACACCCTTCCTGATTATAAATCATGCAGGGTTTCCTTGCTCTGTTTGGACAACTGTGTCCTGGTCTAAGTATACGTTTCACATAAGCACAAGCAAGTGTTCTGAAATTCCCATTCTTCTCAGAGTCAGCCAGTGTGTTGTGATCCACACAGTCAAATGCCTTTGTGTAGTCAATGAAACACAGATAGGCATTCTTCTGGTACTCCCTGCTTTCAGCCAAGATCCATCTAACATTAGCTATAATATCCCTAGTACCACGACCTCTTCTAAACCCAGCCTACACATCTGGCAGTTCATTTATAGTCTTAAATTATAGACAGAAAGCTCAAGTTAACCACTAGTGAATTTAGTAGACATCAAGTCCCCTTCAAAATGTCCAGATAAAGTCTTTTGTAATGTAGAAGTCTTGTAATGCAGAAGTCAGCAGTAATTGTGTATTTCCTCTTACAGAGAAAAGATATCTGAAGTCTTCTAATATTGGTCATTATTCAAAGATAGATCTGAGAGGTATAATTAAGAAGATCCTCTTCTGGCTCTGTGGTGCTCTTGTATAAATAGCATGTCTACTTTCCTCAGTGGGATGATGACCCACTTATGAACACTTCTATTTATTGTGCTACCTTTCTTTCTAATTTCTACGCTCTTCTTCTATCACCAGGTTTTTCATATTCAGACCCAATTTTCCCCCTTGAGTTCTCTTTTCAAGTATACAGATGTCAAGGCCAATGATAACAAGTTTCCTTAAATGTGTCAGCTCCCTCTCATCAGAGATGGTATGAATTTTACAGAAGTTGCAAATCTAAATCTGGATAGCCTTTGCCATGACTTTTAGTAAATCCTGCAATAACATATTTAAAATGGTTTTGTTTGTTTTATCTGTCTCTGATTTCTTGTTTGTTTTAGAATGTTTTAAGTTATTATTTGCACTAGAATGTGTTTGGTATTGTTTGTTTGTTGTTGGGTTTTTAAAAATTACTTGTGACTTTAAGACACAGGATGAGACATACTCTTTTACTAAAACTCAAAGAGCCTCGTGCACCTGTAGCATTCTTGAGTATTAACAATGTATGTGAAGAACATTAAACTGTCTTTCATAGTTTGAAGAATGCCTTTGGTTTTAGAGCTCATGTAAACACAAGGTAAACACTGAGGAGACTCTTCAGTGTCAGTTAATCAACCAGTGCCTATCAGGCATATTGGTAAATACAGTGCTTCATTCCCTCTTTGGAGACAATGATCATGATAACAACAATAATTTTCCCTTCATAGGTTTAAGTCCAAGCCCAACCTCATTAAATAAGGCAATTTTTCAGAAGATTTTTGGCAATTTTCTGCAAGAAATGGTAAGTGTAAATTGTGCCTATTTGGATCCTAAATTAGCATTTTTATCCCCTTGATCCACTTTAATCTCTGTATATACGTCACCACAACCAGCACGTCTATGACATACCGTCTTGAACCTACCTGATCTCTTCTGACAAGTGGTCCATTGGTAAAGAGTTACACTGCCAAACCAAAGGCAGGCTGTTCGAATCCAGCAGCTCCTCCCCAGGAGAAAGATGACAATAACCTCAAGTGTGATTTACAGCCTCTGAAACCCACTGGAGGGGCAAGTTATGAGCTATTTCTAACTCTATGTCATCCAACAACAATAACAACCTATTAGCCACAAGTAAAATATCTAAAAGAATCATCAAATTTATCTTTGGTTATTTTCAATTACCCTCAGACAGAACTATCAAAATGGACGTTCTCACTATCCCAAACTCACACAGGGTGGGTACCAAATCTAATGACCCTTTTTTGGATTTCTATAACCTTTTCGGGAAGTCTCTTCATTTTTCTCACATTGCTGGAAGCAGATATTTTAGTTTGTAACCACATATATTGTGTTGTTGTTGTTATGTGCCATTGAGTCGCTTGCGACTCAGTGACCCTATGTACAAGAGCTCTAAACTCCGTTCTATCCTGTGCCATCCTAACCATCTCAAACACACTTATTCCCACCGCTCCAGTCACAGAATCGATCCACCTCATCGAAAGTCTTCCTCTCCTTCACCGCCCCTCCACTCTGCCAAACATGATGTCCCTCTCCAAGGACCAGTCCCTCCTTGCAACATGTCCAGAGTATGTCAGACAAAGCTTCAGAATCCTTGACTCCAAGGAGCATTCTGGCTTCACCGTCTCCAGGGCAAATCTGTTTGTTCTCCTAGCAGTCCATGGTATATTCAACACTCGTCTCCAGCTTCTATCAACCCTATTCATTGTCCAACTCTCTGATGCATAGCACATAATTGCAAAGATGTTAGCCCAGATCAAGTGCACATATATTAAATACTATGCAAATAGTGCTTCAGATCTTCTGCCTCCATTACTTCTTTAATTATAGGAATGATTTCTTATTTTTTTTTCAGAAATGAATCTATTTCTTAACATTTTGGATGAGGATAATTTTGAAAATTTCAAAGGCTCATACTTGGCCAGTATATTTTTCAAAAACTGAAGTTGGTCTATGCATTTCATGAAAGGATTAATAGGATCATACACCATTGAGCATATTTTCTACCCTAAATATGCATTTAGGTGATTTCATGATGCTTCCTCAGAGCAGGTTCTACCTTGGCAATGTGGACAGAGTGAAAATTTAAGGAGTTTCATTTGCTTATGAGGCATGACTGAAAAGACAGTAAACCTCCATTATTAATGAGAACATGGAATATGTGAACAGTGAATGGAGGAAAATGCAAGTGTTTTTTTTTAAATTTTTATATTTTGTCAAATATGAAATATAAAGAATCAAGGTTAATATTTTAGATATCATTGACCAAAATTGGACTATTTTTCTTGCTCTTAGGTGCTGTTGAGTTGAGTATGATTCATAGTGACCTTATGAATAACAGATCTAAAATTGTCTTATCCTATGCCATTCTCACAATCTCTGACACACTCAAACCCATTGCTGGTCACTGTGTCAATCAATCTCGTTGAAGGTCTTCTTCTCATTCTCTATCTCCTTATCTTTTCAAGCATAATGTTTTTCTCCAAGGAATAGTCTTTCCTAGAAACATGTTCAAAGTATGTGAAATGAAGCTTTGCAACTCTTGTCTCCAAGAATCATGCTGACTGCACTTTCTTAAGAAATATCTATTTGTTCTTTCAGCATTCCATGGTATATTCAGTACTTTTTTCCAACACTATAGTTCAAAGGCATCAATATTTCTTTGACATGCTTATTTATTGTCAGAAATATAGCAGCTGATTTAAAATTCCATGATCTAAATCAGACTTGACATAGTCCTCAGACTAATATTGTTGTTCCTCAGTAATTTGGGCGGGTCTCTGATTATAGAATTTACCAATGCAAATCTTCTCCTGACTTCTGGTACAAAGTATATTGATTTGGGATGCAAATAAGATGAAGTCATTTACAGTTTCAATCTTTTCTCCATGTATCATGAAGCGATCTATTGGTCCAGCAGTGATAATTTTTGTTTTCTTGACATTGAGATGCAATTAATATTAAAGGCTGCGGTGTTTGATCTTCTGCAGCAAGTGTTTCAAGTCCTCTTCCTTTTCAGCTAGCAAAGTTGTGCCATCTGCACACAGAAGGTTATAGATGAATTTTCCTCCAATCCTGATGCCACATTCTTCTTCATGCAGTCCAGCTTCTTGAATAACTTGCCCAGCATAGAAATTGAATAGGTATAGAGAAAGAATACAACTCTGACTCCTACCTTTCTTAATTTTAAATCATACAATGCTTTTTTGTTCTGTTTGCACAGCAGATTGTTAGCCCTAGATATGGGTTTTGCATGAGTGTAATTATGTGTTCTGGAATTCCCATTCTTCTTGATGTTAGCCATCATTTGTTATGATCTACAGAGTCAGAGGCCTTTGCATAGTCAATAAAACACTGACAGACATTCTTCTGATATTCTTTGCTTTCATTCAGAATCCCTCTGACATCAGTAATGATATACTTTGTGCCATGGCTTCTTCTAAATCCAGCTTGAACTTCTGGAAATTTTTTTGTATTATTAAAGGCATTTTTTAATGATCTTAAACAGTATTTTGCTTGCATGCTATAATAATTATTTTGTTTGCTAATTTCCACAGCCTGTAGGATTATCTTTCTTGAGAATAGGAGCAAATATGGGTCTTTTCCAGTTGGTCAGTCAGGCAACTGTCTTTCAAATTTTCTGGCATAGACTAATGAGTACATCCAGAGCTGCATCTGTCATTTCAAAGATGTTGATTAGTTTCCCATTGCTTTCTGGGGCCTTGTTTTTTGCCTTTAATGAAACTTGTACTTCTTTTCTTACCATTGGCTCTTAAGCACATGTTATTTTCTTAAATATTTCACTGTCAACTGGTTCTTTTTGGTGAAATGAGTCTATGTAATCCCTCTATCTTCTTATATTGCTTCCAAAATCATTCATTTGTCTCTGATTTCTTGTTTTGTTTTAGAATGTTTTAAATTATTATTTTCACTAGAATGTGTTTAGTATTGTTTTTTGTTGTTGTTGTTGTTGTTGTTGGGTTTTTAAAAATTACTTCTCTGTATTGCAACTCAAGGCTCTAATTTGTTTTTAGTAATTTCATGTTGAGAAATGCTAAGTTCTCCCATTTTTATTCTCTAGCTCTAGGTCTATGTATAATATTCTGTTATGAGAGTTTGCTTTGTTTTCTCTGGCTACATTTTGAAATCATCTGTTAAGCTCTTTTACTTGAACATCTCTTCCTTTTGTTTTGGCTTCTCAATGCGAGAGTTCAATTTTCAATATCTCTTCTTACATCCACTTTGGATTAATATTGGCCATTCTGATATAGACAACTCTATATCCTTAAATGCACAGAATGCCAAAGGAAGGATGAATGATGTCAGATCCATGTTCCAAAAGAGATGCCGATATCTATCCTGAACTGTAACACTGTCATTGATAGGATAACAGCTACACAAATACAAGGAAGACTTCTTGCTAACATTAAAATTTACATACCAAGTTCAAAAGTCAATGATGAAGAAAGTGCATAATCAACTTCTGCAATTTTAAATTGACACACATCACTAAAATAGATGCATAATCCCTAATGATTGGAAGTAACATGATCAACAGCCAATAACATTGAAAAAGAAGTCTACACTTCACTAAAGGCATTGTCAAGAAGCAAGGCTCCTGGGATTGATAGAATACCAATTGAAATGTTTTGATTTTAAACAGATACAATGCTGTAATAATTTATCTATTCCAACAAATTTAGAAGAAAGTCAACTAACTGGATAACAAATTTTTGTGCCTATTTCAGAGGACCATGAGCAAACAGAATGTAAAATGAATTGACAATATTGTTTATATCACATACAAGTAAAGTCTTGATAAAGATAATTTTTAAAATGGTTGCAACAGTCCATCCATAAGGCTTTGATAGAAATTCATGTACAAGTCAGTTGAAAACAATTGAATAAAGAAGACAAAAGTTCAAATTCACTGTCATCACATTGGGACCAACTCAAACCTGAGGGGGTTTGGAGAGGCTATAAATCACAAAGGAGGAGAATAGCTCAGAATCAAACTGCCGGAGAGGCACCAACTTTCCTGTCTACCCAGAGGTCATAAAAAAGGCAGTACCCTTTCTGAAAGCAGAGATACCAATAAGAGGTTTATGTACTGTATTAATATTTTACTGTATTTTCTTGGTTTTGCATAGGAACTTGACTGCATACATCATAATACATAATGAGAAACTGAGAAAAATGCAAATTGCAAAACAGTTATACTCACATGCAACCTGTGCATTGGACAAGAACGGGACAAGGGGGCAGTTCATGTATAATTTGGAAAGGTTTAATATGAGGCAAGTTGAGTCTCAGGATTGTATATATGCTGAGAAAAATATAAAATAAAATACAAGAAGCTGGACTCCAAAAAAAGTATGGTATCAAGTGGAAGGAACTCAATAACAAACTGCTACATGCAGATGGCATATTGGTTTTGAAAAGTGAAATCTTGTAGACTCTAGCTTTCAGAGTGAATTAAACACAAGGGGGGAAAGGAAAACCTTAAAACAGGTCAAAAATTAGTATCATGATAAGAAAACATTTAAATTATTAATGATTTCATTTTCGGTGGACTCACAATAGTCAAGGAAACATCAGATAAAAATTCAGACATGGCATTTCATTTGACAATGTGCTGCAAAAGACCTCTTTCTTTAAAGCTTTATAAAGCAAAATTGTCATTTTTGAGGGTTAAAGTACACTTGACCCATACCATAATATTTTCATAAGTTTGAAAACTAGACAATGGATGAGGAAAAATGTAGAAAAGTTGATGTCTTTTCAATATCCATTTAGTGTATCATAGACTGCCAGAAGACCAAACAAATATGTCTTAGAAATAGAGTCAGAACGTTCCCCAGAAGCAAGGATGCCAATACTTTATCTCATATACTTTGAATATGGTCCGAAGAAGATCCTATCCCTAGAGAAGCACAATACATGATAAAGTCAAGGTCAGTGAAAATAGGAAAATTTTAGTGGTTGCACTGGGGTTGCAACAACAATAGGCTCAAAGAAAGAAATGACTATGAGAATGGCTCAGGTTGTGTTTTGTTGTACTGAGTATCTACATGAGTTAATCAAACTCAAGAGTACCTGGGAACAATGGCAACAACAATAACAGCACTTGAAAATATGATTTTTTTTAATTTTTTGTTTGTTTTTATTAATTTTAATGAACATCTACAGAGATTTTGGATTTCCATTCATTCATTGTTGTACTTTTCTCCCCACCCCCACCCACAATTCGCTCTTCTCCTTTGTTCACAATAGCAAGGAGTTGGAAACAGTCTAAGTGCCCATCAACAAACGAATGGACAGAGAAGCTGTGGTATATTCACACAATGGAATACTACACTGCTTTGAAAAACAAGGAACTCATCCAATATTATTCAAAATGGGTGACCCTGGAGGACATTATGCTGAGTAAAATATCTCAGTCACAAAAGGACAAATATATGGTGCCACTGTTGTAGAATGAGGCTGATATTGGGGTGGGAGTAAGACTGAGAAAAACTGGATAAATTATGTTTACTGCATTGAAGCTGATGAGGGAGAGAATAGTTAAAAATTAATATATTTTAGGGCATTATGATTATCATAAGAGTCCGGAATGAGGGTTGCAGAGTGGAGTATACTTGGGGTGGGATTGGGGATGTGTGTGTGTGTGTGCGCGGGGGGGTTGTGTACCAATGAAGGAGTTTTTCTTTTGCTTTTCAAGGAGAGGAGCGAACTGGGGGTGGGGGTGGGGGTGAGTGGGTGGGGAGAAAAGTGCAACAATGAATGAATGGAATTCCAAAATCTCTGTAGATGTTCATTGAAATTAATAATAATAAGAGGAAAGTAATAAAAACAACATTTAAAAAAAGAAAGTTATTTTAAAAGCAAGAGCCCCATAATGCTGTGTCTAAGAAACAGATCAACAACTAATGGACTCATTGTAAGAATGTGTCTAAGAACCAGATGAACAACTAACGGACTCAATGTAAGAATGCCTCATTCTACATTATGCTGAGTGAAATATCTCAGTCACAAAAGGACACGTACTATCTGGTGCCACTGTTGTAGAATGAGGCTGACATCAAGGTAGGAGTAAGACTGAGAAAAACTGGATAAATTATGTTTACTGCATTGAAGCAAATGAGGGAGAGAATAATTTAAAAGTAATATATTTTCAGGCGTTATTATTATAATAAGAGTCTGGAATGAGGGTTGCAGAGTGTAATATACTCAGGGTGAGGGTGGTGGTGTGCGGGGGCATTGTAGACCAATGAAGGAGTTTTTCTTTTGTTTTTCAAGGAGAAAATATGAAATTTTATATTTTTTTCAGATCACTTCACAGACATCATCACGTATCATCTAAGATGTTATGACAATAAGTATTTGAGTAGTTTGCTTAATGGAAAAGATAAATTAATTCATCCTTCTGCTCAAATATTATCTACTCAGAGTCTCAATCCACACAAATGGGTTTTAACAAAAGAGTAAATTTTCTGTGACACTTTCAGAGGCAGGATGAAGTTGATACAACTAAATATAAATATATGCTGTCCTCTAATTCATGGAAATTCCATCGACTTTCTCCTTATATATATATTTCCTTTTTTATTTTATTTTAATGAAAGTTTACTGAGACTTTGTATTTCCATTCACTCATTGTTGCACTTTTCTCCCTGCCCACTACACCCCCCCCCAATAGTTTTCTTTTTGAAAAGTAAAAGAAAAAATTCTTTCTTTGTTATTCAATCCCTCCACCCAAGTCCACTCCACTATGCTATCTTGTTCTGGACTCCTGGCATACCAATAATATCTAATCATATATCCCTTTTAAACAATTCTCTCCCTCATCCATTTCAATGCAGTATACATTATTTATCCCCTCTTTCTCAGTTTTCTCCCAACTCCTATGTCAGTCCTCTTTAATAACAGTAGCATGATGTCGTATTTGTCTTTTTGTGACTTAGATATTTCACTCAGCATAATGTCGATACATTTCTTTAAAAGATATCTAAACATTTTTACCAAGGTGATCTAGTTTTTTCATTCTTTTGTATATAAATATGTATTTTGACTTCTATGCCCTCTGTTTTAGATTGCAAGTTTGTTTGTTTTTCTTTATGAACAGCCATATGTTGCCTATTTATAAAGTTTTAAGAGGTTCATTGGTAAATTTGCTTCTCAGGTTGCCTTAGTCTCAAAGCTCCCTGAAATTCATCCATCAGGGGTGACCTTGCTATTTGAAGTAGTATAGCTTCTAGTTTTACAGCAATACATTGTAAGTTAAAACAGATAACAGACTGACAGACAAATGGCAGAAAAGAAAAGCAATCAAGACAGCAAATGCTGTTTTGCCTCCAGAAACTCTTCTACCAAGTTCTTCTTTAAAGAAAAAAGATGTATCTTTGAGGACTAACATGCATGTTAAGACAGAATAGTAAATATGAGGATGTTGACATTTAACTTCTACTGACTCCACAGTGGGACGAATTCCCCATAAAGATCATCAACAACAGAAACCTGATTCCTATGAGCTCAGACATGCCCCATCCCATGCTACCATACTTTCGTCTATCAATTCTAGCACCAATCATTTCTTCCAGGATTCTCATTCTTCTACAATTGGGTTCACACTAATCCATTGCAATGGTCATAGAGAGCTCACAAACTATCAATGATTATGGTGTTAACTGAGCATATAATTTGGTTATAGTTCAAGTTTGAACTCTATTAGAAAAACTTTTCTTTGACATATTTTCAGGCAGATCTCCATCTGATGTTCAGTCTCACAGCTCTGGGCTTCACTTCATGGTTCTGGGCCCTGATTCATGGCTCTGAGATTGTGCTACAAAGCTCATTTAGTTCACCCAGTTATATATACCCTCCACCCCAACCTCCTACTCTGCTTGGGCTACTCTGCTCTGCAGAATGTCAGCTCCAATTCAGCTCTGTCTCTTGCTGGTTTCTGATTCTACAGTGCCTCTATTGTTGTCGGTACCACTGCTGCATCTCAGTTTGCATCTAAGCATATGATTAGCATGAGTTAATCCCTGAAAAAAAATTATACTTGGATTGTAGAGGAAAGAACAGGAAGACTCTCAGTCACTGAATTGACTAAATTATTGGTTACAATAATAAGCTTCTACATGGTAGAAGGGTTTTTTAGATTTTTTTAAAAATTTTATTACTATTTGTGTGTGCCGTCAAATGGATCTAACTGGTACAGGAGATATGCCCTCCTTCTCCAGCAAAGCTTCTGGTGGCATATCTCTGAGATTATAATGCAGCTTCTTGCCACTAGGCCACCAGAGCTCCCTTAAAAGAAGTTTTGAGGATTACACAGGGCCAAGTTCAATTTATCTATTGTAAATAAGGGTCACAGCGAATCTGAGGCAACTCAATGGCACCTAACAATAAAAACAACAGCCACCTGGTAAGAAGGCACTCCTGATAAATTGTTTTTCTACTATTATATTTGGAACAGGAGGCAGTGGCCAGAACAGAGCGAATAAGCACTGTGTGGTTCAAAATCAAGAAGAGTGTATGTTCAGTCTGTAAGTGGAACAGACCATCTGGGAGGCTGGAGAAGGAATGTGGCATCAGGATTGGAGGAAGACTCATCAACATCCTGAGTTATGTAGATGATACCACCTTGCTTGACAAAACTGAGGAGACCCTGAGGCATTTGCTGCAGAAAGTCAATGAAACTTCACATCAAGAAAACAAAGATTCTCACCACTGGGCAAACTGGCAGCATTATGACAGGTAGCGAAGAGATTGAGATTGAGATTGCTAACAACTTTAGTTTGCTTGATTCCACAATTAGCTGTCTTGGTACCAGCAGCTAGGAAATTCAAAAGATTAACTGCACTGGGTCACTGACCTCTCCAGAGTATTGAAGAGCAATGATGTCAGTCTGGAGACTAAGGTGCACTTCATCCAGGCCATGGCCTTCGCAATTGTTTGCTATGCATCAGAGAACTGGAAAATGATTAGGGATGATAGGAGAATTGATGCTTTTGAGGTGTGGTGCTGGAAAAGAATATTGATTATACCATCGTGCTAGGACAAACACGTTTGTCCTGGAGAAGGTGAAGCCAGGCTGCCCCTAGGAGGCTAGGAGGCAAGGATTCTGAAGCTTCGTTTGACATACTCTGGGCATGATGCAAGGATGGACCAGTCCCTGGAGAGGGTCATCATGCTTGGGAGGAAGAATGGATGGAGAAAGAAAGGGAGACCATTGATGAGATGGATTGATACAGTGACTGGCATAATGAGGATAGGTATGTCATAAACAATAAAGTTGGCTCAGGATAGAGCAGGGTTCAAAGCTGTCATACATAGGGTTGCCTGAGTTGCAAGTGCCTTGACGGCACGTAACAACCACCACCACGATATTAATGATAAATTATGCCAATGATAATGGACTAGATATATTCCTATGGATATTATAGATCCTATTTAGAGTTGAAACATCCCTACATTAGAATCCTTTCAAAAGTTCATTTGTGTATTCTCAAACTGAAGGGCCAAGGATTTATATAAGGATGAATCTATTACTCCTTGCTGAAAAAAAATTGTTTATTATACTAACTGGAAAAGCCTTTAAAAAGTTTGATACTCTTGGGGTCAAATAAATTCTTCTATTTAGCCATGTTTATATCATGACATCATTAACTATATCCATGGTACCACAACCTCTTCTAAATCCACATTCTCTATAAACATTCATTAAAATCTCAATTAAAAAATAATATAAAGGAAGAAAGGAATTTCATTCATGGTAAAAAAAAAGAGCATCTCAAGACCCATTCCTGAAATACAATGCTATGAGTAGAAAAGAGTAGAATTATATTAGCTTTGTTTAAAGAATCACAAAACACATTTAAAAAGCCTAACAAAAAGTGCCAAAGCAACAAACTAAACCAAAACAATTTCAACACTTATTGTCATTGAGTTAATCCAGGCATGGCAGCCTGTGAAGAGTAGCACCCAGAGAGAGGCTTGCTGGGGAGCTGCACTTGGAGGTCCAGATCACGATCTTTCCCAGCGAGCACCCAGCTAACGGAGGGGAGTGGCTGGAGCCTGGGCCATCATATTAGGGCTTAGTCAGAGGCCTCACCTGGTGCCCCTCACATGGGGTGTGAGAAGGAGACACCAATGTCCATCACCTCCATCGGAGGCCAGAAAACCTCAGGCCTTCTAGACCTGTGGTCTAGGCCTTGATGTGTGAATCCTCTCACCCAGGACATTATATCTGTATGTTTATTTGTCCTAATGGTTTGTTCTTAAAGGTATCATTTATCTATCAGTTTTCATAGTAGGAATTATCTTTGAATGTTGCTGCTCTTAATAACTTAGATATGTATGTGCTTTCCTATTATCTGCTTCTGGATCCAGTGCTTATCTGTCAGATGCTGTGCTACCACCAATCTCCCAGATTAAGACAGACTAGAAAGAAGGATGGGCCATCCATTTCTGAAATAATAGTATATGGACAACCCTCTAAACAACAGATTAAACTTAGAAATAGATTTGGAGGCTATACCCTCATATTGAGACACATAAAAATTGAAATGTGATAGTTAGAAACATTCATATACATTCATATACAACATTCATATACATTGTGTTTCACATTATTCTTTCATGTTATATTTCACACAATCATTTATATTATGTTTTATAAAATTAATCACCATTGTCCCTTGGTCATTATTACCCTAGCTTTTCACCTTGATATGGATCCTTGATGTGGAGATGTAATCCACATTGAAGACCCTACCTAGTCTTTGATCTTCTTCAGTAATTGCTTCAAGTCTTCTTCACCTTCTGTGAGCAAGATTGTGCCATCAGCATAGTGGACACTGTTAATGTGTCTTCCTACAAACTTAATAGCACATCCATCTTCATATAGTTAAGTTTCCCAAATTAATTGCTCAGCACAAAGAATGAATATGTATGGAAACAGGATACAACCCTGACTGAGTTCTTTGTTTATTTCAATCTACACAATATTCCCTCTTCTGTTCAGATAACTACTTCTTAGTTGATTCTCAATCTTCTCAATATTGTTTGTAATTTACTATAACCCACATAGTTGAATGCCTTTGTACAGTCAATTAAACACAAGAAAAGATTTATCTGGCTTTTCATGCTTTCCAGTCAATATTCACCAGACACCAGCAGTGATAAATCTGATTCCATGACCTTTCTGAATCCAGCTTAAGTTTTTGTCAATTCTCAGTAGATGTTCCTGTAGTTTCTGTCAGTTCCCTATAGAAAAATAACTGTGCAAGTTACTTTTGCAGAACATTCAGTAAGGTTTTATTTTGATATATTATTAATTATATAGATCAAAAATTTCCATACTCTTTTGAATCTGTTTCTTTTAAATGGGAGTAAATGATGCTTTCTTCCAGTCAGTTGGTCTGCTAAATATGTTAGTATACACTACTAAGCACGTCTAGATGCATGATTGGCCATCTATTTCAGAAATATCAGGCCTAAGAAAGCCCTATGAATAACTGTACCATCATTTGTCTCTCAATCTGCTGTACAGTGTTGGCTTTCATCTTCTGTAATATTCCACGCTCCTTTCAGGCACAGCCAGGTAACCTATTCAATCACAGCCCATCTATTCCCTACTCCAAGCTGGACGCACATAGAAACAGGAGGC
Organism: Elephantulus edwardii; assembly: GCF_000299155.1. Taxonomy (NCBI): domain Eukaryota; kingdom Metazoa; phylum Chordata; class Mammalia; order Macroscelidea; family Macroscelididae; genus Elephantulus; species Elephantulus edwardii. The sequence goes on from NW_006399779.1 coordinate 19,124,614, forward strand.
TTAAAGGGTTGAACTACTGCACTCTTTTAAAGACCCAAGATGCTACTCTTGGACTTCCTTCTATGGCACAGAAATAGTCCTCTATGGTCAGCCAAGGTGAACTAGTTTCAGGGAGTTTCTAGACTAAAAGCAAACATAAGTGTATAGTTTAACAATTAAGAAATCCAGTATCCACTCATTTCTGACAATAAAAAAATAAATCTTTCAACCATTTAGTATATGCTGAAAGAGAAAAATATGCTGATATGGAAGACCGTGATAAGAGATTGATGGAAAAGAATAACTTACTCAAACTCCATTACAGTTATGCTATTAAATCACTGATGTTGATGATCTCTAAATACCATGAATGTTCATGTGCCAATAAAACTCATTTCACTAATCAACTGAAATATATTATTCAGTCAATATCTAGGTATTGCAAAGCACTAGGGTTTATCAAACAGGATTTATCCAAACTGTTTAAGAGGACTTTAAAATGAAGAACACTTGTTGTCTGGAGCTCCAGTCTCTTACCGGACCTCCTGGTCTATGTATTCCTACACACCATTTTCAATTGTTTAAAGAAGTATGAAGTTTGCCAATACAAGGTCAGTGTGCTGGTGCTTTTATACATTTATGGTGACATTAGACAAGGGTCTATAAGGGCAGATGAAACTGCTTTTGCTTTGACTTCAGTACCATCTGCTTTTGTTGTCTGCCCACATGTAGCCCATTATTTCTGTGCTGATGGATGATCTCAGTGGGCACTCCCCAGAAGATCCTAAATGTTGAGGCCAGTAGTTGAAATTTCTGTGTGGTCACCAGCTGCAGAATGATCACAAGGAGCAATAATGGGCACGGGCAACTGTTGGTCAGCAAGAGATTTGTGATCTCATTAGATTCCTTCAAACAGCCCACTGAGGTGTGATTGCCCTCGTTTTTCAGATGCGAGAACTGAAACTCAGAGTTTATATTTCATGGCCAAGGTCACCTGGACTAAAAACCACCCTGCTGAGTTGCTCAAAGAATTATAATATGCTAGCAAATGGATAACTATAAACTACAGTACTCTGTGTATTTGATTTTCCTTTTATGAAGAAATGGGAAAGATTGCCAACCATCTCCTTATCATATTTCACTGCAAACCTAAACACTTTCAATGTTCTATCTTTCAAATTTGGTTATCAATCTAAAACCATGATGTCTCATCTACACATGATAGATAGTAGTGATAAATATGGAAATATGTTGAGTTGCAAATATAGTCATTTACCTTGGTGGGAAAAAAACACAGTCACTAACTTTTTGGATTCTGTATTTCTAAGGAGAGTGTGTATATTGGCAACATCAATTAAAAAGTACTTCATAGAAATTAATTACTAAGTTTTAAAAATGACAGACTTATTTCTATTTCAGCCTATTTGGATCAGTTATAAGTAAACAAAAAACAAACCAAACAACTTTAGCTAATATGATGGTATAGAAAACAGTCTAATCCATATTTATAAACAAACTGTGTCAACATATTTGAAGCTCTAAGAAAAATATTTGCTTCAATATTTCTCTTTATACTTCATTCTTATTTCATCAGAGTAGCACATTCATGATTAAACTGGGTAGGCAAATTTAGCAGGCTATACCTTTAATCCAACTGAGTTGTTCAGTACCATCGAATCTGAACTCACCCATAGCTGACCTTCCAGCAGTTTTCAGAGGCAGTTAATCACACAGGAGATTGCCCATCCTTCTCCCACCATTGAGAAGTATGAAGTTGAAGACTAAATCAGTCTTGAGAATCACAGATTATATCTTTGAGAACACTTTTTCTGTGTTCTTACCAACACCACACACTTTGCAAATGAAAAAAGACCCATGAAAGGGTTACAGAAAGATTGTGAAACTTTATAAAAATATATATTTGTATGTTTCTCAGTGTGGGTTCATGGCTTTCATTAGATTCCAACATGAACAGAAAATACTCAGGCACTTGCTTTCCCTACCACCTGTGCTTATTTAAAATCTCAATTGTTATTTTCAAGATGCCATATCCAAGGTACAATATCTAAATGTTGGAGCCATAAATGGGAATAGCAGAGACGTTGCTTAAAGGAAATTCCCAGAAAGGAAAGGAACATGATGAAAAATTCACGTGCCTCATGTGTTCTTAGGCCACACACCTTTTATTATTTCTAATTTATATTGATTTAATTGGTTTCTCTGTGGATTAAGCCTTTGAATATTGTGTTACAATGGGTTATTGTTGTTGTTGTTATGTGCCATCGAGTGACTTGCGACTCATATAGTGACCCTATCTATGTACAACAGCCCTAAACTCTGTTCTGTCTGTGTCAATTGCACTGTCTCTGACACTCCCATCCCGATTACCCCAGTCACTGAATCAATCCACCTGATAGAGGGTCTTCCCCTCCTGCACTGTCCCTCCACCCTCCCAAGCATGATGTCCCTCTCCAAGGAAAGGTCTCTCCTTACAACATGTCCAAATTATGTTGGAAGGAGCCTCAGAATCCTTGCCTCCAAGGAGCCACCCTGTTTAACCCTTTCTGGGATGAATCTGTTTTCCTAGTATCCATGTTGTTTTCCAAGTTAATGTTTGTCACTTTTTTAAATTTTCCATATGGATTGAAATGCATCAGAGAATGACCTCAAGAAATTACTTTCCCCTCATAAAAAAAAAAAGTTATTATTTCCTAACTTCTCTGGTCATTCAAAAATGATCATTTTGGCAGTAAATTAAATCATTGACCATTTCACTATCCAATCCTTTTAAGAGAACTAAAACGTCACCTATCTATTCTTTCACTTATAAATTCAAATGAGTATTGCATTAAAAAGTCTTAATTATTTTGCTCAAGGCAGAATTTACCTCTTAAATTCCCCGATATCTAATCACTTTTTTTACAGATATCTAACCTGAATCCTTATGTAGTTACTTTTATCTCAGCAAAGCCCAAGAGAGTCAGCAGAATATCTGTATTCTATTTAGCTGCTATGAAAATAAGTTCTAGGATACTAAGGAAGTTGTACGTACATATGTTTCTCCACAATACATGCTCAAGCTGTTTAAATTCAGTGAAGAAGCAGTTACATATCACTTTGTGCAAATTATCCTTAATGTCTAACATCTTCTGCTACCTAAAAATGAGACTAAACATGAGATGTATTGAGAAAGTTGCTCGTATGTTCCTCAGTAGTTTTAATATTTCATATTTTAGTTACATCACCAGAAGCCAGCATAATATTGAGTAAGAAACTTTTATACCATAATACCCTAAGCTACCATAGTGATAAAGAATGTTTAATATTATAACCTTGATAATATTCAGGGCTCCTGTGGTCGACTCTCTGTAAGGTACATTTAAAAGTCAGTTCACAGCCAAGAGTAAATGAATAGCAAATCCCTTATTTACCTGCATTTTAAATGATTAAATAGGATATAATTTATAATCTTCAATAAACATTTATAAAGTCTTCTGCCTTTTCTCCCTGATTCTCTGTTGAGCATTTCACAAATCCTCCTCCTAAAATTTCTTCACACAATTGGTCCACAAGTTGTGTGGTCTCTCTCCTGCCCTAGATTGCAATATGAATTATCCTAATGTCTTTAGAATTTTTTTTCTGTTTATCTAATGCCTTGTACAGTTTTCTTTGCTATTAATAGTGTTTCATTGTCCTTCTACAAGTTGTTCAGTTCACAACAGCAAAATATTCTTGCTGATTTCCTCTTGTTGACTGGAAAAAAAAAGTTTGGAAATGCGAAATGCTGTCCTCATTCTTCCCTCAACAAGAGTAGTGTTTCTGCTGTTGTTAGTTACTGTTGTGCGAGTACAACTCGTAGCGACCCTGTGAAAAGTCAGTCTGAACCCTGCTATACCCTGTGCCATTCTCAACATCTATAACCCACTAGAATCCATCACTGCAGTAACTGGGTCAGTCTATCTCATTGGTGGTCTTCCTCTCCTTTGCTGACCTTCCATCTCTCCAAGCATAATATCCTTGTCCAAGGAATTACCTCACCTACCTACATGCCCTAAGTGTGATAGACAAACTTTAACAATCCTTGCTTCCACGGAGCATTCTGGCTGCACTTTTTCTGAGACATGCCTGTTTGTTCTTTTAAAAACCAGTGGGGTATTCAATTCTATTCCCACAACTCAAAGATATCATCTTCTTCTGTTATCTTTACTCATTGTCTCTCCGATGCACAGCCAGTGATTGAGAAAACCATGACCTAAATCACGTGCACCTTAGTCTTGAACTGGCATCATTGCTTTTCAGCACTTTGGAGTAGTTTCCAATAAATATATCTCTTTTAAAGGATAGTTACTACATTATTTAAAATATTCCAGAATACACAAAATTTCCAATTCTGTTTGCTTTATTATAATGATATACACAAATCCTCCTCACTGGTCAACAGTGTGAGGTTCCAAAGATTTGACGGTGATGTGATATAAAAATTAAGGAGGAATACATCAAATCACAAAATAGAGAATAATTGCATCTTTTTATATAATTGTCAAAAGGGAGCTCTGGTGGCTTAGAGGATTGGTAATAATTAATAAAACTTTGTCTTTATATATATGTATATACACAGCTTCAGTTTGCTCGGCTCCAC
>NW_006399779.1:19129909-19131408 GCF_000299155.1 Elephantulus edwardii
CTAAGTTTTAAGTTTCATAGCTGTAGTGGTGTGTATCGGGACTTCATTTTCTACGTGTTTTGTTTTTTAAGTGCCGTTCAGTCAATATGAATATATGTTTGACTCACAGGAGTCTGTAAAACAAAACAAAATACTACCAAGTTCTGTGCCATCATCACAATGAATATTATGTTTTTAGCCACTGTACCCCCTGCCCCCAAAAAACTATCATGGGGTTGACTCTAAATTATTGCAACTCTAAAAGGCAAAGTAGGACCACCTGAAGGATTCAAAAGTTCGTTGCTCTATGCAGAAACAGATAGTTTGTCTTTGTTCCATGGAGACACTGGTAGGTTTGATCAGTTGAATACCTTAACTGCTATGCTACTGGATCTTTAGACAACCTGTAGCCAAGCTAGTATAGGGGCCATGTAATATTGCAATGTATGTATGTATCCCATGTAGCTTATCCATGTTTGTGTGAACAGACATTTATTATAGCTCCTTCAAGCATCAGGAATACAAGATATATTGGTGTATGCATACCTAATTGAGTTCCTGCTTTAAATTCTTTTGGATTAAGGAATGGAATTGTTTGAGCCTAAGATAATTAAGGATGGCAACATTTCCATCCATAATTCCCCAGAGATTGTAAAGCTTTGTCTCACATACTTTAGGCATGTTGCTAGGAAAGGCTATTCTTTAGAGAAGGACATCATGACAGGAAAGGTGGGATGGTGAAGGAGAGGAAGACCTTCAAACCCCTCTGTGGACTGACTGACAGAGTGACTGCAACAATGTATTCGAGTGCATGAGAAATGGTGAGGTTGTAACAGGATAGGAGAGGTTGAGATCTTTTTTAATAATTTAAGAAAAGTACAAAATAGCAGTTGTTTTTATTATCCCACTTGTAAGGGACTAAATGTCTAATTTCTCTAGAAAATCACTGATACTTGTTTCTTTTTTTTTGTTTGTTTGTTTTAAATTTTATTGTTTATGTTATCATAGCTATTTTTGTGAGAAATGAATGAAATAAAACCTCAAGGTGGTTTTTATTTGAGCTTGTAAGCATTAATGATATTATTTTTTGTGTGTTTGTTATCCATTTGCATTTATGCGGTAAAATCTCTATATAAAGAAAGATATCTTAGCACAATATGATATGTAAGGATGATTAAGGGTAGAAAGGCAAGAGGAGAAAAGGGTAAGAGAAGGGGTAAAAATCACCGGGATTAGCAAAGGTTGCTGGGAAGACGGGAAAAGAAGGAATGGGAAGAATACCATGGGGACTTGTAGAGATTGGAGTGGTAAAAGGCAGGGATCAAACCTACTATATATTAATTATTGCACAAAATATTATGTGCATGGATAAATCTCAATTAACTATGAATATCATCTATGAATGTTCCCACATTATAAAAAAAAGTTGTTATTCTGTCTCAAATGGCATATAAAAGGGTATTTTCTGAAAAACTCTGGTAAAGCATAGTAACAGACTTTATCAATAATGACAGCATTAA
>NW_006399779.1:19132000-19133360 GCF_000299155.1 Elephantulus edwardii
CTCCTGAAAGTCACAGCTGACTTTCCCAATGCAATTCGTCTCCTGATTTCCTGGCTGCTGTTACCAAGAGTGTTGACTGTGGAATCAAGTAAATAAAGCTGTTAACTATCTCAATCTCTTCACCATCCATACTGATGCTGCCAAATGGCTCAGTGGTGAGAATCTTTGTTTTCTTGATGTTAAGCTTCAATCCATATAGGAGGGTTCAGTCCTTTACCTTCTGCAATAAGCACTTCAGGTACTCCTCAGTTTCAGCGAGCAGGGTTGTATCATCCACATAAGGCAGGTTGTTGATGATCCTTCCACCAATCCTTATGCCACATTCCTCCTCATACAGCCCAATGTCTCAGATGATCTCTTCTGCATACAGATTGAAAAGGTATGGAGATAAAATACATCCCTAATGGACCCATTTCTTGGTTTTGAACCATCCAGTGTCTTCCTGCTCTGTTCTGACGTCTGCCTCTTGGTCCAAGTATAGGTTTCACATTAGCACAAATATTCTGGGATTCCCATTCTTCTCAGAGTCAGCCATAGCTTGTTGTGATCCACACAGTTAAAAGCCTTTGTATAGTCAATGAAGCACAGATAGACATTCTTCTGGTATTCTTTGCTTTCTACCAAGATCCATCTAACAGTAACTATAATATCCCTAGTACCACAACCTCTTCTAAATCCAGCCTACACATCTGGCAGTTCTCTGTTGACATATTGTTCCAAACTTTTTTGGATAATTTTCAGAAGAATCTTGCTTGCATGTGATATCAATGATATTGTTCGATAATTTTTACACTCTGGTCACCTTTCTTTGGAATGGGAACAAAATATCGATCTCTTCCAGTCAGTTGCATACAAATATTTTTATTAAAAGTTATTAGAAAAAACTATGCATAAATTTGTGTCTTTTTATATTAAAGTGTGTATGTTAATTGTTGTTCTGTGATACTAAGTCAGACCTGACTCATAGCTGACCCTCCAGCGGGTTTTCAGTGGCAGTAAATCACAAGGGAGGGGACTCTCTCTCCTGCTGCTTCAGAGCAGCTGGTAGATTCCAACTGTGAGCCTTTAGGATTGTAATGTTGTTTCTTACTGGAAGGTCCTAGAGCTCCCTAAAATATGCAGATGACTCTAAATTAATAACAATATAATGCACATTATTTTTTCCTTACTATAAGGAACTCTAGTGGTCTAATTGTTAGGGAAATATATTAAGATAAAGTATAAATTCATGCAAATATTGTTGTTGTTATACGCTGTCAAGTCACCTGTGAAACATAGCAACCCTATACACAACAGCTCTGAAGCCAGTCTCACTGACTTCAACACTTCATTGCTCCAGTTACTGTATCAATCCATCTCA
>NW_006399779.1:19135035-19137109 GCF_000299155.1 Elephantulus edwardii
GCTCGGGACAGAGCAGGGTTCAGAGCTGTTGTACATAGGGTGGCTATGGGTCGCAGGTGACTCAATGACAACAACAACAGGAACAACACTCCCCCTCCCCATGCACATATATACCTTAAGGTACTGTTCTTGTATACCACAGAGTTGGAGGAAACTGACCCATAACTGACACTCCAGTCAGTTTTCAGAGGCTGTTAATTGTCTGAGAGGAAATTGTCCATCTTTCTCCTGTGATGTAGATAGTGGCCTCAAACATGTGTCTTCGGGATTTCAGTGCAACTTCTTGCCACTTGGACACCAGAGCTCCCTTATTAAATAGGTAATTTTCCAAGTATTCAGGTAGTTTGTTGTGGGATTTTGTTTTTCTAGTATATTCAGATTTTAATTTTTTCAATTATTATTTTTGTGTGTGTGTACCATTGGATCTGACTGGTATAGGAGAAGATTGCCCCTCCTTCTCCAGCAGAGCGTCTGGTGGATTCAAACTGCAAACCTCTAGGATGGCAGTACAGCTTCTTGCCACTAGGCCACCAGGGCTCTCTTAGTTTCAGATTTTAAATTTTGGTCATTAATGGGTTTTGGTGTGTGGTTTGTTTTTGGTTTTTTTTTCTGACTCTAAAAGATGACTGACAGAAGGCAAAAGGTCTTTAATAATATGATGGTATCATTAAATTCATTAATGATTCTTCTTTTTTACTGTTAGACAAAAGCTAAACCCAATAGTTTGTTCTGTGTTAAGATACATACATACACACAGACACATTTCAAGGACTTTTGTCTATTATGGTCACAATAAAAGAAATCTTCAAACTACTAAGCCAAAGCCTTTGGTTGACATCTCGTTTCCATATGCTCCAGAATTGCCATTTTAAGATAAATTTTCTTTAAGTAATTTCAAGATAAATATTTTGCAAGGAAATTCACACCTTTTGCTATTTACTATTTCTTTCTTTTCAGCAAGATTTTCTTCACATTGAATAAAGAAATCACTATGGATAGGATTGCCTGATTTAGCAAAGGCAAAAAAACAAGACACCTTTTTCATTTGAATTTCAGATGAATAACAAATGGGATACCTATAAAATCTGTTGTTTATCTGAAATTCAAAGATAACTCAGTGTTGGTATTTTATCTGGCAAATGTAGTTGTGCATCACTGCTAAATAATCACACTTTGCTCAGTTAAGCCTATTTATCTGGTGAAAACAGTGTGGCTTCTATAAGGCAATCACATTTATCTAACTCCAAAAGAAGGAGTCCCAGTCAACAACACAAAATCAGTTCCTATGAGGTCAGACATACTCCTATGCTCCTGTAACACCTTTTGTCTAATTACCAACTACCCATTCCAAGGTTCTCACTGATCAGCTATTAATTATGCTAATCTATGGTAACGACCACAGAGAACTCAAAGACCATATTCATGATTATGAGGATTATTCAAAGTCAAAGTTAGCATCATCAAGTTGGAACTTGTGCATATCTGACACTCGAACAGATTTTCTGAGATTATAAACTGGACATGAAAAGATTGCCCATCATCATCATTATTCAAGGAATACAGTTCTTCAGTTAGGACAGCTTCTTGGGCATGCTTAAAAGCCCTCTGATCTCTAGCATTTCAAATCTGGGCTGGTTTTAAACAAGTTTCTTAGTTCTGCCAATTATGCTATCTCCCTTAAACTCTACAGTAAGCCTCTTTTAAAGAAAAAAAAATATTATTTTTGTGTGTGTGTACTGTCAAATTGGATCTGACTGGTACAGGAGGAGATAGCCCCTCCTTCACCAGCAGAGCATCTAGGACTTTAAGCCTCGGGCCTGTGGCCCTCGGGCCAGTCTTTCATTGTTTTTGTTCAGACATTCCTCTATGTCATAATAGCCCTGGTGTACAAGTTGCCGTCGTACCACAGTCACCTGTGGTTGCTGTGAGGTTGAAAACCGTGATACTGATGTGTCAAATGCATTAATGGTTGGCTACCCAATGTAGAATTGGTCTTGGCAACCAGCAGTCAGGAAATCAAAAAACGTATTGTGATGGGAAAGTCTGCTGTTAGGGACCTCTCTAAAGTACTCAA
>NW_006399779.1:19137534-19149482 GCF_000299155.1 Elephantulus edwardii
CAAATGACTTGACGGCACATAACAACAACAACCCCATGTGGACAGAGAGTGGGGTGAAGGTCCTCGATTAAAACAATCTTGGAAGGAGGAGTGGCATCCACTTCCATAATAGCTTGCCTCCAGAAACCCTATGAATCTGGAGAAAGGATGAGAGACACCCAAGTGTTGAGGACTCTCCTTCATAGGGTCGCTATGAGTCACCTGCAACTCAACAGCACTTAAAAACAACAACCTCTGAAATTGCAGTGCAGCTTCTTGCCACTAGGCCACCAGAGCTCCCTTATAGTAAGTAAGCCTCTTAATGGTAGTGAAAGTTACACTTTCTAATTCCAAAATTGCTCAATTTAAGTCTCACGGCATAGCAAAATTTATTAATCCTTTCATCAGTAGTCTACACACTTTATTTATGTGCTTCCTAACAAAAAATAATGTAATTTTCCTCATTAATACTATTAGCAATCAACTCCTGTTTGATTTACTGCCTCTGAAAAGCCACTGTAGGGTTTTTTGTTGTTGTTGTGGTTGTTTTTTTAATGGGTCTGCTCAGACTCAATGGTATCTAAGAACAACGTAATCATGCAACAAAAATCAAAGCCAATGACTAGGAGAGTCACTTTGAAAAATCAATCTGCCACACTATAACTGATCATTAGTTTCTTTCGCATATAAATATTCATTGGTTTCTCAAAACATAAATTAGCAAAACCTATCAGAATTTGAGAGGTATTTGATATGAGAAATAATTGATATTAAAATTTAATCTTTATTAATGTTACTCTTGATATTGGAGAAAGTGAATTAATTGAACAGCCATAATTCTACTTCTAGTGGTAATAAGCCACAGCCCAGGAATTAATGGAATACCAATTCACTTATTTCAACAAAACAGATTCAGCCCTGGAAATCCTCACCATGCTGTATGAAAAAGTCTGGAAGACAGTTAACTGGTCAACTAACTTGAAAAGATCCATATTTGTTCCCATTTGCAAAAAAAAAAAAAAGTTATCCAATACATTTGGAAATTATTGAGTAATATCCTGATAAGTAATATCACATGCATTTGACATTTAAACTGGAATTAGAAGAGGCAATGATACAAGGTTTATTTATTTTGTTGATGTCAGATAGGCCTTTGCTAAAATCAGAAAAGAGATAATTAACTTTATTTTCAATTTTAATTCCAATTAGAATTCTTCCATCAATCAGGGTACAATTTCCATATATTTGAGAAATAGCAAGATATTTTACAAAAGGATATTTGTTAGGTCACATCAAGTTGACTACAATTTATAAGGAATTTACTAACAGACCTGAATCTTGCCCTATCCTGTGCTATCTTCATGACCATTGTCCTGCTCAAGCCCATTATTGTTGTTACTTTCTCAATCCATATTATTGGGAATCTATCTCTCTTTCTTGGCAGTCCAGGGTACATTCAAGAAAACAAACATATTCATCCTGGAGAGGGTTAAACCAGGCTACTCCTTGGAGTCAAGGATTCTGGAGCTTCATCTGACGTACTTTGGACATGTTGTAAGGAGAGACAGGTCCTTGGAGAGGGACATCATGCTGGGTAGGGTGGAGGGACGGCACAGGAGGGGAAGACCCTCTATGAGGTGGATTGATTCAGTGACTGGGGTAATCGGGATGGGTGTGTCAAAGACAATGCGATTGGCACAGGCTAGAGCAGGGTTTAGGGTCGCTATGAGTCACAAATGACTCAACGAGACATAACAACAACAGCAACATCTCTCTTTAACTGATCTTCTATCTTTCAGAGCATAACCTATTTTTCCAAAGACTTGAACCACCAGACAACATGGCGAAAATATATGAGAGTAACATTTACCACCTTTGCTTGAATGAACACCGTTCTCATGCAGATTCTCCAAGATAAATGTGTTTGTTATTTTGGAAATCTATGAAATGTTCTGTATTTTCCCCCCAGTATCACAATTCAAAGTCATCAGTAATTCTTCTACCATTCTTGTTCACGCTCCAACTGTCAAATGCATAGAAGCAACTGAAAATACCAAGGCTTTCATCAGATGCACCTTAGTGTTTAAACTGACATCTCTGCTCCTTAGATTTCCCTGTTCAGCAAGTCTTTCACAGTCAAGATTAAAAATCATAATTAGCGCCTGGAAGCAAATGTTGAAAAGAAAGAAGAAATTGTTGTTTAAAATATGGTCTTCTTTTCAGAAATGTAGCTGTAGACCTTATGAAAGAATTTTTACAGTAACTAATTCATTCATTACAAATACTTTATTTAAAAAAAAAAAACACAACGAAACACAAACCACAAAATCCCAAAGAACTAAAAATGGCCATTATACACATGGACCTTACCTGATGAACTGCGTAGGAATCAGATTGACTATATCTGTGAAAAGAGATTTTGTAGAAGCTTAAGATCAGCAGTCACAAAAGGCCCAGCGACTGAGAGTTCAAGAGACCATTAACTGCTCACATGCAAGTTGATTTTGAAGGTGAAGAAAACTTAAACAAGTCCACAAGAACCAACATAACATGTTAAATTTTCCCACCTGAATTTAAATGCCATCTCAGAATTAGATTTGGTGTACTGTCCACTAATGATTAAAGATCAGATGAATTGTAGAAGTACATCAAATATATCATCCACGAAGATAATAAAGGTCATTACAAAGATAGGGAAGAAAGAAAAGACCAAAGTGGATGTCAAAAAAGAATTTGAAACTCACATCATGTGGGAGTTCTTAGAGGTCAAAAAACCTCCTTAGCCAAAGTTGAATATGTTTTTACCAAATATTACTGTCTCTTCTGGAATATCTGTGTGGCCCCAATTATTAAATGTGTGAGTGCTCACTTAATGATTGGCGACAAGAATTCACCCAGAGGTGTTTTAGAAGTTTACTTCAGCAAGTCATTTCAGCACAGCAGCTACCTGGGCAGGTCACAGCCTAGAAAACCTCATAGAACAGTTTAACTCTGTGCACATAATAGTTGGCCATGAATTGGAATTGACTGAATATCAACGAACAGCAAAGACTGTGCACACTGAAGCCTCCTCATACATAGAATTACGGAAGCAGATCACGTGTCTGCTATATTTACTTTTAGAGTTAAGTTTTTTTCCCATTTTTTATCATGGACAATTTTCCTGGAAACCACCGTGATTTGGATTATATTTTATTGGTACAATGATTGCTTTTAATGGAAAGCAGATATAATGGAGAAAATGCAAAATTGCATTAAAAGTCAAGACTTACAGGCGCACACGTTAAAGAGGCAATATGGATTGTTGTTACTGTGTACTTCAGAGTCAGAAGCGACTCATAGCTGACCCTCTGTTGGGTTTTCAGAGGGACAGAAGGAGATCTTCCTCCCATAGAGCAGCTGGTGGATTTGAACCACATGCCTCTGGGATTGCAGTGCAGCTTCTAACATTAAAAGACAAAATTTCTCACCACTGGGTCAATAGGTAACATCATGACAGAAGGAGTAAAGATTAAAGTTGTCAGTAATTTCATCTTGGATCCACAATGAACACTCTTAGTACTAGCAGTCAAGAAACCAAAAGATAATGTTACATTTGAACAGTCTGGTGTCAAAGACCTCTCCAAAATACTAAAGGGGAATGATGTCAGTTTGAAAACTAAGGTACATCTGTTTGAGGTTACGGTATTTTCAGTCACTTGTCTGAGAGCTGGACAATGTATAATGATGAGTATAATGATGACATAAGCAGAGTTGATGTGTTTGAATTGTGGTGTTGGGAAAAAGTACTGAATATTTCATGGACTTCCAAAAGAATGAACGCACAGGTTTTAGACAAAGCACAGCCAGAGTGCTCCTTTGTGGCAAGGATCGTGAAGATTTTTCTCACATATTTTGGACATGTTGTTAGGAGGGATTATTCCTCAGAGAATGACACCATGCTATGAGTCTCAGGTGACTAGATGTCACGTAACAGTAACAATCACTATTACAAAAATATAAGGAAAATTGTTCATGTTGTTAGAAGCTTTTTTGGATGGGTTCTAGGGGGGGAAAGAGGAAGATAGGAGTCAGAATAATTAAATACATAAATGGGGTGCAGGGAAAAATAATAATAAGTGATCGGACAATTATATTAATTAATTGTAATTAATGTTATAAAACAAAATGTTTATCAATAACTGGACAGGTTTCAGATATCTTGTTCTAAATGTCACTATGGGTACTACTCAACTTGATGGTACCTAACAATAACAACAACAGGAATAACTGAGTGAAAAATAGAAAATTTTAGAAACTTTCCCTCAAAAATTCTAAGAATGAAATACAGAAGAAAAAATTTATAACCCACATAAGATTATAAATGACTCATGTCAATCTGTTATGGTAAGCATGTAAACAAACACATATCTATATTTCATCTTAATATATATTAATGTTTTTATGAGTCTTACTAGATTCCATGACAACTAACAGTAACAAAAATGGTTTTAGGTGCCATTAAATTGAGTATGACCCTATGGACAACAGGAACCTACGTACAACAGATCTGAACCCTGTCACATCCTGTGCCATCTCCATCTTCTCTGACACATTTGAGCCCATTGTTGGGCTCACTGTTTCAATCCATGTTGTTGTAGGTCTTCCTGTCTTTTGTTGACCCTTCACTGTCTTAAGCATGATGCCCTTCTCCAAGGAATAGCTTCTCCTACCAAAATATATGGTAACAGAGACAATAAATTTACATTTATGTTAAAGTCAGATCAATTAACCCATCAGTATTCAAAAGACAATAAAAGGTTTCATGTTTAATTGAAAAATAGTGAAATCTCAGACTTAACAGTTTTCATGTCCCTTTAGATCTTTTAAACCATATGCAACAAATTCTTTCCTTCTCTTTTTCCTATTAAGAGTTCGAAGTTTCTCTTGATACTCTTTTCTAAATCTGTGCACAGTTTAGCATCTTATCTCTCTCTTTATCCATTTTTTAAATCCCAGTTTTGTTTCCTCTCACAATGTCCCTTTGACAAGCAGACTTTTTTCCTTACAAAGGTAACCCATTGCCCTCTTTCAAAATAAAACCAATTTCTTTCATCGTCCTGTATCTCATCCAATTGGAGAAAAAAATCATTTTTCCTCCTGTTCAGAAATTGCCACAAGCCATTTTCTTTATCCCAATTTCTAATAAAAGCAGATCTTGCTTGGTATTAATAAATGAGAAGAAATTATAAGAAAGCCAATGTAATATTAATTTCCTCAACAGCAACATCATTTTTCAAGTTAATAGTAAAGAAAGAAGAAATTTTATGCTTATTTCAAAATTATATTTTATCCATTTATTATTTAAGAGAAGACTCTTCATAATATAGCTTAGAAGTGTAAAAAGGTACAAGTTCAATTTTTATCTAACTCTAAACTCATTGCTATCGATTTAGAACCAACTTATAGCTAATCTTCCAGTGAATTTTCAGAAATTGTAGATTTCATTGGAAAAGATTGCCCATTTTTTTCTGGTGGATTTGAACCACTTGCCTTGGAACTGACAGTGTAACACCCTACCCATTAGGCCGCCAGAGCTCCATTGTTTGCTAAGTAGTTAGTATATTTAAAATTTTTAATTGGTTACTGCCTCTCAGTTTCAGAATCTGACCTTCCAATATTTTTTCCCCTCCATTATATATGCATTTTAGACAAGAGAATTTGTATTGCAAGCTTTATTTTCATTGTCAGATAATTAAAAACAAAGAACTTTTCTAGAAGAAAACAACATCTTTTATTGGCTGAACCTCCTGAGAAATATAAGTCATTGCAGAAGAATTATGTAACACAAGCAAAGTCAATAAAACCTGAAATGGCTGAAAAACCAGCTTTGTTCTTCTTAACCACAGATAATAAGAAGAGATAGATAGATGGATAGAAAGATACATACATACATACATATAGAGATGATACAGACAGATAAAAAAATGCTGATTTTAAAAGGCATTTTCTCCCCTTTAATTTCTAATTATCTCTATTCTTCTTTTGAGCTATACACTGGAAAATATTAATTATACTGGATAGTGTTTTTGTATTGTGAGATTGTATCTGTCTTCTAACCCCAAATACATCATCACACTTTAAATCATACTCGTGCTGTCCCTTTTTCTCTAATCCAAGAAAGATTTGCTCAAATAGTTTGTTGTTGTTGTTTTGTGTGGGGTTTTTTTTTGTTGTTGTTGTTATGTGCTGTTGGGTCACCTGCAACTCATAGCGAACCTATATACAACAGCCCTAAACCCTGCTCTATCCTGTGCCAATATTTTTGTCTCTGATACACCTACCCCCCATAACCCCAGTCATTGACTCAATCCATCTCATAGGTGGTCTTCCTCTCTTGCGCTGTCCCTCCACACTCCCAAACATGACATCGCTCTCCAAGGACTGGTCCCATCTTGCAACATGTCCAAACTATGTCAGATGAAGCTTCAGAATCCTTGCCTCCAAGGAGCAGCCTGGTTTAACCCTCTGCAGGGTGAACCTGTTTGTTCTCTTAGCAGTCCATGGTATATTCAATATTCTTCTCCAGCACCACAGCTCAAAGGCATCAAATCTCCTCCTATCATCTCTGGTCATTGTGTACCTCTCTGGTGCATAGCAAGTAATTACAAAGACTATGACTGCTAGGAAAACAAACAGATTCATCCTGGAAAGGGTTAAACTGGGTGGCTCCTTGGAGGCAAGGATTCTGAGGCTCTGTCTAACATGCTTTGGATATGTGGTAAGGAGAGACCTGTCCTTAAAGAAGGACATCATGCTTGGGAGAGTGGAGGGACACCACAAGAGGGGAACGCCCTCTATGAGGTATATTGATTCAGTGACTGGGGTAATCCGGATGGGAGTGTCAGAGACAGTGTGAATGGCACAGGACAGAGCAGAATTTAGGGCTGTTGTGCATAGGGTCGCTACGAGTCTCAAGCGACTTGACGGCACATAACAACAACATGGCCTGGATCAAAACTTTTGGTATCAGTAACCAAGATATTAAAAGATGAATTGCATTGGCAAAGTCTGCTGTCAGAGAACTTTCCAAAGTACTAAAGAGCAACTATGTCAGTCTAGACTAAAATGTGTGACGGTTTTTCTTTTGTTTTTTTTTTTGGGGGGGGGGAGGATTACCAATCTTTTTCTTGTGGAGGGCCAGGAATAGACTGTAAACTTTCATTTTGAGACTCTTTTATTTTTTTCTTTGCATTTTTAAAAACTTTATACAGATTTATTAATAAAGTTGGAATACATTGATTTTCACAAAAGATCCTTTCCATTTCCTTCATCCCCCACCCATCAAATTGTGAAACCCAATGTTTAACACACCCCTCCCCATCCATCCTCACCCCTCTGCTTCCATCCTCACCCACAGCAATCCTCATACTCATACTCGTTCTACAATATTGGTTTTATACAGTATTTGTCTTTGTGGGACTGAGTTCACTCAGCATAATGCTCTCCAGTCTCTCCCAAATTAGGTAGTAATTTACAAAATCATGGCTCCTGAGAACTGCCTACTGTTCCATTGTATGAATGTACTATAGCTTCTCATGATATATTTTTGTGGTTGGACATGTGGGCTGTTACTATGTTCTTGTGATGGTGAATAATGCTGCTGTGAACATTGGTGTACATGTTTCCAACTGAGCCTCAGTTCTCATTTTCTTGGTGTATATTCTAAACAATTGAATAGCTGGGTCATATGGAATGTCTACATTCAGCTTTTTGAAGAAGCCTAAAACTGCCTTCGAGAGTAGCTGTACCATTTTACAATCCCACCAACAATGTATTTAAGAGTTGCTATCTCACTACATCCTCTCCAACATTTATTACTTGCTGTTTTGTTAAACCTTGCCACTGCTACTGGAATGAGATGGCATCTCATTGTGGTTTGGATTTGCATCTTTTTTTGTTGAATTAAAGCATTTCTTCATATGTCTGTTGTCCATCTGAATATCTTCCTCTGTAAAAATTCATTCCATGTAATTGGGTTATCAGTCTTTTTCTTGTGGAGAGCCAGGGATATTCTATAAACTTTCATTATGACACTCTTATCTGAGATGGTATTACCAAATGTTTGTTGCTAGTTGGTAGGTTTTCTTTTCACTCTATTGGCAAAAGATTTTGATGAGAATAAGATTTTAATCTTTAGAAGGTCCCATTCATCAATTTTATCCTCTTCAGAGTGTACATTTCTGGCTGTATTTGGCAGTCGCTTTTTACCACAGACTAGACTTTCTAAGCTTGACCCCACTTTGTCTCTTATGAACTCAATGGATCCAGGCTTTACTCTCAAGTCTCTGATCCATCATGTGGATCCCGTTTCTGCTTAATGAGGGCAGCAGTCTAGTCTTGCCAGCATCATTTATTGAAAAGGTTGTCATTTCCCCATTTGACAAGTTTGATTTCCTTGTCTAATATCAGTTCATTTTTATTTTCTTAATATTGAGATACAATTGAAAATTGTAATCTCTGGTCTTTTGCAGCAAGAATGTCAAGTTCTTTTCATTTTCAGCAAGCAAGGTTGTGTCATTTACTTAACAGAGGTTGTTGATAAGTCTTCCTCCAACCCTGATGCTTCCGTCTTCATCAGGTTATATAAATCATGGTGGGAAGCAAAGAAAAACAAAACAACAACAACAACAAACCCACCAACGTGGAAAAAGTCATGTTGAAATTAAAAAATAGTAAAAATAAATGGGAGGATAGCTAATATATTCAACTATTTTATTTCAATCAGGTCAGATCTCTCCTATAGCTGACTGTCCAGAGGATTTTCACAGGCTGTAAATTACATGGGAGATTATGCTTATTTCACTCATGGGACAATGGTGGACTTGAGCCGAGGGACTTTGCACTACTCATGAAATGTCTTACTATGCCACTAGAGGTCCCTCTTACAGACAAACAGTAAATGAAGTTCATATCCATGTAATAATTCTTTTAAGTCTCTGTAAAGTGTTAGTGTTTCATAATTATTGACTATATACTAAGAAATTTTCAATTTATCATTGAAACTCTTTCTCTTGGCTCATTTATATGTAGTTTTCAATTGCAAAGGAAATACAGAAAAAAAGAATAGATGACCTTTTAGTATAAATACAATTCTATAAAATTCAGTTAAGATATATAATGCCTATAATATTAAAGATATATGAGAAGAATTTTGGCTGTGGAAACTTGGATCATAAATTAGTATTTGCTTTAATTGAAAGTTTCTCACTTGTATACATGATTAGAGATATTTGTCAAGACTTTTTATATTCCCTTAATTAGTAATATAACTCTACTGAGAAAGGTTTCAAGGCATATGTACCTTAAGAGTCACAAAGCGGTAATATATTTTGTTATTGTTATGTGCTATAATCAAGTTGACTAAGACTTACAGTGATCCTATGAGCAATAACTCTTACCCTTGCCTTTTCTTGGTCCAACTTCACCATTTCTGACACACCTGCCCCTGTTGCCAAAATCACTGTGTCAATCCGTTTTATCCAGGGTCTTCCTATCCTTCATTCACCCCCTACCCTTCTAAACATGATGTCCTTCTCCAAGAACTAGTTCCTCATAGCAACATGCCCAAAGTATGTGGTCCTGTTGTTGTTATGTGCCATCAAGTCATCTGTGACTCATAGAGTCCCTATGTAAAACAGCCCTGAAACCTGCTCTGTCCTGTCTCAATTTTACTGTCTGAAACATCTACCCTCATTATCCCAGTCACTGAAGCAATCTCTTTCTCTGTCCCTCTACCATTCCAAGCATGATGTCTCTTTGCAAGGATCCGTCCCTTCTTTCAACAGGCCCAAAGTATGTCATATGAAACTTCGGAATCCTTGCCTCCAAAATGCAGCCTGGCTTCAGCCTCTCTAGGACAAACCTGTTTATTCTTCTAACAGTCCAAGGTATATTCAACACTCTTCTCCAGCAGCATAGGTCATCAGTTCTCTTTCTATCATCCTTAGTCATTGTCTACTCTCTGACACATAAAAAACAATTGCAAAGACTATGGCCTGGATCAGGTGTACCATAGTCTCCAGACTGATGTTGCTCTTCAGTACTCTGGAGAGGTCCTTGACAGAGATAACATTCCCAGTGCAATTCGTCTCTTGATTTCCTGGCTGCTGGTACCAAGAGTTTTGACTGCGGAGCCAAGTTAAATCTGTTAATAATCACAGTCTCTTCACCATCTATCAAGATGCTGCCAATCAGTCCAATGGTGAGAATCTTTGTTTCCTTGATGTTGAGCTTCAAACCACATTAAAGGCTACACTCTTTGATCTTCTGCAGCAAGCATTTAAGGTCTTCCTCAGTGTCAGCAAGCAGGGTTGTGTCATCTGCATAATAAAGGCTGTTGATGAACATACCTCCTCATACAGTCCAGCCTCTGGGATGATTTATTCTGAATATAGATTGAAAAAGTATGGAGGCAGAATCCATCCCTGGCATATACCTTCCCAATTTTGAACCTTGCAGTGTTTTCTTGCTATGTTTTGCCGACTGCCTCCTGGTCCAAGCAAGTATAGGTTTCGCATAGGAAAAGTCAAATACTCTGGGATTCCCATGCTTCTCAAAGTCAGCCACAGTTTGTTATGATCCACACACAAAAAAACACCTTTGCATAGTCAATGAAACACAACTAGGCATTCCTCTGCTACTCTCTGCTTTCTGTCAAGACCTTTCTAACATTAGTTATAATATCTCTAGTACCACGGTCTCTTCTAAACCCAGCCTGCACATCTGGCAGTTCTCTTCTGATGTGTTGCTGCAGTCATTTTTTTATAACTTTCAGCAGAATCTTGCTTGCATGTGATATTAATGATATTGGTCAATAATTTCTGCAGTCACGTGAGACCCTGACAGCAGATTTTCCCAATGCAATTTGTCTTTTGATTTACTGACTGTTGGTGTTAAGAGTGTTGATTGTGGAGCCAAGCAAGCTGTAATTGTTGACAACTTATATCTCTTCTCCATTTACCATGGTGCTACCAATTAACCCAGTGGTAAGAATCCTTGTCTTCTAGATATTGAGCTTCAGTTTATATTGAAGTCTGTAGTCCTTGATTTTCTGCAGCAAGGGCTTCATGTCTTCTTCATTTTCAGCAAGCAAGGTTGTGTCATCTGCATAATACAGATTGTTGATGAGTCTTCCTCCAATCTTGATGCCACATTCTTCCTCATACAGCCCTGCTTCCTGAGTGGTCTGTTGTGCTTACAGATTGAAAAAGAGACAGGATGATTCCCTGATGCACTCCTTTCGTGATTTTGAACCATGCATTTTCTTGGTAGTCCATGAAATTTTCTATACTCTTCTCCATCATCGCAACTCAAAGATATAAATTCTTCTTCTGTCTTCCATAGTCACTAAAAGAATTATCCTTTAGTTTATGTAAATGTTTAGTAGGAATATTAATTTTAGAAAATTTTAGAGTGTCTTCTGACATGTATTTTGGTCTTTCGTTTGTAGTTTTCCATCTTTTTAATACCTTTTGTTTTCTTCCAGGATGATGTCTTTTATGTCATTCTACAATAAATCTAGACTTCAGTCATTAGTGTTTAAAACTCCAAATTTATTTTTAAGTTATTTTTTTAATTTAGGTGGAAGAAAGTCAAGATCACAATTTTTTTAATCCTGTGGATTTTTTTTTTATTTTCTGCAGCTTAAATTTGAATGTGCATATGAACAACTGATGATTTGTTCCATAGTCAGCCCTGAACCTGTAACAGGTAATACATAGATATTTTTTTTTTTTTACTCTGGAGAACATTATGCTGAGTGAAATATCCCAGTCACAAAAGGACAAATATTACATGATGCCACTGTTGTAGAATGGGACTGTCCTTGGGGTTGGGGAGCGACTGAGTAAGATGGGTTCAATAATGTATACTGCACTGAAACAGAGGAGGGAGAAAACTTTTTAAAAGAGATATATAACTAGGTATTT
>NW_006399779.1:19150227-19227244 GCF_000299155.1 Elephantulus edwardii
CTTGTTCTTTAACTTTATTCCATCATCATTAGTTATTATTAATGCACTTGATGGCATATTCAATAGATTTTCAACTACATAAGTTAGTAGAAATCATCCATTTTGTCCATCTTTGCCTTTATTTGTTGGTACCTATAGTTGAGTAATAGCCTTATTAATAGGAACGGAAATGGATTCTTTGTCACTGACAACAATTGTACTTCAGAACAGATACTGAAATGTTCATTTTGATGATGAATATGACAATACCTCTTAAATTTCTCATTCCCAGCATAGCAGCCCATATGATTGGAAATATCCAATGTTCTTAGATTCATGTTTCCTGTATTTCCTGTATCAATGAATATTAGTAACTGTTTCTTATAACTGTAAGATAAGACACAGCAGTAAATGAAAGGTTTCCATTAGCTGAAGACTTTATTCCATCCACATCATTAAAACAGACTTTTCTTTGAGGAGAAATCTCTTAACAAGTAATATTTTTAACCTTTAGGCAATCTTGAGGACTTTATCTTTGGCACTGTATTGTATAATGCTCTACTCATATTACTAAGATTTTCAGAATCTCCTTAGTTCAGAAATGGGTGGCCAGTCTGGCTTCTTATTCTTTCTTCATTGGAAGCTTTACTGGAACTTGTCCATTATATCTGACATAGCTGGTATTTTTGAAATACTGGTGACATAACTCCTAGCCTCATAGCAACGCATAAGCCACCACAGTATTTCCAAGTGACATACAAGTGATGGTTGGAGAGAAATAATAGATAAAATTAAGAATAATTGCTTTTGAACCCCCAAAGATGTTGAAATTTAAAGAGCAGAATAATAAGAAACCTGTATCAGTCAGAACAATTGCACATATCTGTGTTTCATTTCCCAAAATATGTTATTCAATGCTTTTTATTTTAAAAACTTGAGGAAGATTTTTTTAAAGTGGTTGTGCTGATATTTAAAAATTTAGAAAAAGACTCATTAGAGATACTATGAAGTGTCTGTAAGAAATTGCCATAGTAATGTTATTGTTAAGTGCCATCGAGTGGCAGGCCCTATGAAGGAGAGTCCTCGACGCTTGGGTCTCTTTGACCCTCTCTCCAGGTTCATAGGGTTTGCGTAGGCAAGCTATTACGGAAGTGGATGCCACTCCTCCTTCCAAGCTTGTTTTAATCGGGGAGCTCCACCCCACTCTCTGCCATAGTAATATCATAACTAAAAATCTTTTTGTTAGATGCCACTTAGTAAACTTAGCAAACCTCTATTCATGGTACAGGGAGCTTTGGTAGCAACACTTACTAAGCTCTGGAAGCTGGAAGCTTAGTAAGGAGTTGTACAGCTACCACAGAGGCTCACAGTTCGAACCCACGAGTTGCTGCATGACCGAAAAATGGGCAGTCTCCTCTTGTGCAAATATTAACTCTGATAATCCACTGGAGAGTCAGCCTTGAATACATTCGGGCATTTTTGACACAGAATAACAACAATTACCACTCATGGAGATTTTGCATAACAAGAAAATGTTGCTGATTCTTGTAGCATCATCACAACCATTGATATGACTAATCTTTTGGTTGTTAATCCATCTCATTAAGGGGTTCCCATTTTTGGATGATATTAGGCTAAATACAATAATCCTCCCCCACCCTTTTTCTTCTCTTAAAATAGCTGAAGGGTTCTACTATCTAAACCAGGTTTGATTGTTCTCAGGCAGTTTGCTCATGAATTTGTAGACAGCTGGTTACTTGCTTGGGGAGAGTTAAATATAAAGATGATTTATAATTGCAGATTGTTCCATCACTTGCAACAGCTGGTGTATGGTGAAGATTAAAGTCATTGGTGTTGAGTAGATGAAGAAATTGCAGGTCTGTTATATTAGATGACACCGCTACTTGTTGGAGAAATCATTTAGCATGATGAGGAAAAATGGATGTGAAGGGTGACAGTGAGGCAGATGTTGATGCCGTCAATAATTAGGAATTTGTCACAGAATATATTTATATATACACTTAGATCCATAAATAGAAAATAAGAATGTCTGGAGTAATCTCTCCAATCTTCTCATTTGAGAAATTAAATGATTAATGATGAAATTAGTTATTAGCAAAGCTTTTAAACAAAGTGAATAGGAAGTGTTGAATTTTATCTAAAGGTTACACCTCAAAATGAACTATAAACTTAATTTTATCAAAACATTTAGTCCAAGTAGACGTCTTTTTTTTTTTTAAAGCCTATAGCACTTGGTAGTCCCACATGGTCTCCCATCCAAGTACTAACCAGGCCCAACCCTGCTTAGCTTCCAAGATCAGATGAAGTCACATATTATCAGAGTGATACGATCATAGACAGTAGATGTCTTTAAAAGGAGGATGCATGACTGCTTCAAAACTCACCTGTCATAGACTTTTTCATATTTTTCTATGATTAGGCCAAAATCTTCACATTAAAAGAATGTTCTTGTTCTCTGCTCATTACTTTTGCTTTAGGGAAAACAGATAAGCAAATAAACAAAAGTCTAAAAGTTTGTGATCATCTCTAAAGATTATGAAAATCTCTTATCAAGAATATTTTGGCTAACAGAGAATTTTTGACCACTCTTTGGAACTATATTTGGAGGTTTGTATCAAGAATTTAGTGGGCAGTTTGGGAGAAGGGTCAAGGAATGGGAAGGATTCAGTGGGGACTTGAAAAGATGGTATAATAATAGGCATAGATTAAAGGTAATTAATTGTATGGGATTGGGATACAAGTTATTGTATGAAACATAATGTAAATGAAAGATTGTAGGTTGTTGCTGTTCTGTGCTGTTCAGTCGATTCTGAATCATAGCGACCCTATGGACAACCCTGCTGTATCCTAAGCCACCTTCCCTGTCTCTGACACACCTACTCCCATTACCCCAGTTACTGAGCCAATCAGTCTCATCTAGGGTCTTCATCTCTTGTGCTGTCCCTCCGTCCTTCCAAATATGATGTTCCTCTCCAAGGATTGGTGGTCCCTCCTGGCAACATGCCCAAAGTATGTCTGCTGGAGCTTTAAAATCTTTGCGTCCAAATAGCAGTCTGGTTTCATGCTCTTCAGGATGGACTTCCTTGTTCTCTTAGCATTTCATGGTATACTCAATACTCTTCTCCAGCACCACAGCACAAAGGCTTCATTTCTTCTTCTGTCATCCTTATGCATTATTCTGCTTTCTGATGCATAGCAAGTAATTACAAATACCATGGCTTGGATCAGGTGCACCTTAGTCACTGTTGCTCTTTAGTACTCTGGAGAAGTCCCTGACAACAGATTGTCCCAGCATAATTTGGTTTTTGAGTTACTGGCTGCTGGTGCCAAGAGTGTTGATTGTGGAGGCAACCAAGCTTAAGCTGGTAACGATCTCTTTCTCTTCACTGTCTATTATGATGTTGCCAATTGGCCCAGTGGTGAGAATCTTTGTTTTCTTGATGTTGAGCTTCAATCCATATTGAAGATTTCAGTCCGTGACCTTCACCAAAATGGCTCAGTTCCTCCTCAATTTCGGCAAGCAAGGTTGTGTCATCTGCACAATGTAGGTTATTAATGAGTCTACTTCCAAACCTGAAGTCACATTCCTCCTCAGAGAGCCCAGCCTCCTGGATGATCTGTTCCACATATAGATTGAAATGGTGTGGAGGAAGGATGCATCCCTGGTCTATACCTTTACTGATTTTGAACCATGCATTGTTTCCTTGCTCTTTTCTGACAACTGCATCCTGATTCAAGTATAGGTTTTGTATAAGCAAAATCAAGTATTCTGAGATTCCAAGGATTGTATGGGGCACAACATATATGGATGAAACATCATGTGAACAAATTATTGTATGGAAATGGATTTTTTTAAAAAAATCTTCATTTTATTTTGAAATTTTTAAAGACAGGCAAAGATGTTTTAAAATCTCTCAAAGGATACATGCAAATCAGATACTTGATTTCTAAAATACAAAGTTTAGAATGGGTTTTGTTGGTGGAATAATTTTCAAAATATAATAGATATTCAAGACACAGATAGCTGACTTATAGATAGTTCTTTTTGTTTTTCTGTCACAAAACCTGTCTTTTTTACAACTTTCCTCAGTAAAAGCTGTATCTGCTATAATAATTTGTGAGCAATATACAGAGTAACAGTATCCCTGCATGTACCTAGTCTCACTAATTTGAACAAAATGGTTTACAGAGTCAAACTACATTGACTTTAAAGCTGTCCCAATTATCTGATATTTGATACATTTCTCATTCTTGACGAACGAGTCTGTAAAATAGAAACATTACAACCTATCTTTATGCCATTTTTGTGAAAATTAAATAACTAATAGTCTCTGCATAGAAGGATAGTTTGGGCACACAAAAACATTCATTCCGTGATGCATTCAGTGAAAGATTTTACCACTATAGGAATTCAACATGATCTGATAACTGCAATACTAGCGTCTGCCTACAGCTCACAGTCAAATATAAATTAGGTTTTCCCAGATCTTATTTAGTAGTTGTAAGCCATTTTAGAAATTCCGTTTGCAGGATGTCCACTCAGAGGTTATAACGTGGCTTTAAGCCCATGGAAGAGAAAGGTGCTTGTCCATACAATAATTGCCCCATACAAATGTAAAAAGAGATCATCTTGCTTCAAGACTTCAGTTAAATCAATTCAATTTATACATTATTGTAATTGAGGTTAAATTCAGTAATTAAAAAAATCACAAGTTAAGAAAATATTCTTTCATATTAACTCAATAGATGATGAAATTAATTTCATTTCTTTTTAAGCCTACTGATACCTAGCAATGTGATGTGGACATTTTAACAGGCTCAAATGTGAACTCACAGTTCAGTAAATTTATTGAGTGAAATTTAATAACACCTTTTCAAAACTAATTTTATCATCTTAAGTTTAAAAGAATTTATTTTTTCCCTGTAATTATGCATATTCAACAACTTAAACCTGAGAACTTCTGATTATTTCCAATTTTATGAGTCTCTCTTTTTTAAGAGGACCTGGTGATTATCTTTTCAAGTTCAATTTCAGGAAAATATTTATTAAGAAAGAATCCAGTGCAGGTTACATGATAGTTGGAAGTTTGGAAATAATTTTCATAGCTATTTCCAGGGAAATGACCTTTCTTTATTCTAATATTATGGATTAATTTTAGCAACATTTTTTTACTATGCCCCCAAATTGGCTCAGACTCAGACAATTTAGATCACTGTTGTTGGTGGTTGCTATGTGCGTTGACTCGCTTGCAACTCACAGTGACCCTGTGTACAACAGTCCTAAACCCTGCTCTGTCCTGCGCCATTCTCACTGTCTCCGACACACCTACCCTGATTACCCCAGTCACTGAATCAATCCACCTCATAGAGGACCTTTTGGTAAATGAATTGATGTCTATTTGGTATTTTCCGGATATATCCTCTATATGGACATTTGCTCCCATAGTTTCCCAGAAACTTGTGATGTAACTTACACCTTTTCTTCTAGTCACTTTATACATGAGTACAACTTTCCCTTCCACAAGGTCCTAAACTCACGTAAGAAAGAAAAAAAATAAATAAAAATTTAAAAAACCAAAGCAGCCCGCCATTTTATAAGTCCTCATTATGTGGCTAGTGAGCTCTGTTGGCCTAGTGACGAGAAGCTGTGCTGCAATCCCCAAGGTATGCGGTTCGCGGCCACCAGCTGCTCTGAGGAAGAAGGACAGGCAATCTCCTCCTGTGTGATTAACTGACTCTGAAAACCTGCCAGAGGATCAGCTATGAGTCAGTTCTGACTCTACAGTACATAAAAAAACAACAGCATTATGTGGCAGGGTGCTCTTGTGGCCTGGTGGTAAGAAGCTGCACTTCAATCCCAAAGGTAGGTGATCTGAATCCACCAGGTGCTCCGCAGGATTAAAGTGAGCAATCTACTCCTGTGTAACTTACCCGCCTGCAAACACTCGCTGTAGGATCAGCTCTGGGTTGGTTCTTACTCCACAGCACACAACAACAAAACAACAACATTATGTGATAGACACTATCCAGAATAATATCACTAAAGTAGTGAAACTAGCCATGCTTTTTATTAGTAAGTATAACTGATTAACTTAAGAAAGAGCTAAAAACTCATCCTGATCCATAAAATAAAAGATAAATGAATAAATACACGCATAATATTACCTGACTTGTCAAAGAGGAAGCAAGATGGTCAAATGTAATAAAGATGGCAGTTCTCTCTTAAATTCTAAAGATTTACCCACCATGTGCTTTTAAAATTTCCCATAAATGCTCATTATAATCACATCTATTGTCATTCAACACAAAGGCCAAAAATAAACAGGAGTCAATTCAGGCATCAAGCTATAAGAACAGCAAGTTAGACGAAACAGAATCTACACCGAGAAAAGGTTTTGAATAATAAATATGCAATATCCCAAAGTTACCTCAGATATTAATAGACTTGTTCTAATTTAGATTTCCTTTTGGTTGGTTTCCTCTGAATAGTAATTCTATGTTTGCTTTGAACGATAATGCAGTTATTTTTAAACATGCAAATATTAAACAGTCCTCAATTCTTGGAGTGGATTTTGATCATGTGATCTTGACGGGTTTTGCTAATTATTCTTCCCATTATTACAGCTTAAGCTTTCAGATTTTGAGAGTTCGTCCCTTTTCTCAGTTCTACCAAGTGACTGAGTCCATTCGGCTCCTAACAGAGTGGTGACGCCTCTCTGGGAGTTTGAATTTAGCAGCAGCTACACAGAAGAAATACAGGCAAATGCATCCTCCCGTTTTACAGCCTGTGCCAACCCACTGTGAGGATGAAATATGAGTGTCACCAATGAGAAAACGACAAGATACCAAGAGTTAAAAGATCCCTGGGAGCACAATCCCTTAGGCGCTTCAATATTAACCGAGACGTCAGTCGTTTGAATTCACACAGCACTTCTACAAGAAAGAAGATTTCACAATCTGCTTACTATGTCTTTATAGCCTAGGAAATACAATAGGTCAGTTCTACACTGTATTATAGGGTCTCTATTAGGAGTAATTGACACACACATATAACATCAAGATTAAAATAATAAAGTGTATCATTCATCTCAATAAAGCACTTCCTGAAAGGAGAATGCAAGTCTATTTATAAGGAAATAATAGTAACTGAGATTCTCTGTCTTTTAACTATGAGTATTACGGAACACAGTGAACAAGAGTAAACCTATGAAATTTGAATCAGGAAATGAAGAAACTTTGGTTGTGTATGTTTGCTTGTTTGTTTCAATATTAGTTTCAAGAAGAATGCTAAAGGAAAATATTCTAAGTTGGAGCTGGTTAGCAATCAGATGAAGTCTTAAAATAGATGAATTTATATATGTCCATCCTTATCTTTTAAATAGATTGCAATGCTGCTATTTGGCACAGTCAAGTATAACTCACAGTGACTCTGAACATCAGCTCTGAACCTTGTCCTTCCTGTGCCATCATCATCACCTCTGCCACACTGTTGTGTTATTTTATTATATGCCATCAAGTCGCCTGTGACTCACAGCGATCCTATGTACAACAGCCCTAAACCCTGCTCTATCCTGTGCCAATCTCACTGTCTCCAACACACGTACCCCAATTTCTCCAGTCACTGAATCAATCCACCCCATAGAGGGTCCTCCTTTCCTGTGCTGTCCCCCCACCCTCCCAAGCATGACGTCCTTTCCCAAGGACTGGTCCCTCCTTGCAACATGTCCAAAGTATGTCAGACAAAGCTTCAGAATCTTTGCCTCCAAGGAGCAGAATGGTTTAACTCTCTACAGGATTAACCTGTTTGTTTTCTTAGCAGTCCATGGTATATTCAGTAGTCTTCTCCAACACCACAGTTAAAAGTTATCAATTCTCCTTCTATCCTCCCTAGACATTGTCCAACTCTCTGATGCATAGCAAGTGATTGCAAAGACCATGGCCTATATCAAGTGCACCTTAGTCTCCAGAGTGACACCATTGTTCTGGAGTACTTTAGAGAGGTCCCTAATAGCAGACTTTCCCATCAAAATACAGCTTTGAACTTCCTGGCTGCTGATGCCAAGAGTGTTGACTGTGGAGCCAAGCAAACTAAAGCTGTGACCAATCTCAATCAAGGTGTCCATCCATCTTATTGGGGGTCTCTTTTTCCTTTGCTGATCCTCCACTTTTCTGAGCATGATGTCTTTCTCCAAGAACTGACCCCTCCTGGTATCATGCCCAAAGTATGGCTGCATGTTCTCCAAAGTATATTTGTTAATTCTTTTGTCAGTCCATAAGATATTTCGTGTTCTTTTCCAGCACTACAACTCAAGGCATTAATTCTTCTTCTATCACTTTTATTCACTGTCCAAGTCTTAGATACGTAGCATGTAATTAAAAAGACCATGGCTTGGAATAAGCACACCTTAGTCTTTAAAATGACATCTTTACTCTTCAGCAATCTGAAGAGTTTTCTGTCTGCAGACTTGCCCGGTGCAACACCTCTTTTGATTTAGTGGCTTCTAGTAGAAAGTTTGTTGATTCTGGATACAAGTAAGCTGAAGATTGCAATAGTATCTTTACATATTTAAATTAATTTATCAATATTAGCATCTGTGACATGATGATTTACCTCTAACTGCAGATGTAGATGATGCAAACAGTATGACCAACATGTTTTCCTTCCCTCGATAAGATCATTGATAATAGGTTATGTTGTTTATTTGATTAATTTCATAAATGGTATTTTAATAAAGCAAAGTAAATCCACCACCCACACAGTCTATTCTGACTCAGGAAACTCACCACCAGGGTTGCCAAGACTGTAAATCTTTATGAGAGAAGACTTTTTCATCTTTCTTCTCCAAGGTAGCTGGTTGATTTTGTTGTTTGTACCCCAGCAAATAAGGCTCTACAATATTAGGGATCCTTGGTGTGTGTTTAGATGGGTTTCATTGTAAATTCACAAGTGTCTTTTCCAATTTAATAAAATAGAAGAACTCAAAAAGCTATTTCCTTGATTCACTATTCTCCCACTTCTTTATGACTTTGTAATTGATGTTTTGTAAAACAGGAAATTTTCTTTCTTTTTTTTTCTTGGACCAACGTGGAAGAAACTTAAATTCTATTTATATCACCCCTGTTAATATGTCATCCCATTTTCATGCATTGCTTTGTGCATTCACCATGTGCTTATTTATTGATAAAATACTTATTCTAGGAATTGAGCTATAATTTTCTTCAAGTCATTCCTGAATATTTTATTTGAACAAAATACCAGTTATGCTGACTATTTTAACTGATTTAAGTACCAATTTTTAATAATTTATGAACAAAAATTATTATATTTTTATTACATTCAATTTAGAAAGAACAGCAAACCATATTTTACCACAGTCAAACACATATAATATGTTCATAAAGTTCAGATCATAGCATTAGTTGTTTCCCCATGATAAGATTGAGGAAGGAGGAGAAACTTTCAAAATCTGAAACCAAAAACTGTAATATGAGGAATAATTAGCAAAAAAAATTGTGTCAGTAGCATGTCATCATGAGAAATTTTATAGAAAGGTAGTGAAAAGTTCACCTAGTCTCTGTTAGGGCAAGCTTGTGTTAATGATCTTTAGCTTAAAAGCAAAGGAAAGTGTTAGAAATGCTATAAGCTGAGAAAGAAATGTGTGTGGTTGGACTTAGATTTTTTTAAAGTCCCCTGTAGTTATATTGCACAAGAAGCAAAGGCATATGGGTAAGGCAAAGTCCATCAACAACATCCACAGTGTACAAAAGATCCCTATCAGCTCAGACACGGCCCCTCATCTGCAGCCCCCACTTCTAATAATTACTGGGTTTGAAATTTGTTTCATATGACCACACAGACTTGACAGACTCTCTTGTTACTCAGTTGTGTGGTTTCTTAGGAACTATGTTGAGGGTTTGTGGGGGAGTGGTAAAGGACACACATGGTGGAAATTCAAGTTAATAGCAAACTCAGGTCAGGTTAAAAACAAGACACAATGCCTCAACTGATTCAGACAACTTCTCAATCACACAACAAAGTACCTTTGGCACAGGAATCTCTGGGCCTGATGTTCACGTACTGTTTTCTTGGCTGCTGCTTCTTTCCTGGGTTTGAGGTTCCCCTCTCAAGAGCTCTGGTCCTGGTTCCATATGGCTTCTTCAGGCGACACTGCTACAGCCTCACCGCTTTCTGGTGAGTTCCCTCTCTTATGTTGACCTCCCTGATGTTGATGAGGTTTAACACACTGTGAATAGTAAACCTCTGTTCTGCTGCTTGGCAGCTGGAGACTATGCCCTGGTGCAGAGTGGCTAAGACAATGACTAAAAGAGTCATTTTCAAAAATCCTAACACCACATTTGGAAAAGTAGATATCAGCAAGTAAGAGAGAGGCTTTCAATGAGAAGGACTGGCATAGTGACTATGACGACAATCTTGAGCAGAACAGAGGATAGGACAGTATCTGGTAGGGTTTTGTTCTATTTTATGTTTTTATATTGCAGGATTGGCATCTACTTCCTAAACATGTCTTTGTAAACTCTATGAACATTGGAGAAATGAAGATAGTTCTAGAACAGGGTTCAGAGCTTATGTTCATCGGGTCAGTAGGAGTCGTACTCAACTCAAAAGCACTCAACAACAACAAACCAACAACTAAGAGTCAGAGTCCATTTGACAGCACTTAATCACAGCACCAGACAACAAGAAGCTACATGGGAGTGTGGTATGAGGAGGAGTGAATATAAGAACACCAGTCAGAAAGCTGTGGTACCTTGTATGAGAAAAAACAACAAAACCAACCAACCAACCAAACAAACACAAGTAGTCATTCTAACATGGCACCGTTGTTCTTGTTCTTGTTAGGTGTCATTGAGTGGACCATGACTCATAGCAACCCTGTGAACTAAAAGATCTGGACCCTGTTCTATTCTGCGTCATCATCCTCATACTTCCTGAAACACAGGAGCCCATTACAGCAATCACCATGTCAATCTCACTCTTGGATGGTCTTTCTTTCTGTTGCTGACCCTACACAGTGCACACAGGACACATACTAATTTGGGGCTATAGTTGTTAGGTGCTGTCAAATTGAGTATGACTCACAGTGACCCTATGAACAAAAGATCTGAACCATGTTCTATCCTGCGTCACCCACATACTTTCTGACGTACAAGGGCCCAGTGCAGCAGTCACCATGTCAATCACCCTTCTCCGCATCATGTCCTTCTCCAAGGAATAGCACCTCCAAGCAACATGCCCAAAGTATATGAGGAGAAGCCTTATCATTCTTTCCTCCAAAAGCACTCTGGCTGTACCCTCTCTAAGATATATCTTTTCATTATCTTGGTCTTTCCTGGGATGCTCAGTGCCCTTCTCCAACATCATAGTTCAAAGGCATCAATTCTTTTCCTGTCATCCATATTCATTGTCCAGCTCTTGGATGCATAGCTAGTAATCTGAAAGACTATGGCCTGAATCAGATGCGCCTTAGTCCTCAAAATGATATCATTACTCCTCAATAATTTGTAAAGTTCTCTAAGTGCTGATTTTCCTAGTGCATTGTGTCTTACTTTCTGACTGCTCATATCAGGATTATTAGTGTGACTTTGTTGTTGTTGTTGCTATTGATTGCTATTGAGTTAAGCATGACTCATAGCAACCCTGTGAACAAAAGGCCTGAAGCCTTTTTATAACTATCGTCATTTGTCAAAGTTCATAAAGTTTCCAGAAGCATGTTGTTTAGGAAGTGGATGCCATTCCTGCTTGTTGTTGTTATGTGCTGTGGAGTTTCTTGAAACTCATAGTGACCCTATGTACAACAGCCCTAACCTCTACTCTGTCCTGTGCCAATTGCACTGTCTTCGACACTCCCATCCCGATTACCCCAGTCACTGAATCAATTCACCTCCTAGACGGCCTTCCCCTCCTGTGCTGTCCCTTCACCCTACCAAGCATGATGTCCCTCTCCAAGGACGGGTCCCTCCTTACAACACATCCAATGTATGTTAGATGGAGCCTTAGAATCCTTGCCTCCAGGGAGCCTCCTGGTTTGACCCTTTCCAGGATGAATCTGTTTGTTTTCCTAGCAGTCCATGATACCCTTAATACTCTTCTCCAGCACCACAGTTCAAAGGTATCAATTCTCCTTCTTTCCTCCTTGGTCATTGTCCAACTCCCTGATGCATAAAAAGTGATTGCAAAGACCAGGGCCTGTATCAGATGCACCTTAGTCTCGAGAGAGACACCATTGCTCTTCAGTACTTTGGAGAGGTCCCTAACAGCAGACTTTCCCATGGCAATGTGCCTTCTAATTTCCTGGCTGCTGGTGCTAAGACTGTTGACTGTGGATCCAAGCAAACTAAAACTATGTACAATCTCAATCTCTTCACCATCCATCCTGATGCTGCCAGTTGGTCCAATGGTGAGAATCTGTCTTTTTGACATTGAGCCTCAATCCATATTAGAGGCTGCAGTCCTTGATCCTCTCCAGCAGGTGCTTCAGGTCCTTCTTAGTTTCAGCAAACAGGGTTGCGTCATCTGCATAACAAAGTTTATCGATAAATCTTCCACCAATCCTGACACCACACTTCTCCTCATAGAGCCCAGCCTCCTGGATAATCTGTTCTGCATACAGGTTGAAAAGGTATGGAGACAGGACACATCCCTGACGTACACCCTTCCCAATTTTGAACCATGCAGTGTTTCCTTGCTCTGTTCTGATGACTGCCTCTTGGTCCAAAAATAGGTTTCACATTAGCACGGTCAAGTGTTCTGGGATTCCCATTCTTCCCAGAGTCAGCCACAGTTTAATATCCACACAGTCAAATGCCTTTGCATAATCAATGAAACACAGTTATGCATTCCTCTGGTATTCCCTGTTTTCAGCTAAGGTCCATCTAACATCAGCTATAATATTCCTAGTACCACGACCGCTTCTAAACCCAGCCTGGACTTCTGGCAGTTCTCTGCTGATGTACTGTTCCAGTCGTTTTTGGATAATCTTCAGTAGAATCTTGCTTGCATGTGTAATCAACAATATTGTTCTATATTTTCCACACTCTGTCGGGTCACCCTTCTTTGGGATGGGAATAAATATAGATCTCTCCCAGTAGTTGGACAAGTGGCCATTCCTGCTTAGGGAACATAAAATGATGCAGCCGAAGGAGAAAGATGTTTAACAGTTACTCAACACAAGAACAAAGGAATAACATAAAGTCAATCAATGTATTTGCTTAACTACTTGAAATCATTAAAAAATAAGCTATATGAACATTGAAATAAAAGAGAATCATTTTCCTGTATAAATTTAGAAGGAAAAAAAAAGAATATTCTTAATAGTAGCAGGAGTGGGTTGGTGAGTGACACTGAGTGAAGATATAATTGATGTAACTACTTCGTGCATGATTTGATGATTTCAACTAAACTGTAAAATGTCTGTGATCTTTTCTTTAGCAACTCTATAAAAGGCAGAAGATCACTATAAAGAGGGGGACCCTCAATGAGATGAATGTAGTGGCTGTCAACAATGTGTAGGATTGGGTGGTGTCTTCTTTCTGTTCTTAGGTCCACAATAAGCCAAAGCTGGCTTGATAACACCCCAAAACAACAACAAAAGGTTGTGTGTGTATGCATGTGGCAAAGAACTATCATAATCTGTGATTGCGGAATAAGTCCTATAATAAGAATAACCATGTTGAGGTTTTACTCCAATATATAACTTTTTCATTATCAAAAGCTAAGTAATTTTCAACATTTATATTCCAGATCAGATTGTATAACCTGGAAAACGCCAGCTATTTTGTATGATTTTCAATGTTTCATCCTCAGAAGTTACTCCATTATCAGTTATATAATAGGTATGTAGTAGATGATTATTGGGAATTTTATGCTTGGTTACCTGAATGAAGTACTAGATCTACGAATAAATAAGTGTTCTTACTTTCTTCCTAATTTCCTTTCTCAAATCCCTATTTTCCCTCAAGATAGATCTAAAAATAAGGCCAGTGTTAATTCTCTGGGGAGCTTTTATTTTTTAAAATTTTGTGATTTTAAGTTTTAGCTTGCATAACCTTAAACATATTTTGCCAATTCTTTGTATAATAGCATGCTTTTAACTTCCTATATTTTCATTACTAATCCACTTACTGACATCAAGTTGGGACTGACTCATAATAGACACTTCATCAGGATCCAAGACTGTAAATCATGTGAGAGGAAATTGCCCATCTCTCTCAGAGCACAGATTAAACAGACAAAGAGAAAAAGAATACAACTTTGACACATACTTTTCCTGATTTTAAAACATGCAATGTTTCTTTACTCCTAAAGCTTCTTCTTGGTCTAGGTTTCACTTTTAAGTGTTATGGGATTCCCATTCTTCTCAATCTTGGCCACAGTTTGTTATAAGCCATATGGTTAAGTGCTTTTGAATCATCAATAAAACACAATAAAATATTCTTCTGGTATTCTCTGCTTTCAGCAAAGATCTATCTGACAATAACAATGATATCCCCAATGCCACAACCTCTTCTAACCCAGTTTGAACAGAAAACGACAGTTTTCTGCCAGTGTACTGTTTGAGCTGTTTTTGGAGGTTTTGTTCTGCATTATTTTGTTGTATATGATATCATTTGATACTATCTACATTCCGTTGAGTTACCTTCTTGGGAATGGGTCAAAGTATTCATCTCTTCCAGTCAAGCCAACTAACTCTTCTCCAAATTTCCTGAAATAGGGTGAGGATGGCCTGGGCTGCATCTGTCAGTTTAAATATGTCAATTGGAAACCCTTAATTTCCTTGGACCTTATTTTTTTGCCAATGTGTCAGTACAGCTGAAACTTCTTATCATTGGCTCTCATTCATATTGTTTGTCCTAAGTTGGTTTTGGGTTTTTTTTAATTGTTTTTTAGAGTCACCAATTTTTTTTTTAGTACAGTGATTGTGTATTTCTTCCATTTTCTTTAGGGCCACTTTAGTCAGACAATCATATGATCTATTACTCCGGGAATGAAAGACTGATAAGATCTTCCCTAAAGTACAGTGTTGTTAGTTACAAGACACTATAACATACACATAGAAAGATGACCTGTTAATTAGACCATTATCCAAGTATATGCACCAATCATTAAATCCAAAGAATAGGGAAATGAGGATCTCTATTACCTTTTACAGTTCAAAATTGACAAAACATGTAAGCAAGAAGCATTACTGAATATTGGCAACTGGAATGCTAAAATTGGAAAGAATGAGGAAAGAATGGCAATCGGAAAATGTGATCGAAGTGACAGAAATGAGGCTAGACATGAAGTGAGTGAATTTTATACATTCAATGATATATTTATTACTTACACTTTTTTTCTTGGCTCCATAGCCAACACTCTTGGTACTAACAGCCAGAAAAATCTTCTCTCAGGGACCTCTCCAGAGTACTGAAGAGCGCAGATGTCAGTCTGGAGATAAGGTGTTTCAGATCCAGGACATGATCTTTGCAATTACTTGCAATACATCAGAAAACTGGGCAAGACTAAGGATGATAGGAGAATTGATGCCTCTGAGTTGTGGTCCTGAAGAAAAGTACTGAATATACCATGGACTGCTAGGAGAACAATCAGGTTCATCCTGGCTAGCATTAAACCAGGCTGCTCCTTGAAGGTGAGGATTCTGAAGCTCCATCTGACATACTTTGGGCATGTTACAAAGAGGTACAAGTCCTTGGAAAGTGGCATCATGCTTGGAAGAGTGGGACAGCACAAGAGAGGAAGATCCTGGATGAGATGGATTGACTAGTGACTGGGATAATGGGGTAGATGTATCAGAGAAATTAAGGTTGGCATAGGATAGAATAGGGTTTAGAGCTGTTGTACAGAGGGTTGCTAAGAGTCTCAAGGAACTTGATGGCACATGACGACAGTAACCACAGCAATATATTTTTTAAAAAACCTCAAAAGACAACTTTACACATGGATTTACCTGATGAACTGTACATGAATCTGATTGAATATATTTGTGAAAAGAATCATTGGAGAAGTCCAACATCAGCAGTTAAAACAGAACAAGTGCTAATTGTGGAATAGACCCTTAATTACTCATTTTGTAAATTCAAAATGAAGCTGATGAAAATTAAAACAAGTCCACAAGAACCCTAATATGACCTTGAGTATCCATCACCTTCATTTAAAAAGCAGGCACTTTAAGAATAAGTTTGAGGTATTAAACACTAATGATTGAAGACCAGGGAAGTTGTGGGGTGACATCAAGGATATCATCTATCAAGAGAGCAGAATGTCATTACAAAGACAGAAGAGAGAGAAAAAACCAGAATGATGTCAGGAGAAACTATGAAAATTGTACTAGAATGTCAAGAAGCCAAATCAAAGGGACGAGATGCCAAAGTACAGAATATTTCAAAAGGCAGCTCGCGAAGACAAAGCAAAGTAATATAACAGAATGTGCAAAAGGTGGGGTTAGAGACTAAAAGGAGAATAACTCGTTCAGCATTTCTGAAGTTGAAAGAACTATATTTCCACAGGCCTTATAAATGAGTGCTGTTATGAAATGCCATCAGGTTGACTCTAAATCTTAGCAAGCCAATGAACAACAGATTTGAACCTTGCCCTATCTTGTTCTTTCCTCATGATCTCTATCCTGTTCAAGGTCATTGTGGTAGAGTCTGTATCCATCAATCTCATGGAGAACTCACCTCTCTTTTCACTGACTTTTTCCAGCATAATGTATCTCCTCAAGGACTTGTTCCTCCTGAGAATATATCCAAACTAAATAAGAAGACGTTTCACCACGCTTGCCCCTAATGAGCAGTCAGGCTGTACTTCTAACAAAGGACCTTTGTTCTTTTGGCAATCCATGGAATAGTCGATACTCTGCTAACACTTCAATTCTAAGGCATCAATTCCTCTGCTATCCTTACTCATTTCTTAATTTTCAGATACATAAGAAGTAACTGAAGATATTATGACTTGAATAAACTAAACCTTAGTCTGAAAATTTATATTCTTGCTTTTTAACAGTTTGGAAAACAGCAGATTTCTCCAAATGAAAATGCCTTTTTATTTCTTGGCTGCTGCTTCCATGGGTGTTGATTGGGGATGAAAGTAAAATGAAATCGTTAACAATGCCAATCTTTTCTCCACACATCAGGATGTTCCCTATTGGTCCATTTTTATGGACTTTGTTTTCTCATATTAAGAAATAATCCATACTGAAGGCTGTAGTCATTGATTTTCTGAAGCCAGTGACTCAAGTCATCTTCATTTTCTGTAAGGAGCTCTGGTGGCCTAGTGACAAGAAGCTGCACTGGTTCAAATCCACCATCAGTTCCGCAATAGAAGGATGGGCAATCTCCTCTTGTGAGATTTAACGTCTCTAAAAACCCACTAAAGGGTCAGCTGTGACTTGGGTCCAACTCAACAGCACACAACATCAAACACAACATCCACAGTGGAGAGGTTTCAGTGGAGCTTCCAGACTAAAACAGGCTAAGAAGCTGGACTGGCCATCTACTTTTAAAACAACAAGCCTTCAAAACCTTTATGGGTAATAGCGGAACATTATTGCACACAGGACCAGAAGATGATGGATTCCTCAAAATGTCAGAAGGCACTTAATTATATGGCCAGGGAAGAGCTGCGTCATCAAATAGAGTATACCAAAATTACATAATTGGAGTAAAGCTTTCACCCAGTTGTTGTTGTTTGCTGTCATGTTGAATTCGACCCATAGGTAATCCTCTAGCAGGTTTTCAGTCAGTAAATTGCACAGGAGGAGATTGCCATTCCTTCTTCCCTGGAGCTACTGATACATTCAAAGAACATAGCTTTGAGACTGCAGTGAAACATCTTACCACTAGGCTACCAGTTGTTATTGTTTTTAGCTGTCATGGAGTAGAATAGGATTCATAGTGACCCTATGAACAGCCAATCTAAACACTGTTCTATTCAGTGCCATCCTCAAAATTTCTGATACACTCAAGCCCATTGCTGTGGTGACCTTGTC
Organism: Elephantulus edwardii; assembly: GCF_000299155.1. NCBI lineage: Eukaryota > Metazoa > Chordata > Mammalia > Macroscelidea > Macroscelididae > Elephantulus > Elephantulus edwardii. The sequence goes on from NW_006399779.1 coordinate 19,168,236, forward strand.
AACCCACTTGGTCAAGGGCCATCCTCTTTTCTGCCACCTGCCTGCCTCCCCAAGCATGATGTCCCTTGCCAAGGAATAACCTCTCTGGGGAACATGTACAAAGTATGTGAGATAAAGATTTATCAGCTTTGTCTCCAAGACATTCTGGCTGTCCCTTCTCCAAGACATATTTGTTTGTTCTTTTGGGTGTTCATGGTATCTCAACAGCAAGAAAACAAAAAGCCTCACCACTTGACCTACAGACAGCAGCAGGATGGATGGATGGATGGATGGATGGATGGATGGATGGATGGATGGAGAAGGGATTGAGACTGTCAATGACTTCACCTTACTTGGATTCATCATCAATACACTTGGTACCAGCAGTCAAGAGATCAGGAGATGTATTGCACTGGGAAAGTCTGTAATCAGGAACATCTCCAAATTATTGAGGAGCAGTGATGTCAGTTTGAGAACTAGGGTATTTCTGATTCAGGCTATGGTGTTTTCAGTTACTTGCTATACATCTGAGGGCTGAACTATGATTAAGGGTAACCAAAGAAGTATTGATGCTTTGTAACTGCAGTGTTGGAGGCCACCAGAACTCCACCCAATAAAGGACTTTGATTTCACTGATGTGATAAAACTGATAAAACTAAAAACGAGGAGAAACAACTGCAAACACCCAATAATAATTAGAACAATTAGTGTATGAAGCATGAATCTAGGAAATTTAAAGGTGTTAAAATGAAATTAATCACATAAAGATTGTCATTCTAGATATTATTGACAAGAATTTGACCATTTTGAATCAGACAATGACATGATCTGGCAACCTTGAAATGGCCAGTTGAAGATGAAAAGTGTAGCTGAAAAGGTGTAATTTAGAATTTTTGTAGAAAAATTGTAGATGAAATGTATAACAGACTGAGATCACTACTCCTCAATAATTTAAGAGGTCCCTAACTGCAGGTTTTCCCAGAGCACTGTGTCTCCTTATTTCCTGACTGCTGGTACCAACAATACTTTTGGCATGTTGCCAGGGTGGTTATTCCTCGGAGAGGGACAGGATACTGGGGAAGGTGTAGGGTTGGCAAAGGAGAGGAAGATATTCAACCAGGTGGATTGACACAGTGACTGCTGCAGTGGGCTCTTGTGTGTCAGGAAGGGTGAGGATGGTGCAGGATAGAACAGGCTTCAGATCTTTTGTTCATAGGTTCACTATTAGTTGTACTCAACTTGATGGCACCTAAAAACAACGATAGATGCACAAGATAAATTAGGGTTACTGTTGTCATCTACCATTGACTCAAAACCACCTCATAGCTGACACTCCAGTGTGTTTCCAGAGGCAATAAAACACATGGGAGGCAATTGCCCATCTTCCTCCCATAAAGCAGCTGGTGGATTTGAACTACATGCCTTCAAGTTGACAGCGCCGTTTCTTACCACTAGGTCACCAGAGCTCACTAAAATTTGACCTATAATACGAAGACTGTAAAGATCAAGCTTTGCTATCCAAATTGGAATTCTGTACCCTTGGAATGCTGCACTACCACTCAAGTCTTTTACACACAACAGGAGTAAATAGAAGAACATTAAACCATGTGGCATCTTTCAGCTGAACGGCTTATTATCAACACAGTCAAACTTATTATTTTCACTTCGCAGAGGTAAATCAGAGCCTACGGGGAACAATAATTCATGCACATTCTGTCACAACACAAACACCTTATTCATTCATTTCTTTCTAAATACAAACAAAGTAAATCTATCATTCTGTCAGTATAGTTTTGATATTACATTTCAGCAGTGTATTACTTTAAATATCTTTAATCTTTCCATTGAAATGCCTAAAAGTTTGTTATCCCTTCCCTATCATTCTTAATAAACACATGTATATTTTTTGCTTACAACTGCCAAGGTGTCACTTCTGAATCATGGAGACCCCACATGTGCAAAGTAAAACTGCACCATTGCACTCAGAATTTTCTGCAGTAGATCATCAAGTGTCTCTTCAAAGATGCCTCTTGCATGTTTTCAAACTAGGAACATTTTGGTTAATAATCAAACACTTAAAGATACAGTATGAAAAACAAGATATTTGAACTTGGTAAATATGCTAATATAGAAGAAAAAGAAAACAATGTAAGAAAGAAAAATGACCATCAATCATTTTCTGTTTTATTTCTTATACTCCCTCATCAAATGTAGAAATAAGTGCAATACAGCCAGCAGTGAAGATACAAGTTTATTTAAAAGACAAACAAACCAAAACCAAAGAGCTGTGATAATAAGTCACTATGATGCCAGAGTTATTTTTAACAATATAGCAACTGAAAATAATGAACATGTTTAAAGTTAGCATAGTTCTTGCCAGGAAATCAGTGAATATAAAATTAAATTAGTAATTGAAGGTTAAGGTCTTTAAATGAAAAGTTAAGCAGTTTACACTTTGCTATCTAACCTAAAGGTTGAAAAAAATATTAAAGAAGGTTGTTCTACACTTAATATGTTGTTATTGTTAAGTCTATTGAATCAAGTAAGATTCATAGCAACTTATGAAAAACAGATGTGAACCTTGACCTATCCTGCCCCATCTTTATCATCTCCATCACCCTTGAGCCATTGCTACAGCCACTGTGTCAATCTCTTTGATAGTCATGTCAATCCATCTCATTTAGAAATGATCCCTCCACTTTTCCAAGCATGATAATCTTTTCCAAAGAATAGTCTCACCACAAAGATGCTAAAAGTCTTGTGAGAAAAAGCTTTGCTGCCCTTGCTTCCAAAGAGCACTTCGGATGCACTTTCTCCAAGACATAGCTGTTTGTTCTTTTGGCCTTCCATGGGACATACAGCACCAAATTGAAGCTCAAAGGTGTCAATTATTCTCCTATCTTCCTTATTCACTGTCCAAGTTTCAGATAAATAGCAGGTTATTGGAAAACTATAGCTTGAAATGATGGAGAGAAACTAACTAATGACAAATAACAACAATAATTTAAAACATGTAAGTTTCCTATCAAATTTATGTAAATTGGGGGGATTCTACAACTGATTTGGTAAGTTTTCTTCCTTAATGTTGAAAAGATTAATGTCAAGGCTTTAATAAAAACTCTCATAACTTTTAATATAATTGTTGATTATTTCTTTTTAAGTACAATAAACCACCTCTTTCTTTGCAGAATTTTTACTTTGTATTGATAAATATACTTATTTTGAAATAGTTGATCAAGTCCATCTCTGATGTGATTTCTTTGGATCTCAGTTAAGAGAAATATATAAAGCTTGAATTTTGAAGTACAATATTTAAAGAGTTTGAAATTCAATTAAAAGTAAATTAAACAGAGATATTCTAAGCATGAAGAAATGGTAAAATAGAAGTTGTTGTTGTTGTTAGGTGCAATTGAGTTGAGTATGATTCATAACTACCCTGTGAACAAAAGATCAGACACCAGTCCTGTCCTGCACCATCCTCACACTTCCTGACACACAAGAGCCCATTGCAGCAGTCATTTTGTCAATCTACCTGAGAATCTTGAGGGTCTTCCTCTCCTTCACCAATCCTCTATCCTTCGCAGCATCATGTCTCTCTCCAAGGAATAGCACCTCCTAGCAATATATCCAAAGTATGTGAGGTGAAGCCTCATCATTCTTGCTTCCAAAAAGCACTCAGCCTACACCCTCTCCAAGACGTATCTGTTCATTCTCTTGTCTGTGCATAGGATATTCAGTGCTCTTATCAAACACCACAACTCAAAGGCATCAATTCTTTTCATGTTATCTTTATTCATTGTCCGGGTATACCTAGTAATTGGAAAGATCATGGCCTGAATCAGACGCACCTTAGCCCTCAAACTGACATTACTCCTCCTCAACAATTTGGAAAGGTCCCTTCCTGCATATTTTCCCCTTTACAATGTGTCTTCTCCTTTCTTCCTGATTACTCATACCAAGAATGTTAACTGTGGATCCAAGCAAGATGAAGCTGTTGACAGTTTTAATCTCCTTTCCATCCATCATGACACTGCCTATTGGTCTAGTGGTAGGAATCTTTGTTTTCTTGCTATTGAGAAACAATACATATTGAAGGCTGCATTCCTTGATCTTCACAAGTGCTTCAAATCCACCTTATTTTCAGCAAGCAAGATTGTGTCATCTGAATAACGACAGTTAGTGATGAATCTCCCTCCAATTCTGATGCCACATTCCTCTTCAGAGAGCCCAGCTTCTTGGATTATTTGCTTAGCATATTGATTGGAGACAGAATACATCCCTGACGCACTCCCATCCAAATTCCAAAGCATGCATTGCTCTTCTGCTCCATTCACATAACAGTCTCCTGCTCCAGGTTTAGGTTCCTCATGAGCACAATTAAGTGTTCTGGGGTGACCATAATTTGTCATGATCCACACAGTCAAATGCCTTTGCATAGTCAATAAAGCAGAAATAGACATTCTTCTGGTATTCCTTACTTTCAGCCAGGATCCATCTGACATCAGCAATGATATTCCTGGTGCCATGGCCTCTTCTAAATCCTGCTTGAACTTCTGGCAATTCTTTATGTACTGTTTGAGCCATTTTTGAATGATCTTCAGCAGTATTTTGTTAGTATGTGATATCAGTGCTATTGTTCAATAATTTCCACATTCATTTGGATCACCCTTCTTGGGAATAGAAATAAACATAGACCTCTTTGCATCTGTTGGCCAGATTAGTTGTCCTCTAAATTTCCTGCCATAGACTGGTAAGTGCATCCAAGGCTGTATCAGTTAATTGAAATAAGTCAATTGGTATCCCATCAATTCCTGGGGCCTTATTTTTTGTCAATGCCTTCAATGCAGCTTTCACTTCCTCTTTAATTACCATTGGTTCCTGTTCATATGATACTTCCTGAAATTTTTCACTGTCAATTAATTTTCTCTGGTACAGTGACTTTGCGTATTCCCTCCATCTTCTTTTGATGCTTTCTGGGTCATTCAATACATTGCCCACAACATCTTTCAACATTGCAACACAAAGGCATGAGGCCTACGTTTTCAGTTCTTTCAGCTTGAGAAATGCAGAGCGAGTGCTTCCCTTTCTATTCTCCAATTCCAGCTCTTTGCATGTTCCATTATAATACCTTACTTTGTCCTCCCGAGCTGCCCTTTGAAACTCTCTGTTCAGCTCTTTTACTTTAACATGTTTTCCTTTAGATTTAGCTTCCGGATGTTCCAGTACAATCTTTAGGGTCTCTTCTCACATCCATTTCAGTTTTTCGTTTTCCCTCTGTTTTTGTAATGACCTTTTGCTTTCTTCATGCATGATATCATCCCACAACTCATCTGGTATTCTAATATTGGTGTTCAATGCCTCAAACCTATTCTTAAGATGTTCATGAAATTCCTATGGAATTGATTTAAAATTGTATCTTGGTTCCTGTGGACTTAATTTTCTTCAGCCTCAATTTGAACTTGCCTTTGAGTGATTGATGATCTGACCCACAGTCTGCCCCTGGCTTAGTTTTGACTGCTGATATTGAGCTTCTCCAATGATTTCTTCCACAAATGAAATAAATCTGTTTCCTGTGCAGCCCATTTGGTGAATTCCACGTGTAAAATAATCTTTTGAGTCTTTTAGAAAAACTATTTATAATTAATAAATCCTTATAAATAAGAAAATTCAATCATTCTATTTCAGCCTCTTTTCTTCCATCAAGCCCATATTTTCCAACTACTGTTCCTTCTTCATTGTTCCCTACTTTTGCATTCCAGTCACCAATTATTGTTAACACATCCTGATTGAATATTTGGTCAATTTCAAACTGCAAAATTTGGTAAAAATTCTCAATTTCTTCATCTTTACCACTGGCTGTAGGAGCATATACTTGAATAATGGTTGTGTAAATGGGTTTTCCCTGTATGTGTATGGATATTATCCTATCAATCACAACATTGTATTTCAGGATAAAATTTGAAATTAACTTTTTGACTATGAATGCAACACCTTTCTTCTGGTTTTCATCCCTTACATAGACTATTATATGATTATCTGATTCAAAGTGGCCATAGCTGGTCCATCACATCTCACTAATGCATTGACATATATTTTCCTCCCATTAGAAGTGAGATTCAGTGCTCGCTTCGGCAGCACATATACGAAAATTGGAATGATACAGAGAAGATCAGCAAGAAGTGTTCCATATTTAAAAAAAAAGAAGTGAGATTCAGGGTTTGAAATATTATATTTCCAAATTTTGTCTGTTTTTTTTTCTTTCTCAGTCATTTGAGACTCTCATAAAAATGAGATTTTATAGGTAAACTTAAAAGTGAGAAATTTTATAGGCTTTAAAGGTATTGCTAGGTATTCATGCAGCACGATACTTATAGAAAATAAATTTTCTCTAAGTTACTATTCTTACTATTAATTGCAGTTAAAATATATACATATGAGCATCTGGTAGGTTGGCTGAGAGTCACCTTTCAAATTTTATTTGCATTTTTCACCTTTCGTGTGCTACATAAACAAAAATCTAGGTATATTATTAAAGTCTATTTTAAATGTTAAATTAACTATGAATAGTTATTGAATAAACCTATCTCACTCAAAGTTTGAACTTCAAAAAGAAACTACTTACTTTCTCAAATTATTACATATCTTAAGCATTCTCTACTTATAGAATTATGTATTATGTGCATCTTATCTATATTTTTAATTGACAAAACATCTAACGTACTAGAGATTATTATCCTTGCTCTACAGAGTAAGAATAATGTTTAAAATTGCTATCGCATGGCCCCAATACTCCACAGCCAATAGAGAGCAGAAGAAATATTTGAAATTATGTTCATATGACTTTAAATCCTTTGTATTTCCCAAATATTTTAATAGTAGAAGTGAGAGTGTTTACGATAAAATCTCTTTGTAATGACTTGTTCCTTCCATACTGTTGCCATGTTCTTCTGTCTCATTGATTTTAGACTTGACGTCTGGACAGGCTTTTCCGAACAGAACGTGGTATGTGCAGAATGTAACTGTTTAGATGTGATACGTGCGGAAGCATAAACGTTATTCGAGGGCTTGACTGCAACTTTCTTTCTCATGACCCTCATCATGAGGAGGGGAGCCAGAACAGTGAACACTTGATTGATCTGTGGTGCAATGTAAGGACACTTGTAGAGCCAAGATAAGCCCAGCTGAGCAGCCCGGTAGCTCGGTCAAATGTATCAGATTCTTAGATCGCTGCCACCATTCGCACAGCATTAGTTCGAAATGAATGTGTTTTACCATGCAGCTGAGAGTTTTATACTGGTTCTTAATATAGCCATGATAAAGTAAATCAATACAAGTATCTAGAGATAAAAACTAATATAACATAAAATACACAGTAATGATAGTAAAGGTTGGGTGGCAGCTGATGATTTTTTTTTTGTTGTTGTTGTTGTTGTTGTTATTACATATGCCATTGAGTCAGGATGGATTCAAAGCTGATACTCTGGTGATCATACACTCTTTAAACAACATACCTCTGGAAACTATGAACTTTGATAAATGACTATAGGTATAGAAAGGCTTCAGGCCTTTTGGTCATAGGGTCACTAATGAGTCATTCTCTACATGACAGCAATCATCATCATCAACAACAACAACAACTTTAGTGGCTTTTCAGAGGCTGTAAATTGCACTGGAGGTAACTGTTCAACTTTCTACTTTCTAGCTGTTGGATCTGAATTGCCTTTGGATTCAAGGCATGATCTCTTACCTGCTAGTCTAACAGAACTCCCTTCCAGTTACTATTGTTGGTATGTCCATCAGGATGTAACCAGCTCACAGTTGATTCTCCAGGGATCTTTCAGCACCTAGAAGTCACACTGGAGGATATTGATCTTGCCTTGATCAGCTAATAGATTTTCAAATCATGCTTTTGGATTGAGAACCTAGCCCCTTAAAAGTAAACTACTACAGAAGAATAAGTAAGTCTATTAAACCTCTTACAAATTTTTAAAATATTTTTATTGACTTTCATATAATAATATCTTTATAGTATGTTTCATTCATATACATTGTGTTTTATACAATCTTTCATTTACATTTTGTTTCAGACATTCATATGCATTCTGTTTTACATTATTTTTATACTAGTTTATTTACAAAATTCAAACACATTGCTTACATACCAGATCCTTCCCATTTCCCTCACCCCTCAACTGGTGCAACCCCATGATATATCCTCCTCCACCACCCATCCTCACCCTTCTGCTTCCCTCCCACCCTCTCCATACTCATTCTACAATAATGCTTTTATACAGTATTTGTCCTTATGGGACTGAGTTTGTTCACTTACTCTTGTAAATTTTTCTTTTCTCTTCATTCCCTTTTCTGTCCTCTTCCTCAAATGCACTCATAGATACTTTCCCCATTCTCACATTCCATCCATATACTCCACGTCTCAACTCAAAACACACTTTTTCAGTCAAGTTCTTTCGAATTCTCCACATTAAGGATTATCACGTTATATGATAGAAACCAAAGCACTCTATATTTTTCTTAAAACTTATGAACATTTATGATTCTATATTTTTTATTATTTAAAATAAGCATATGTCTCTAAGTAGACTGTAAGTCCCATGATCAATACAACAATGTTGATTTATTTCTTTCTTCTGTAGCCAGCAACTGATATAGTACACACTTAGGATAAGTTAGGAAAATATATGTAATCTGAATAAATACATCTCAAAATAGTTATAATAGTGAATTAAAACAAGTGATTTTATATAGCTAACTCATGGCAATTTCAGTTAATCGCTGTGCATCCTGAAAGTTGGAAAATTAATTAAAATGACAAAAGCATAACCAATGTCTTTGAGTTATGGTGTTGATGAAAAGTATTGACTACTCCATGGACTGACAAAAGAACAAATTAATTTGTCTTGGAGAAAGTGTAATCAGGCTGCTAGTGAGAAGGGAATGATGGTAAAACGTTGCCTCACATATTGTGGGCATGTTTTTAGGTGGGGCCAATCCCTGAAAGAAGAATCATTCTTAGGAAGGGGGATAGTCAGCAGAATAAAGGAAGATTTTCCACAAGATAAATTGACACAGTGACTGTATCAATGGGCTCAAGTATGCCAGGAATAATGAGAAGGACCCAGGAGAGGGAAAGATTCACATCTGTTAGTTATAGTCTCTGAGTCCTAGTGGATTCAACAGCACTTAACAACCACCACCCACATCTACAATAAACAATTTTATATGGTTACTCACAAAGGCAGTATGGCAGTCTAGTGTTTAAGAAAGGTATTGTGCTACCAATCCAAAGAAATGCAGTTCAAGGTTTCTAGCTGGTCCATGGGAGAAAAATGGACAATCTCCTCCTGTGTGATTTATAGCCTCTGAAAACTCACTGGAAAGTCAGCTGTGAGTCAATTCCTATTAGCGAGCACATAGTAATAACTACAATCCCATATATATTTTACGTCAGGACCATTCATGAAATGTTCTTTTTGAAAATGAATGCAACACATTCCTCCTGTCACTCCTGGCAATGTAGGTAATAGGACTGACTTATTTTTAAAAAGGTCGACAGCTGTCCATTTTACTTACTACTACCTACAATATACTTGGTACCAGCAGTCAGGAGGTCAGGAGATATATTGCACTGGTATAGTCTTCAGTTAGGGACCTATCCAAATTATTGAGGAGCAGTGATGTTCAACTCTATGGCCCCTAACAATAACAAGTGGTGTTAGTTTGAGGATAAATGTACACTTGATTCAGACTTGATCTTTTCAATTACTTGCTGTGCTGCTGAGAGCTGGAGAATGAATAAGGACTATGTGAGGAAGAATGTGGCATTAAGATTGGAGGAAGACTAATCAACAACTTGTACAATATAGATGACACAACTTGGCTTTCAGAAAGTGAAGAAGACTTGGTGTATTGACTACAAAAGATCAGAGACTACAACCTTTAATATGGATTATATCCTAAAGTCAAGAAAACAAAAGTTCTCATTACTGGGTCAATAGGCAGCATCATGTTAGATGGAAAAAAGGCTAAAGTTATCAGCTATTTAATTTTACTTTGATTAAAAAATCAACAAATGTAGCAGTGGTCAAGAAATTAAAAAAAAAAAAAAAGATCAAGGATGTTGGTTTTAAGATTCAAGTGTGACTGGTCCAAGCCATGGCATTTTCAATTTCTTCCTTTTTTGGTAAAAATTGGATAATGGCTAAGGAAATGTAAAAGGAATTGAAGCCTTTGAATTTTGCTATTATAAAAAAGAATTTAATATACCATGGACTGCCAAAATAACAACTAAATCAGTATTGGAAGAAGCAAAACCAGGGAACTTCTATCTTTGAGACAAGGAATGTGAAATTTCACCTCACATACTTTGGGCATATTGGAAAGAGGGTACAGCTCTTGGAAACATAGATAATGCTGAGGATAGCCTTGGGTAAAGACATCATGCTCCAAAGGTAGAGGGTCAACGAAAGAGAGACAACCATCTATGAGATGAATTGACACAGTGACTGTAAAAATGACTCCAGTGTATTGGAGATCATAAGGACAGCACAGGATAGAGCAAGTTCATGGGTCACTAATAGGACTGCTATCAGTCATAGCTGACTTGATGAAACCTAATAACAAAAACAATAACACAGAGGTAGCAGTTCACAGAGCTAAATTAAACAGAGTCTGGATAAAGCTTTTGTTGTTGATTTGCTGTTTGCTTTTTCGTTCCCCTTCCCCCTTTATCTCTAGCATGTCAACAATGAGCTTGAGCATGAAGGAGCTTGTGAAGATGATGCAGAATATATTTGTGGCTCAAAAGGCCACTATGAGTCTTGGTTGACTTGATGGTACCTAACACCAACATCGAGGAGAATGTCAATTTCAGTACACATAATAGTGCTTCTGTGACCCTGACCATGAACAAAGAAAGAGTCATTTCAATAGAGCAAGGAGATGTTACATATTCTAAAATTAGCAAAGATGTATACTAGGGCTCTATTCTCTAACCATATCTGTTTAACAAGTATGCAGAGCAAATAATCTGAGAAGGTGTATTATATAAAGAAGTATGTAGCATTAAGATAAGAGAAGAAGAGTCAATACCCTATGTTACACACTTGACACAACTTTATTTGCAGAAAGTAAATATGATGTATGGCACTTACTGAAAAAAAACACAGGAGCTACTGCCTTCAATGTAGATTATACCTTTCCATCAAGAAAAGAAAAATTCTAACAACTGCACCAATAGGCAACATTATGATATACGTAGAAAAGAGTGAAGTTGTAAATAAATTAGTTTTACTTGGATCTATAATCAATACCCATGTTAGCAATAGTCAAGAAAAAAAATACATGTTACATTGGGAAAATTTTGTGTCAAAAACTTCTGTAAAATATTAAAGAGCAAAGATGTTGATTTAAAGATCAAATTACTAAGAGCCAGCTGCAATATTTTACATTTTTTCATATGCATGTGAAAGATAGACAAGGAATAAGGAAGACCAAAGAAGATTTGAAGCAGTTTGAATTGTAATATTGACAGAGATATTGATATTTCATGAACCGTCAAAAGAAAAATCTTATCTGTCTTGGAAGAGGGCAATTAGGAGGCTCCTTTAAAGCGAGAATTGCACCTACTTTGGGTATATTTTCAGGAGACTTAGAAAAAGACATTATTCTTGGAAAAGTAAAGAGTAAGGAAAGAAAGCCCTTCAACCAGATGTATTGATAGAATGATTAAAGCAGTGGTCTTATACACAGAGATTATGAAGATGATTTTGGATTAGACAGAATGTTAATCTGTTGTACTGAGTCTGCGTACCTAACTCATCCCCACATCTACATGTTTCCTTGACAATATTACCAATATATGTACTTTCCTTGTGCAAGCTTGAAGCTAGAATGGTAATATACTGATAACGCCCTTCAAATGTGTCAGTATTTGCTGTTCATCTGCTTACTGTGTACTTTCGTGACTTTTGATAAGGCCTACTGCTCCCCAGTTGAGATTACTAGCAATTGCATCTTGCTCAGATCCACAATCATGATTGTTGGAAACAGAAGGCAGGAAATCAAGACAAATTGTTTTGGGAAATCTGCTGTTAAGGACTTCTCCAGAGTGCTGAAGCACAATGATATCAGTGAAGAGACTAAAGTGTGCCTTATCCAGGCCATGGTCTTTGCAAGGAATTGCTATGCATCAGAGAGCTGGGAAATGACTAAGGATGACAGAAGAAGAATCAATGCCTTTGAATTGTGATCCTGGAAAGAGTATTGAACATACTATTCACTGCCAAGAGAACAATCAATCTGTCCTGGAGAGGGTGAAATCAAATTGCTCTTTGGAGGCAAGGATTCTGAAGCTCGGTCCTACATACTTTGGGCATGGTGCCAGGAGAGACCAGCTCTTGGAGAAGGGAGTCGGGTATGGAAGGGTAGAGGATAGGGTAGAGGAAGGGTAAGGAGGAGAGAAAGACCCTAGATGGGATATAATGGTACAGTGTCTGTAGTAACAGGGGCAAGTGTGATAGATACAGTGAGACTGGCTCAGGATAGGTAAAGGTTCAGAGCTACTGTTCATAGGGTCACTTTGGGCATATTGGAAAGAGGGTACAGCTCTTGGAAACATATATAATGCTGAGGACAGCCTTGGGTAAAGACATCATGCTGGAAAGGTAGAGGGTCAACGAAAGAGAGACAATCGTCTATGAGATGACTCACAACAACCACAATATCAAGAACTATGTCTTGATACTTAAAATCTACTCCTATCTTTTTAACTCAAGCCCATAGCAACCATACAGGATAGAGCAGAGCTGCCCAGTACGATTTCGAAGAATATAATCTTTGTGGAAGAAGATTGTCACATCTTTGCTCCTCAAAAGAACTGTGGGTTCAAACTGCCAACATGCAGTTAACAGTGAATACTGTATAGCCACGGCTTCTTCCTGATGATTAGACCACTGTGAGTAAAGTTGGTAGGATACTATACCAAACACTGAGATGCAATGGAGATACATCTTACGTTCTAACTGAGCTGCAAAGCAAATAATATTAGAATGTTTACAGGGTACTGTTTAAATTAAATTGTGCTTTTAAACAATTGCTTCCTTTTAAACAGCCTTTTCTATTATAAGCACACTTGAAATGTTTAAATTAGATCCTCTTGTTGTAAAGTAATGGCCCAAGGCAGCTTCTAAATGGAAGATAAGAAAGCAGCTCTCAACTAGTCATATTTCTCCAAAGATCAAATCCAGGAAACCACAGCTTTCCCCCCACCCTTTTCTCTTACAGCAATGCTCCACAGTTCAATCATGAGAATTTTAACCTCTTCTTTGGCTTAATGGAGTTGAGATATTTAAATACACTTGTATTTGAAATATAGAATAACATAGATTCATGAGTTTGGTTCATAGATTCACGCAAAGTGACTTGCCTTTGTCTTTTTATTTTGAGAAAACAGAGCAAAACCATTTGCATGAATTGTTTTGATACCTGAATTCAGTATCAATACAAAGAAAAATACATGTAGGGATCTCTGGTGGACCTAAAGGCACATGGTTCAAATCCACAAGCTGCTCCTTGGGGGCTGGGGGCAAGACAGGTACTCTGTGTAATTTAATGCTTCTGAAAACCTTTGGGAGGGTCAGTTATGAGTTAGCTCTGACGTAATGGCGTATACCAACAACAACAACAACAAATAATATCACGTTCTGGAATTATTATGATAACCAGGTAAGATCACTTAGTTGGTATTTAACACACACAAGTTAGTCATGTAATTAGTCCATTAGACAAACAACTCTTTTTCTATCAAGCCAGTGTTACATTTGTTTCATGGAAATTTGCCACAAAAATGAGGTTTATACTTCAATTTATTTACATTTTGTTGATTGTTTTCAGTACTTATTTCTAGAGTTCAGAGAAAGTGATTTGAATTATTTTATTCACTGTTAGGTTCCCTTTAGGTTTTAATCTCTAGCTCTCCTGAAAGCACTAAGATCAATCGCATGCATCAGTTTTCCCCCACTGCCACATTGAAATGTAAATCTCATAAAAAACCCAAACATTATACATCTATCTTTGCAGGCAATCAACATATCAATATGCCAGGAGCAAGAGATGAATTTCCTCTGTGTTTGATCAATAGAGTAATAAGTACAAGTGGTATGAATGAAGACAAAACTCTCTCTTCTACTTTCCCACTCAACCACATTATTAGACTTGACCTCATCTGTGTCAGAGAATTCTATCGCCCGACTACACACAGTTCAAAGAATGTATTTCCTTTCATTGATTCTCAATTTACCCATCATTAATTTCATTGGCTGAGTAGCACACTTTCAAATTAGAGAAGAGTAAAGCTCAAAAAAATGCAGTCGCATCAATTTAGCTCCGGAGAGTCGTCTTCCTCTTCTTTTTGGTAGGTTTGCTTTTGTTTTGTTTTTAGCTCAGTAACAGAGATAAGATAGAGACTTAACACTGGAGCATTTTCTCAAGTTACCCAGAAAGGAAAACTCACTCATTTATTCAGCAACTTTTCCAGTCATACAGGCAGAGATTGTCCATCTTACTACCTCAGAGCTGCTGATAGATACAGTCCGTCAGAGACACTACCTGTGGGTTTGTAATGAATGTCCCTATGGGCCATGCCACCAGAGCACCTGAGTATAAAAAAAAGTAAAACATGTGATCGTGGAAGTCTTTGTATTGGAGTTGGGCTTGGTGATTATAAATAAAACTGTACGTATCAGTAGATTGTGTTCCTATTCCTGGCCTCTGAGCAATTGGCCTTGTTCTGACGAGTGGTATTTTGTTTCTCTATGTTTTCTTTTCACAGATGTAGTCAGTTCAGTTCCTATTTAGTACATCTTTCTAGGACCACATTTACAATTGCTGTTTACTACTTTTTAAAATGGTATTTGTAATGAATAGCAGTTCAATTGTATAAAACGCAAACATATCATTTCCAGTATCATTTCTATCACCAAGGAATATTTTCTAACCACCAATTCTTTGTTTCCAACTTTGCATTTATAACACCAGTAATTAGCAATGCATCTTGATTGCATGAAATTGCATAAGTATGTAAATTATGGAGCAATATTAATATCATACATGAGGAAAATCTTGCTGAAACTAATCTAAAAGCAGTTGAATGGTACATTAGCAGGGAAATTCCAAAGATTTTAACTGAATGCAAAAGAGGCCTTGGAACAGGGGATATTATTATAAATGTCTAGTGTAACTTAGCTAAAAGAACACAACACAAGAAAGATGTTTACTTGTGTTTTGACTATATGAAAACATTCAACCTGTGTATCATAATATATTATGATACACAATGTGACTATAATGGATAACATTGTGAAGAATGAGGATTCTGAAACATTCAATTGTGGCAGGGTAGAATCTCTATGTAAACATTGGAACAGAAAGATAACACATGGTTTAAAACCAGGAAGTCTGGTTTGGGGCTGTGTTCTTTCATCATGCTTATCCAATCTGTTTACTAAGAAAATAATTTGAGAAACTCGACTACATGAGAATAACATGACATCAGATGAAACAGACTCATTAACAACCTGTCATATGAAGAGGGCAAAATTTTGTTCGCAGAAAATGAAGATTTGAAGCACTTTCTGACAAAGATAAAAGATCACAGCTTCCAGTATGGATTAGAGTTCAACATAAAAAAAGCAAATCAAAACAACAAAACCAACCACCAAAACTCCCAAATATTTTCATAACTGGATTAATGAATAACAGCTTGATAAGTGGAGAAAATTCAAATTTCATTTTCAATGATTTCATTTTACTTGGATCCACCATCTATAGTGAGGGAAGCAGCAGTCAACAACTCAAAAGACATATCGCACAGGGCAAAACCCATATTGCACAGGACATTTATAAAATGCTAAAAAATGAGGAGACTGCTTTAAAGACTAGGGTGTGCTTGATTCATGCCATGGTACTTTCAATCTCCTAAGGTGCACGTGAAAGTCGGAAAATGAATAAGTACAGTCAGACAATGATTGGTATATATTAATTGAACTGCTGTTGAACAATATTCGGTATACCACAGATTGACAAAAGAATAAACACATTTTTCTTGGAATAAAAGTATCCAGGCTATTTGTTAAGGGATACATATATTGGTCATATTGGTCAAGTGATCAGAAGGAAAAAAAAAACACACCACACTTCATATTTGGTAAAGCAGAGAGTTAGCAGGCAAACCAAACAAAGATCTTAATTTAGGTAGCTTGAAACAGTAATTACAACTGTGGACTTAAAGACATGGATGCAGCAGAACTGGGCAAGTTTTCGATGTGAGTAAGAATCCACTAGATGACACCTAACAACAGCATTGATTATGTGTCATGCAGCTTAACATTATCTTATCCCTGCTTAGAATTATGCCATGCTTGACAATTATGCGTCAACAAATCAGAGTAAATGTTCTCACATAGTGTTTATTAAGAAGAAGAAAATTTTCTAAATGCAAAAATAAGGTAATAAATCCTCCTAATAATATGAAATGAGGTAATGCAATATGAAGAGCTCCCAAATGTTCTCAAGGTCATTTTGAACCTCAGGGACCCTCAGCTGAGATTCTGAAGCTGTAAATTTTTACTGGAGGAAACTGCCCATCTTTCTCTGATGAAACAGCTGGCAGATTTAACTGCTGAACTTTCATTAGTATATATTATATACCATACCATTATACTCCATGTAAAGAGATTTGGTGGCTATTTTAAATAGAAAGAACAAAGAAGATACAGATGACGTAATACTTAATAGGAAATAGGAAGAGCAAGTTGATTAAAGATCAAGAGGCCAAACATTCTGAGTGCAGAGAGCAGCCTACTGAAAGACTAGTCTAATAAGTCTGAAATAATCTTACCAACGTCATGAAACAGAAGGGACATCACTGTGTGTGGAGTAAAGGAAGCATGAGAGAGAACTTTGTGAGACGGTGAGAGAGGTCAAGCCTACACAGATCATTTTGTGTTTGGGTAGGGCAGGATTGTTACTCTTGCAGAGTGTCACTTAGTTCAACCAGCATCAAAACACTATCTGATCCAGCACCATCGTCACGATCTCTACTGGGCTTGAAACTTATTATTGCAACTATGACCTTCTATCTTATCCAGAGTCTTCCTCTTCTTTGCTTTGGAAAGCAAATTGTTCCTTTACTTAACCAAGCATGATATTTTTCTCCAGGGACTTAAGTCCTAATAACGTGGTCAAAGTAAGGGAGACAAAGTCTTACCATGTTTACTTCCAAGGACATGGGTTTGTTTATTTGGAGTCCATTGTATATTCAATATTCTTACCAATAACCCAGTTCAAAAGTACTGATTGCCCTTCTGTTTTCCCTATTCATTGTCCGACTTCCACATGTATATAAGGCATTTGTAAGCATTATGGTTTGGGTCAAGTGCTTCTTAGTCTTTACAGTGACAGCCTTACTCTTTTTAACTTGTAAATGTACTTTGCAGAAAATTTACTCAAAGGGCTTTGATTTCTTGATTACTGCTCCTCTGGGTATTATTGTGAATTAAACTAAAATTAATTTGATAACTTCAAACATTTCTCACTCTATCAAGATGTTGCTAATTGGTCCAATGATTAAGATTTTTATTTTATTTATGCTAAAATATATGCAATATTAATAGTGAGTGTTACAGGAATGAATATAGGAATAGTAAAGAAATGCAAAATCACTGAACCAAAAGTAGCGTGGTTTTTGATGAACCATTTCAAGAAGCAGTAAATAATGAAGAATTTATGGTACAAAAGGAATAATTCTGAACTGTAGTAAAGTCACTGTGGAAAAATAAGTTTTCAGTACAACTTGATATTTCAGTAAGTAGACACAACCCTGGTGTTCATATAAATATATGTCTAGAAATCTGGAGGACAGTTATATGGCCAACTAACAGGAAGATTTCCATGTCTTGGAGAGTGAAACCAAGTTTCTTTTTGGAGGCTAGGATATTAAAGTTCCATCTCACATACTTTAGGCACGTGGCCAGGAGAGTCTAGTCATTGGAGAAGGACATCATGCTCAGAAGGGTAAAGGGACAGCATAGGAGAGGAAAACCTCGGATGAGATGGATTGGTACAGTATCTGGGACAATGGGAATTGGTGTGTCAGAATTCATTAGACTGGCTCAGGACAGGACAGGTTTCAGAGCTGCTGTACATAGGGTCACTATGGGTCACAGGTGACTCAACAGCCCATAACAGCAACTCATTCAAAAAGAAAGTGATTCAATAATAAGTGGAAGTTTCTAAAGAATATCATTAATGTTAGAGAGCTCTGGTGACTTAGTGATAAAGAGTTGCTCTGCCAACCCAAAGGCACACAGTTCAAATCTACATCATGGAAGTAAGATGGACAATGACCTCCCATGTGATTTAATGACTCTGATTACTGACTACAAGACGGTTCTCACTGAAAATAAAGAGAAAGATCCTGAGTTACAGAGTCGTCAGTGATATGAATACACTACACACATACAAGGAAAACTTGTTAATAGGACTGTTGTTGTTTGGAACCCTCAAGTAGGCTCAAAACAACCCTATGAACAGCAGAGCAGAACTCTGTCCTCTTTTTCTAACCCTCTATCTTGATAAACATTGTGTCCTTCCTAGAGCCTCTTCTAACAACATGTCCAAAGTATGTGAGACGGAACTTTGTCATCTTTGCCATCAAGGAGCACTCTGCCTGCACTCCCTCCTGGACATATCTGCTTGGATATCAAGTATTTTCATCAAACACCACAGCTGAAAGGCAACAACTCTTCATCTGTCATTCTTATTAATTGTCCAGCTCAGATGCATAACAACTGATTGAAATGGCCATGGCCTGAATCAGGCACACCATAGTCTTCAAACTGAAATCATTGCTCTTAAGTATTTGAGAGAGGTCCCTGGCAGCAGACTTTCCCAATCCAATATATCTCATCTTCTGACTGCCAGTATCAAAGGTGCTGACTGTGGATTGTAGCAAGATGAAATTATTAGCAATTTCAATCTTTTTTCTACCTATCTTGATGCTGCTTATTGGTCCAGCGGTGAGGACTTTTGTCTTCTTGATGTTGAGATGTAATCCATACTGAAGGCTATAGTTTGTGGGGTTTTGTTTTGTTTTGTTTTGTTTTCTGCAGCAAGTATTTCAAGTCCTTCTCATTTTAGCAAGCAAGATTATACCCTCTGCATAATGCAAGTTGTTAAGGAGTCTGCCTCTGACCTTGATGTCACATTTTTCTTCATAAAGTGTAGCTTTTCAAAGTATTTGCTCAGTGTACAGACTTAATAGGTATAGGGAAAGAATACAACCCTGATTTTCACTTTTCCAGATTTTAAAATAAGCAGTGTTCCCTTGCTCCATTTGGGTGGTAGCTCCTTGGTCTAAACCTAAGTTTCAAATGAACATACTTAAAGGTTCTGGATCCCATTCTTCTCAATTGTAGCCATAGTTTGTTATGATCCACACAGCCAAATGTCATTGAGTGGCCCATAAAAACAAATAGACATTGTTCAGGTATATTCTGCTTCCAGCCAGAATCCATCTAACATAAGAAATTTTATCCCTGGTACCATGGTCTCTTCTAACATAAATTATCTGTCATTATGGTGTTCCAGTGATTTTTATCTCAAAGAGGGGGTTGATGTTAAAAAGTTTCAGGAAATACAATATGAATAAAGTTCAATGTTGATAATGGAATAAGTTCAAACTGCACTTGTTGCATTGGGAAAAAAAAGATTAAAAGAAGACTCGGGACTTTACAGGAAATATCAATTAAAATGTTTCAACTAACAGATGTAGCCCTGGACAAGTTTTCCAGTTTATGCTAGGATATTTGGAGGATAGGTACTTGGTCAACTGACTGGAAGAGATCCACATTTATCCCTATACCGAAGAAAGCTGATCCAACAGAAAATGGAATTTATCAGTATTATTTACTGTTAATAGGACTAGTAAGTTTGGTACCAATTATGAAATTCAAAGTTGAAAAATCGTGATTTTTCTACCAGCAACAGTGGGTTGAGCCAAAGAATACTCTTCAATATTCTAAAATGCATAGGGAATAAACTCCACTTCATGGAATTTGGTTAAGTACAAATAAAACCAATCTAAACCACATTGTAGTTACTCAGGATGTGGGTTGGAAATGATTAAACATCAATCATAGTGTCTGAATTAAGAAAACCTTATATTGTTATGTGCTCTTGAGTCAGAACACTATATATATATATAATGAGTAACTATTATAAAGGTATTATATTAATGAAAAAAAAAAAGACTCCCTATGGATCTTAAGTCCTTATCCACACAAGGATAGAGACTGTTTACATGAAGTTCAGGATGAGTCATGGTTGGGTGAGAAAATCAAGGTGTTTGTCAGAAAGAAATTGTAATCTAATTTAAAATTCTCAATATCCCAAGAAAAGAACAATTAAGTCTTTTTCCAGATTTTCATGATGTAATACTGGTCCACTATTCAAATTTGAACATGTGAACACATTGAGCAATAAAATAAATCTGGAAAACAAAAAAAAAAATGTACTAAAACAACATTTTAATATTAAATATTAATATTATTAAATTTAAATTATTAAAATAATACCTTAATAGTAACTATTACTATTAATGTTAAAATGAATGTAACAACCTAAGTAAATACTAAACATACTAACATTTAGACTTATTGGAGATCATTTCAGTATTACTTTGTTTCTAAAGATAGGGTTTCATCTGTTTTATATCAATCTATATAATAAGTTACACACTAACTAGGTTCTGAAATATCTGCATTGTTTTTGCCTATTGCCTCAAGAGTTATTTCAACTTTAGCAACTTTGACAATAGAGAAGACAAGAGATCGATTTGTCATAAAGAGAATATTTAACATTTGGAAAAAATTTCATATTGATCTTCCTCCTAGCCCCAACACTAATTTTTATTTATTTCACTCCCTTCAAGTTCATAACAAATAAAACAAGCTGTTTCTTCCCATGAGGATTTATATCACCAGAAGGAAGATGAAATGTGAAAGCAGAGCATTATCCATTAACTGTTATTTATGTACTACTTCTACTTGTCAAATGTTATTCATTGAAGAGCCAACTGTGATGGGACTTTTTTTTCTTTTCTTCTTTAGTTCTGCAACTCAAGGCAATTTGATTAAGTTGCAACATTGTTCATGTATCATTCAAAGAAATACAATGTTTGAACTAAAGCAAAAAAGCAAGAAGTAATACTGATAGTTCAGAAAAACAACTCATGATTTCTAGGAAGGGATGATTAAATGAAAAACAAACAAACAAAACAAAACACAAACACCTCCACTCTGTCTTCTTTGAATCTAAAACTAATGGAAAGATAGATCCTTCCATTCTTAAAGTAGACCATCACTGAACAGTCAAGTTTTATAGGCAAAACTGTTGTTGTTGTTAAATGCTGTCGAGTTGTAGAAGACTCATAGTGACCCTATTAACAAAAGACCTGAATACTTGTATAACTTTCATAATGTCTCCACTTTGATAGAGTTTCTGGAGGCAAGCTATTTCAGAAGTGGATGCCACTCCTACTTCCAAGCTAGTTTGAATCTGGAAGCTCCACTAAACACTGCCCATCGTGTGTAACCATTATTGCATTTGACACTTTAGTGTCAAAGTGTTTAGAACCACAGCAACCATGAGTTACCTCTGTACAGCAAAAGGGCAGACCAGTGCTCTACCACTTAGAAGAATGTTTGACCAAAAACAATTAAAACCAGGCCTGAGGGCTGTAGATTAAAATCACCCACCTTTGGTTTGGTAGTATAGCGTCCTATTCACTAGGCCAACAGAGCTCTCTCTATGTACAGGCTCTGATAGGTATTTGCTATATGATTTTGAACAACATACACTAAAACCTTTCCCTTTATATTAAAGATCATTCACTCACTCATTGCCGTCAAGTCAGAACCAACTCATAGCTGACCTTCCAATAGCTTTTCTGTAGCTTTAAATCATGTGGGAAGAGACTGCCTATCTTTCTCCCATAGAGTGGCTGGTACATTACACCAGATTGCCTTTGGGTCATGAGAAGGAAGTATTATCACTATGAATCATCATAGTTTTGTTCAGCATCATACTTACTTAAGGATGGCGAAGATCATACAAAAACTGAACTTTAAGATATGTTGTTGTTAATGGGCTATTGAGTCAGAACCAACTCATAATTGACTCTGTAGCAGGTTTTAAGAGATCGCAAATCATAAGAAAGAAAATGGTACATTTTTCTCCCTTGACTGAGCTGATGGATTTGAACCACCTAACTCTTGGCTAGGAATGCAACTCCTCACCACTAAGTCACCATAGCTTTCTTTTAAGTATTATTTTTATGTAATGTCAAGTTGGAACTAACCCAGACCTGATCCTCCGGTAGCTTTTCAGAGGCAGTAAATCACGTGGGAGGAGATAGCCCATCCTTCTCCCAAGTATAGAGGTAAGAATTAAAGAATCCATCCTATAGACTTCTAGCGTGCTCAAACAGTGTAGTATTAATGAATAAACAATTAAACTCATCAGTTGAAGGGGGGAAATTCCAAAAAAATAAAATCTACACAAATAGAGTCAAATAATACTGGACAAACTAGTGAAATTAATCTTACGAAGAAAGAATATTATTTTCAGAAAAAGCCGTTACACCATTGTTCTCAACTGGACATGCATATACATAACCAACAAAAAAAAAAAAAAGAAAAACCAAAAACAACAACAAAAAAACCCACCACAATAAATCCCTCAACTAGTTTTTAACTCAGAATGAATGAGGAACTTAAAAGTAAGATGCAAATCTAAAATTATATGACTTCAAAACATATCATAATATAAAATACAGCTTTCAGTGACCTCGGGTTATTTTTGTGATTTTTTTTTTAATGTAACATCAAACACCATCCATAAGAGAAATCCACCACCTAGGGAAAAAAAAAAAACCTTTTCCAAACTTCTTGTTGCTTTTACTGTTAGGTGTCATTGAGTCAAGTACAACTCTTAGCAACCCTATGAACAAAGTATATGAACCTTGTTCTATCCTGTGCACACCTCACACTTCCCGACAGACAAGAACACATTGCAGCGGTCACCATGTCAATCCACATGGATAAAGGTCTTTTCAAACTGCATACTTGGTAAAGGACTGTATCCAATACTGTTGAAACTTATAAATATGAAAACAAAGAACTCCATTACAAAATGGACAAAAACCCCAGCCACATACATTTAGGTTGTATAAATGTATATAAAGAGATATTCACCACATGTCAATATTTGCAAATTAAAACAGAGATTTCATTGCACACTCACTAGAACTTCTAAAATCCAATTCCCTTACACCACCAGATGCTAATAATGAGGCTCATCAATAAGACTGGTTTATTTCCGATGGAATGCAAAATGATACAGTAACTTTGAAGGATGCCTGACAGTTTATTACAAAGCTACGCATGAGTACATCATAAGATCTAATGATCATACTCTAAAGGATTTTTACTCAAACAATTTGAAAGCCTGTATGTCTCCATTTTAAAAAATACTCTAAAGTTTATATTTCATCTTAGTTGGATCCAACATCAATAACCTTGATACCAGCTGTCAGGAAACCAAAAGGTGTTGCATTTGGAAAGTCTACAGCAAGGACCTCTCCAAAGAGCTGAAGAGCAAGAATGTCAGTTTAAAGACTAAGGTATGCTTTATCTAAGCTATGATCTTTTCACTTACTTGCTGTGCATCTGAGAATTAGACAGTGAATAAAGGAAACAGAAGAATTGACTCATTTCAGCTGTGGTGCTGGAGAAAAGTACTAAATATCCCATGAACTGCCAAGAGAAGAAACAAATATGGAGTGAGGGTGGTTATTAGAAAGCAAAGGATAGTGAAACTTTTTCTCACATATTTTGGGCATGTTTAAAGGAGAAGGTCAGTACTTAGAAAAGGGCATCCTGTTTAGAAAAGTGAATGGTCAGCAAAAGAGGGTGGATTGACACTGACTTTAACAATGGTCTCATGTGTATCAGAGATGATGAGGATGGCACAGGATAGGACAGATCAGATTGATTTTTCATAGAATTTCCTTGAGTCATGATCAACTTGACAGCATAATTGTCATTGACATAATTGTCATTAACATAATTATTGACATAACTGACATTCATAATTGTCATTAATTGAAGCAAAGCAAAGATTTCTTTCAATGAATGAATGGATAGACAAACTATGATGTATCAATACAATAGATTATTATTAGTTAACAATTAAAGAGAAAGGATAAATAAAAATACAATTTAAAAGAAAAGCAACAAAAAGAGGAGCACCTTAAATTTTGTAAAGTACATGAAGCCAATAAGAACAAGATATATACAGTATGACTCAAATTATCTGACCTTTAGAATAGATAAAATTATTGGGAAAAAGTATGTATATTTGCTAGGATTTCAAAAGAGGGGAAAGGAATAAGTAGATAGAATACAACATGTCTTTAAGGTGATAAATCTAATTCTATATGATATTGTGTTCTGTTGTACATAGGGTACAGGCCATGGTCTTCACGATCACTTTTTATGCATCAGAGAGTTAGACAATGACCAAGGACGATAAAAAGAGAATTGATGTCTTTGAGCTGTGGTGCTGGAGAAGAGTATTGAGAATACCAAGGACTGCAAGGAAAACAAACAGATTTGTCCTGGAAAGGGTTAAACAGGGTGGCTCCTTGGAGGCAAGGATTCTGAGGCTCCGTCTAACATACTTTGGACATGTTGTGGGAGAGACCGGTCCTTGGAGAAGGATATCATGCTTGGGAGGGTGGAGGGACAACACAGGAGGGGAAGGCCCTCTATGAGGTGGATTGATTCAGTGACTGGGATAATCGGGATGGGAGTGTCAGAGACAGTACGATTGGCACAGGGCAGAGCAGAGTTTAGGGCTGTTGTACATAGGGTTGCTATGAGTCGCAAGTGACTCGATGGCACATAACAACTAACAACAACACATGATATTGTATTGGTAGGTATATGTTTTGCATTTGTCAAACTCGTAGGACTATAAATACAGAGTTGATCTTAATGAAACAGATTTTAGTTAATATCTATGAGTCAATATTGATTTGTCAGTTTTAGTAACTGTACCACATAAAGGCAAGATTTAATAATAGGATAAATTTCCAAGCAGGAAAAAAATATATAGACCCCGAACTTGCTATGTTTTTATAAATCTTAAACTACTAAAAAATATTCTTTATAAAATGAGAAACAAATTTAAGTAAAGGGGTACAGTTTAGACCAAAAGCATAGCTAACCATATTACAATAGCTGTTATAAATTAAGATATGTTATTCATATTCTCTCATGATTTAACTCACTGTGAAGATATTCGTTGACAAATAAGGTAAAATAATCCTTAATCTTTATGACTAGGCATTATAGAAGGAGAATTGATGCCTTTGAGCTATGGTGCTGGAGAAGAGTATTGAATATACCATAGACTGCTAGAAGAACAAATAAGTTTGTCCTAGAGGGGTGAAACCAGGCTGCTTCTTGGAGGCAAGGTTTCTGAAGCTTTGTCTGACATACTTTGGACGTGTTGCAAGGAGGGACCAGTCCTTGGGGAGGGACATCATGCTTGGGAGGATGGAAGGACAACACAGGAGAGGAAGGCCCTCAGTAAGATGAACTGATTCAGTTATTGGGGTAATGGAGGTAAGAGTGTCAGAGACAATAAGATTGGCACAGGATAGGGTTTAGGGCTGTTGTACATAGGGTCACAGGAGACTCTATATCACACAACAACAACAAACCACATATGTTACTCATTAAGAGGCATATTTAAAAAGTTGTGTAACATTTCTGAGACCCTTTTGGATTTGTTCAAATTCAAAATGACCTGGAATGCCAGAGAATTAAACTTTGTCTGGCCCTGAACTATCCTCATGATTATTACTGTGTTTGAACTCGTTGTTGCCACATTGAAGTTCTTCCTCTTTCCATCGACCCTTTATTTTTATCAGTTTCTTCTCATTAAAATGTATAGCTTCTGAAACTGTTGCAAAGTCCCTATGAGGCAGAAATCGACTTGACAGCAATGATAGTTTCATTTCACAAATCAGTTACTGAACCAAGCATGATGTTTTTTCTTCCAAGACTGGATCCTCCTGACCACATGTCCAGCACCACAATTCAAAGGGATCATTTTTTCCTCTGTCATCCTTAGTCATTGACCATCTCTCTGAAGCATAACAAGTAATTGTGAAGACCATGGCCTGGATCAAATGCACCTTAATCTCTAGACTGACATTATTGCTTCTCTGTAATCTGGAAAGGTTCCTGACAGCAGATTTACATAATTCAATTTGTCTTTTTTATTTCCTGATTACTGGGTTCCAGGAGTGTTGATTGTGGAACTAAGTGAGCTGTAACTGTTAACACACTCAATCCCATCTCCATCCATAGTAGTGCTGTCAATTGGCCCAGTAGTGACAATCTTTGTCTTCTTGATGTTGAGCTTCAATCCATATAGATCTCTGATATTTCAATTATGCTAATTATGGAAGTAGGAAAGTCATTTAACCTTTCTAAGTAATGCCTTTGAACTGTGTTGATAAAGAGTGCTGACTATTCTATGGACTACCAAAAGAACAAACAGGTATGTCTCGGAGAAAGTTTAACAAAGTACTCGTTGGAGGCAAAGATGATGAAGCTTTCTCCCACTTCTTTTGGGGATGTTGTTAGGAGAAGTTATTACTTGGAGAGGGACATCATATTTTGTAATGTAGAATGACAGCAACAGAGAGGAAGAAACTCAACCAGGTGAATTGACACAGTGACTGCAGCAATGGGTTGTGTGCCAGAAATTGTGAGGATGGCACAGGATAGGACAAGGTTCATCTTTTGATTATAGGGTCACTATGAGTCAGACAAGTCCTGTCTGCAGACACCCACTCAGGACAAAAAGAAAGCCACAAGTGCCCGGAGTGTTCCATACCTGCTTCTTCAAGAAGCCAGAGACCACATTCAGCTGACACTAAGCCTCCCAATACACTCACCCTTACTCTGCAGGCGTGGCCTTACATTTCTGTACTTTACCTTCTGGCATGCCCAAATGCTGGCAAACTCTATGGCCCACAACCCACACGCAGGTATGTGAATTAGAAACATCACTTCAGAAAGCCACTGTTATATAGTAACTGCTACCTTAAAGTCTAGTTTTTAAAATACACTGAAAAGCACCCTAGAAGACATAGCCAATGATCTACTTTCAAAGCATCACATCCTTGAAAGAGTTGTGGGGCGGTTCTACTCTGCACACTTGGAGTCTCCAAAAGTTGAACTTGACTCAAGTTAACTACTGAAAATACCAGCATTTGTCCCTTACTATAGATGTTTGCTAATTTAAAAAACCTCTAAAATAAATTTTTTTTAAAAAATGTATGGAAAATGAAATACAACCATGAATATATGTAGAAAATGAAAATAACCTACTGGGAAAGATTTTCAAATCATGTTAAAATTATATGTTGTGTGGGAAAATTATTAGATTCAGATAACTAATCCTGATTACTAGCATATAACTTCTAAAAAGTCAAACTTTTCTCATTTTCATTTTCTCAGATGTGAGTATGGCCTAAGCATGGATTGATATTTCAGCATTACTTTCTAAACTGAAATCGTTCCATAAGTATCATTACCAAACACAATATTACATCTGGAGAGTTGGTTACAATTCCCTCAGGCAAGTTTTCTAATGACTTCTGAAAATTGCTTAACTAGCAACTAAAATAGGCTTCTTTCAAATAAAAAATATGTTTAATCTTTTGAAAATGTCCCCCAAAATTTACTTTTATTTGCTTTAGTAAAGATTTTTGATTTCTCAAATAAATGGGGGGGGGAGAGTTTAATTTTGGCTGGTTTTTCATATGAAAGAAAAGACAAAACAAAACCAAAAATCCTTGCTACCTCTGAAGTTAACATTCTCCAAAGGACAATTGACCATGAATCAGGAAGTCACACTGGGAGAGGAAATATTAGAGTGCTTCAAAGCCTTATTGTTGCTCTTGTTCTTATTAGTTGCTGGCAAGTCAGTTTCTATCCACTGCGATCTCATATAACAAAGGGTAAAGCCTTGTATGGTTCTGTGCCATCTTCAAGATTACCTACATCCTTATGTCCATTCTTCGGGTTGCTGTTTTTGAGATGCCATTTAACAAATGGGTCTCATTTCACAGTGCTAGAATCTACTATGATTGAGAATCTACTACGATTGAGCGGTCTACTCATGACAACACTCTATCTAGTTTCTGAAGCTGTAAATCTGTCTGCTATGCAGCGGCTGATGGTCAAGCTTTTGACTAGGATCCTGATTTATAACATACTATATCATGAGAATACCAGAGGAATGTCTATCTGTGTTTCATTGACTATTCAAAGACATTTGACTGTGTGGATAACAACAAACTGACTAGCTCTGAAAAGAATAGAAATCTTAGAACACTTGATTGCATTTATGTAAAACTTTGACTGGGAGGCAATTGTCAGAACAGAGCAAAGAAACAGTGCATGGTTCAAAATTTGGAAGGGTGTACATCAGGGATGTGTCCTATCTCCATATCTTTTCAATCTACATGCAGAACAGATCATCCACGATTATGGGCTCTATGAGGAGGAATGTGACATCAGGATTGGAGGAAGACTCGTCACCAATCTGTGTTATGCAGTTAACACAATCTTACTTGCTGAAACTGAGTAGGACCTGAAACGCTTGCTGTGGAGGGTCAAGGACTGCACCCTTCAATATGGATTGAAGCTCAACATCAAGAAAGCAAAGATTCTCCCCACTGGGCTGATTGGCAGGCAACTGAAAGACAATGAAGAGACTAAGATTATTTCCTTGACTTCAAAATCAATACTCTTAGTACCAACAGCCAAGAAATCAAAAGACAAATTGTGTTGGGAAAAATCTGCTGTCAGGGACCTCTCCAAAGTACTGAGGAGCAGTGACGTCAGTCTGGAGACTAAGGTGTGCCTGATCCAGGCCATGGCCTTCACAATTACTTGTTAGTTTCTCATAGTTGGACAATTATTAGAGATGATAGAAGGAGAATTGATATCTTTAAGCTGTGATGCTGCAGAAGAGTATTGAGTATACCATGGACTGCTAGAAAAACAAACAGGTTCATCCTGGAGAGGGTAAGAGTAGAGTAGTCCTTGAAGGCAAGGATTCTGAAGCTTCATCTAATGTACTTTGGACATGTTTCATGGATGGACCAGTCCTTGGAGAGGGACATTATGCTTGAGGGATTGGAGGGACAGCGCAAGAGAGGAAGACCCTTGATGAGATGGATTGACTCAGTGTCTAGGGTAATGGAGATAGGTGTGTCAGATACAATAATGTTGTTTCACGATAGAGCAGAGTTAAGAGCTATTGTATATAGAGTAGCTATGCAACACAAGCAACTCAACAGCACATAACAACAACAATAACATGTCATTTGGGGGTTGTTCATAAAGTTTTCAAAGGCCTATTCTTCAGAAGTTGATGGGCAGCCCTGCTTCTTAGTCTGAATCTAGGAGCTCTTCTGAAACCTGTCCACTCTGGGTGACTCTGCTGGCATTTGAAACACCAGTGGCATAGCTTCCAGCATCACAGCAGCCCACAAATTACTCCAGTACAGCAATTGGCGGACAAGTTCTGTACTGATAAAAGTGTTGGACTGATAAAATCTGACTAAACAAGCAAGCATATATGTGTTAAGCTGTGAAATAAGCAGCAACATGCAAATCACTCTTCTAATTCAATTAACTGACAGAGAAGTAAGTGTGGTACCTCTAAGAGTAAAACATAGAAACTAGAAACAAGCATGCATACAAATATCATGGTGCAGGACAGCCCATTCTGGATCTGCCTGGGGAGATACATTGAGATGGGCCTCAGTGCTGCTTTTTCTCTGGAGGTTTACCTCAATAATACATTCTTGCTTGCTGAAATTGAGATGGACTTGAGGCACTTGCTGCAGCAAACCAAGGACTACAGACTTCTGTGGATTGCATTTCAATAGCAAGAAATAAAAATCTTCACCAATGGGACAAGAGACAACATCATAATAGGTGGAGTTAAGGCTGAAATTGTCAATTATTTCATCTTGCTTGGTCCAAAGTCAACACTCTTTGTACTAGCAGTCAGGTGATCAGGAGATATATTACATTGAGACAGTTGGCTGTTAGGTTTTTTCCAAACTCCTGAGAAAAAATTATATCCGTTTAAACACTAAGGTACTCCTGATTCAAGACATAATTTTCCAATCACCTACTAATCATCTTGAGAGTTGGACAGAGGATAAGAATGATAGGAAAAGAATCAATACATTTGAATTGTGTTGGAGAAGAGTACTGGATATCCAATAGATTGCTGAAAAAAACAAACAGATATGTCTTAGAGAAATTGTCACCAAAATGCTCTTTGCAGGCAAGGAAGTCAGAGCTTCATCATACACAGTTGGAGGATTGTGTTTGCTTCTCCCCCCCCCCTTTTTTTTAGTCATTATAGATAGCAACCTCTGATCTCCAGCCACCTCAACAGCAGACACACGATCTTGCAAATGAGAATAGTCTTGAAAATCAGCAACAGCTATGGGACTAGGAAAAGAGAAAGAGTGCTTCCCACACTGGACAGAACAATTGAGGCAAACAAGGCTTATGATAGCAAGACCCTGAGGAGAGTGAGACCCTGGTGGTGGAAAGACTGGCTTTGCTGTGGAGAAACTGTGGCATGGTGTGATCTGAGGCTTCTTGAATTTATACTGGCCTGGCCACATTAAAGGTTCAGCGGTTCTTGCCAGGTGCTTGAATGAGAAGCTTACTTAGAACTACTCTGAGGCAAAACATGTTGTGTAATTTGGATTTGACTATTGAACTGAAACCAGACGCTGGACTAATTGAGAAAATTTCTCTTGAGACTGTTGGGCTAAAACTTGGATTTTCATTAGGTGACATTCTTTGCCTCCCCCTGTCTCCAATTTCCTTCCCTACTAATCCCCAGTGTTTGTACCAAAACTGCGAATCTGTGAGTTAGCAATGAATAAATAGACCTCTTGTTGCTTCTGTGGCTCTAGGGGCATCATAGGGCTGAAATATCTGGGCTCTTAATCTACTTTCTGCTCTGGGGTGATAAGGGACTATGCTATTGTTACTCCCTCTGACTTTTTCAGAAAGACACTCAGGGCACTATGTCTCTATACTTTTTTCCCCTCTTACTTAGACAGGTATACTGTTAGGAAAGGGTATTCCTCAGAAAGGGACATAATACTTGGAAAGGTGAAAGGTCAAGGAAAGAAAGGAAGATTCTCAGCAAGAAGGATTGATAGAGTAACTGTGACAGTGACTTCAAGTGTGTCAGAGATGATCAGGATGGAACAGGATAAGAAGTGGTTCAGAGCTATTATTCATATTGTTACTATGAGTCTTCCTCAAAAGAACCTAAGAACAACAACACTTCACTAGGGCTCTATCAACTTTCCAATAGCTAATTTTTGGAAGATTTCCAGGCCTTTTGTATAGAATGTCAGTCTGGAAGTTCCACTGAAACCTGTCCACTATAAAAAGCCCTGTTGATATTTGAAATATCAATAGCATAGCTTCCAGCATCAAAACACCATGCCAACCAGCACAACCTAATCAATTTACATGCAGTGTTATAACTTTTCTTTTCCTGCATATATCTATAAAAAGTATTCCAATTTTTTTCCTTAAATTTTCCTTTTTTTCCCTTTTCCCCCTCAAGTAGTTCTTTAGTATTTTGTCCTTTGCTTATATGCAAAGGGTAGAACAGTGATTATAGAAAATGAAGACTCCATTAGCTTGAGTGGTGCCCTTTGGCTGATAGGCATAATATTCTTAAACTAGAGTACTTCACACTGCCAATCTCTCTTAATGGGGAGTCACTACACGCATATCCATGACTATCCTTAAATACTTTTCCTCATTTTGAAGAATTGGACAGAAACAGGTAGGACATGAAAAATCACTCATTAAATGCAGCAAGTAAACCATCAGAATCATAATTCTCAGGCATTAAGGAAAGGATAATGAGCCCTGGAGAAGTGTAAGCTTAGGTATGTACATATGTCATCAGCTTTCTTTAATGGTAAAAGAGAGATGGGCTAAAAATGCTCCAGTTGTCATATAAAGCATTTCTTTTGGAGCAAGTATTACTTTCATAAATATCCAAATAAAGCCATTCAACCTGACTGGAGAAAATAAACTATATAATTTAACATAAAATGTTGAGTGACTCCCTCTTGCCTCTGGTGAAAACGTGTTTTGCACATTTAGATTTCGAAGATTGATAGCCCAATTTTAAAAGCCGATAAGCTAAAAGGAGAAATGAAAGGAACTTGTGAAATAAATATTTAAGAATTTTAAGATGAAAAAGTGATATCTGTTGTTTCTCTATACATTTTGATTTTCATATCAGGAAAACAAAGACATTTTAAAGTTCATGAATATTAATCACTAAATTAACTACCTGCAAGCATCATGATTCTTAATTGACTATATGACAACCAATAATAACCACCACCAAGGCTGCATGACCTATAAAATCAAGTCTTTGGTTCTTAAAGCAATAGGAATTGATTGAGTTCTGCAGCTAGGCAATAGTGATTTTGAGTCAATGTTCACAACCAGAAACCTAGAAAGAAAATAACTTGAGCTCTGAGTCCATTTCATAAATATAACTATGTAGCAATAGCCCCAATTTTTAAAGTTCCATAGATTTAAATATGTCTATCTGTGTTTCTCTCTCCCCAATACCAAATTAATAGTAGTCATACCTTGCTTCTGTCTTACAGTACTTGGCTTCTGTCACTTTCTGTAGCTAATGCCCTATCATTGACACCAGAAATCCCTGACCAGCTGTAACCCTAATGCCTCTTATTAAACTCTAATCAACCAGCATAATTAGAACATATCACAGAATGGCCTACAGATAAAATGTATTTGTTGTATCCCAATGAAATAGTAAAACATATGATGGCTTCAGACACACAAGATATAAGTCACAATATATGCACATTTTCCGCATCAACAAAGAGAATCTGAATTATCACAATGCCAAAATCAGCCATAGCTTCATTGAATTCAATAAGCAATTAAAAATCAGTATTTAACATCTTTCTGCTGAAGCACTTACGAGTGAAGATCAAAAACTACAGCATTCACCTAAACATAAAGAAAACAAAAATCCTCACAACTGAAAAAAATAAGTAGCATCTTGATGAATGTACTGAAGCTTTAAGTTGGTACAGATTTCAATTCCATTAAATTGACAGTTAATGCCCATAAAGTCAGTAAATTAAAGAGCATATTTTGTTGGGAACCACAAAGGATTCATTGAAAGTGCTCAAGAGTAAGGATTTCACGCTGAGAGCAAACTGACACCTGGTCCAATCATGGTATTTTCAATCAATTCGTATGTATGCTGCCATGTTAAAGACAAGCAGTTTGATTCCCTCAGCAGTTCTAGGGAAAAGAGGAGCGATCTCGTTCCATGGAATTAAAGCCTAAAAAAAATCACTAGGGCATGAGCTAATAGTAGGTTCCATCCAACATTTATTTCTTGCTGCCCTGTTAAGCTTTGCCACTGCTTCTGGGGTAAGACGGTATCTCACTGCGGGTTTGATTTGCACGTCTCTGATTGCCAGTAATTTAGAGCATTTCTTCATGTGCCTGTTGGCCATCTGAATGTCCTCCTCTGTGAAAAGTCTGTCCATGTCTTTTACCCATTTCGTAAATGGGCTTTTTGTTTGTTTTATTCTGGAGGCCCTGTAGGATTCTATAAACTTTTGTGATGAGACCCTTGTCTGAGATAGCATTGCCAAATGTTTGTTCCTAGTCAGATTTTTTTTTAACCTGTTGGAAACAGTTTTTTCATGAGCACAGAAATTGAAGCTTTAGAAGATCCCATTCATCAATTTTATCTTGTTCAGATTGTGCATTTTTGGCTGTATTTGGCAAGAGAGTAACTCTTCTACATTGTTGGTGGAAGAGTAAAGTACTATAAACACTCTGGAAGACAGTTTGGCATTTCCTCAAAAAGCTGAACATAGAAATTTCATAGCAGCGTTATTCAGCATTGCAAAAACATGGAAGAAACCCAAATGTCCAAACACAATGGAATGAATTGAGAAATTATGATACATTCTCACAATGGACTACTATGTAGGACAGAGGAGCAATAATTTTGTAAACTATTACCTAACATGAGAAAGACTGGAGAGCATTATGCTGAGTGAACTAACTCAGTCTTATAAGGACAAATACTGTATAAGACCATTATTGCAGAAGGAGAATGAGGAAGGGCAGGGAGGCTTAATCATAAGGTCACATAATTTGATGGGTGGAGGAAGGGGTGGGTAAAGGAGAGAGGGAAGATCCAATGTGAAAAACAATGTAGAGGAACATAATGAACTTTATATGTAAACTAGTATAATTTTTTTTAGAGAGTAGGTTCTCCAGGGTCACCCATTTTGAATAACATTGTATGCATTCCTTGTTTTTCAATGCAACATAGTATTCCATTGTGTGAATATACCACAGCTTCTCTGGCCATTCATTTGTTGATGGGCACTTAGGTTTTTCCAACGCCTTGCTATTGTAAACAAAGCAGCAATTAACATGGGTGTGCATATATCTGCCCGGAGGCGGTTATGGTCTCTTCAGGGTATATTCCCAGTAGTGGAATTGCTGGGTCAAATGGTATTTCTATTTGCAACTTTTTGAGAAAGCACCATACAGCCTTCGATAGTGGTTGCACTATTTTATATTTCCACCAACAGTGAATAAGGGTTCCAGTTTCTCCACAACCTAACCAGCATTTGTTGTTTGCTGTTCTGTTAAATTGTGCTATTACTACTGTGGTGAGAAGAAGAGAAGCGTGAACTGAGGGGCAGGGGCCAGGGATAAAAGTGCAACAATGAATGAATGGAAATCCACAATCTCTGTAAAGGTTCATTGACATTAATAAAATCAAATTAAAATTAAATCCACAACATAAACAATCTTCCAAGTATCCTGACAAATCTACAGCCAGGAGAAGATAAAATAGATGAATGCAACCTTCAAAGAATCAAATCTCTATGCACATCCATAAACTTCTCCAACAGGGTAAAAAGGGAAGCCACAGACTGGGGAAAAGTATTTGGTAATTACATGTCAGATAAGGGACTTATATCTAGAATTTATAAAATACTTGACCACTACAATAAGATAAAGGTAAATAATCCATTTGAAAAATGGGCACAGGATATGAACAGACATTTCACCAAAGAAGACATTCAGATGGCCAACAAGCACATGAAGAAGTGTTCAAAATCCCTAGCTCTAAGAGAGATGCAATTCAAGGCTACTATGAGATATTATCTCAGCCCAGTAAGACTAACAAAATTTAACAGAACAGCAAGCAACAAATGCTGGCAAGGTTGTGGAGAGACTGGAACCCTTATTCACTGTTGGTGGGGGTGTAAAATGGTGCAACCACTGTGGAAAGCACTGTGGTGCTTTCTTAAAAAGTTGCAAATAGAGATACCATTTGACTCAGCAAGTTTACTACTGGGAATATAGCCTAAAGAGGCCATAATCGACATCCAAGCAGGTATATGCACACCCATGTCTATTGAAGCTTTGTTTACAATAGCGAGGAGTTGGAAACAACCCAAGTGCCCATACCAAACGAATGGCTAGAGAAGCTTGGTATATTCACACAATGGAATACTGTGTTGCATTGAAAAACAAGGAACTCATATAGTGTTATTCAAAATGGGTGACCATGGGGGACATTATGCTGAGTGAAATATTTCAGTCACAAAAGGACAAATACTGTATGGTGTCACTGTTGTAGAAAGAGGCTGACATCAGGGTCGGGGTAAGACTGAGAAAAACTGGATAAATTATGTATATTGCATTGAAGCATATGAGGGAGAGAACGGTTTAAAAGCAATATATTTTAGAGCATTATGATTATCATAAGAGTTCGGAATGAGGGTTGCAGAGTGAAGTATACTAGGGGTGGAGGTGAGGGATGCGGGGGGATTGTATATCAGTGAAGGAGTTTTTCTTTTGCTTTTCAAGAAGAGCAAACTGGGGGTGGGGTGGGCAGGGAGAAAAGTGCAACAATAAATAAATGGAAATCCAAAACCTCTGTAAATGTTCATTGAAATTAATTTTAAAAAAAGGCAAAAAAAGTGTAGGTTCTGACTCCCCAAGTACCAAGACACTATATTAGCTATAAAATAGTAGCCATAGTTCTAAAATAAATGCAAGATGGACATTTAAAATGATGGATGTATTCTATCTTTATTGTTGTTCAGAATATACATAGCAGAGCATATGGCAATTCAACAATTTCTACATGTTAAACTCATTTCTATTGATTGCATTCAAGTTGTGTAGCTTTCTCATATTCCTTGGCAATAGTCAACACCGATATTTATCATTGGCTAAGCTAAACTATCAAATATGTCATAGAGAAAGTGAAATCTAGATGCTTTTTGGAGGCAAAGATGACAAAGCTTCTTCTCATGTATTTTGGGTATACTGTTAGAAGGGGTTGGTCCTTGGGAAAGGATATCATGTTTAAAAAGGTGGAAGGTCTGTGAAAATGAGAAAGATTCTTGATGACATGAATTAACATAGTGACTGCAGTAATGAGGTCAAGTATGAGAGAGATACTGAGAATGGCACAGCTAAGACAGAGTCCAGATCCATTGTTCAGAGAACACAGCAGACTTGACAGCACCTAAGAACAACAAGGCTAAACTATTACTGAGGGTAAACTATTTTTTCGTGGGTTTTTTTTTTAAATTGGTCTTCATATAAATCATGAATGTATATCATGTCTCATACATGTACTTTGTGTTTTATACATTCATATACATTCATGTCCTTCATTCATGTACATTGTACTTTATGTAATGATTCATATATATTACATTTTATGTAATTACTATTAAGCTATGCCTTAATTATAGAATTTTATATATCTTATATGAAATCTATAAAATTATTTATGTCAATAGTTGTAGAAAGGCTTCAAGCCTTTCATTCATAGGGTCGCTATGAGTTATGCTCAAATCAAGGCAAACAACAACATACTTAACATTAAGCTATGCCCAGTCTTTATCTTTTTCTTTATTGAACCTTCCCTTTTCGTCAACACTCCTCCATCCACTAAGCTCTGCTACGCCAGTGACTTTGCCCCTTCCCCTCTTTCTACCCTCATTCTCTCCTTTCCCTTCTCCTTTTGAACATTTATACATATCATGTTCAGTTATCCTCCTATTTTCCAAACAGTGGTCTTATACAGTAGAACAGCTGATTTCTTATGTTAAAAAGGACCTTAAACAGCATCTAATATTCATCCATTATTCCTCAGAAATAAAGTAAATTTGGGGTAGCAAATGCAATGAGGCAGACTATTCAAAACCAGAAAGGATGGAAGTACGATCTATGACATCAATACTAATATTTTTAAGTATTCATAGTATTTTACAGTTATTGGAGGCTTTCCATATTACAGAGTCTCTGTTGTTTCCCATGTATTTGGAATAGGCTTAAAGGTGATGTTATAATATCTAACTTAGAGAAAGCATAAAAGAGCTAAAAGATAAATAACTTTCCCATAGTCAACTATCAAAGATTCCAGTTCACCTTATTTTATTTAAGACTCATACACAGCACATGAGTGGGGCAAGCTGGTCATATTAAACATTCATCCCCAGTCTCTTCCTTAACACCTGGTTACTCTAAGTCAAGTGTCCAGTACTCCTGTTTCCCTGGCACCTTTGTTTGTTCAGTGTTTACAATTCTGGTTAACACTCTGACAGAGAAAGGACATGTTCCTCCAATGTTCTTTTTCCTTTGTGCCAGACAGGAGGAATTCAAGTAGGTGATAAACTGTGCCAGAATGTAAAACTGAAACTCATTAGTTTAAGCATCTAAATCTTAGCCTTTCCCCCCCTTCTTCTGCATATCTTTCTAATGACTGTCCAAGCATTCTCCAAGAGTCTACTTCTCTACTCCTTAGCATCACAAGTTTAGACTAGAATTGCTTATTCTAGTACTATTGAAAAAAATACCTTCCAGTGTTATTAAAACAAGGATTACAGACGTTCTTTTGGAGATATTGCTCTAGACTGCAACTAACAAAACTGCTCGGTAGTATCAAAAGTAATAGAATCATGGATGTCAGTGTAATGATTTAATCAAATTTACTGACTGAGAACCATAGGGGGCCCTATGTTTTCAAGGGCTGCCATAACAAATACCACAACGTGACTTTAAAGAATAGGAACTTATTGTCTTTTAGCTTTCCAGACTGACATTCTGGTTTCAAGGCATTTATTTTGGGATGACACTCTCTTCTTTGCCTCTAGAAGAACTTCCTTTCTTGTATCTTTCAGCGTCTGTTATCCCTGAGAATTTCTTGGCATTCATCGGCCTGACTGCGTCCTCATATAGTGTCTCCTCCTGCGTGTTCATGTGTGTTTTCATGTGTTTTCTCTCTTCTGAGACAACAAACAGATGGAATTAAGACACATCCTGATTAGGCGTGACTTTGTTAAATTAGCTGATAACACAGCCAGAGAAAGACCTGAATTCTAAACAATTCTGCATTCACAAGTGGAGGAGCTGAAACTTCAACGTAACTTCTTTGAAGATAGATTTTTGAGCTCACATTTAAGTAAAGAAAACAAATAAGATGCATTATATAATCCATTTTCTTTTTTTATGTGTTAATAAACAATTTTATAATTAACTTATGATTCATTTTTTTATTTCTTTGACTTTTTAGGAAACTTTCCAATAAACACTTTTTATACTTTATACAATCTTTCATCAAGTAATCATCTTAATGTATATTTTGTTGACGATGTTGTTGCTTGTGTCTGCTTTCACCCTGCCACTTAAAGTTCTTTGAGGGAGAAAACAGAATAAATTTTGATTTTGAGTTTATAAAAATATTTCTAGCATATTGTGGGTAATTAGTAAATGTTTGAATAATTCAATTTGTTTTTAAAATAGATCCAGACAGTTTTGCAGATCCAGCAACAGAAAGAGAAGGTGACACATTATTCTAAAGGAGAGAGAAGTAAATATCAACAGTAAGTC
Source organism: Elephantulus edwardii (assembly GCF_000299155.1). Taxonomy (NCBI): domain Eukaryota; kingdom Metazoa; phylum Chordata; class Mammalia; order Macroscelidea; family Macroscelididae; genus Elephantulus; species Elephantulus edwardii. The sequence goes on from NW_006399779.1 coordinate 19,207,439, forward strand.
AGAAAACTTGACTGCCTGCCTTTTACAATAAGATCTACCCATGAAACAATGCTTCTTTAGCAATAGAAAAATTAAGAGTCACCAAATTCCTTCTTATTAAAAAAAGAAAATGCTCTTCAATGATACTTCTCTACAAAGGAGTACTGGAATGCTATTCAAAGAAAGGTATCAATCAGCCTATGAAGGGGTTGAAGGCTGTCTGTTAGGAACCAAAGAGTATCAGGCTTTTGATTAGAAGCTAGGCTTTTCATTAAGGTGTACAATCATCCCACAGGAGCTGATCAAGCCCGATATCTCCAACATCACATCCCTAATCACTCCTCTTTGTGTGTTCCAGCCACACTGACTGGCTTCCTGTTCTTTGAACACACCAACTTCTTGCTGGTATCAAGACCTTTGCTCTTGTTGCTCGTGTCTCTTGTGAAGTTATTTTTCCAACATTTTATGTGGCAAGCCCCTTTCATCTTTCAGATTTAACCTAAAGGTCACTCCTCAGAAATGTTTTCTGGGTTGTTATTTAAAGATTCACATCCCCTCACAGTATAACACCGTATTCCCTCCTCATAACATTTTTTTTCTTTTTACATTTTAATGAATCTTATTTTTCATTTATTCTCTTAGTATCTGACTCCACCTCAATTGATTGGCAGTCCCTACCATTAGGAACCTTCTTAGACTCACTTACTATTATATTCCCAGTACTCAAAACAGACCTGGAAGATAAAATGTACATGATAAGGGGAGCTCTGGTGGCCTAGTGGCAAGGAGCTTTAACTACAATCCTAGAGGTGCACGGTTCGAATCCACCAGATGCTCTGCCAGGAAAGGAGGGACAATCTCCTCCTGTACCAGTCAGATCTGATTTGACGGTACACTCACACAAAAATAATAAAATAAAAAAAAATGTACATGATAGATGGAGAAGAGATTAAGGTTGTTAACAATTACAGCTTGCTCGGCTCGACAATCAACACTCTTAACACCAGCAGTCAGAAAATCAAAAGATGAATTGCACTGGAAAAATCCACTGTCAGGAATCTCTCCAGACTATTGAAAAGTAGCAATCAATATCAGTCTAGAGACTAAGGTGTGCCTAATCCAGGCCATCTCTCCATAATTACTTGTTATTATCAGAGAGTTGGACAATGACTTTGGATGACAGGAAAAGAATGGATTCCTTTGAATTGTGATGTTGGAGAAAAGTCTTGAACATACAATGGACTGCTAAGAAAACAAATAGGTTAGTCTTGGAGAGGGCAAAACCAATTTTCTCCTTGGAGGTTAGGAGCTCACGCATATTTTGGGCATGTGGCTAGGACAGGACAGACCAGACCTTGGATAAGGACATCATGCCTGGAAGGGTGGAGAAACAGTGCAGGAGAGGAAGCTCCCGGAAGAGATGGATTGATACAATGACTAGGGCAATGGAGAATGGTGTATCAGAATTACTGAGATTGGCTCAGGACAGGGCAAGCAAGGTTTAGAGGTTCTGTACATAGAGTTGTTATGGGTCGCAGGTAACAAATGGTACATGAATACAAACAACAACATCAAAATTTTGAAGTAAAGTGTATTAAGTCATACATTTTTTGTTAGTGACCAGAGAGAGTGTGGAAATTGCTGAACAGTATCATTAACATCATATGAAAGCAAGACCTGATGAAAATGATCCAAAAATGTTTGGGACAGCACATCAACAGAGAACTTCCAGATGTGCAAGCTGGATTTAGAAAAAGCAATGGCACTAGAGATATTATGGCCAATGTCAGTTGGATCTTCATTGAAAACAGAGAGTACCAGAGGAATGTCTATTTGTGTTTCATTGACTATGTGAAGGTGTTTGACTATGTGGTTCACAGCAAACTGTGGCTAACTTTGAGAAGAATGGAAATCCCAGAACACTTGATCATGTTTATGTGAAACCTATACTTGGACCAGATGGCAGTCATCAGAACAGAGCAAGAAAATACTGCATGGTTCAAAATCAGAGAAGTGTATATGCCAAGGATGTGTCCAAGCTCCATATTCTTTTCAATCTATATCTAGAACAGATCATCTGAGAGGCTGGCCTCTATGAGGAAGAATATGGCATCAGGATTGGAGGAAGACTCAAGCCTAATTCTGGATTAACAATGCTAGGCAAGTACTCATGTCTGGTACCATGAAATTCATGCTCACAAGAAAGGGGGTACCCACCAATGGAAGTTTTCCATCTTCCCTTAACTTCTTTTCAACTAAGGAAGACCTCTTGTGATTGAATATTTCTTTTGTACTCTCTGTTTTTGATAGAAAATAAGACATTGCTCAATATTGCTTATGAGGTGTGCGTGTCTCTTCATTCTATGACTAAATCATAAACTATGTATAAAACATCCATGGAATAGTTTGGTACCACCAGACAGAATTATCATGCCAGTACACTAGAGGTACTCAGGATCTGGAAATAATCTTTGAGGCAATCAACTTGTTTATAAAATACACAATTGCTATTTAAAATTGAGGTTCAAGAAGATTATAATGATATATATGAATTATATTGGCTAGTTGACTTATAGGGAGCTTGGGTGGCCTCCTGGCAAAAGATTTTGCTACAAACCCACTACAGCTGCTCGATGGGAGAAGAATGGGCAATCTCCTCCTGTGCTATGGGTTGGTTCCAACTCTACAATACACAACAACAGCTGACTTATGAGCACTGGTGACCTACTGGCAATATGCTGTACTGTAATCCCAAAGACACGGGGTTCAAATCCATCAGATGCTCCACAGGAGAAGGATGGGCACTCTTCTCCTGCGTGATTAACTGCCTCTGAAAGCCCATCAGAGAGTCAGCTATGAGTTGGTTCTGACCTGATGATACAACAATAACAACGATTGACTTATAGGGAGTTCTGGTGGCCTAGTCCATAGAAATTTGTGCTCTATCCCAAACATTGATCACCTCTCTTAGTTCTAATCCACCAGCACCTCTGACAGAGAGAAGGAAGGGTAACATCCTTTTATGCAATTTACAACCTCAGAAATACAATAGAGTGTAAGCTTGACAGGAACGAGTTTGAGTTTGAGGTTTTGTGTGTTTTTTTTTTCAATTTGAAAGCAGTCACTGTTTTATTAACTGACCAGATTACAAAAAAAGAATCCTGGTTGATACCTTAGTTCATTCTTCTGATAAGTCTGTTGATCTGGTCTTCCCGGTTGCCAGCATCTCCACCTTCTACAAAATGAGTGGACTTTTTCTTCATTCCACCTCGTGGAGAAGATAATTTGAACAGCCACAAGAAGTTGTTGGCTCCCTTGAAGTGTTTGCCAACAGTATAGATCTCATGAATCAGATCCTCCATGCAGATGATACCATATTTACCAAGAGATCGTGCAAAGTGTTGTCTGTCAGAGCAATTCGCTTCTTATCAATTGTGCCATAACCACGCTTATAGATCAGTTCATTGACAGACTTCAGGTTTGGATATCCCCATGCAATATATGGTTCCACAATCCTCAACATGTTAATTGAAGCTTTGTTGAGTTTAACAAAGGTGCCATTGAAGATCTAGCGAAGGCGAAGGAGCTGTAACACCTTACGAACCTTTGGGCTCACACCATTGATACCTCTGATCCTGATGACAAATGCCAGCTTGGGTTCTGCGGGTACATAGAAGTTGCCAGCTTTCCTTGCCATCCGAGCCATCCGAATCTCAGTTCTGTACATCTGCCTGTATTCTTTGTGATAGTGCTTAGCTTTTTCATAGATAAGCTTCCATCTTGCCTTTTGAAGCATTTTTTTGGCAAACTTCTTTCTAAGGCGCTTGACCCTTAATTCTGCGAAAATCCTTCGCTTTTTCTTAAGGGTTTCTGGCACTGCAGGAACCTTCTTTTTCTTCTCCACGGCAGCCTCCATGGTTCCAGGCGGAAAGTCGAGTTTGAGTTTTGAGTTAAGGTATGGGAGAAATAAAAAGGGGTTAAGGAGCAGAACAAATCTATAAATCATTTAAAGAGAAAGGACCGTAGGTAAAGACTTGTTCTTTGTTATCTGATATTAGTGGTAGTTGCTAGGAGAGAAAGTAGAGTTTAAAGGAAAGAAGGGCGTCAAGACTAGAAAGATGAGAAATTAAGAAGGAATTTACACTGCAAAGTGACCCAACATATCAGCTTGCAAGTAAAATGACAAGATGAATACTAATCCTTGCAAGCTCTAGATTTTCATTTCTGTACAAAAATAAATACAATTATTTCATATTAAGTGTAAAGTAAATTCTAGCCATGCATCGACATTATTTTTAAAAATCTTAGTAGTATTGTAGACATTTCAAAACAACTGGAGAGCAAGAGAACCTGTTTAAAGACACTTATTTTTAATCAAATACTGCTTCCATACTTGAGTAACAAATTCTCCAGAGTCTAAACCACAATGAATATAAAACACTGAGTGCTAGAGAATTTTAACAATCTCATCTAACAATGTAAACACAATATTTATAGAGCTTTGTGGAAGAAGGAAATGTTCTCTTTTTAAATCTGTAGCCAGATGTGAGATTACCGGTCTTTGTTTTAACCACAATAAAGATAGAGAGGAAGAAATTAATTGCAATTTTTGATGAATGGGATGCCTGACGAAATAATAGTTTTTAGCAGATCATTGTTTTCACTCTTTAATTTCTACCCTGCAAAGTTTTATTTCAATGGTACATCATCGTAATTGCCATTTTTATGAACATTAAGCTGTGCAGGTGTGCTTGCAAGCTCACCCTCTACAGCAAATACAAAGAACGAAAGAAATGGAGAAAAGATTAGAAAACTGGGTGATTTCTTTGAACATATGGTGGTAAATGGAATGTTTTCCTTAAAGAGTTTAAAAAAAAATAATAATATTTGGTTCTTCCAACGTGGTAATCAGCCATGTGAAAAAGTGCAAAAAGAGAAAAAGGTTCTAGTACGTGACAATTTCATAATTCACCTCCATGTTTTTGCCCAGTTTGTTGTTTTGGGTTGTTTTAGTTTTTGTTTTGTCTTGTTTTGTTTTGTTTTAACTGCATCCCCATGTGATTTACCTTCATTAGATTGCTGTTGTTGTGTACCACTGAGTTAGAACTGATCCATAGTTTACCCTCTGGTGGGTTTTCAGAGGCAGTTAATCACATGGAAGGAGATTGTCCATCCTTCTCCCTTGGAGCAACTGTTGGATTCGAACCATATAACCTCAAGATTACAGCAACGCTTCTTGACACGAGGCCACCAGAAGTCCTTTATCTTAGGTTGTTGTTGCTGTTGTTGTGTACTGTCAAGCCGGAATTGACCCATAGCTGACTCTCCAGTAGGTTTTCAGAGGCTATTAATCACTTGGGAATAGATTGCCTATCCTTGTTGGCAGAACAGCTGGTGGATTTGAATCCTGTGCCATCGGGACTGCAGTGCAGATTCTTGCCACCAGGTTACCAGTGCTCCCTAATCTTAGATTGCTATTGTTGCTGTTAATTGTCACTGAGCCGAGCATGACTCATAGTGACCCTATGAATAAAAGATCTGAAGCCTTCTTATAACTTTTGTTGTTTCTCAAAGTTCACAGAGTTTTCCAGCAGTCTGTTGTTCAGGAAGTAGATGCCGCTTCTGCCGTCCTTATATATTTCAGTGAGTAAAACATTAAATTCTGGTGATGAAACATTTACTGATGAAGCTCAAAGTACAACCTTCAGTATTTTTATACCTCAGCGTAAAGAAAACAGCATCCTCATATCTGAATCAATAAGCATAAATAGAAAAAATTTGAAGTTGCCAAATTCATATCACTCTGCACAATAATCAACTCCCATGAAAAGAGCCATGAAGACACCAAAAGATGTTTTGCGTTGATAAACTCGACCTCAAAAGAATCTCTTTAAAGTGTGTGAAGAGCAAAACTATAATGGTAAGGCTTAAGAGACTGCCAGAAGAACAAACATCTATGTCTTGGCAAAGGTACAGCCATACTTAGTCATCCTTGACTCAATGACACCTAAGAACAAGGGATGTCTGGGAGCCCTGGTGGTCCAGTGATAAGAAGCTGTACAGAAATCCTAAAAGTATGCAGTTTGAGTCTTTTAGTTTCTCTGCAGAAGAACACACAATTCCCTCCTGTGTGAATTACAGTATCTGAAAACCTAATATGGATTGATTCCAATTCGTCAGAAAACAACAATACTAGAAAAGTGTATCTACCCAAGCAGTGTAACTTTCATTTGCCTTACTATTGTTAAGCGCCAACAAGTTGGCTGTAACTCACAAGGATTCTATATATAGAACAAAATGAAGTTCAGCACCATCCTCAGTTCCTTAATATGCATGTAAAAGCTGAATAATGAATAAGGAAGACCAGAGGAATATTGACACATCTAAATTATGGTGTCTGTGAAGAACATGGGATATACCCTGGGTGATAATGAACAATCAAATGTGCCTTAGGATAAATATAGTCAGAAAACTCCTTCAACGTGATGATGGTAAGATTTCAACCCATTTATGTTGGAAATGCAATCTGGAGGGGTCAGCTTCCAGAAAAGAGCATCGTGTTTGGTACAGTAGAGGGTCATTGAAAAGGCAAACAAGATCCTCTGTGAGGTCAATTGACGCTGTGACTACACACATAGCAATGACTGTGATGATGTCACAGCACCAGACAATGTTCCACTCTTCTATAGACAGGGTCAAAATGAGTGGGAATTTACCCAGCCGAATGTGCCAACAATCGGGATCAAAGTTTTTGTGTACAGATGAGCAAAACATGATTTGGAGATGGGTTGGCTCAAGGAGGAAGACACCTGAGGATGCCATAGCATCAACAGCACAAAAATTGAGACGTGTTAAATCCTGAAAGTGAATTCCAAGAAATTTTAGGTTAAATGTAAAAATAATTTCCTCATCTACTCAATATATGGATGAATTCATTTCAATCTGTCAAGGATGTGTATGAGGGCATTTACTCAAGATCATTTCCAAGTAAATGTCTGGTGAGACAGTCAATATGGAAATCTGCATTTCAGGTGTTCTCTGGAAACAAATCCACTGCCCTTGAACCATTTCCGAATCTAACTGATCATATAGGGCTGACTAGCACTTCCTCCACAGTTTCAGTTTTCTCCTCTGAAGCCAGTAGTCGGTTTGAACTCCTGGCTTTTCAAATAGCAACACAACCCTTAAACCATGAGGTCACCAGAGCTCTAATTTCAGCTTTGTTCCATTTATTTAAAAATTTCAAAACTTGAGCTGATGTCTAAAATAAGCTCGTTCTATTCACAATTCACAATGTTATATGTAATAGTAAGCAGAACAAACGACTAAAACATAGTCTTTTTGGTGGCCATCAATGTTTCTTACTAAAAATACACTCCTACTTAGTTGTCCAAATACAGAATTTTCACCTTAAAGTTCATTCATTTAACACTGAACAGCTGCTGTATTCTATAGAAATGCTTATATTCAGGATTAATCCTTCAAGTTCCTTTTCAAAGCTTCATAGAATTTTAGTTTTAGAAACATACCCATTAGAACTTTAGTCAAACCAATTTTATGCATGTATCTCCTTCAAGCTCTGTCAAACTAAAATCTATTTTTTCTTTAAAAATACTCTGTGCCTTAGAAGATCCTTTCATAGTCAGACAGTATTATTGTTTTTGTTATCTGATTTTACCAAAACATTAGAAAAAAAATAACTAAAGGGTAAAATAGTTCCGTTTTACCTTTCAAATAGACTACAGAGTTTTATACACACACACACACACACACACACACACGTTCTCATAGGACTATTGCTTAAAGAAGAGTACTGAATGTACCATGGACTGCCAGGAAAACAAACAGATTCATCTTGGAGAGGATTAAACCAGGCTGCTCCTTGGAGGCAAGGATTCTGGGGCTTCGTCTGACATACTTTGGACATGTTGTAAGGAGGGACGGGTCCTTGGAGAGGGACATCATGCTTGGGAGGGTGGAGGGACAGCACAGGAGGGGAAGACCCTCTATGAGGTAGATTGATTTGGTGACTGGGGTAATCGGGATGGGTGTGTTGGAGGCAGTGCGGTTGGCGCAGGATAGAGCAGTGTTTAGGGCTGTTGTGCATAGGGTCGCTATGAGTCGAAAATGACTCGACGGCACATAACAACAACAACAACATTGTGCCTCTATTTAATTTCTCTTTTCTAAAAAAATATGTAATCATTTCTTCTATGAAATCGTTTCTTGATGATTCACTCACTGAATTAAATGAATAACAGTGAATGCTTCTTACGCTACAAGTGGTTTTGTGTTGTTTTTGGTGTTTTTTTTTCTCCCCAGAGGCTTAGGGTACACTGATAAATAAGCACAGCTTCTATATTCATAGTATTTAGAATCAACTGAAAGAAGATAGAAAACAAGCAATGAATAAATACATAAGCCAAGCTCTTGACAAATGCTGTGAAGTGATCTCTGAAGATGTTATGAGAGGAATATAAGAATGTAATTAAATAACAAATAGCCATGAAAAGTTCTGAGAGTAAGAAGTATGTTCTCGAGGGAGTACACAAAGACAGATGACAAACTGGGAACATTCATGACCCAGAAAAAGAAGCAATCTCTCTAGTATTTAACAACAACAACAGAGAGAGAGCTCAGTTGACCTAATGGACAGAAAGTGATGCTACCAAGTCACAAGTGGATGATTTTAATCTGTGTCCCTCAGGCCTGCTGTTAATTGTTTTGGTCTATCATTCTTCTAGGTGGTATCGCACTGGTCTGCCAATTTGTTGTACAGAGGTAACTCGTGGTTGCTATGATGGTGAACACTGTGATCCTGATGTGCCAAATGCGATACTGGTGACCCATGGTGGACAGTGTTTGGTGAAGCTCCCCAATAAAAGCAAGCTTGGAAGCAGGAGTGGCATCCACTTCCGAAATAGCTTGACTCTGGAAATCCTATGGACTTGGAGAAATGAAGAAAGTTATACAAGTGTTCTGGTCTTTCATTCATAGGGTTGCTATGAGTAGCCAGTGACTGAAGGGCATTTAACAACAACAAGAGTATAAGAACAGCTTTAAAAATTAAAACTCATCACTGATGGGTAAATATTTAATTTTTGTGTGTGTGTTGATGTGTGTGCTTCCACTCTGATACATTAACATATTAAGTCTAAGAGCTCTCTTTTGGATTCCTTGGGGTCTCCTCTATGATGCCTTTGAGCTGTGGTGTTGGAGAAGAACACTGAACATTCCATGGATGGCATATATCTTGGAGAGGGTGCAGTCAGAGTGCATTTTGGAGGCAAGGAAGGTGAGACTTCATCTCAAATACTTTGGACATGCTGCTAGGAGGGACTAGTCTTTGGACTGAGACGTGGTGCTTGGAAGAGTTGAGGGTTGGTGAAAGAGAGGAAGATCCTCAACCAGATTGTTTGACACAGACACTGCTACAATGGGCTCTAGTGTGTCACAAACTGTGAAGATGGCACAAGATAGGACAGAATTCAGATCCACTGTATATAATGTTGTTATGAGGTGTACTCAACTTGAGGGCACCTAACAAAACAACAACAAAAACAATATATTGCTAATGTTAGATAGATCATGACTTAAAGCAGAGAATACCAGGAGGGTGTCTTTTAGTGTTTTCTCAATTATGCAACTTCATTAGACTGTGAGGATCACAACAAATGATGACTAAAATTGAGAATAATGGGAATCTCAGAACACTTGATTGTGCTCATAAAAACCTATACCAAGAGCAAGAAGCTGTTGTCTGAGAAGAGTAAAGGAACACTGCATGGTTCAAAGTAAAGGAGTATATCAAGGATGTATCATGTATCCTTTTCCACACCTTTTCAATCTGTATGCTGAACTGATCATTCAAGAGCCTAGAGCTTTGTAAAAAAGAGTCATCAGGATGGAAGGAAGAGCTTTGTAAAAAAGAGTCATCAGGATGGAAGGAAGACTCTTCAGTAATAAGTATATGACACAACCTTTCTTGCTGAAACTGAGGAATTCTTGAAGTATTTGAAGCAGAAGATTAAGGATTGTAGCCTTCAGTATTGATTGCATCTGAAGATCAAAATAAAAAAATCCTCACCATTGAGTCAATAGGCAGCATCATGACAGGTGGACAAAGGATTCAAGTTGCTAAATATTTCATTTTTCTCAGATCCACGGTTAATGTCCTTAATGTCAACAATCAGGAAATCAAAAGATGAGTTGCACTGGAAAAATCTGCTTTCAAGGACATCTCCATAGGACTAAAGCAAAAATATCAGTCTAAAAATTTAAATAAGCCTGATCCAAACCATGGTCTCCTCAATTGCTTCTTATGTCTGAAAGCTAAAATAAGCCTGAACCAAGCCATGTATATGTACGGTAACATGTTACTGTGCACCCAATACCCTTGCCTGGAAGAAGACTTGAACTGGGTGGGAAACCACAGGACGATTCTTCGTGGGCAAATCTGCTGATCTTGGCCTGGTCTTGTTCTTTCTAGGTGTCTGTGCTGCTCAGAATAACGCTAGTGTGTCCCAGGCCCTTGTTAAAGCAAGGGTCTGAGAAGAAAGGCAAGAAAGCAGGATTGGAGGTGAAAGTAAAGACAGAAATATTATCCAGGACTCATCCTAGAGAGAAAGAGGGGTCACTCTCTAAAAATAAAGAAGTGAAGAAAGACCGTGTTCCACAAATGTTGTAGCTGAATAGAGCTGGATCTCTTCCTTGTTTGCATTTTCTTGTAGACTTGTGTTTGGTCCAATGGAGGATGTTGCGGAAGAGTTTAAAAACTGGTGGGTTGTTCTTACACTGTTCTATTGTTCTTGATATCCCTGGTCCCATGAGAACTTGGTGCCTAAAACACTAATCAAGCTGCTTTGAGGACATCAACTACTACACATGTCAGGATTGTGAGGCAACATTATTGCTTCCCTGCTTTTGACTGAGTAGGGCTTGATCTTCCTCACTTTATTTGACTTGTGCCTTCTACTGGCTCCTATGCTGACGTTTTGTGTTTCTTTTCTCATTGATATTTTATCTATCATCATTCTCACTCAGTTTTCCCTTATTTGGTCCAATTTAACCAATTGTGACCCTAAGAATATGACTCATATCCAATATATCTATGTATTCTGGCAAAGCTCTCTGGCTTTCTTTGCTTATTCTTAATCCTACATCTGGTTCATCTTCATCTGATATTTGAGTTTGGGAACTTCAGCCGAAGGCCTCTGGCTACCTTAGAATGTGTTAGTCTCTGCCTTCCTTAGCAACCAGGTTGCCCTTTGACTTGCCATCTGAACTTAAAGATCTTGGGTTAATTTACCCCAGAAGGTATGAGAGTCAGGAGAACCCTGCAGGCTGATAACTAAGCAATGGGCTTGGGATTCTCTAGAAAGGACAACCTTATGAGCCATTTCCTTCCCTCATTTTCTATAGACAACTCAGCACCAAAATAGAAGGAGAGGGAAAGAAGAAAGGAGTCAAGAAGACTCACTTTAATTGCGATTTTGGTGAAAGTTTACCCAAAAAAGTTTTTAATTCATTTATAAACATTTTCCTCCATATCTCAGCCATTCATCTGTAATGCATGTCCTGTCCCATATGTTAATTAGCATACACATAAAGACTAATCAGCCATTACTTTCACACTGTCATTTCATCCCTATTTTATTATGCAATGTTCATTATCTAGTTAGCCTTTTCCTCTTCTCTCCCCTACCTCCATTACCATCATATTTTTTTGTAACAGTGGTATTGTGCTATATTTTTCCTTTTGTTAATGAGTTTGTATTGCCTGAAAATCCACTTAATTCAGACCAACCTTCCCTTTTTCTAAACATCCACTCAATTCAGGATAACCTTCCCTTTTCCTATTTCAATACAGGAATTAGCTGACCATTCTTTTTCTACTCTTTCCCATTATAAATCTCACCATCTCCCTCTCCCTCTCTCACTTTCTCTCACTCACTCATTCTATTTTTATAACAATGGTCTCAAACAGAATATGTTCTTTTGCAACTGAGATATTTCACTCAACATAAAGTCTTTTAAAATCACTCATGTTGTGCAATGCTTTACAAGATCATCCTTTTTCAATGCCACATAATATTCCACTCCATGAAATTCATTTTTTGATGGGCACATGATCTGGTTCCATCCCTCTGCTATTGTAAATAATGATGCAATAAACATGGGTATGCATAACTTTGTGTCACAGCTCAGAGTTCTTTAAGGTATAGAATAGCTGGTTCAAATGGTATTATTGATTTTTAACTTTGTGAGGAAAGGTCAGACTGCCTTCATAATAATTGCATCATTTTACACTCTAACCAGCAGTGTATCAAAGTTATAATCTCTCTTCATCCTCACCAGCAATTGTTCTTTGCTGTTCTGTTTGTTGAACTATACTGATGTGAAATGATGCCAAACTCTTAATTTTTATTTTCCTCTCTCTAATAGTTACAGATTGTGAACTATTTTTATGGGTTTTTTGCCATATGAATATCTTTTTCAATTAAGTGGAATTCAGTTAATTGAGATTGGGTTGTTTGTTGAGGTGCTAAGATATATTCTACATTTTAGATATGAATCTCTTACCAGATATATCATTGACAAATGTAAGCATATCAGATATATAATTACTGAAATGTCATTTGGTAATATGTCATTACCAAATGTAATGGTGTGTGGGTCTTTCCCAGTATACGGGCTTTTTTCTCTAGTGGAAAAGGTTTTTTTGATGTACATGTTGTTGCTGTTGTTGTTGTTGTGTGCTCTCAAGTCCTGAGCCAATCTTATCATATCCAACACTCCTATTCCCATTACCCCAGTTACTGAGTCATTCCACCTCATAGACCTCTCCTGCGCTACCCCTTGGTGTGTCAGAGACAGTGAGGCTGGCACAGAATAGAGCAGGGTCTAGGGCTCTTGTACATCAGGCCGCTATGAGTTTAAGTGACTCAATAGCACATACCAACAAACAACAAGAACTATGAGTGTTGACTGATTTTTTTTTACTGTTGCTACTATGAATATTGATTGTGAATATAACTAAAATGAAATTATTTACCATGAATCTTCTCTCCGTCTATAATGGTGTCCACTGGTTCAATGGAGAGGATTTTTATTTTCTTGATATTGAGATGTAAATGATATTGAAGACTCTTGTCTTTGATCTTCTGCAGTAAGTGCTCCAAGTCTTCACTTTCTGCAACAAGGATGGGTCCTCTACATAACATAGGTTATTTCTGAGTCTTCCTCCAATCCTGATTTCACTCTTTTTCATGTAGTCTAGCTTTTAAACTGTTTTCTCAACATATGCATTGAATAGGTTTGTGGAATAACCTTGAGACACACTTTTCCTGGTTTTAAACTCTGCAGTGTTCCCTTGGAGTTTTGCTGCCATAAATCAAGTTAAACCAAACAAACTCACTGCCAATGAGCCAGTTCCGGCTCCTAGCGAGTCTCTATCTGGTCTCCAAGGCTGTAAGTCATAGGAGGAGGTTTTCATTCTTTTTCAACAGAGCAGCTGGTGGATTTGAACTACTAGCAACCCCATATGTTACACTGTATGCCACCCAGGCTCTAAATCAAATTATACTGCCACAAATCATGCTGCCCAGGGGCTATACGAAGCTGGAAGAACCAGCATTGAGCTTCCTCTAGAGAAATAAGGAGGAATGTATCTCTGCCAATACCTTTAATTCAAATTTCTAGAGCCGAATATTCAGAGAGAATCATTTTTTTTACTGGCTTAAAACCTAGCATTTGTAGTGCTTTGGAAAATAGCAATGTAAAAAATTATATAAAATAAAAATAAACTTCCTAGGTAAATTTTAGAAAATAATCACGAACTTGCTTTGCTAGTTAAAGTACAAATTGGTTGCAACTACTACTGAGCAGACTTTGGTGAATTTTTAGCAAAACCTCAAACATATATTTACCTTGTGGAAATGCCACTTAAGATACTTGATAAGAATCATGTACTGCACTTATGTGAACATATCCTGAAGATACACTTACCAAAAAAAGTCAATACAACATATACACAAAATTAGTGATTATGAGTTTTGTAGAGTGCAAAATCTTAAGGACTACATAAACACTTATTTATGGAAGACTGAGCTAAACCCAATATTCTTCACTCATATAGTAAAATATCCCCAAAAAACTATTGCTATCAAGTTGACACTGACTCACAGATAGGACTCTTATACCCTTCGAAACTCTCCCTTGGATTTCCAAGGACATAGATTGAATAGAAGGAGAATGCCCATCATTGTTCTTGAAGCTGCCGGTTATTCAGATAGATCTCCAGAGAGGTGCAGGCTTTGGGGTAAGAATACACACTGTCTCTGGACAGCACCACAGCGCTCCCTTTAGTGATGTGTAATCAAAACCATTTAAACCTCCACAAACTCATGAGAGGTATTTTGTAGCATGTGCTATTAAATTTAAAATAATGCAAGACGTATTGTGATAGGAAAGTCTCTCTCCAATGTACAACAACCTTAAACCCTGCTCTATCCTGTGCCAATCTCAGTCTCTGACACACCTACCCTGATTACCCCAGTCACTGAATCAATCCCCCTTACAGAGGGTTTTCTCTCCAAAGTTAGGGACCTCTCCAAAGTACTGAAGATCAATGGTGTCATTCTCGAGACTAAGGTGCGCCTGATACAGGCCATGGCCTTTGCAATCACTTGATATACATCAGAAAACTGGACAGTTACTAGGGTGGATAGAAGGAGTATTGATGTCTTTGAGCTGTGGTGTTGAAGAAGAGTATGGAATATACCCTGGACCACTAAGAAAATGGACAGGTTCATCCTGCAAAAGGTTAAATCGGGCTGCTCCTTGGAAGCAAGGATTCTGAAGCTTTGTCTGACATACTTTGGACATGTTGCAAGGAGGGACCAGTCCTTGAAGAAGGGTGTCATGCTTGGGAGGGTGGAGGGACAGTGCAGGAAGGAAAACTCTGTAAGGTGAATTGATTCAGTGACTGGGGTAATCAAGGTAGGTGTGTCAGAGACTGAGATTGGCACAGGATAGATCAGGGTTTAAGGTTGTTGTACATGTGGTCACTATGAATCATAGGTGACTCAAGGGCACATAACAACAACAACAAGTAGATAATATAGTGTATTATGTGCTGCACTTTGTTTGAAGTAGAAAGGAAGAAGCTGTACATCCCTGTGTTTGCATGTGTGTGCATGATGTTTTCCATTATTTTTGCAACAACGAAATATAGAAAGTCTGAAAACTCTTACAAGTCTGTAGAGAAAAAAGGTCAAAGTGGCCAAGAATGTGTTCTTATTGTTGTTGTTAGGTGCCATCAATTTGAGTAACTCATAGTGACCCTGTGAACAAAAGACCTGAGCCCTGTTCAATCCTACACCATCCTCACACTTCCTGACACACAAGAGCCCACTGCAGCAGCCACCATGTCAGTCCACTTGGGTGAAAATCTTCCTCTCCTTCACCAACCCTCCACTCTTCCCAGCATCATGTCTTTTTCCAAGAAATAGCCTCTCCTAGCAATATGCCCAAAGTATGTGACATGAAGCCTCATCATTCTTGTCTCCAAAGAATACTCAGGCTGCACCGCTCCAAAACCCATCTGCTTTTCTTTTGGCTGTCCATAAGCTGTTCAGTGCTCTTCTCCAACACCACCGCTCAAAGGTGTCAATTCTTCTCCTGTTATTTTTATTCATTGTCCAGCTCTCATATACATAGCATGTGTTCTCAAAACTATGGTTTGAATCAGACAAACCTTAGTCCTCAAAGTGGCATTGCTACTCTTCATTAATTCGGAGAGGTCTCTAACTGAATATGCTCTACACAATCAAAGCTCGGGAACCAAATGTATTAGACCAAAGCAGACTGTTTCGTATTTTAGATGCATGAGTAATGTCTTGAACAATGGAAAGGAATTAGAACCACCTATCAATTTTGGAACCTTCAAGATCCTCTTATTGACCCCAACTCCAACCTGGAATCATACCCAGAACATGTGTGACATAATATTTTTTCTCCATTTTCCTTTCAGAGACATGACTTTTCTCACTCTCTAAGGTGTATTTTTTCTAATAAAATTGTCTTTACTTTCATCTTCACTTTTATCTCTTCATCTTTCCTCTCAGTCACATACTCTAACAAGGGTTTATCTCATCCCAAGATTCTTTTGAGCAGGACAAACAACCTAAAAAAGCCTGGACTAGGAATGGATTAAAGTTCAACATCAGTAAGACAACCTTGGAAGCAGGAGTGGCATCCACTTCCAAAATAGCTCGCCTCAGGAAACACTACAAACCTGGAGAAAGGATGAATGTTATACAAGTGTTCAGGTCTTTAGTTCATAGGGTGGCTCTGAATTGCCTATGACTCAATGGCACTTAACAACAACACAACATTAGTCTGAGAAGCTAAGCAATTCAATTAGTTGAACCTACATGTACAACAGAAATTCATGCATAGGTACGTTGTTTAAAATGTTAGATAGAATAAGCAAAAACCCAAGTCTGCTTCTGTCTGGATTCCAACTCTACAGAGCAGAGTGGAACTGCCCTGTCTGTTTCCAACGCTATAAACCTCTTCAGAAGCCAAAAGCCATGTATTTCTCCTATAGATTGCATGGTGTGTTTGAAACTCTAATCTTTGTGTTAACATTCTGTGCTAAGTGATGTTCAGAAGTAAGTGCTTTGAGTCCTTTGTTTTCAGCAAAGTTGTGTTACTTGCATAAGTAGGTTGTTATGACTCTTTGTCCAGCTCTGATGAGTAGTCTTCTTAAAGCCCTGCAGGCTGTAATGCCTTACAGCATTTTTCTGGCCAGGAGCAGCTGATGGGTTCTAACAATCAACTTCTCTTCTAGCAGTAAAGTGATTCAGGCTCCTCTGAGTCTCTCTTCTCTCTCTTCTCTCCTCTTTTTCTCTTCCTCTCTCTCTTCCTCTCTCTCTCCCTCTCTCCCCCCTCTCCCCCTCTCTCCTCTCTCGCATTATTGTTCTATCAGAATTGACTCATACATGCAGCATTGAATTACAATGTATTTTTTCCCTTGAGATGGTTCAGATCCGGAAATCAATGGTCAGCTAAAGCAGGCATTTCAAGAGCACATCTTAAATGAGAAGCATAGGCATCTCCAGGTGTTCCACCTTTACTTCCTTTGATTCTGCACGAGCTTTCACATGCCATGCAAGTGTTTCCTGTGTGACTTTCTAGAGGGGCAATCATTTTGAAAGGATATATCTATAATGACCTTACCTGGGAAGGCCCTCTTAAAGCCACATGCACATGTTGCTGAATCGTGCGTACTCCTGGCCATCCTCATCATCTGCGCGTGCTTCTGACAAGACCCAGTGGCATCTATTTTGCAAGAACAAGCTACGCATGTGCGTGGGCCTAATCCTTCCCACCTGCGCCAATCTGAAATGACTCCTCCTTTCATAAGTATACATAAATATCTTGTCCTTTTGACGTTTCTTGTTGTCGTGTACCTTTGAGTATGAGTCTGAACTGACCGACAGCTGATCCTCCAATGAGTTTTCAGAGGGAGTAAATTATGTGGGAGGCAATTGCCCATCAATAACACCTCCTTTCGAAACAAGAAGAATTCTTGCCTTTTATAGGTGTGTTGGAGAAGAGTACTGAACGTCTCATGAACTATCAAAATAAGAAACAAATATATCTTGGAGCGAGTATAACCCTTACAACTCTAAGGGTACCTCTTACAGTCCAGTTTGGCAAAACTTAGTCTCACGTACTTTGGCTATGATGCTAGAAGCATGTCCTTGGAAAAAGACTTCATGCTTGGAAAGGTGGAGAGTTACTCAAAGAGAGGAAGATGTCCAACAAGATGGATTAATACAGTGACTTGAGCAATGTGCTCAAGTATGTCAGAGATGATGAGGACGGCACAGGATGAGACAAGATACAAATCCATCCTATTATTCACAAGGCTTGCTGTGGGCCATATTAATCTTGGCATTGTTCATAGGGTCACTCTGAGTCATAGCTGACTGAAGAGCACAAAACAACAAAGACACCACAACATAAATAAGTATGATATCCTTTCCCCACGTCTAGCCAATAAAAGAATCCTGCCCACCATTATTAGATGATTATGGGCTGGCCGTGCCCCAGCCCTCCATATGCCGCCTTTTGCTAAAGTTGTCTCCAATCAATCAATCTTTGCTTGCATAGAAAAAAGCGGACTTCTGTTCAGCTGTTTTTACTTAACATAAGGAGGAACTCAAATTTAAGGAATGCGCTGGAAACCTTTTCCTGGCGAGTAGTCTGACCACAACAGTGTCTAGCAGTAAGGACTACCTTACTCCCTTGACTAAGCATCAGCCATTGCTATGGAGTCAGAGCTGACTCAGAGCTGAATATCCAGGAGGCTTTCTGAAGCTGTAGACTGTAATAGAGAAGATTCACCATCTTTTTGCCTGTGGGTCCCAGCTGGAAGAGAAATCCCATCTTTGAGTGCCCTATGGACTACCTTACCAGAGTTACTAATAGTAAAATAAGGTAAGCATGAGCAAATATAAGCCAGTGTAATATAAATACACAATATGTTTGAATTGCAAGATATTGAAATGGAGTGGGAAAATAAGCCCATTAAGTTCCTAGCTAGGTTCCCCATGACATTTAATCCATTATAGTTTTTTTTTCATAAATTGAATATATAAAGTGATATGAGCACCTAGACGCAATTTACAAATAAATTCAACCATCATGCTCCCAAGCCAAAGGTGTGTGACTCTACTCCGCAGCCCCCAAGACTGCCTTTAATTATTTCGGGTGAAACATTCTTCTGGGTCCTATAGCCCTGGTCTGTCTACTTGCTGTGGAGAAGTAACTCATGGTTGCTGTGAAGTTGAACACTGTGACACTGATGAGTCAAATGTGAGAATGGTTACCCATGGCGGACAATGTTTGGTGGAGCTCCCTGATTAAAACAAGCTTGGAAGCAGGAGTGGCATCCACCTCCGTAATAGCTTGCCTCTGTAAAACCTATGAAACTGGAGAAAGGACAAAATTTATACAGATGTCCAGGTCTTTTGTCCATAAGGTTGCTATGAGTCGCCTACAACTCGACGACACTTATCAACAACAACATTTGAGGGATGTATTCTCATGCTGTTTATCCTTTTACAAAGGACTAGCAAAGAACAACAAAGAGGATGTTGCATAGAGGTTCTGAGATACATGATGTGGTGTACTGAATTAAGTACTATGGTCCTTCCAGCAATAGCCTTCTGCTTTGGCATTTATTATAAATGTTAGCCTTTTTTGTCTACAATCTGACTCTGAAGAGAGTTAAATGTTGTATTAATGAAGTAGAATTGTTATCATTAGGTGCCTGTAAGTCAATTATAATCCATAATGACCTTATTATAACAGATCAAAAGCCTGTCCCATTTTGTTCCATCTTCACAACATCCCATGTGTATCGTACTCATGCTCATTCCTGTAGTTACCATGTTAATCCAACCTCTTGAGAGCCTTTCTCCCCTTTATTAATCCTTTGATTTTTTTTCAGTCCTTGTATCTTTGTCCAATCACTGATGCCTCCTAAAAACATACCCAAAATACATGAGACCAAGTTTCACCATTCTTCCCTCCAAGGAAAACCCTGGTTGAAATTCCTCCAAGACATACTTGCTTGTTCTTTTGTTAATCCACAGTATAGTCACTCAAAGAGCCCAGGTGACCTAGTGGTAAAGATCTACACTGACAACCAACTCAAAGTTATGTGGTATGCATCTCCTCACCGGCTGCTCCATAGGAGAAAGATGGACAATCTGCTCTGTGTGATTTACTGCCTCTGCTAAACCACTGCAG
>NW_006399779.1:19227464-19234720 GCF_000299155.1 Elephantulus edwardii
TATAATCCACTCTACAACCCTCATTGCATACTCCTACGATAAAAATAATGCCACTCACTCACTCACTACTTTTAACCAAAATACAGATGCTGGTTTAGATTTTCTTTATTCATTTTTCAATTTTTATATGTTTCAAGCGATTGAAAATACCATGGGTAAAATATGTCTTTAATTTGAAATTTTGGCTTTTTAGTCATTTAAAGAGGTCCTCCACAGTTGCTGCTGTTGTTGTTTGGTGTCATTGAGTAGAGCATGACTCATAGTGACCCTATGATCAAAAGATCTGAACTCTGTTCTATCCTACACCATCTTCACATTTCCTGACACACAAAAGCCCACTGTAACAGTTACTATATGAATCCACCTGGTTGAGGTTCTTCCTCTCCTTTGCCAACCCTCCACACTTCCCAATATCATATCCTTCTACAAAGAATAGCACCCCTTAGCAACATATCCAAAGTGTGTGAGGCAAAGCCTCATTGTTCTTGCTTCCAGAGAGCACTCCAGCTGCACCATCTCCAACACATATCTCTTCATTCTCTTGGCTGTCCATGAGATCTTCAGTGCTTTTCTCCAACAGCAGGGATCAAAGGCGTTAGCTATTTTTCTATCCTTCTTATTCATTGGCCAGGTCTTGGATGCGTAGCTAGGAATCAGAAAGACTATGCCTGAATTAGACACACCTTAGTCCTTAAACTGGCATCATTGCTCCTCAATAATTTGGAAAGGTCCCTAACTGCAGATGTTCCTAGTACAATGTGTGTTCTTATTTTCTGACTGCTCATACCAAGGATGATAATTGTGGATCCAAGTAAGATGAAGCTATTATCAGTTTCAATCTCCTCTCCATGCACCATGATGCTGCCTACTGGTCCTGTGTAAGTATCTTTGTCTTCCTGACATTGAGATACAATCCATACCAAAGGTTTCATCCCTTGATCTTCTGCAACAAGTGCTTCAAGACCTCCTCACTTTCAGCAAGTAAGAAGAGTCATCTGCATAACACAGGTTATTAATGAGTCTCCCTCTAATTCTGATGCTACACTCCTCTTCATAGAATTCTCCTTCATGGATAATTTGCTCAGCATACCAATTGAATAGGTATATACAGAGAATATAACCCTGACACACTCCCGGATTCCAAACCATACAGTGTACCCCTTCTCTGTTCTCAAATCAGCCTCCTGGTCCAGGTATAGGTCTGCATGAGCACAATCAAGTGCTCTGAGATTCCCATTCTTCTCAATATCAGCCACAAATTATCATGATCCACACAGTTAAATACCTTTCCATAGTCAATAAAGCACAAATAGACATTATTCTGATATTCTTTACTTTCAGCCAAGATCCATCTAACATCAGCAATGATATATCCTGTGCCACGGCCTCTTCTAAGTCTTTCTTGAACTTCTGGAAGTTCCTTATCTATGTTCTGTTCCAGCCATTTTGGATTGATCTTCAGCAGTATTTTGCTTGCATGTGCTATCATTGATACTGTTGGATAATGTCTACATTCAATTGGATCACCTTTTTTGGGAATGGAAACAAATATGAACATCTTCCAATCCATTGGCCAGACAGCTGTCCTCCAAATTTCCTGGCAGAGATTTGTGAGTGCATCCAAGGATTCATCTGTTAATTGAAACAAGTCACTTAGTATCCATCAATTCCTAGGGCCTTATTTTTTGCTAATGCCTTCAGTGCAACTTTTACTTCCTCCTTCATTACCATTCATATGGTACTTTCTGAAATTTTTCACTGTTAATCAATTCTTTCTGGTACAGTGACTGTGTATTCCCTCCATCATCTTTTGATGCTTTCTGAGTCATTCAATATATTGCCCATAGCATCTTTCAATATTGTGACATGAGGCTTAAATTTGTTTTTCAGTTCTTTCGGCTTGAGAAATGCAGAGTGAGATTTTCACATTTTATTGTCCAATTCCATATCTCTGCACAGTCCATTATAATACTTTGCTTTCCAGCTCCTTCTGAGCTGCCCTTTGATATTGTCTGATCAGCTCTTTCACTCCGACGTGTTTTCCTTTAAAGTTGGCTTCTCAGTGCTCCAGTGCTCCAGTTTAATGTTTTGAGTCTCTTCTGACATCCATTTCAATTTCTTTCTTTCTCCTTTTTAGCACAACTTTTGATTTTGTGACTACTGCTTCCATAAATCTTTATAGCTGGAGACTATCTTTTCCCTAATGAATAGTTTATGGATTTAAACACACAATGTCACCAGAGTGTTAGGAAAAAGTGTGATCCAGAAATGATAAGAAATGACCATGAGAAGTCTTTGCAACATACTAAGGGATTTAGTAAGTTAAAAGTTAGTACGGGAATGTAGTAACTTGGTTCTGATGCACTCAAACCTGTATTGGATTTCTGAGACTGTTATTCTTTTTGGGAGGAGATTGACTATCTTCCTTCTTTTGGGAGGAAAGTGGCTAGTGTATCCAAAGCTGACATTTCAATTAGAAACCAAATGCATTATGCACCATTCCACCAAGGCTTAAAAAAAAAATCCAATAAGGGAAACTGACCTTATAATTTAATTATAACGAGTGAATATGCTAAAAATAATCATTGGAGGAAGTTTAAAAAAAATCCTCAAAGAAGTTTTCTCCAGAACATTAGGAGCTGTATAGGGATTAAAAAAACAAACAAACAAAAAAAAAAAACCCACACACACAAAAAAAACACAAAAACAAAAAAAACACACCAAATCACTAAAACAATTCACATTACTGAGCTTTTATTAATTACCAAGCATTAGCTTAAGTGCTTAATCTCCACTATTAATTCACTAATCATCAGAACTATTTTATGAGATAGGCATTATGATTCCTATTTTACACATAAACACAATCACAAGGGTATTGTACTTTGATCAAAGATCGGCAGCTGCTTTTGTTTTTAAGCAGCCATGGTTTTAAGGCATTTTGACTCTGGAATCCTGGATGTGGTAAGAACTGGTGTCTTGGAAAAGGTATGTCCTGGATCAGAAGAGGAATTCTCCCATGGTGAAGATGAGTAAGGTTAAAATGGAAAAGTATGTGGCACTCAGGTGCTAGCACTCGAGCACTTAAAATTCTTAAGGTTAACAATTTTGCGTTTTACATACATACAACTGCTGTGACATTTTACATTTAACTTCCATTGTCTTGGAGTTTTCGAGGGAAGCTCCGTTAGACAACCCTTTATCAGGTAACTGAGAAAAAGTGGATATAAGGTGACCAAATAGACACTAAGATAGCTGAGGAGCTCTGAAGTGCAAACACAGGGCAGAAGAGAGAGGAGAGCAGGAGTCATACCAGATGGAGATAAAGAGAGGAGAATACTAAAACGAGGGCAGGCGAGGCATGGATTGCTGCCTTTTATACTCTTTGCACTCCCATTGAACTTCATTTCTGACATTTACGTTCTGCTCACTCCATCCCCGTGAAACCAGGACTAACTCTACTTAATTAGAAAAGAAGCCTAACTAAGCACAGGCTTTTATTTTTCCTAAATGGGAAAGGGGATGCCATAGATAATTGTTTTGTCATCAAGGAAAGATCAAATTGCTGACCCACTAATTATATTGGGCAAACTAACAACGGATCTCACTGATGGCCTTCCTAATTCTGGAGTTCAGAAATCAAATTAAAATGGGAGATATTATGCTTATGGACTAATTTGCACAGAGTTCATTATATTGGAGGCTTACAAAAGAGCTTTGTGACTAATTACTTTTCATTGTCAACTTCCTCAATATTAAAGCTGATATCATCTATCTAAATGATATCAAATCAGATCAATGTCAAATCAATGATCTGACAGAACCAAGAGTGAATTTAATACTTATTTGAGCGTAGACAAGTATGCAGGCAGTATTCTGTAAAGTGGATGGATGAATGGATAGATGGATAGACAGACAGACATAAATCATAGTCTTCAGTGACATTTCATTTTATTGTGCAAATGCCATGATATACAGGTCACTCTAAGCAGAGTAATACAATACTTTCTTTACTAAAAATTGTAAATTATTTTAAGTACTTCATACATTTCATGCCATTCTAATATAAAAACAATAAAGCTAAATAAGAACTAATTTGAAATAGAATTTGTTTCTATGGCTAACTATTTTATAGTTTGAGTTATACATTCAGGAGATTAATTACTTGAGCTACACCTTTAAGAGATTAGATTAGGAGGTTACACAGAAAAAATACCAGTCATTACAGGAAATAGTCTCCCTTTTTCCTGTCTTCACAATTATGTCTGTTGCTGCTTGTTGTTGCTGTTAGGTGTCTTCAAGTTTGTTCCGACTCATTATGACCCTAAACACCTATAGTGTTATATTCAAATGTCAACTCAAATCTCATTTTCTAGAGTAAGTTCCCACTCATAGAGATGCCCCCTCCCCAGTCAAGCTTCTAACACTGTAAATCATAACAGGAGACTATTTTCTGCAGAGCTCTCACTATGAATTAAAACCACTGCAGATAGGTGATCTTTGGGTCAGCACTGTGGTCCCTGCAGACCACAAAGGCAGAGTTTCTCAATCAATTGTTGAAAGCTTCAAAATCAATTTGCACGCTGAACTTTCTCTGAAGACTAAGTGTGCCTGATTTGGGCCATGCTTTTTCTCAATCATTTGCTATACGTCTGAGAGCTAGGCAATGAATAAGCATGAAAGAGAAGAATTTATACCTTTGAGTTATGGTGTTATCCCATGGACTGAAAAAACAAAACAACAACAACAACAAAAAACAGAACAAAACCCTTCAAGTATATCTTGAAGAGGATGCAGCCAGAGTGTCCCTTGGAAGTTAAGTACTAAATAACTCACATATATTGGATGTGTTGCTAGGAAAGACTATTCCTTGGAAAAGAATATCATGCTTAGAAAGGTGGAAGTTCAGAGAAAGAGAGGAAGACCTTCAATGAGATAGATTGATACAGTAACTGCAGCAATGGGTTCAAGTGTGTCAGAGGTGATGTGTAGCACAGGATAAGATAGAGTTCAGATCTGTTGGTTATAGGGTCACCAGGAGTTCTACTCAATTCCGTAGGGTGGAGGGACAGCACAGGAAGGGAAGACCCTCTATGAGGTGGATTGATTCAGTGACTGGGGCAATCGGGATGGGTGTATCGGAGACGGTGCAATTGACACAGGACAGAGCAGAGTTAGGGCTCTTGTACACGAGTCCCAAGCGACTAGATGGCACATAACAACAACTGTCTCTGAATTGCAGCATAATTTCATTTATTCTGGACACTGTTACAATAATCCTGGAACAATGTGTAATTTTAGTTCCCTCAGTTTGGTCAGGATAAATCTTGAATGGGTTTTAGTTAACCTCTTACCATTGCAACTTTCACAACACTTTGTTACAAGTCTACAGACCATGTCCATAGAAGTCAACCAACTTGTTTTGCACTGACTTCACCTGATCTTTATCCCTCTTCCTTACCCGAGATGCTCATTTATGCCAACACCTTTGGACAAATCTTCAACTACCTACTATGCCACCATCATTCATAGAAGGAAATGAAAATACCAGAGAGACACCATGGCTCTTCAGTACTTTGGAGAGGTCCCTAACAGTAGACTTTCTAATCACAATATGTCTTTTAATTTCCTGGCTGCTGGTGCCAAGAGTGTTGACTGTGGAGCCAAGCAAATTAAAGTTGTGAACAATCTCAATCTCTTCACCATCCATCCTGATGCTGCCATTTGGTCCAGTGGTGAGGATCTTTGTCTTCTTGACATTAAGCCTTAATCCATATTGAAGGCTGCAGTCCTTGACCCTCTGCAGCAGGCACTTCAGGTCCTCCTCAGTTTCAGCAATCTGCATTATGCAGATGCCACAACCCTTCAATTATACACTACTATAATCTTGATCTATTAATACACAAAAGAGCATTCTTATTGACCTTGTGTGAGTTATTTTCTGGATTCGGGCTAGTTCTTGATATGCTGAAAGAGTTTAGAAAATTCTCTATTTCTTCTCAAATCCTGGATTGCATGTTATTCATTTACTGCAAGAATCCTTTTTTTAAACCTAGTAACTAGTTAATTGCAGCAATTCCATATTACTCTTGCCATTTTCTCAATAAAACTCTTTTTACCCTGCCTTCCCTATTTTTATTACACTTAGTGATGTGCGTGTTTTGTAGACCGACTGAATAGAAGCACATGTAGAAAAATTGGAAAGTAAAAAGACACATGACTACCATCAAGAATATGTTAGATCTTATTCCCCACTTCTCCTCTCCAAGAATGTTCCTCTTTGTAGTCTTCTGATTTGCTTTGTGCATCAGGAGGCTGGCATCTAAAGACTGCTTTCCTCACAACTCTTTCTTTGTCAAATTATTTTCAATATTGGCACATAGCAGAGGATGAAAGCAGGAAGTGCACACATCTTCCCTACTTCCCTGTGATTTGATCAGAAACTGTATTTCTCCCAATCATATCTCTAGTCTTCCAGTAATCTTCCTTGGCTCCAAATATAGAGGAATGAATTTCCACTGAGATAACTGGTATCTTAATGGCAGTCTTTGGATTTCTGAACTCGGTTCACTCTACTCTAAATAGTCCTTCATCTGAAGTACTCTCAAGTTAAATCTTTACTAATTGTACACCTTTATTACTCTGAAACTCTTAAGGATATACATTTTTACATTACTAATTAAAATACATAATTTGGTTTTCAATATTTTTGAATGCTTACTCTGTTTCCCACAGCTCATCTGGTCTTTGATCACTAGTGTCCTATGTTTCAGACATATTTTTCAGGTGATTTTTAAATTGAAGTGGAATACACTCAAGGTAGTTTTTTAGTAATTATAAACTTGTTTCATTTTCTTCAGCTTCAACTAGAACTTGCACATGAATAATTGATGACCTATTCCACAGTCAGCACCTGGTCCGGTTCTGATTGCTGATGTTCAGCTTCTCTAGAAATTCCTTCTATAGGCTTCAATCTGATTCCTGTGCGGTCCATCAGATGAGGTTCAAGTGGTTAGTCACCTTTTGCGTTTTTTTTTTTCTTTTAAAGTATGCTTGCAATGAATCTTTATTCATTATTTGTACATCATTTACTCATTGATTGTGTAAAATTTAATCCTGTGATCTCCACACCAATTTCTTCCACCAAGTCTATAATTTCTGATTATGAGTCTTTCTTTATTGTTCACAACTTTTACATCCCATCACTAATTATTATGAATGTCTCTTGATTGCATGTTTGTCAATTTCTTTTTTTT
>NW_006399779.1:19238091-19265867 GCF_000299155.1 Elephantulus edwardii
AAGAAAACATCTATTTGGAGATTAAAACTAGCATCCTGGCCCATCCTCACCCTTCTACCCCCAACCCTCACCTCCTTGTACCCCCAATATGTTTTTCCAAAAAAAAAAATTATTAAAAAAAGAAAAATTTAAAATAGCAATAAAAATATATGTGTAGTTACATAGGTAAATGTGTCACAAATGTGTGCATAAAGACATATGTTTTTAAATGTATACGCAAGTCGTAGTGAGTTTGTAGACACACATATGTCTAATATTGGTATGTGCTACATACAATATCTGTTTAGCAAAGTAAGAGAACTTTGGTGCCATTAGTCTGGGGAGGTCGCCCTCCTGATCCCAAAGGTTGTGTCTCCCTATTGATTCTAATCAACCAGTTGTTCTGACAGAGAAAGTTGGGAAATCTCCCCCCATGAAATTTACAGCCTCAGAACCCAAATATGGGCCAGCTATGAGTTGTTTCTGACTCAGTGGCAATGACATGAGTGAGTTAATAACAAAGCATGAAGAGAGCACAATTACAAAGACTTCTTAGACATATCCACACAATGTTTGGGGAAGGTGTTTTGGGTTAAAGGTGTTGGACCATAGTCCAGGTGATCATTTAGAAGATGGACACAGCATAATGTTCTAAATTCTGGTAAGCAGACTCTAGGATTTTAAAAGCTGTCAAACTCAAATACTCACATTAATTGTCATCATGTTAGAACAGACTTATCGATGACCTTCCATGGAGTTTTCAGAGACTGTAAATTATGTGGGAGGAGAGTGTTTCTCTTTCTCTCATCGAGTAGTAAGTCACTTCTAACAGCCTACCTATAGTTTAGCAGCATAACTCCTCGCTGACTAGCCATGGGGCTTCCTAAAAGCTTTCAAGCATATATTTAATACATTATTTCTGATCTCCATCATCTGGATTTAAAAAGCAAAACAGCAAAGGAAACCAAAAATTCAAAGAAGAAACTTGGTTTTGTTTTGCACATTATGAAAATTGTATCTAAACAATTTGTATCAAAACTGTTAAAAGCCAACAAAAAAATTAAAAATAAGTGATGGATGGATGGATGGATGAATAGAAGATGATGGTGAAGAGACTGTAACCTTCCAAAACTGATCACCTCTCACTGAAAGAATGATGTATGAATTGAGTTAAGGGAGAAGAAATGGGATTTGTAAAGTAAGAGCATATCTTGCAAAAGAAATGATTGAAATGAGCTGTAATTGAAAAGGAGTTGTCAAGGGTGATGGTCAAGAGATAGTCACCCCCTGAGCAGAAAAAAGAGAGATTTTCATTTACTAAAATGAAAGGACTGTTGAAAGAGTATGTTTTGTTAGGATAAAATTGAGGTTTGGGTATAGACTTAGCTAATGAGTTGCTATAGCATCTAAGTACTGATGTAAGCAAATGAAAACACGATTTGTCGATTCAGATGAGTATACAAGCATATATATTACATATACAAGGCTGAAGACCTAAAATGTTTCTGTAAAACTCTAAGTTAATATACAGTGAATGTAGCAAAGATAAATCAATCGATGTACCTTCTTCTCATAGCTATGTCATTTTAGTAGCAAATGTACATATAGTGAAGCATTTACAATTTATAAAAGAAATACCACGGAATTCATCACAGTTCATAAGAGTATCCTTAGGAATTGGCATAGCTCATTTAGATTCAGTATGAATTCTTTTTCTAAAGTACAGTTCATACAAACATGTAAACTATGTTTTAAGGTTATTTTCTATTTTTATACTGATTAATCTTTGTACATCCCATCTTAGTTACTAAAGAATATTAAAAGTATATAAGAATCAAAATTCTTCCATGATGTATTTTACTTCATGTTTTGTCAGGTCCATATATTAAATACACATGCAATATGGCAATTGTCAATTAAACTAACACAATATAAGAATCTGCATAAACAATTGTATATATGATGCGATGGGGTGTTACGAAGTAAGGGAGATTAGATGCTTAAGTGGAATGAGCAAAAAAGAGCAAATATTCACTCCTAAATCATGATTCAACTAAAATGCCATCCACCATTTAGTTATGAGAGACAGAGAGCTCGTGTGAGCGCGAGTGTGCGCGTGCGCGTGAGAGCTCTAACTAGTTTTCCGAATAATTACACTTATGGAGAATCAGGCCTCCGGGATCTAATTTCATTCCCAGCTACGACCTTTACCTAAGCATTTATTTTTTTAGTCTTTCTCCACTCTCATCTTTCTTCAGTGTTTTAAGTATCAGATTAGTGGAAAGTCAATCTAACTGGTTAGTTTAACTAAGCATAATTGAGTGTTGTCTAGCTAGAGCGTGTACTTGATTGTTTGTGATAACCTATACAATTTAAACTTTTGAAACTACAATAATGATGTACTAACAAGAGATCCATTCTGGGCCCGCCCATGCTGCTGAACCTGGCTGGCACCAGCCTGTGGCATGGCTACCTGCCGTGATGCCCATAAAGATCTGCTCTGGGCCTATCCTTGGAGGCAAGGAAGGTGAGGCTTCAGCTCACATGTTGCTAGGTACATTGTAAGAAGAGGCCATTCCTTGGAAAAAGATATCATGCATGAAAACTGAAAGGTTAGTGAAAGAGAGAAAGACTCCCAGTGAGAATTGACAAGGTGACTGCCATAATGAGAGATGATGAAGATGACACAGGCTTGGGCTTGGACAGGATTTAGATCTGTGGTTCATAAGGTTGCTATGAATCATACTCAACCCAACAGCATCTAAAAACAAACAAGAGAGCAGAACCTGCACTAAGATCAATAGTGCTGGTGGTTTGTAGCAGACTGTGGTCAGAATCAAGAGACAGGGAGTAGGGAAATGAAGTATTGAAGTAAAATTCAACATGTAGGTAGATTATAAAGGACAGGGCTGTAGTTAACAAGGTTTAGATACTGTCAGGACTTCAGAGAAGCTAAAATAATTATGAAAAAAAATGAGCTAAGGATTGGGCTATTTAAGTCTTAGTTTGTAACTTGGATCAGAAGAAGACACGGCTACATTGCTGCTTTTGAGTCGACTGAGACTCATAGTGACACAAGAAAACAGTAAATATAAACCCTGACCTATCTGTACCACTCTCATCATCTCTGATGGACAATACATCAGTCCATCTTGTTAAGGCTTTTCCTATCTTATGCTCGCCCCTCACCTCTGTAAGCATGATGTCCATTTCCAAGGACATATTCCTCCTAACAATACTCTCAAAGGACGTGAGATGAAGCGTCACTGATTTTACCTTTTAAGGAGCACCCTAGCTGCACGTTCTGGAAGACATTTGTTGGCTCTTTTGTCAGTCTGTAGGGTATTCAGTTCTTGTCTCCAACCCTTCTTATTGTTGTGTGCCAGCAACTCAGAACCAACCCATGGCTGGCCCTCCAGTATGTTTTCAGAGGCAGTTTAGTCACTTGGGAGAAGATTGCCCCTTCTTCTGCTGCTGAGCAGGTCGATGTGAATTGCTTGCCTTTGGGATTGCAGTGCAGCTTCTCACCACTAGGCTGTCAGAGCTCTCTCCCACCCCTCCAGGTAAGCTAAAAAAAAAACAAAAACAAAACAAAACAAAACAAAAAAAACCACAAAAACACAGAGAGAGAAATAGACCAGACTCAAGTTTGTTTTTAATAAAAAAGATGGGAAGAGATTTTGACCAACAGGAGCAGCCCCTCTGACCATATATTCCTCGCCCCCAACCCCCAGGTGTAGTCCCTGCAAGGAGGCTACAGCCTCAGGTGACCAGGCTATGAGAGTCCCCAAAGCTCTCATTGCTCTTTCTTAGGCTTAAAGCTGCAAATGAAATAAAATATAGTCATTCTTTGGGTCATAGAAATTCGCAGTAAACCAGAAATCATGTATTTATTTTACAAGTCTTTCAGCATCTGGCCATGCCCAACAAAAATCAGAATTTTGTCCAAAGTCAATTCAACAGTTCCAATGTTATCCCAGACCCCTGTTTGGGTTCAAATCCAGACAGAAAGGTCTGTAAATATAGGCATTCACTGATAAGCCTACAAACTGACAAGGTGTCAAGTTGAAAGGCATTGATTCATTGCTTCAGGGAAACTCATATATTATAAATAGAGCTTTGGGTCTGTCATGATGCCCAGTTAGAAGAGAAGTCATATAGCTCTCATCTTGCAATTATTAAGTAATAATCAAACTATTTGAGAATAGGAGGAAGGGAAGTGAAACGGTGATACCATAAGCTTTCCAAGTGGCTGAAATCAGAGTGGTTAAGGATAAAGGAAGAGTACACTTTAAGGTAAGTGATGGAAAACAAGGATAATCATCTTAGCTCAATTCAGCTCTAACTTAGTTTGGCTCAGAATTAGCCAGTTTTGCAATATTGTACAATTATCAGGCAGGTCACTGAAAGGTGAATAGTTCAATATCAGATAAGAATAGTAGGTGTTGGGTATCCAGTCACCATTATCTGCTACACAGTATGTCTTATTCTATTGGTGCACATTTAGCAAAGTTAAACTACTAACAATAATATACTTTCCTTTATAACAGACAAAATTTTCTGCCAACACAAAAAGCATTTGCTTATTGATTTGAAGAATGCATTCACATGTCAAACTCCCCTCTTTTTCTCTGTTCCGTTTTCATAGTGTTATCTATAAATCCAAATATAGATAATCCTATATGTCAGATCCCAAATGCAATTTAAAAATCTCAATACATAAAGTCTTTTTTTTCCATTATGAATAGACGCATTGCCTATTCATTATCCCTTCCAAGTCCCATATTAGCTTCCACCAGACATGTATATTTCAAATAAAGCAAAAGCAAAGTGCTAGACGATCATCTGCAGAGAGGATGAGCAAGCGCATTTCTGATTCATTTGCCTATTTAATCTGAGCTCTCCATTGGAAGCCTCCAATACTGACAGTTTGTAGAGATGAATAGGACAACTGTGGTCATTACACAGAGATATACTCAAGCTCATCCAAATACTCCTGTCTCCTCTTTTAATTTACATAATTTCCAAATACATTAGGAATGGAAAGTATTGTTCACTTGGTGGCAGTTTTCACTAAAGAACAATCAGCAACACAAAACCAATTTTGGCTCAAGCAGAGTGGGAAAAGTGGTTGCTGAGCTTTCTCCTCATAAAACTTTTCTTTTGAGTTGCAGCTGTTTCCACCAATCATCCCAGGCATGTTTGAAAGTGATCCAAGTGCACATAGGAATATTATAGGAGCATAAAACTTGGGAAAGGGAGCGTTTTGATTGTCTAGCGTCTAACAGATATTTTTACTTAAAAGGGAGCTTGAAGGAATATGAGGGAGGAAAGAGAATGGGAAGGAAGGAAGGAAGGACGGACGGAAGGAAGCAGGGAAGGAAGGAAGGATGGATAAAGACAGGAAGAATAAGGTATAAGACAGGAAGTATAATATGTCTTGGCTTTTTAGGGCTACCATAATAAAATGGGGAGTTCTGGTGGAGTAGTCTGTAGGGAGCTGCACTGCCAAGTGAGAGTCCTGCCTCTCAGGCAGTTTGAATCCACCAGTGGGTTCAGCAGGAGAAGGGGTGGTAATCTCCTACCGAGAGATTTACAGGTTTACACACTTTCTACAAGGTTAGCTCTGAGTTAGACTCAGTGGCAATGAGGTTGGTTTGTTGTTGTTAGGTGTCATTGTGTTAATTACAACTTACTGTGATGCTCTACACATCAGATTTGAAACTATCCTGTGTCATTCTCATAATTTCTGATATGCTGGACCATTGTAGTTTCTATCAATCCATCTCATTGAGGCTTCTCCTCGCTCTGACACTCCACCTTTCCCTGCATGATGCTTTTTCCCAAGGACTGCTAGCTGTTGACAAATGCTTAAAGTATATGAGCCTGAGCTTTATCATTTTTGCCTCCGTGGACCACTCTAGTTTCATTTTACCCAAGATGGACTTGTTTGCTCTTTTGGTGGTCCATGGGATATTCAGTATGCATCTCCAACACTATAATTAAGAGGTAGTAGTAATTCTTCTTGTGTCAACTTCATTTGCTGTTTAACTTTCAGATGCATAGGAAGCAACTAAAATTATCACAGCTTGAATCAGGCACACTTTAATCTTTAAAGTGACGTCTATACTCCTTAGCACTTTGGAGTTCTTGACAGATTTTCACAATACAGTATGTCTTTTTTTTTTTTTCTTGACTGCTCTTACCGTAGGTATTTATCATAGATTCAAGAGAAATAAAATATTTTGTTCGTCATACTTGGAAGGGGGTGGAGGGTCAGCAAAAGAGAGGAAGACCTCCATCGAGAGGGATTGACAGGGTAACTACAACAATGGGCCCAAGTGTTTCAGAGATGGTGATGGAACAAGATTCTGATCTGTTGGTCATAGAGTTGTTGTGAGTTGACTGAAATCAATAGCACCTAACAACAACAACAATGTCTAGATGCTACCTATTGACCATGTGAATTTTTGTTCCTTGCTAACGACATTTAATTAATATTGAAGGTTTTAGTCTAATCTCTTACAGCAAATGCTTCAAGTCCTATTAACTTTGCATATCCAGAGCTGTACCATCTGCCTAAAGCAGGTTGTTGATGAGTGTTCCTCCAATTCTGATCTTATTCTTCATATAGTCCATCTTCTCAAGCTATATGACCACCATACAGATTGAGTAACTATTTAGAAAGGATATAACTCTGATATAAACCTTTCCTGATTTTAAACCATGCAGTGTTAACTTGTACTGTTTGGGCATAAGCATCTTGATATATGCTTAGGTTTTGCATGAACACATCTGAGTGTACGGGGCTTTCCATTCTTCTCAGTGTTTTTAATAATGTGTTTTGGGGTTGTTGGGTATTTTTTAGTTTTTATTTTACATTGATTTTCTTACAAACTTTATATACATTGTGTTTCACACTATTCATTCACATTGTATTTCATACAACCATTCATATCCATTATGTTTCATAAAATTGATCACCAATGGACCCTGTCCATGATTATCCTGCCTTCTCAAGTCCCAGGCAAATCTTTGTTTCCTTTACCCTCCTTCTCCACCCACCAAATGTGCAATACTGTATATTTACCCCTACCCATCCTCACCTCTCTGCTCCCATCTCTTCCCACTTTGGGTCCCCATATATGTTTTACTAGTTGTCCTTCTATTTTTACAATAATGGTTTTATGCAATATTTGTCCTTTTGGGACTGAGTTAGTTCACTCAGCGTAATGCTCTTCAGTCTCTCCCAAGTTATGTAGTGTTTTTCAAAATCATTGTTTATGAGTGCTATAAAGTATTTCACTGTGTGAATGTACCACAATTTTTCAATCCATGCAACTGTGGTTGTACATTTGGGCTGTCTCCATGTTCTTGCAATTCGGAATCTTGCTGCTATGAACATTGGTGTATACAAACTCTGTTTGTGTCTCAGTTCTAATTTCCTTGGGGTATATCCCTAGTAGTGGAATAGCTGGATCGTACAGAGTTTCTGTGTTCAACTTTTTGAGGAAATGTCATACTGTGTTTTGATCTACACAGTCGAACACTTTTGTATGGATTGGGGTTAAAAAAATTCTTAGAGTAAATGGCTTTACAGAGCCTAAGAATGCTTTCTCATAGTTCCAGAGACTCAGATTCTCAATTTACCTCATTAACAGGCTGGTATCTTCTCTCTGTCAATTCTAAGGCCAGATTTTTCCTTTCCTCATTCAGCACCTGGGATCTTTAAGTGTTTTTGATATTCCGTCAGTTGTAGGTGGCTCCTCACAACGTGTCTTCCTTCTGTCCCTGTTTCCTTGTGCTTTTTTTTTTCTCACCCATTTATAAGATATTAATCAAAATAAATTACTACTGGAACTCATTTTTATCTGGTTGTTGGTGTTGTGTACCATCAAGCTGGAGCTGACCAAAAAGCTGACTGCAGGTTTTCAGAGGCTGTAAATGCAAAAGGAGGAGATTGTCCATTTCTCTCCCACAGAGCACTCGGTGGCCTTTGGGATTGCAGCAAAGATTCTGCAAAATAAAGAAACTATTTATGAACAAGATCATGTGCACAGGACCAAGTGTAAGGGCTTCAATAGATGTTTTAAGGAGATAACTCATAAAAAAAGAAAAAAATATTGAAAAATCAGTGAAAATGTGATAGGTTATAGTAGAAATAGAACACAAAGCAGGAAGAAAAAAAAAACAATAGAAAGAACACAGACAGG
The DNA here is from genome assembly GCF_000299155.1 of Elephantulus edwardii. Lineage (NCBI taxonomy): Eukaryota > Metazoa > Chordata > Mammalia > Macroscelidea > Macroscelididae > Elephantulus > Elephantulus edwardii. Next base: position 19,246,284 of record NW_006399779.1, read on the forward strand.
TAGCCAACAGGACGTTGTCGTTGTTGTTGTTGGGTGCCCTCAACCCTACTGCAATCCATAGGGACCCTATGAACAGCAATTCTATACCCTACCCTGCCCTGTGCCATCCTCATCACCTCTGATATATTTGAACCCACTGTTACAGTCACCGTGTCATTTCCTCTGGTAGAGGGTCTTCCTTTCTTTTGCTGATGTTGCCCCTTTCCAAGCCTACTGTCCTTTTCCAACCTCTGGCTCATCCGGAAAATATGCCCAAAGTATGTGAGCAAGTTACACCATCTTAGCTTGTAAGGAGCACCTTAGTTGAACTTTCTCTAGGCATATTTGTATGTTTTGACAGTCCATGGGATATTCACTACTTTTACCCACAACTCAAAGACATCAATTCTTCTTCTATCATCTTTATTCATTGTCCATAGTTCAGATGCATAGCAAGCAATTCAAAAGGCCATGGATTGGTTCAGGTGCACCTTAGTCTCTAATATAAAGCCAAGCAGGTAGGAAGAAAGAAAGAAACCCAGACCTATATCAAGACGCAGCAACAGTTACTTCAAGTACTGAGGATGATGATGAAAGAGACAGATAATTGCTAACTAGGTTTTTTAACAGTTTATACTTTCTTCTGTTATGAATAACAATTATTATCCAGAGATAAACCACATAATAATGCAGCCAAATAACTAATTCAAGTTTCAACTTATTTCTTTGAATGGTGGGGATTTTTTTTTTTTTGGTTCCTTCTTAAACTGTATTCTGAGCAAGGACATACTCCATCGTTCAAAAGCAGAAAAGGAATGTGTCAATCTATTTTCAGAATAGATAATTTGGTAGGCTGGACTTTATGAGGAAAAATGAGGCATCAGGATTGGAAGGAGCAACCTGTGTTATGCAGATGACACAATCTTACTGGCTCAAACTGAGGAGGGCCTTAAGCATTTGCTGCAGAGAGTCAAGGACTGTAGTTGGCAATATGGATTGAAACTCAAGATCAAGAAAATGAAGATTCTCATCACTGGCCAATTGGCAGCACCACTACAGAGAAGAGATTGAGATTGTTAATTTCAGCTTGCTTGGTACCACAATCAACTCTCTTCACACCAATAGTCAGGAAATCAAAAGATGTATTGCATTAGAAAAATCTACTGTCAGGAAACTCTCCAGAGTGTTGAAGAGCAAGGATGTCAGTCTAGAGAAAAAGTGCACCTGATATAGGCCATGGTCTTTACAATTACTTGATATGCATCAGAGATCTGGACAATGACCAAGGATGACAGAAGAATTATTTATGTCTTTGAATTATGGTGCTGGGAAAGAGTGTTTAACATGGACTGTCCTCAAGAGAGTGAAACCAGGCTGCTCCTTGGAGGTAAGGATTTTGAGACTCTGTCTCACATACTTTGGGTATGTAGCCAGGAAGGACCAGTCTTTGGAGAAGAATATCATGCTTGGAAGGGTCGAGGGACAGTGCAAAAGAGGAAGACCCTGAATGAGATGGATTGACACAGTACCTGGGGTAACAAGGGTAGGTGTGTCAGAGACTGATAATATCTTAGGAGAGAACTGGATTCAGAGCTCTTGTGCTTAGGGTCATTATGAATTGTAGTCAACGAGACAGTATATAACAGCAGGAACAACAAAACAGAATACAAAACAAGATTGATTCAAAAAAATTTCATTACCTCCTGAATAGTGTTTTGTTTTTTTAAATAGTTCAAGCTCTCACTTTAGGGTACTGTAATTCATTGAGGACACTCTGAATAGATAGATATTAAAGAAATAATAAGTATTAGTGATTAAGTTCCTAAGAGAAGGCTGACACCTACACATGTAAACAAAAAGGCTTAGAAATGACCTTGAATGCCTCTGTAGAATGTTCTGAATAAAAATAATCTGGGTTTTGCTGTTGGTTTGTTGATATGTTTGCCTCTGAAATACTCTCTTATAGAATACAAACAGTCTATAAATTTCTTTTATTCTAATTATTCCATAGGAACCCTGGTGCTCTCAACATTTGGGAATTGACCACTAAACCAAAGTCTGCATCTCTCTGGTAGGTTAAGTAATGACTCCAAGGAGTAAAAATGGGTAATATTATTCTATGGGATTTTCAGCCTTTAAAACAGTAGAGTTTCATTTATGAGTCAGTTCAACCTCACCAGCAATGAGTTGCTTTGTTTTCTTGTTTGTTTGCTTGTTTGTTAGTTTTTTAATCATTCCATAAATGGACTGAAATAAATATCACAAATTTCAGAAATATTGTGAAAAACTGATGATAGATGTAAGGAAAGTACATTGGTCCAGTCTTCATTCCCTAGTAACTGTTTAGTTCCTTTGATATACGTGCTGCATTTTGATCTGTTTCTCTATTTCATTCACAAGACATCTACTAACAGCATTTTCTAAGAAAGAAGTGGCTTTTCAGATTTCATCAGGATGAGTTTTTTAAGAATTTATTTAGTTTTGTTTTATTTGTGGAGGAAAAGACTTAATGACATATGTTTCGCACTTTATGAACGTCTCTGCTCATGGATTTTATGTATCCTAATTACTGTACAAACAGATTCATCCTGGAGAGGATTAAACCAAGCAACTCCTTGGAGGCAAGGATTCTGGGGCTTCGTCTGACATACTTTGGGCATGTTGCAAGGAGGGACAGGTCCTTAGAGAGGGACATCATGCTTGGTAGGGTGGAGGGACAGCGCAAGAGGGCAAGACCCTCTATGAGGTGGATTGATTCAGTGACTGGGGTAATCAGGATGGGTGTGTCAGAGGCAATGAGATTGGCACAGGATAGAGCAGGGTTTAGGGCTGTTGTACATAGGGTTGCTATGAGTCGCAAACGACTCGACGGCACATAACAACAACAACAACAATTACTGTACAAATTGCCATAGCCTAAAATATGAGAGAACTGTAGTTCAATTTATATTGATGTCTGTATATTAAAACACCCATGCTCCACCGAAGAGCATAAACAGGTAGTCTGTGTTAGATTTCTCTGAGTCCCTCATAATTCCAAGAATATTATACTGCATGTAAACAGTTTGATGATTAATTGATAGCAAATCCTCATGCTGATTCTATATAAAATGTGAAAAACAAAGCATTTATTATTGCTTATTGTCGTATTTTTTCAAGCCTGCCATAACATAAGTAGTAGTCTTATATGTCTTTAAAGAACATGATTTTATTTTTCAGAGATTAGGAGGCTAGAAATTTGATGTGCTGCCATTAGGAAAAACCTTCTCCTTTCTGTGAGCTTTGGGTAAAAGTCCTTATCTCTTTTGTCCCAATATCTTGTGGTGATCTTCACATGATATTTATTTCCCCTCATTTGTACTTACTTTCTAGTTCCTTATGCCTCAGAAGTTATTAAATTTGAAGACATTCCCTACACTATTATGGGTTTATTGGTATACAAAGAACATTGTATCTCCAAACAGGACTGCACCAATATGATAAAGGTTAGGATTTCAATACTTATTTTAGAATCTAATGTTGTTGTTGTTGTTGTTGTTGTTATGTGCCGTCAAGTTGCCTGCGACTCATAGCGACCCTATGTACAACAGCCCTAAACTCCGTTCTGTCCTGTGCCAATCGCACTGTCTCTGACACTCCCATCCCAATCATCCCAGTCACTGAATCAATCCACCTCATAGAGGGCCTTCCTCTCCTGTGCCGTCCCTCCACCCTCCCAAGCATGATGTCCCTCTCCAAGGACCGGTGTCTCCTCACTACATGTCCGAAGTAAGTTAGACGGAGCCTCAGAATCCTTGCCTCCAAGGAGCCACACGGTTTAACCCTCTCCAGGACAAATCTATTTGTTTTCGTAGCAGTCCATGGTATTCTCAGTACTCTTCTCCAGCACCACAGCTCAAAGGCATCAGTTCTCCTTCTATCCTCCTTGGTCATTGTCCAACTCTCTGATGCATAACAGGTGATTGCTAAGACCATGGCCTGTATCAGACGCACCTTAGTCTCCAGAGAGACACCACTGCTCTTCAGCACTTTGGAGAGGTCCCTAACAGCAGACTTTCCCATGGCAATGCGCCTTTTAATTTCCTGGCTGCTGGTGCCAAGACTGTTGACTATGGAGCCAAGCAAACTAAAGCTGTGTACAATCTCAATCTCTTCACCATCCATCCTGATGCTGCCGATTGGTCCAGTGGTGAGAATCTTTGTCTTCTTGACATTGAGCCTCAATCCATATTGCAGGCTGCAGTCCTTGACACTCTGCAGCAGGTGCTTCAGGTCCTCTTCAGTTTCAGCAAGCAGGGTTGTGTCATCCAATGCATAACAACTACTCTATTGAAAGGCCTTTGTGTGTGTTTATAGAAAGCCCCATAAATTAACTCAAAGAAGTCTTCTTTATTGCCAGGTTCCAAATTATTACTCAAGTTCAATTCAATCTTCCTCTTTTAAATTTTCGAAATCAAAGAGAAAACATGTACTCTAACTTCCTCCTCGTATAGCCCAGCATCTCAGATGATCTGTTCTGTATACATATTGAAATGTTTTGGAGACAAAATACATCCCCAATGGACCCTTATCTTGATTTTGAACCATGCAGTGTCTCCTTGCTCTGTTCTGATGGCTACCTCTTGGTCCAAGTATAGGTTTCACATTAGCACAATCAAATGTTCTGGGATTTCCATTCTTCTCAGAGTCGGTCACAGCTATTGTGATCCACACAGTCAAAAGCCTTTGGACAGTCAATGAAAAACAGACAGACTTTCCTCTGGTACTCTCTGCTTTCTGCCAAGACCCATCTAACATTAGCTATAATATCCATAGTACCTCTTCTAAATCCAGTCTGCACATCTGGCAGCTCTCTGTGGATGTGTTGCTCCAGTTGTTTTTGGATAATTTTCAGCAGAATCTTGCTTGCATGTGATATTAATGATATTATTTGTTAATTTCCATACTCTGTTGGATCACCTTTCTTTAGAATGAGAACAAATGCTGATATCTTCCAGTCAGTTGGCCAGGTGGCTATCCTCCAGATATCTTGGCACAACTTAGCACATTCAGGGAAGTGTGTATTGTTAAAATATGTCAGTTGGTATTCTGACAACTCCTGGAGCCTTATTTTTTGCTATTTCTTTCAGAGCAAATTGAACTTCCTCTTTCATCACCAAGGGCTATTGCTCATACATTATTGCATGAAATTCTTCTGTGTCAGCCAATTCCTTCTGGTATAGTGACTCTGTGTACTCCTACCATCATCATTTAATGCTTCTTAGATCATTTAAAACTCTACCCAGAGCATCCTCAAGTATTGCCATTTGTGGCTTGAATCAGTCTTTCAACTCCTTCAGCTTAGAAATGCTGAGCCAGTCAGGCCCTTTTGATTTTCTGACTACAACTCACTGCACATTTCATTAGAGTATCTTGCTTCATCATCCTGATCTGTCCTTTGAAATTTTCTGTTCAGCTCTTTAATTTCTTGATTTCTTCTTTTAGCTTTGGCGTCTTGGAGCTCTAATGCAATATTCAGAGTCTCACCTGACACTCATCTTGGTCTTTTCTTCCTCTTAAATCTCTGTAATAATCTTTTGCATTCTTCATCGATGGTATTTTTTCTATCTTCCCACAGCTTGTTTGGTCTATGCTCATTGGTTCTCAGGGCCACAAACCTGTTCCTGAGATTCTTTCAAAATTCAAGTGGGATACACTTAAGGCCAACTTTTGGTTCCCATGGATTTGATTTAATTTTCTTCAACTTCAGCTTGTACTCTTGGTACCAGCAGCCAGGAAATCAAAGACGAATTGTATTGGGAAAGTCAGCTGTCAGGGACCTCTCCACAGTACTGAAGAGCAATAACATCAAGCTGGAGACTAAGGTGTTCCTGATCCTGGCTGTAGTCTTCACAATTGTGTGCTATGCACCAGAAAGCTGGACAGGTGACTCAGAATGATAGAAAGAGAATTGATGCTTTTGAGTTGTGGTGCTGGAGAAGAATGTACCATGGACTGCTAGAACAAACAGGTTTTTCCTGAGAGGGTGAAGCTGGGCTAGTCCTTGGAGTCAAGAATTCTGAAGCTTCATCTGACATACTTTGGGCTTGTTGCAAGGAGGAATCCGTCCTTGGAAAAGAAGACTCTCAATGAGATGGGTCAATTCAGTGATTGGGGTGGTGGTAGTAAGTGTGTCAGAGATACTGAGGTTGGCATAGCATAGAGAGGATTTAGGGCTCTTATACATAGGGTCATTATGCGTCACAAGCATATAACAACAATAATAGCAACTTTGTTTAGTCATGTTGCAACTGAAAGATGCATAAAAACTGTTGGATTTTTATGGCATATTTAAATTACAGTTAACAAATGCAATTAGGAAACCTAATCATTTCCTTTCTTGTTATTAAAATTAGAATTTCATAGGCTACTTTTATCAGTTATCAACTACTTATAAAAAATAAGTCTTTATAATTAAAAATGACACTAGAGTAAATGTACAAAGCTCTCACATTTCTTTATTTCAAGATTAAAAAAATACAGTTAACAGTCATTTTCATGCTGAAAATTGAAAAAACAAAGGGAAACCTTGTTTTAACACACTTCTTAAAACTTCAATCTATTTCTTAGTCTTCTGATTCTTAGTTTCCATTGAGGATGCTTTCCATTTTGTCTGACATCTCCTTGTCACTATCTTCAAGGTCAGTGGCTGTATGGTGGTGCAAACACTGGGAATGGAGTCAGTGATCTCAATTTTTGAGATCCAGCTCTGCTATTGACAGGATCATGTCACAGGATTTGACAAACTCTGATCTTCTCTGAGTATAGTTTCTTCCTCTGTTGGCTTCACAGTACTGTCTTGAATGTTAAATAAAGTAAAAGGTATAAATATAACCAAAACTTTGCAGAAACTAAAATATTTTTACTTATTAAACATACTTGCACTTTGCTATTACAACCCACAGATTTTACCAGTGTTTATTTCTATTTTAAAATTTAAGGACAAAACAGTAACAACACAAATCCTCAAACCAACACAGTATTATATGTTTCTTCTGCTTGCGAAACTTATATCTCCTCAAAACATAAGTGCTTCTTTTTCCTGTATTGCCCATTCTACTGTGACTTTTCTTTGTTGTTATTGTTCACTGCTAAGGAGATATGTTGAGTGTATGAGGACTGCATGTGACAGATTAGAGCTGCCCCTTAGGTTTTGTTGTCTAGGTTATGAAGTTATAAGGAGGATGTTTCTAGATGTTTTGGCTGTGGAGCAGGTTCAAATCAAACTTCCCGTTAGCAGCTGAGCCTGCATCCTTGGTTTGTGCTTCTTGTTGTTAGATATCACCCAGTGGCCTACTACCCATAACAACTCTATGAACAACAAATTTTACCCTGCCCTATGATGTACCAGCATCTTCAGATCTGATATTCTTGGGTCCATTGTTACAGTCACTATATCAATCCATTTTGTTGCAAATCTTCCTCTCCTTAGCTGATCCTCTACCTTTCTGTAAAGAAGTACTTTTTCAAGGACTGACCTCTCCTAAAAGCATGCCCAAAGTATGTGAAATGGAGTTTCACCCTACTTGGCTCTAAGGAATATCTTGGTTACACCTTTGCTTTTGCTAAGACTTTCTTTTCTTTCTTTTTTTTTTTTTTCCGTCTATGGGTTATGCACTGCTCTTCTCCAGAACCATTGCTCAAAAATATTGATTTTTCTTCTGTAATCCTTATTTATTGCCCAACTTTCAGATGCACATCAATTAGTTGAAGAGAGCATGGCTTTGATCAGATACACCTTAGTCTTTAAATAACACCAACACTCTTTAGAACTTTGAAGAGGACCTTGATAGTAGATCTTCCTGCTGTAACATGTCTTTTGATTTCTTAACCAGTGGTACCAAAAGTGTTGATTGTGGATGCAAATAAGTCACTGATAATTTTAATCTTTTCTCCATCTAACATAATGCTGTCTATTGGCCCAGTGGTGAGGATTTTTATTTTCTTGTTCTCAATATATATATAATCCATATTGTATTTTGTATTCTTTGATCTTCTGCAGGAAATTATGTACATTCTCCTCATTTTCAGCAAGTAAGGTTATGTTGTTTGCATAAAACAGGCAGTATATCAACAGAGAAATACTAGAAATTCAAGCCAAATTTAGAAGAGGCTGTGGCGCTGGGATATGCATCTATTAGATTGATCTTGACTGAAAGCAGAAACACCAGAAGGATGTGTATCTGTTTTATTGGTTGTGACTTTGACTCTATGGATCACAGCAAATTACCGTAGAATGGGAATTCCAGCACCTTTAATTGTGCCCATTTGAGACCTAGACCTAGAACAAGAGCCTACTGTCCAAACAGGGCAACCACTGTATGGTTTAAATTAAGTGTGTGCAGCAGGACTGTATCCTTTCTCTAGGCTTATTCAATATGGTGAGAAAATTATTTAAGAAGTTGGAGTTTATGAAGAAGAATACATTATCAGGATTGGAGGAAGACTCAACAATAATCATTTGTGCTTAATCCACAAATATCTTCATTTTTTTTAAAAAGTAACATTTTTTAAATATTGGTTTGCTTACAATATTTGTATACATTATATTTCACACTATTCCAGTGTTCATAGCAGTATTATTCTCCATTGCAAGAGAATGGAAACAACATTTACCATTTTAAAAGCAAAGTAGTCAATATTGATTCACTAAGTTACTATTATTTATTTTTCTATATAGATACATCAGTACTTGGCTTATACATCATGCTTAGATGCTTTTAACTCCAAAATTTAACTACAACTACAGTCAAATTCTAGTTTTCTTCACAATAGGAATTTTAACTATATATCAACAATTTTGAAGATTATTAGGGTATTTGATATTCTTCTTATCCTAAGTTTCTCTTTCATGATCTATTGCAATGATACTCTGCCTTTTTGTTTCCTACATATTTTTATCAATTTCTGCAGGGTCCCTCATCTCAGGAATAATTTGTGTTAAAAAAGAACTATAACTTATTGTAAATATATATTTAGTAAACAAATCACTCACTGCTGTTGATTTGGGGCCGACTCCTAGCTGATTCTCCAACAGGTTTCCCTTGGAAAAGTGATGGATTTAAATCAACTGACCTTTGGAATGGTAGTTCAAGTCTTATCCCCTAGGCCACCAGAGCTCCCTAAACAAATTTATAAATGGACAATAAGTTTTAAGATATAATTAAACAAAATTTGTTACATCATATCGAAAATATCTATGGCTCTAGTATTATTAAGATGCAAATGTGATAAGATTTTGGTGGGTTTTTTGGGTTTTCTTTTTCTTTTCTTTTTTTTTTTTTTTTAACTTTTCCAGTGACAGTTTTCATTCTGGATAACCTCAGAACATCAAGAACATTTTCTTTCTAAAATAATTCTTTCTCCACAAGAGACAGGAATGATCTTTTTCATTTCTAAAGTTCTTTATTTTGTTTTCAATAGTCCTTGGAGGTACTCAAGTTCTAGTGGCTAGTGGGTAGAGACGTTCCCTGCTAATTCAACGATGTTACCCTGTCCCTGGCTGTTTAAATCCCCCAGCAGCTCTGAGGAAAATGATAGACATCTCCTTCCGAGTGTTTTACAGTCTCTGAAAATCAGCTATGAGTTGGTTCTGGCTTTGCAATGAGCAAGTAAGTGAGGAGATGCCCACCCACAAACAGCTGACAATGCGTATTCAGGGTAACCTAATGGTGAACATTGTTACTGTGGATCATTTTTCTAGAACGACTCTGTTTTTTATATATGTCAGTATCAACTCTTTCATAGAAGAATAAAGCATATCTCAGCAATAAAAGACAAGTAAAGTATTAATCATCTTCTCTTTGGTTTTTAATTTATATTCTGATTATTCATAGACATTGTTTTATGCATGCGTGCTGCTCCATGGGAGAAGGATAGACAGTGGTCTTCCATTTGATTAACTGCTTCTGAAAACCTGAAGGAGGTTCAGCTATGGGTCCATTCTGACTCGAAGATAAGCAACAACTACTGCGTTTTATACAGTCCTTCATTTACATTGTTAATCATCTCATTTAAAAAGCTTTACTTTTTTCACTGTGTCTTATAAAATTAACCATTACTGATCTGTGCTCACTACTACTTCATCTTTTCACATCCCCACTGGGTCTTTCCTAATTCCTTCACCCCTTCTCTCTGCCCACCAAACCCTGTCAGCCCAGTGACTTTTTCTCACCCCCCCCCCATGCTTCCTTCCCTCTCTGAACATTTGTACACATCTTATTGGTTGTCCTTCTATCTTAATTTTAATATTTTAATTTTGTCTTTTTATTTTAATGGGTTTATGCAGTATTTGTCCTCTTGAGACTGAGTTGGCATAATACTCTCTAGCCTCTCTCATATTATGCAGTATTTTTTCTAAATCATTGCTTCTGAGTACTGCATAGTATTCTACTGTGTGAATGTATTACCATTTCATAATCAGTTTGTTTTTTTGATGGACATTTGAGCTGGTTCTATTTTTCAAAATCATTGCTCCTGAGTGCTGCATAGTATTCTGTCATGTGAATGTGAATCCACTCAATTGCAGTTTGACATTTCTACTGTTTTCATGTTCTTGCAATGTTGAATAACACTGCCATGAACATTGGTGTACAAATTTCCATTTGTCTCTGCTCTGATTTGCTCAGGGTATATTCCTAACAGTGAAATAGTGGGGTCATATGAAATTGCTACATTCAGCATTTTTTTATATTATTATTAAATTTTATTAGTTTCAATGAACATTCACAGGGATTCTGGGCTTTCACTCCTTCATTGCCGCACCATTCTCTCCACCCTCCTCCCCAGTTTGTTCTTCTTCCCCGCCATCCGAATGTCTGTTTTAATTGTCCAATTGCCACAGTGCTTGCCAAAATCAGTTCTGATTAATCTCCTTTGTCGGTGTGTTCTTTGCCATTCCCTATCACTCCTCCCTGAGAGAGACTTCACCCTGATTCATAAGGAAAAGGGGATAGCGTATTCTCTTAGCTACTTCCTGCTGAAAAGGGACGCTGTGGGTTTCAGGGTGAAGATCTTCTCTCACTACTCTAAAGGGCCCCTTTGGCAGTAGGAAACACATAGACTATTATGGAGACTGATTTTGGAATTTAGATGCATTCTTATTGATTGTGCTTGGCCGTACATGTTCATATCCTTGAAGATGTATCATGGGGGTGTTGCAACCTAGAAGACACAAATTTGACTAACAAGTTATAAGTACATGAGTCAAAAATTATGGAAAAGTAAAAGAAAGGATTCTTTCATTGTTTTACAAACCCTCCCCCAGGTCCCCTCCACCATGTAGCCCTCGCTCTAGACTCCTGTGATGACAGAAGTACCTAGTCATTCAGCATTTTGAACAAATGTCAAACTGCCTTCCAGACTGGTTGTGCCATTTTACAGTCCTCCCCACAGTGTATGAAAATTCTATTCTCTCCAACATTTATTACTTGCTGCCCTGTTAAACTTTGTTACTGCTCCTGGGATGAGATAGTATCTCATTGTGGTTTTGACTTTTATCTCTCTTATTACCAGTGATTTTTGAGCATTTTCTCATGGATCTGTGGGCCATCCAAATGTCTACCTCTATGAAGTCTTTTCGTGTCTTTTGCCCATTTTTTAATTAGTCATCAGTTTTGTTTGTTTTTCTTCTTGTTGAGGTCCTGTAGTATTCTGTCAACTTCATCATGAGACCGTTGTTTTAAATGTCATTGTCAAATGTTTGGTGTTTTCTAATTTGTCTTTCCCAGTCAGTAGGTTTTCTTTTCAACCAATTGGAAAAAGATTTTGATGCACACAGGGACTTAATCTTTAGAAGATTTCATTCATTAATGTGATCCTCTCGTAGTTGTGGCTTATGTAACAAAATTCTTCACTCGCCTTCTGTCCTAGAAGTTCTACTTTTTCTGAATATATCATGATTAGGAATATAGGCACTAGAGTAAACTTAACTGGGGTTTCAATTCAAGTTCAACTTTTTAAATGATCTTATGACTTTTTTAGTCTTACTTTCTCTTAAAAATAAATATAATTTAAAAAATACTTTGCCTTAAAGATTAAATGGCTAGGTTAGATGTTTTTGTTGTTGTGCACCACTGAGTCATAGCTGATCCTATGGTGGGTTTCCAGAGGCGATTAATTGCATGGGAGGAGATTACCCATCCCCCTCCTGCCACAGAGTAGTGGTGGATTGGAACTTCATTCCTTCAGGATTGCAGCACAGCTTCATATTACTAGGACACCAGAGCCCCCTGGAGTAGATTAATCATATCAATTAGTATAATAAGTAGATTATAGGAAGCACTCAATATGTACCACATGTTGTTGTGTTGTTAGGTGCTGTCGAGTGGTAGATGACTCATAGTGACCCAATGAATGAAATACCTGAGCACTGTTCACAGTTTCTGGAGGCAAGCCATTTCTGAAAGTGGATGCCACTAATAGTCAGTAAACACCCTTCATCTTCACCACTGCAACTCTTGAATATCTAGGAAAAAAGAAAAGAAAAAAAACCCTCTGTCCTCAACCATACATAAAAAAGATGTTTGTGGATTGTATGAGAATGGTTAAAAGTCACGCCAGTCCACTCACCTCACATAGCGTGAATCCATTAAATTAAATCGCATTAAAAGGCTCCACCTCTCCTGTTTACTTTAAGTTGTTCTAGACCAGCACTGCTTTAAACATGCCAGCTGTTATGAGAGAGAAAGTATGGCCATCTGTTGCTGGTTTTGTTGGGTTTTGTTTGTTTGTTTGTTTTTAAAAATCAGCTATTCAAATCCTGTAATTCTTATTTTAATCTATAAAATCAGGACTGACTGAAAAACAATGGATATTTACTTAAGTAACAATTACGTTGTCAACATCAGCAGGTGATAGCTCATCTACAAAAAACAACCAAACAAAAACTCCAGACTATCTTCCACCATGTTAGTTCTACCTCCTACTGACTCCATAAGTTACATAGTAGAATTGCTTCATGGAAGTTTCTTAGCTCTATTCATAGAAGTGTTCACCAGGACTTTGTTCCAAGTGTATTTGATTTACCAACCTCTCAGATAGCTAGCATAAACTGTTGGCACCATCAAAAAGACTGTTAATGATAGAACTATTGCCTATAAACTCTCAAACTGCAGTAATTAAAGTTTAGCTTTATACGGAGCTGAGTTTGTGAGATTTTACCTACAAAATTGTACTTGCTTCCCAAAGAAATAGAAGGAAAACCATGAGCACCAGTCATTTGCTTCCTATTCATTTCATCTCTTCATCTAGATTAAAGGAGAAGAAGAAAGCGATAGTAACACTAATGGGCTTTAAGCCTTGAATTTAGCATATTGACTCCTGATCTCAAGGGGTTCATTTGTTTGGCCTCAGGCTCCCTCATCTGCTTCATATGTATTCTCCTCTCTTCTTGATCACTGATCACTATTCACTTTTACTCTCAAGAGTCACAAACACATTTCCTATTGCAGCCCTCATTATATTGAACAGTTTAAGCTAGCAATTTAATCCAAATGTTTATTAAACTCTTTCTAGGGAAAGAAAATTAAATTATTTTAGTAAAACTAGACCTTTATTAGTACACCAGTAAGCATGTAATGTTTATTACAGCTCAGAGATTTGAACAAATGCATTTGAACAGAACTAGTTTGGTAGCTGTTCCCTAACAATTTCGGTAAATTCAGGGTAGCAATAACAGGTACCTAGATGTACTAGGATGACTACAGGTGAATGATAGGCACATTAACTGTATTGAAATACACAGAATGAGGAAATGTGTCCATGGAATAATGAAAAGGATGTTTAATTGCAGTGCTATCAGTCACACATATGATTTAAATATTATGTGCACACCAGTGAGAAGTTCTTGGTTGAAGTAAATTATTATTGTTGTTGTTGTTGTGTTGTTGTCATTGAGTAGAGACCCTGTGAACAAAAGGTCTGAAGTCCCTCTACAACCATCGCCATGTATCAAAGTTCAGAGTTTCCAGAGGCATATTTTTTAGGAAGTAGATACCACAACTGTTTCAAAAAATATTAGTTGAAACTTTGGTGGTTCAAATCCACTCAGCATCACTTTGGATGAATTCTTCCAAATATCTTCAAAGCCCTATGTGACAATTCACTTTTCATTTATGGAGTTATGATGAGTCAGAATTGACTTGATCACATGTAACAAATTCAGGGAAGTATCCTTCTCTGATACTGTTTCAATCTATATGTGGAACAGATCATTCAGAAGGCTGGACTTGAATGTAGTATCAGGATTGGAGGAAGACTTATCAACAACCTGTATTGTGCAGATGACACAACCTTGCTCACCAAAACTGAGGAGAACTTGATGCGCTTGCTACCGAATGTTAAAAATGGTAGCCTTCAATATCATTTGCATCTCAACATCAAGAAAACAAAGATCTTCACCACTGGGCAAATAGGCAGTATCATGAGAAATGGAGAAAGGATGAGGTAGTTAATGATTTAATCTTGCTTGGATCAACAGTCAACATTCTTGGAAATAGCAGTCAGGGAATCTCAAAAGAGAAGTTGCATTGGGAAAATCTGTCATCAAAGATCTCTCCAGAGTATAAAAAAGCAATGATGTCAGCTTAGAGACTAAGGTGACACTACTCCAGGCCATGGTCTTCTCAGTTGTTTGCCATGCATCTGAGAGCTGGACACTGAATAAGGATGGAAGGAGAAGCATTGATGCCTTTGAGTTGTGGTGCTTGAGAAGAGTTCTGAACAGCCTGTGCACTGCCAAGAGACACAGATTTGTCCTGGAGAGGATGAAATCAGTTTACTCCTTGGAGGCAATGGATCTGAAGCTTCATATCACATACTTTGGGCATGTTTCCAGGAGGGACCATTCCTTGGAAAAGGACATTATGCTTAGAAGAGTAGAGGATAAGCTAAGGAGATCCTGGATGAGATGAACTGACAATGACTATAGCAATGGGGTCTGGTGTGTCAGAGACAGTGAAATTATCTCAACAAAGTGCAATCTTCATAGCCATTGTTCATAGAGTCCCTAGTGGACTCAGTGGCACCTAACAGCAAATAGCCTGGTGCCTCCACAATTCCTTTCTTTTGCCAAGCCATCTTCTTTAAGCTTCAGCTCACTACAGTTGGTTTGCTTCTGACTTACAGACACTTGGCAGTGCACAGGCTGTTCAGGACTCTTCTCAAGCACCACAACTCAAAGGCATCAGTGCTTCTCCATGGCCTGGATAATGACTTTATACTGATCTTATAAAGCAGAGAAGAATTATCCAATAGGGTTTTCTTCACTGAAATGATCATGAAAGCAGATTGCTTTATAAGATCAGTATAAAGTCATTATCATCTCAAAGCACTCAAAACACCATGTATGGCTTTTTTTATCCCTTCAGTAGCACAAATGGTTAATTATAGGTAATTATCTCAATTTCTAGAGAAACTATTGGTATTCAAACCTAGAAAGTAGTGTTCAAATCCACTTGCTTCTGGTAGACCAGTCTTAAAAACCTACGGTGCAATTCTACTCGGTACACATTAATGGCTGTGACTTTGAGTCAATTAACAAAATATTATTTTCCAACGTTTTGCAGTGCTTGCTTTTCTCTTTTGTAAGTAAAATTTATATTATTAAGAGGAATAAAGCATTGTATTAATGTTTGTTTTTATTTTTTATTTTAAAAATTTTTGGAGTAGTATTTATATGTTTAAATTCAAATGTTACCAGGAATTTGAACACAAATTAGCATACCAAATAGGATAATTATCAGTGATATTCAACAAACAACTATAAGTTAAATTTGTAAATATATCAGTACTCAAGTAACTATATACTAAAATTTGTAAAAATTTGTCAAGAGAATATTTACTCTTCTAAATCTCTGAAAAATTTCTGGTAAATCCATTTTTCAATGAATATATATGATTTGCAGTTTCCTTTTGCAGAGTTCCTTAGAAAACTGACAGGTACAACTAGATTCCATTTGACCAAATGAATCAGCATCTTCTTAAAATAATGTGGAAAGATTCATCAAAGACAAATTACTTTGAAGTTATTTCCAGTAATTAAAAATGATTGATTAAAATGAGCCAGACATTAAAACTTTTGAACAAATTTGCAGTAAAAAAAAAACTTGTTTCATGAGGTAGCCGCTTGTTTTGTCTTCCCTTTTTTCAACTCAATAATAAACTATTTTATTGCAATGTATCCAGTGAACTGAAATAAATATCACATTTCAAAATGTCAATAGGCTGGATCATTGCCTTTCTAAGCCTCATCTATCCAGGGTCATCAGCACTGGAATCAGAAAGGAATACACAATTTCGTTCCGTTTTTCACGCCCTTTTGTTCATAGGGAATAATTTACTGAAGTCTAGCCAATCAAAACAGAAAGACATTGGATAGAGACTAGGTTTGAGTATGTCTGCCAATACTTTCTTTCTGTAAATAGCACTGAAAATAAGAGAGACAGATAGAAAATATCACCAGAATTTGGCTATTCAAAGCAAGGGTCACTTGGAAACTTTTTTCAGGATCCTATAGACAATTGCCAGGGGTTTTATTCATAAATAGAGAATTTTGCAAAGAATTATATTTTTTTTTGTTTCAAATGAACTCAGAAGATCCTGAGAGGACTTTCAATTGATACTGAGCTGAATTTATACGTCTCTTTTGTCTTTTTTAAAATATATATTTATCATCAAGGCCTTTGTCTACAGTGTTCATTCTGTTAAAAAAAATAACTTTGGAGGAGGAGGGTGGAGGTAAAGTCCACCTTTTGTCTTCTTTTTTTTTCTTTCCTTAGTGAACATTCTCTTTCAAAATACATCTCATAAGCCTCTTTACTACATGCCAGATACATCTTTTCCTCTGAGTTAAGCATTCTATTTCTTTCTAAGTCTAATATTATTGTTGTTATTATTAGGTGCCATGAAGTCTAGTATGAGTCATAGCCCACTCTGAACACCGGGTTAGAGGCCTGTGGCATCCCCATCATCTTGGACACACTTGAGCACATCGCTTCAGTCATTATGTCAATCCATCTCACTGGGAGTCTGCCCTTCTTTAGCTAACCCTCCATCTCTCCAAGTAGGATGTCTCCTTCCAAGGAAGAGCCTTTCCTAGCAACAGGCCCAAGGGATAAAAGAGGAAGCTTCAAAAAAAAGAGGAAGCTTCACCATCTTTGCCTCCAAAGTGCCCTCTGGCTACACCTTTTCCAAGACATCTCTGTTTGTTCTTCCGGCAGTTCTTGGAATATCCAGTGCTCTTCTCCAACACCGCAACTTGAAGGCATCAAATCTTCCATCATCCTTCGTTGTCTAGCTTTCAGATACTCAGCATGTGATTAAAAACAAACCAAACATGGTCTTTTCACTTATATTCATTATATAACCTTTTCCGTTATAATTCAGTTATGTTGTTGTTGTTGTTGTTAAGTGGCGTCGAGTTGCAGGCCACTCATAGTGACCCTATGAAGGAGAGTCCTCGATACTTGGGCACCTTTCATCCTCTCTCCAGGTTCATAGGGTTTCCAGAGGCAAGCTCTTATGGAAGTGGATGCCACTCCTGCTTCCAAGCTTGTTTTAATCGGGGAGCTCCACCCCATTCTCTGTCCACATTTGGTAACCAGCCATTCATGCATTTGACACATCAGTGTCACAGTGTTCAGCCTCACAGCAACCACAAGTTACCAATTCAGTTATAGCACTGATATTTATTAGTTTTGTCACTGCTGAATGAAGGGCATGGTTGGCACAGGAGATGGTGGAGGCTTAGTGATGCAGCAGTTAAGCACTTGACCATAGAACAATGCACTAATATCTACAACCACTAAGTGAAAGGTTGAAAGTTTGAATCCACTAGCCATTTTGTGTGAGAAAAATGAGCAGTCTTGTAGTGAATTGCTTGAACATTTGGCTACTTACCCCAAAGTCAGTAGTTGGAGCTTCTATGAAAGAAAGTTATGACAGTCCTTCACTCCAGTCAATATTCCTTGTAGAACTTCTATCTTACAGAGTTGCTGTATGTTGGAGTCAATTCCACAGCAATGAATTTTTCAAATACATTTCCTTCTTTGTCATTTCCAAACATCTAGTTTTATAGTTGAATATTATTAATTTACTAATACTATTAAAATTTGATTATTGTTGTTATGTGTCATCAAGTCACCTGCAGCCCATATGACCCTATGTACAACAGCCCTAAATCCTGCTCTATACTGTGCCAGTCTCTGACATACCTACCCCCATTACCCCAGACACTGAATCAATCCATATCATCAAGGGTCTTCCTTTCTTGTGCTGTCCCTCCACCCTCCCAAGCTTGATGTCTGTCTCTAAGGATTGGTCCCATCTTGCAACATGTCCAAACATGTGAGACGAAGCTTCAGAATCCTTGCCTCCAAGGAGTAGCCTGGTCTCACCTCTCTAGAGTGAACCTGTTTGTTCTCCTAGCAGTCCATGATATATTCAATACTCTTCTCCAGCACCACAGCTCAAAGGCATTGATTATCTTTTCATCATCACTAGTCATTATTCAACTTACTGATACATAGCAAGTAATTGCAAAGACTCTGGCCTGGTTCAGGCACAACTTAGTTCCCAGAATAACATCATTGCTCTTCAGTACTTTGGAGAGGTCTCTCACAGTCAATTTCCTGGGTACTGGTATCAAGAGTGTTGATTTTGGAGCCAAGAAAACTAAAGCTGTTTATAATCTCAATCTCTTCACCATCTATCATGGTGCTGTCAATTGGCCCAGTGGTGAGAATCTTTGTTTCCTTGATGTTGTGCTTCAATTCATATTGAAGGCTGCAGTCCTTGACCTTTTGCAGTAAGGGCTGCAGGTCCTTCTCAGTTTCAGCAAGCAGAATTGTCATCTGCATAACGCAGGTGGTTTCTCCCTCTCTGAGAAAATTTGATTACATTTTACAAATTTTAAAATATTATTAAAATACTCCAGTCTATATTAATAAAGTCCTTCATTCACTAACAAATATTGAAGACCTTCTGTATGCTAGAGCTGCTGTGTTCTAAAATTTTACTATAGCAAAATGAGAAGGAAAACTCTTCTACCCAAAGAATTAACGTTTGTGTTGAGAGAAAGGAAGAATAGAGAAAAAATGTCAGCTAATTATAATGTTCTGAGGTAAAATACGATGGAATGACACAGTAAAATATTAATTGTAAGTTTAATAGATCTGAAGAGAAGAAATTTGTAATTAGATTCGAATGCCAAGAAAAGTTAACCTAAGAGTTTCCTGGAGGTAATGAGTAGAAGAAATAACAAATGTAAAACCATGAAAAAGAAATGAATAAGACTGTTAGAGAACTCGAAGGGAATTTACTGCTCCCGGAGAATAAAGCGCTCACCCACTAAAAGTTGTATGCTGGTATGTTGTTGTTATCGTGTACCTCAGAGTCTGAACCAACCTACAGCTGACATTCTAGCGGGTTTTCAGAGGCAGTCAATCACAAAGAGGGCGATTGCCCATCCTCCCATGGAGAAGCTGGTGGCTTTGAACCACATGCCTTCATTATTGCAGCACAGATTTTTGCCACTAGGCCACCAGAGCTCCATGCTTGTATAGGCTA
>NW_006399779.1:19266696-19268087 GCF_000299155.1 Elephantulus edwardii
CAGTCATTGTCTTCTCCAGCAAATACTTCAGGTCCTCTTTGTTTTTGGCAAGCAAGATTGTGCCATGAGCATAACACAGGTTATTGATGAATCTTCCTTCAATCTTGACGGAACATTCCCCCTCATAGAGCCCAGCCTCCCAGGCGATCTGTTTCACATGTAGATCGAAAAGGGATGGAGATAAGATGCATCCCTGATGTACAGCTTTCCTTAATTTGAATCATACAGTGTCTCCTTGCTTTGTTCTGATGATTGCCTCCTGGTCCAAGTATAGGTTTTGCATAAACACAATAAAGTGTTCTGGAATTCCCATTCTTCTCAAAGTTTGCCACAGTGTGTTGTGAACCACATAGTCAAATGCCTTTGCATAGCCAAAGAAACACAGATAGACATTATTCTGGTTGTTGTTGCTATTGTTGTTATGTGTCATCGAGTCATCTGTGACACGTAGTGACCCTATGTACAACAGCTCTGAAACCTGTTTTATCCTGATTCATCTCCAACAGACCTATGCCTATTTCTACAGTCAATGAGTCAATCCATCTCATCCTGTGCTGTCCCTCCACTCTTCAAAGCATGATGTCCCTCTCCAAGGCCAGGTCCCGTGCCAGGAGTATGTTAGATGGAGCCTCAAAATCCTTGCTGCCCTGTTTGTTCTCCTCATAGACCATGGTGTATGCTCAACATTCTTCTCCAGCACCACAGATCAAAGGCATCAATGCTGCTTATACATAACAAGTAGTTGCGAAGGCCATGAACTGGATCAGATGCACCTTAGTCTCTAGACTGGCATCATTGCTCTTTAGCACTTTGGAAAGCTCCTTGACTGCAGATTTCCACAGTGCAGTGTTTTGTTGTTGTTTTTTTTTGTTGTTGTTGTTGTTTGTTTGTTTTTTTTTATTTCCTTAGTTTGGGTGCCAAGAGTGTTGATTATGGAACCAAGCAAGCTAAATTTATCAACAATCTCAATTTCTTCTCGTCCATCATGAAGCTGCTGATGGGCTCTGTGGTGAGAATATGTTTTCTTGCTGTTGAGATTTAATCCATATTGAAGACTACCGTCCTTGACCTTCGGCAGCAAACGTCTCATGTCCACTGCAATTTCAGCAAGCAAGGTTGTGCCATCTGCATTACACAGGTAGTCATTCCTCTGTTACTCTCTGCTTTCAGCCAACATCCATCTAACATTAGCTACAATATTCCTAATACCACAACCTCTTCTAAACCCAGTCTGCACGTCTGGCCGTTCTCTGTTAATGTGTTGTTCTAGTAATTTTTTAATAATTTTCAGCAGAATCTTGCTTATATGTCATATCAATGATATTGTTCGATAATTTCTGCACTCTGTCAGGTCACCTTTCTTTGCAATGGGAACAAATATGGATCTCTTC
>NW_006399779.1:19268644-19294746 GCF_000299155.1 Elephantulus edwardii
CCCACCAGCTCGCTTCCCCCTCCGAAGAGAGAAAAAGAAAAAAATATTCCTTCATTAGTATACAATTCCCACGTCCCTCCCCCCCACTTCTTCCCTTTGTTTTGGCTTCTCAGTGTTCTAGTGTAATATTCAGAGTCTCTTCTGACATCCATCTTGGTCTTCTTCCTTTGTAACAACCTTTTGCATTCTTCCTGGACGATATTCTTAATATTCTTTCACAGCTCATCTGGTCTTTGCTGATTAGTGTTCAAGGCCTCAAATCTGTTCATGAGAGGTTTTTGAATTTCAGGTGGGATACACTCAAGGTCAAATTTATTCCAGTGGGTTAGATTTGATCTTCTTTAGCTTTAATTTGAACTTGCACATGAGTAGTTGGTGCTCTTCCACAATCAGCACCTGGCCTACAATATCTGCTGATTGATTACATATCTAGAATGAATAACAAAGAACGAATGCAAATAATGTTGAAGTTTTTAGGTAGAGAAACTGAGGAGAAGATGATAATCTTCATTAAGATGGGAAAAAGTGAATCACACATTACAATAAGATCATGTTAGTCTTTCTGATAGAGTCGGAGTGGAAACTGAGAAGGTTCTTTGGGTGCATTAATTTGAGATATTTTTTAATATTCAAATGAAAAAGTCAGTAATATATAATGCAATAGAAACAAGGGCTAACAGTATTGAGATGAAAAGTTTCTAAGATTCAGATTTACGTTTACTGGATCTATGACCCATGAAATCTTCATAAATCTCCCACAATGAGCAAGTCTGTAGGTTTCTTCAAGTCATCACTCTAGAAATTGTTCTTGTCAATTGACTTTTAATATCTTTAAAATAAAATTCTCAGGAGAATTCTATTATAACTAATAATTTTGATATAAAATGAACAAGTGGTAGGTAGTCAAAAGGACCACTTGAGAAGAGACATGAAGAGACAAGGCAAAATGAAGCAAGAAAAGAGATGATTACACTTGCTTTTATTTTTGAACAGAAAGAAAGATTAAATTTCTACTTTAGAAAGTCAAGTGTTTATAAAAAAATGCACTTATGTATGTGCACACAAATTTATATGTCTTGGTATACAATTAACAAAAACCCGGAATAAAAGTACTCCACAGAGAATGCGCACTAGAAACTTCTATATAAGACTATTGTTGCTGTGGTAAGTTATTGTTGATTGTGCTCCAATTCATAATGACCTCACATGCAACAGAAAGAAAGGAACATTGCATGGTCTGCATCGTCCTCACAGTCTCTGCTGTGTTCAACACAATGGTTGCAACTACCATTCCAGTTCATCTCATTGGGATACTCCCTCAATTTTTTGTTGTTGTTGACTCTTTAGCAAGCGTGATGTCTTTTCCCAGAGATTATCCTGCTAACATGTCCAAAGTATTTGAGATGAAGTCTCATCATCCTCAACTTCAAGATAATCTGATCATACTTATTTCAAGAAAGGTTTCTTTGTTCTTTTGACAGTCTATTCTATTTTCTTTGCCATTATAATTCAAATATATCAAAACTTCTTGCTTCCTATTTCATTGCCCAATTTTCACCTGCATATGGGGCAATTTGAAATATCATGGCTTAAGTAAGACTCACCTTTTCCTTTGCTCTTTAAAAAAAAAGTGACACTTTGCCCTTTCGCACTTTAAAGAAGTATTTTGCAGAAGATTTGCCTAATGCAGTATGTCTTTTGATTACTTGGTAGCTGATTCCAGCCTTATGATTCTATAATATTATTATTATTCAAGTATATCGTCCAATTACCAAAGCCAAATGAAGAAATTGGTTATTTCTACCTTCTATAGTCAGAAATTGACAAACCTGCACTAAAGATGCATTGATAATTCCTGCATAATGAAATGTAATATTCAAAATCAGAATCAGTAGTCATAAAGTAGTTCTTTGTGGTAAAAAGTATGCCAGAGATCACATGGCAAAATTTTGTACAATTAATAAATTATTCCTTGTAATCCTAAAAATCTTAAATAGCAACTATACATGCATACCTCATCAGATGGTATAATTGGAATTAAAATCAACCATATCAGTAGAAAAAGATGAAAGAGAAGCTCAGTGTCTTGACTCAAACAAGGCTAAGTAAGGAAAGAATTTGCTCATATGTTAGCTTAAGTCAAAGCTAAACTTCTGTGTTGTACCTCTGCTCTTCTGAACATGATATCCTTCTCCAAAGGCCGGTCCCTCCTCACCATGTGCCCTAAATATGTGAGGTAGAACTTCAAAATCCTAGCCTCCAAGGAGAGTCTTGGTTTCTCCCTCTCCAAGACAGACCTGTCTGTTTTCTTGGTGGTCTTCGGTATGCTCAAGACTCTTCTCCAGCACCACAACTCAGAGGCATCGATTCTTCTTCTGTCTTCCTTGGTCATTGTCCAGCATAACAAGTAGTTGCAATGACCATGGTCCATAGTACAGGTTAAAAGAATTTTTTTAAAGTAACTAAAGTAATTAGGGGAGCTCTGGTGGCCTAGTGGTAAGGAGCTGCAACTACAATCCCAGAGGGGCATGGTTCAAATCCACCAGATGCTCTGCCGGGGAAGGAGGGACAATCTCCTCCTGTACCAGTCAGATCTGATTTGATGGTATACTCACACAAAAATAATAAAATAATTAAAATAAAATAACATAAAGCAACTAAAGGAATTAATGTAAAAATCAGAAAGAAATAACAGAATGGTGGGAGAAGGAGGAAAGAGGATGGCAGTTTTCCAGAAATCTTTGGTCTTGTTTATGGTGGGAACATTCTGTTTACTTGGAAAATTAGAAAGAAATGTATACAAACAAATGGCACACTTAAAGGGAATCAAGTTAGACAGGTTTTGTAAAAATGAATTGAATGATGTAAACAAAGATGTTATTAAAATTAGAAGAGTTTCTAATTCTAGTTCTGTTATTATATGAAAAGATGATTTTTATTTTCATTTACAGAAACAATGATAGAGATGTCTGTTTTCTAATACTGTGATATGAGATATGGCTATAGGTTCTTTGAAAGTATGGCGGGACGCAACACAGAACACTAGGATAGATAAAAGGCAGAATTGTTTCCTCCAATTCCACAGGGGAGAGACTTAATTACCTGCTCGAGAAAAGGAACTGGCAAGTCTATATGACTCTCTTAAGGTATTATTTAAAGTTGTTGTTGTTGTTATGTGCTGTCAAGTTGCTTGTGACTCTCGGCGACCCTATGTACAAGAGCCCTAAATCCTACTCTATCCTGTGCCAACTCACTGTCTCTGAAACACCTACTCCCGCCTCCCAATCACTGAATCAATTCATCTCATCGACGGTCTTTCAATCCTGCGCTGACTCTCCACTCTCCCAAATATGCTGTACCTCTCCAAGGACAGTGTTCCCAAAGTATGTCAGAGTAAGTTTTAGAAACCTTGACTCCAAGGAGCAACCCAGTTTCACCCTCGCTAGGACAAACATGTTTGTTCTCCTAGCAGTCCATGGTATATTCAACACTCTTCCAGCACCACAGCTCAAAGGCATCAATTCTCTTTCTATCATCCCTAGTAACTGTCCAGCTCTCTGACGCATAGCACGTAATTGTGAAGACGATAGCCAAGATCAGATGCACCTTAGTCTTCAGCCTGGCGTCGTTGCCCTTAAGTACTCTGGAGAGGTCCCTGACAGCTGACTTTCCCAATGCAATTTGTCTCTTGATTTCCTGGCTACTGTTATCAAGAGTGTTGACTATGGAGCCAAGTAAACTAGAACTGTTAACAATCTCTTCACCATCCATAATGATGCTGCCAAATGGCTCAGTGGTGAGAATCTTTGTTTTCTTGATATTGAGCAAGTTGGACAATGAATAAGGAAGACTGAAGCAGAATTGATGCCATTAAATGATTGTGTTCAGGAAGGATACGAAACATCTCATGGACTGACAAAACAACTCTCACTTGGAAGGAGGACAGTCAAAAGTGCTTCCTTAGAAATAAGGATGATAAGACTGTATCTCTCACACTTTGGGCATAGGCTTTGGATATCACATCTGGAACAGTAGAGAATCAGGAAGCAAAACCAGAAGAATCTCACTGAGATGGATTGGCATAGTGACTCTAACACTGTCATTAAGCAAAGTGGAGAATGTGAGAGTGGTACAGGAGCCAGAAAGTTTTCATTTGGTTATGCAGAAGGTTAACTACCACCAACAGTAGTCTATTACAGTGTCACAAAATTAAAATGCAGGAATATCCATACTGCTGCCTTTTCTATATAGTTCATTATTTGAAATGGTAAGGGAGAAAGATCAGCACTGGTTGAGTGGAAACTCAGGAATTTTTTTTTTTTAAGGAACCAAAGAAGATAGGGGAAATGATGTGAAAAGCTACAATTCATTATGGTTTAACCAGCCTCAGAAAGACCATTTTAAAATGCAGCATTTTTCTTGACTCAGGCCCTCTTTCTCTCTAAGGAATGGCGTTTTGAAACTCACTGAAGTTTTAAGATATCGTATGAAGGTGAGAAACACTTTTAATTCCTTACCACTTATTTTACCTTCACTTCTCACCACGCTCACACATGTATTAGTAAGAGTGGAATGACTTGACACTTTGCAAGGTTTCTACCAGCCATGCATATTTTGTGAATATACATATAGAGAAGGATTCTTGAAGAACAATTACTAAATTAATTTCATTTTATGTATTATAACAGCTCAAATTGTAAAAGGTTGACTTAATTTTACTGCTTACTAACTAAAATGGATTGGGGTTTTTTCCACTTTTTTTGACACATGTAAGGAAAAAAATGTATTTCTAGAGACAGTTTATAATTGAAAATTTCAATTATTTAAAGCTTAGCTTGATATTCACATTAGGCATTTCTTTGATACCTAAAGTAACACAGATGGGAAAAGAGCATAAACACTAAGCTAGCTTAATTCTACATAAAATATGAACTGATTTAAATAGGAGGGAGCTCTGGGGGATTAGTGGTAGGAAGTTACACTGCTAACCCAAAGGTATATGGTTTGAATCCACCAGGTTCTCTGTGGGGAGAAGATGGGCAGTCTCCTCCAGTACAATTTACTCTCTGTGAAAACCCACTGGATTGTCAGCTATAAGTTCATTTTGGCTCAAAGCACAGAACAACTCTACACAGGTGTGTCCTTGTTACCTACTGCTGTCTTCACAAAACAACACAAAAGAGGGGCTTTAAAGAACAGAAATTTATTATTATAAACTTTGTCTTTCCATTTGAGTAGCCCTAAGTGTTTCTTGATGTTTCTTGGCTTTTTACCTGTTTCAGGTCTCTTTCTTGGTAATTATCTTTTTTCTTTTCTCAAAACAAATTAGTTTTCATTCAGTCACTCATTTAAGTTTTTTTTAATAACAATAATTACAATGCGTAATGCCATTATTTACAATGTCCTATCAAAACTTTGCCTTCACTTCACCCATCGATCTCTCCATCTTTCCATCCCTCTATCCATCCATTCACCCACCCATCTATTCATTCATTCTTCCATCTATCCATCCATCCATCCACTAATCTCTGTTCTTTCTCCCTCTCCTCCCATCCTGCCTGTAAGTCCCCTGCAAGTGTTTCTATCTGTACTAACAACTATTATAAAATTTGGATGGTTATAGGAAAGAATGGGGTGAGAAGCAGGAATAGAATGGAGAGACAATGAACATTGTAATGAATTAGGTGACTAAAGATCAACCTGAAATAAACAGACAGTTAGATAATATATGCATTACCATTCTTTCTTATTTTTTATTTAACATGGTTCAGAAGGAATTAGGTTTAGAATCCACCCTATGTCAGTACTCATTAACAACTTGTCATGTGCAGATAAACTTGCTTGCTGAAAACTAAAAGGATTTCAAATACTTACTGATGATAATCAAAGAATACCGTCTCCAGTATGGATTGCATCTCAACATAATGAAGACAATGATACTTACAACTGGACCAATAAGCAATGTCATGATAAATGCTATCCCTTTACATGGACTTAGAACCCATCATCGTGGAAGTAGTAATCAAGAAAGCAAACTGTGCATTGCTTTAGAAAAATTATGCTGCAAAAGACCTCTTTAATGTTCTGGAAGCAAAGATATCACTTGGACTACATTTGTGTGCCTGACACAATCCATGTTCTTTTCAGTCACCTTGTATGCATGTAAACACTGGGCAATGAATACAACCGAAGAACTGGTGAATTTGAATTATGATGTTGGCAGTAGAAGTAAATATACCACAGATTGTTAGACAAAAGAACACAAATCTATATTGGAAGGTATACAGCAAGGATATTCCTTAGAAAGAGGATGGTCAGACTTCTGTACTTTGGTTATATTATCAGGAGAACCCAGTCCTTGGAAAAGACATACTATTGGTAAAGTAGAAGGCTAACAAAGAAAAATAGATTGGCCGTGTCTGCAACAATGAGCTTAAGTAATAGCAACGATGACTCAGAAATGGGCACTGTCTTATTTCGTTGAACATACATTGAGCTGGAGCTGATTCAAAAATATATAACAACAAGATTTCCTATAATATGACATCATTAGCATAACAAAGACAAACTCTTATTTATCAACACATGCACAGACACAAAGGTTAGGAGTCTATTAGTTGTTCTGGGGAACACAATTCAATCTCTTACTATATGCATTCTCTAGATTGAAAACAACCTCATTA
The DNA here is from genome assembly GCF_000299155.1 of Elephantulus edwardii. Lineage (NCBI taxonomy): Eukaryota > Metazoa > Chordata > Mammalia > Macroscelidea > Macroscelididae > Elephantulus > Elephantulus edwardii. The sequence goes on from NW_006399779.1 coordinate 19,275,328, forward strand.
TTTGTAAACAGGGTACTGAGACAAAGGTTATTCTTTTTTTTCTAAGCATCAAAGAACAGTTTGGTTATTACTTTAATCACTAATTCATTTACTAAGCATTATATATTTGTCACACACTATTCTATATATAGGAGGAGATAGGTATAGATATAGATGAGGTAGAGATAGATGTAGATGTAGATATATAGATAGATATAGCTAGACAGCTAGCTAGACATAGATTAGATATAGATATATAAAGTTTTACCTGAATCATAAGAAATATTAACCTCACCATTAGCATAGAACACATTCTAATGGTTAAATATATGATCTGTAGTAGATTTGAGAAGAAAATAAAATTTACCTAGACGATTTCTTCCATGTATTCTTATGCTTGCTTGCTAAAATTAAGGAGGACTTGAAGCACTTTCTACAAAAGGTCAAGAATTGAAGCCTTCAGTATGGATTGAAGCTCAGTGTCAAGAAAACGAAGATTCTCCCCACTGGGTCGATTGGCAACATCATGGTAGATGGTAAAGAGATTGATATTGTTGACAGCTTCAGTTTGCTTGGCTCTACAATCAACAGTCTTGGTACCAAGCAGCCAGGAAATTAAAAGACGAATTGCATTGGGAAAGTCTGCTGTCAGAGACCTCTCCAAGGTACTCAGGAGCAACCATGTCAGTCTGGAGACTAAGGTGTGCCTTATACAGACTATGGTCTTTGCCATGGACGGCTAGGAGAACCAACAAGTTCATCTTGGAGAGGATGAAGCCAGGCTGCTCCTTGCAGGCAAAGATTCTGAACCTCCGTCTAACGTACTTTGGACATGTTGCAAGGAGGGACCAGTCCTTGGAGAGGGACCTCTTGCTTGGGAGGGTGGAGGGACAGTGCAGGAGAGGAAGACCTCAATGAGATGGATTGATTCAGTCACTGGGGTAATGGGGACAGGTGTGTTGGAGACAATGAGATTGGCAAGGAATAGAGAAGGGTTTATGACTGTTGTACATAGGGTCGCTATGAGTCGCAAGTGACTCAATGGCACGTAACAACAACAACAATCTTAGTATCAGTAATCTAGACTTATACACATATTTTTACATAAATATTTTTGCAGATATATATAAGTCTATTGTCTTACAGCAATCATCTAAAGAAGCTACTAACAAAAGCATTTTAAAAGTGTATGAGGCTCTATATATTTAAATTACTTGCCTAAATTTCTGTAAGTTCTAGGAGGGAGTGAAGTTTTTAACCCACATTCTGGAACCTTCTTTTCTTCCTCTGCATAGAAGGCAGAGTGCCTCTTTACTACTTAAAATCTATCACGGCTGTGTTCTCATCAAGCCTCTCTCAGAAAAGCCAGTCCGATGAAAAGAATATTACACTTGGATTAGGAAGATATCAAACTTTATCTGACTTTGGGTCTGATAAACAATGAGTCTAACACTATACTAAGAAGTAAACGTCCAAGTGTTTTCTTCTCAGATGTCCATCTTTGTAGCATAGAAAGAAGAAGAAACAGGCTGACTTTAATTCCTTGTTGAGATGTGTATTTGGTAATGCTTCTCTCGGTGGTGGGTGGTCTGCTTCCCAAGTTGTGAGGAGTTATCTTTGAATCAGGATCTTTCCTCTGGCTTGTGGTCACTGGTTGCTCTAAAGAATTCAGAACTCTTCCCACTGGTATCATTGGCAAGGTTATTACAGAGTAAGACACACTTTTATTGTGCTATATCTTTATTTTCCATGACACCATTATATAAAACATGTAGGTATATAAGACTTAATTAAAGGCTTGGGAAAATGAAAAGTAATCTAGTGTAGGAGGAGAAACTTGAAAATGTGTGCTACACAGTAATTTTATTAGAGGACAAGGCAGAACACAGGGGATCCTCTCAAGGGTTTAATGTTTTGAGGCAAGAATGGGGTAGAGGTCAGTTTAATGTAAGATCTTATTTTTATCCTAATTTCTTTTATTCAAGATTTTCCTGCCTAAAAAAAAAAAAAGTCTGGCCCCTCTACTTACAAATAGCTGTCTCATGGTCAACTTCACATTCCTTCCTTCCTGTAACCATAGTATTTCATATGAGACTGAAGCTTTGGAGTTATGGCACAAGAACTTGAGAACAAGCAAATTCTTCCTTGAAAAAAAAATACATACAATATTCCCCTCAAATTGATGTTGACATCGCTCCCCACCAGAACACAGTGCAAATGCCTTTTAGTTTACAAGCCTAAATATATTTGTAGAAACCAAGTGCCACATCCTTCTTTTGCTGAGAAGCTGGTGGGTTTGCACCTCCAGTTTTTAGGGTAAGAAGCAGGATTTAATGACTGTGCTATCAGTACTCCTTTTTTAAAAAAAATATATATAATCCTACCAAGAGTCATCAACAACCTACGTTATGCAGATGACACAACCCTGCTTGCTGACACTGAGGAGGACCTGAAGCGCTTGCTACAGAAGGTCAAGGACTGCAGCTTTCAATACAGATTGAAGCTCAACATCAAGAAAACAAAGATTCTCACCACTGGGCCCATTGGCAGTATCAGTATGGATGGTGAAGAGATTGAGATAGTTAACAATTTTAGTTTACTTGGCTCCACAGTCAACACTCTTGGTACCAGCAGCCAGGAAATCAAGAGACAAATTGCACTGGGAAAGTCATCTGGGAGGGACCTCTCAAGAGTACTGAAGAGCAATGATATCAGGCTGGAGACTAAGGTGCACCTGATCCGGGCCATAGTCTTTACAATTACGTGCTAAGCATCAGAGAGCTGGACAGTGACTAGGGATGACAGAAGTAGAATTGATGCCTTTGACCTGTGGTGCTGGAGAAGAGTGTTGCATATACCATGGACTGCTAGTAGAACAAACAGTTTTGACCCGGAGAGGGTGAAGCCAGAATGCTCCTTGGAGCCAAGGATTCCGAAGTTTTGTCTAACATACTTTGGACGTATTGCAAGGAGGGACTGGTCCTTGTAGAGGGACATCATGTTTGGAAGATGGAGGGGTGGCACAGGAGAGGAAGACCCTCAGTGAGATGGATTGATTCTGTGATTGGGGGGGTTGGAATGAGTGTGTCAGAGATGGCGAGGTTGGCACAGGATAAAGCAGCATCTAAGGCTCTTGTACATGGGGTCGCTATGAGTCGTGGACAACTCGATGGCACCTAACAACAACAATCCTACCAAACCAAACACCTTGTCATGGAGCCATTTTCAACATACGACAAGACTCCATTGGATTTTAAATCTTTACCAGAGTAAACTATGTTTCTTCTCGCAGCAGTTGGTGGACTTGAACCATTCCACTAGCAATACAATATGTTATTGTATTCCTCCTTATGAGAAGTCTATAACATTCTGCCTTGATCAGATGACACTCACTTACTTGCTGCCATCAAGTAAGAATGAACTTGAGGCTAACCCTCCAGCAGATTTTTGCAGGCTATAAATCTCATAGTTTTGCGGAGATTATCCATCTTTCTGCCAGTTAACAGCACAACTCTTGGAAAATAAGGTCACCAGAGCCCCCATCAAATGAGAAGAAGTAAAAAATATGATCTCTACATCCAGAAATCTTAGACTTTCGAAATTCTCTCTCTTCCTTAGATACTTAGACTCTCGAAATTCTCTCTCTTCCTTAAATACTACTAGTCATATTCCAGTTATCACTCAATTGTACATCTTATAGAAACTTGATTTTTTTCCCCCTCCTCACTTATCCAGGAATCCACTAGACCAATTTCTTATTTTTTGTGGTTTGTTGTGCTGTCAAATGGAAATCAACTCATAGTTTCCCCTCCAGCAGGTTGTTAGAGGCTATATATGACTTGGGAGGGGATCCACTCTTTCTCCCACATAGAAGCTGGTGACCTCAAACCACATGCATTTCGGCTGGCAGCTCGGCTCCTTAACTTTAGGGAACCAAAGCATATGCTGATCATGCACAATTTCCTAGCCATTGATTTTTACTTTCCCACATGATCATGTGGGGCAATGTGAATGAAGTGGTTAGCACTCTTTTGGGTGGGAACATGCCACAGAGTGGGTAGGCTGCTAGTGAGGGACTTGAATAGTTTGTCTTCCTGGCAGATATAGATAGAGAAACTTTAGAGGCAGAAGATGGGACTTTTCTTGCCCGCAACAAAGAAGTGGAAGGTCTAGGCCAAGTTCATTTGGACCAGAGGTTATTTTGTCAGTCTAGAACCTAGATGAAGCAGCACCAGTGGAGAAATAGAGGCTGGTGTGAAACTGTTCTGACCTGGGACTCCTGACTTACAAAGTCAAAGTCAGAACCCCAACTTACATGAAGACTTGGAGCACAGTGAGAGCTACAGCATAACTGACACATCTAAGAGATTCTGTAACACTGGTCTAAAACCATAAAGTTGAAGGTCAAAGGACCTGCATGTACACTTACGATGTCCTGACAGCTTCTAACCTGTTAGTTTCTCTAATAAGCTCCACTATCATGAGGACGATGTTTGAGTTCTCTTTGGCCATTGCAGTTGTTAGTGAATGCAGTAGCAGAGTAGTAGGACCTTGAGAGGGAGGTTAATGTTAGAATTGGTAGAAGTAGGTTTAAGGAGCGTAGAGGCAAATCTTTCCTTCCAAACAACAAAATCCAAAATATATTCTTTTGTTATCTTTTTTAGATATTTTCAAAGCAGAAATTGAGTCACTCACTCCCTTACTGCTTCTATGTCTTCTGTCCTAACATTCCTGTAGGGGTATTGTTTTTTAGCTTTGTTTCTGATTGTTCTGCTCACAGGCATTGGATCTGCTAAAGTACATACTACCACCTGCCGTCTGTTAAATGCTTCTATTTTTCCTAAGGTCATTGCCTACACTTCTACTGATTCTCTAGTTAGTACTTGCAAACAGCTGAGCCTGGGACTAAATCTACCTCCAGAAGACTTTAGGGCATCTGCTTTTCCTACAGCAAGTATCTGAACTTGTGTCATTTACCTACGTCTGGTTCTTCAATATTTATGCTTTATCTAATATCAATAAACTGTGAGTTTCTGCAAATAATTCATAGAGAGCAAGCAGACTTTTCTAGATTTATTTGAATTTTGATTGATAAAGAGGTTTGGTTTTTTAGGGTCACACACACACACACACACACACACACACGTCTCATCTCTCATCTCTTTGACTTTCAAGGGTGGGAAATTAATCAATCTATAGTAATCAAGGATTAATCATGATATGTTCATATTAATGTTGTTATACATGACAATTTTATTTATTCCTGAGACCTCTGTTTAGTTTTGGTTTTGTTGTTGATGTGAAAAATGAGTCAAAACCTGCAAATCAGTAAATAGAGATTAGTCATACAGAAACCTTGCTTGCTGCAAGTGGGGAGAACTTGAAGCACCTGTTGCAAAAGACCAAATACTACAACCTACAGGATAGATTGCACCTCAACATCAAGAAAACAAAAATTTGGGGAGCTCTGGTGGCCTAGTGGCAAGAAGCTGCACTGCAATCCCAGAGGTACATGGTTTGAATCCACCAGATGCTCTGCTGGAGAAGGAGGAGCAATCTTCTGCACCAGTCAGATCTAACTTGACAGTACACACACACACAATAATAAAATTAAGAAATTTTTTTAAAAAAATTTTGACCACTGGACCAATAGACAACCTTATGACAGATGGAGAAAAGATTGATAATGTCAATTATTTCATCTTGCTTGGATCCACATCCGTACCCTTAGTACCAGAAGTCAGGAAATCAGGAGATATATTTGCCTGGGAAAGTCTGCAATCAAGGATTTCTCAGAATCATGGAAGAGCAGTCTTATCCATTTGAGGACTAAGGTACATCTGATTTAGGCCATGGTCTTTCTCATCACCTTCTATGCATCTGAGAGCTGGACGGTGAATAAGAATGACAGAAGAAGATTTGATGCTTTTGAACTGTGCTATTGGAGAAGAGTATTGAATAGTCTATGGACTGCCAAAAGAATAAACACATATGTCTTAAAGCAAGTGCATCCAGAAAGCTCCTTGGAGACAAAATTTAAAACTTCCTCTCACGTTCTTTAGGCATGTTGCTAGAAGAGGCTTTTCCTTGGAGACATCTTGCTTGGAAAGGCAGAGTGTTGGGAAAGAAGAGGAAGACTCTAAACAAGGTGGACTGACACAGTGACTGCAGCAAAGGGCTCCAGTGTGTCAAGGAGTCAAAGAATGGCACAGGATAGGGCAAGGTTCAGATCTGTTGTTCATAGGGTTGCTATGAGTCTTAATCCTAACAACAACACACAGACTAAAATCCTCTCAAGGAATAAGAAGAGGGAATATCACTTTTGTTACTGCTATTATATGTTGTCAAGTGGCTTCCAATCTAGAGTGATCTCATATACACAGAATAAACCAGTACTTGATTCTTATTTCTCCTCCAAATTCCTACTACATTTATTTGAGAGCACTGTTGTGGCCAGTCAGATTCTTCTATTGAGGATCTCCCTTTTTTTTTGCATTGACTTTCTACCTTACCAGGTATGAGATACTTCCTCAGGAACTGATCCATCTTGACAACGTATCCTGTGTAAGATGAAGCAATACTTATAGCACAACAGATTTATTATTTGTCTGGTTGTAGTTGTTAGGTGCTGTCAAGTTGAGTACAACTCATAATGACCCTTACAAGAACAGACCTAAACCCTGTCCCATCTTCATAATCCCTAAAACACTCCCATTTATTGCCACAGTCACTGTGTCAATCCATCTTGTTAGGGGTCTTCCTCTCTTTTGTTGACCCTCCGTCTTTCTAAGCATGATGACCTCTTTCAAGGAATAGCCTCACCTCGCAACATGTCCAAAGTATGAGAAACGAAGCTTCACCATCTTTGCCTCCAAGCAGCACTCTCTTTCTCCAAGACATATATATTTGTTATTTTTGCAGCTCTTGTGATATTCAGCACTCTTCTCCAGCAGCACAATTTTTCTTTTGTCATCCTTAATCATTATTCAGCTCTCTGATGCACAGCAAGAGATTGAGAAGTTCATAGCCTGAATTAGGTGCATCTTAGTCATCAAACTCAAATCATTGCTTTAAAGTATTTTGGATATGTCCCTGACAGTTGACTTGCCTAAAGCAATAAAACTTCTGAATTCCTGACTTACTGTTCAAAGGGTGTTTGTTGATTGATGATCTAAGCAAAATGAAATAATTGACAATTTGAATTTTTGGGGGGTAGACCAAGGCATGTATATTGAATTTTCTTCACCAAACATAAAATTTCAAAGAATTGCATTTTTTCTGTTCTTCTTTCTTAATGTTCTAGCTTTCACATGCATAGGCTGTTGTTACGTGCTGTTGACTATGACCCATGAATTACAGTGACCCTAGTGAACCTGAGTAACCCTATGAAGAACAGATCTGAACCCTGCTCTATCCTGTACCATTCTCATACTTTCTGACACACTAGAGCCTGTTGTGGCAGTCATGTGGCAGTCCAGATTTTTTAATCAATCTCTCTCTCTCTCTTTCTCTCTCTCTCTCTCTCTCTGTTTCTCTTTCTCTCTCTCAACTTACACCTTCACTGCCGTTGGCTTCTGCTCATATATTATTTCCTGAAATTGTTCAATCCTTTTGGATACAGTGACTCGGTGTAACTCCATCTCCTTTAGATGCTTTGTGGATCATTGTGCATATTGTCCATTGTGACTTCATGCTTAAATTTGTTTTACTCAGCTTGAGAAATGCAGAGCAAGTTCTTCCCTTCTTATTCTCCAATTCCAGCTCTCTGCATATTCCATTACAATACTTTGTCTTCTTGAACAGCCCTTTGAAAACCTTTTTTAGGAGGCAACTGAAAAATCTGTGACTGGAATCAGACATATGTTAGTCCTCAAAGTGATACTTTTCATTCTCTTTTAACATTAACAAAAAATCTTTTGCAGTAGGTACTGTCAGTAAAATTAAGTGTTTGGCACTTTCCATTGTTTCTTTAATAATATATAGACTATCCTTAGTTTAAGGAAATGTTTATTATTTATTAAAAGTCACAGTCTTAATCAGCTAAGCTATTTATGTTTACCTAATAGAGATGACCAATTTTGTTCAGCAAACCAGAACACAGTAAAGGTTATAATTTCCTGACTTGTAAGAAAACAGGATCTGTTTAACTATGAATTAGGCTAGAATTTCCAAAGGAAAACGGTGCATCAAATACTTTCAATCTCTGTTTTTTCAGTGGATATAATATAAGGCTTCAAACATCTGAATATCTGACGTGCTGATAAAACACTTGGCAATGGCACTGCGATGATTGCACTACGTGATTAATGTAATTTGTGAGGTTGATTTTTACGTGAAAAAAAATTTTAATATTTATACAGTGTTAATGAACAGAGTTAAGGTCCTTTACATTCTAGAAATAAATGTACTTCATGAAAGCAGACTGCTTGCCCCAAATCACTCAGGTTTATTTAAATTAATTACATATTACTTGAATGAAACAATGAGAAAAATGTAATTAAAGTAATGGGGAAATTGTATACCAATGAAGGAATTTTTTTTCTTTTTCTTTACAGAGAGGGGAGTGAACTGGTGGGGAGGGGTGGTCAGGGAGAAAAGTGTGGCAATGATTGAATGGAAATCCAAAGTCTCTGTAAATGTTTATTAAAATCAATAAAAAAAGAATTTTATAAAAAAAGTAATTTGTTGGGACTGTCATTTTATTTCCCTAATTTTATGTATGCTAAAGGAAGCTTTTTAAAGGGAAAATGAATATTTTAAAATTTTTATGCCAATAGAGTTATTGTATTGATTCAATAAACATTATCTTCCCTTGGAGCAAGATATATAACTGGACAGTTTTCTTTTTAATCTAACAAAGTATATACATGTGAAGTAGAAAATATTTGAGAATAAACCTCACCAAATAAGGTATAATAATTCTTCAATGAAAAAGCAAGGATCCTAACCAACCTAAATTATAAAGGACAGAGTTTTATCTTTGAGATATATCAGATAAATAGATGTAACATTTTATATAATATATAAATAAATCTATTAAATATGTTTTATTTTGTATTAAAATACATTCTATAAAAATACAATTGAAATAAAAATACTTCTGAAATAGTTTGCCTCTGAAAACTCTATGAACTTAGAGGAAAAAAATCACAGTTATATAACAGGGTTCAGGTCTTTCGTTTATTATGAGTCATCTACGACTCAGTGGCACTTAACAACAACAATAATATATTTTTAATAAATATATTAAAATGGAAATATATAATATATTATTAATATAATAATGTATATATATGTGTGTATGTGTGTGTTTATATATATATATAAAAATGGAAGTCGATGAAGTGGTACTTACCTAGACAATAGATAAAAGGTATTTTTGATATACATTAACATCAGTATTTACCAGCTTTTATCCTCTTATTTCTTTTGTTGTTGTTTTAATTTTCTACTAGGTTATTTACCAAATTTGAATGCATTGTTTTCAAGAAAAAAAATTCTTTCCATTTCCGTCACCTCCCCCCCATCAAATTGTACAACCCTAAGATTGATTAATCCACCCTACCCCTGCACATCCTCATCTCTCTGCCTCCAACCTCTCCTACCTCTCTTGGATCCTTATACTCATTCTACAATAATGTTTACAATGCTTATACAATACAATGTTTGTCCTTGTGGGACTGAGTTAGTTCGCTCAGCATAATGCTCTCCAGTCCCTCCTAAGTTAGGTAATAATTTACAAAATCATTGCTCCTGTGTGCTGCATAGTATTCCATTGTGTGAATGTACTATAATTTCTCAATCCATTCATTTGTGGTTAGACAATTGGCCTGTTTGCTTGTTCTTGCAATGGGAAATAATGATGCTATGAACATTGGTGTACAAATCTCCTGAGCCTCCACAAGAAAAAGACTGAGGACCCAATTACAAAATGGGCAAAAGACATGGAAAGAATTTTCACAGAGAAAGCTATTCAAATAGCAAACAGACACATGAAGAAATGCTTCAAATCACTGACAACAACAGAGATGCAGGTCAAAACCACAATGAGCTACCATCTCACTCCAGTAACAGTGGCAAAGTTTAACAGGGCAGCAAGTAATAAATGTTGGAGAGGGTGTGGCAAGAAAGGAACTCTTATACATTGTTGGTGGGATTGTAAAATGGTATAATCATTCTGGAAGGCAGTTTGGCTCTTCTTCAAAAAGCTGAACATAGAAATTCCATATGACCCGGCTATTCCACTGCTTGAAATATACCCTGAGAAAATGAGAACTGAGACACAGACGGAGATTTATATACCAATATCCTCTTGTTTTTTCTATTTCACTCATTTATCAATTAGCTTTAAAACGAGTTTGTCTGGGCCTAGATGATTTCTAACAATTCAGTTTAACATCTACTTGCTTCTTATCTCTCGTACTTTGGCCTTTTGTAGTGGCAGTGGTGCAAGTTGCCCTATGACTCACTCAAATGCATTCAAATAGATTAGATACAAAGCACAAATACAAACATTGCAATCAAACCCCTCAAAAAGAAAAAAATTCTCAAAAATTGCAAAAGCTAATAGGAATTATCAAGTATCAGGTGCTGGGCTGAAGCAAAAATTTTAAAAGCTAAATAGAAACAAGAAGTGGTTACATTGTACTCTAGAGAGTATGCATTATACTGTAGTAACCTAGGTTGGTTTATAATCCTCACTTAGAGATAAAATAATCCCAGCAGAAAGATCACTTAGTTTCTAAATGACATGCAGAAGCCTCATTCAAGTAGTGTATTTCCATTTATCTTTATTCTACTTGTTCTTAATTTTGATAGTTACAAGTGTGATCCTACAGAGTAACATTTTTTTGTACACGCAAATAATATTTTGAGGGAGACCCTTAATTTCCTTAGAATCATCTTTACTACTGTTTTAAAAAAATATTTTATTTTATGTTGGTTTCCTCACAAAGATTGTATACATTCTGTTTCACAAATTTTTCACTCATATTGTGCTTCATACAGTCGTTCTCATCCATTGTCTTATGAAATCAAGCACCATTGACTTTGAACATCATTACAAAACCTTTTCAGGTACCTGCTGGATCCTTCCCATTTCCAACACCTCCTCCCTCCCACCCACCAAACTGCACAATTGGTTAGTGTGCGATACTTACACAGCAGTACATTTTTTACTATTTTTAATAGGATTTATACATTTCGTTTAGCAAAAACTTGCACATACAAGTTGCATCTTGAGAAATTGTTCACTGATAATACTCATATGTTGTTGTTCTTATGTGCCCTTGAGTCACTTGTGACTCTTAGTGACCCTATGTATATGAGCCCTAAACCCTGCTTTATCCTGAGCCAAACTTATTGTCTCTGACACACCAACCACCATTAACCCAGCCACTGAATCAATCCATTTCATCAAGGGTCTTTCTCTCCTGCGCTGTCCCTCCACCCTCCCAAGCATGAAGTCCCTCTCCAAGGATCATTCCCTCCTTGTAACATGTCCAGATTATGCCAGATGAAGCTTCAGAATCCTTGCCTCCAAGGAGCATTTTGGCTTCACCCTCTCCACGACAAACCTGTTTGGTCTCCTGGCAGTCCACAGTATATTCAACACTCTTCTCCAGCACCACAGCTCAAAGGCATCAATACTCTTTCTATCATCCCTAGTCATTTTTCAGCTCTCTGATGAATAGCAATCAATTGCAAAGACTATGGCCTGGATCAGGCACACATTGCTCTTCAGTACTCTGGAGAGGTCCCTGACAGCCAACTTTCCCAATGCAGTTAGTTTCCTGATTTCCTGGCTGCTGGTACCAAACGTGTTGATTGTCAAGCCCAGAAAACTAAAACTGTTAGCAATCTCAATCTCTTCACCATTCATAATAATGCTACCAATTGTCCCAGTGGTGAGAATCTTTGCTTGCTTGATGTTGAGCTTCAATCCATAGCGAAGGCTGCAGTCATTGATCTTCTGCAGCAAGCGCTTCAGGTCCTCCTCAGTTTCAGCAAGCAGGGTTGTGTCATCTGTATAATGCAGTGTTGATGATTCTTCCAATCCTGATACCGCATTACCCCTCATACAGCCCAGTCTCCCAGATGATCTGCATACAGATTGAAAAGGTATGAAGACAGAATACATCTCTGGCATACATCCTTCCTGATTTTGGATCATGCAGTGTCTCCTTGCTCTATTCTGATGATTCCCACTTGTTTCAAGTCAAGTTTTCTGTAAATTGCTTGTCTGAAAGATACTATTATAAATAAGACAGACTAAGAGGAAGGATTGGTCATCCACTTCTGAAATAATAGGCCTTCGAAAACCCTATGTGCAATAGAGCACACCTAGACCAGCAGACATGGCAACTGATGTTGATATTCACATAGATACAATTTGTTTATGGAGCCCAGGAGAATGTGGTATCCCTAAGAAATTTAATAGTTAGGTATTTGCATCTTTAGAGATCTCTCTGATTAGAAAAATAAAGTGTGAATGAGTCACATGGTAGTGGTTATTTTTCATTCACAGCAATTGTGCTCTTGCATTTGCATTGTCATTCAACAGAATTGTATTTTTCATGGACAAGGAAATACCTTTTACAGATGTTTTTGCTTTCTTCGGGGAAAAAATGTCTCATATTGTTAGTATCAGCTTTCACACTTTAATTTATTCATGTTTAGTGTATAGAGATCAAATGATTATTGTTCAGTCTGAAATATATAAAACTGCACAATACAAATTAATCCAAACACACTGCTGTCATGTTAATACTAAATTAGTTCCAAGGCTGTAAATCTTCCTGAGTAAAGACTGCTTCAAGTAAGTAAATAGCAGATGTGTATCTTTATACATGTTTATGTTAACAGCTCAAATGTAACCTAAAATATCACTGTTATTGAATGATGTCCTTTTCCCAAGGACTTGCCTCTTCTGACAAGATCCCCAAAGTATAAGACAAAGTTTCACCATAGTTGCCTCTAAGGACCATCCTGGTTGCATTTCTTTCAGAACAGGTTTGTTTGTTCTTTTGGCAGGCAGTGTTATATATTCAATCTCTTCAACAACACGATAACATAAAGACACCAATTCTACTTCAATCTTCTGTATTCATTGTGCAACTTTCAGATGTAGACAAAACAATTGAAAATACCATGTGGATCAGGCACACCTCTATCTTAAAACTGATATTCTTGCTTTTTAGTACATTAGAGAGATCCTTCATAGTAGATTTTCCAAGTGAAACACTGTTTTTCAATTTTTGACTGTTGCTACTATGTGTGTTGATTGTAGAGTCAAGTAAAATGAAATAATTAAGCTTTCAAGGTTGTCTCCCTCAATAAGATGGATTGATTCAGTAACTGGGTTAATGGGGGTAGGTGTGTCAGAGACAATAAGGATGGTTCTATTGAACATAGGGTTGTTATAAGTCACATGTGACTCAAGGGCACATCGTGATGTTGTCAATTGGTCCAGTGGTGAGGAGTTTTTGTTTTCTTATGTTAAGATGTAATCTATCTCTAGCCAGGCAGACTAGCGGAAGTTTTCTGAGTCCAGGGTAAAATTGGCCCAAATTGGTGTCTTACAACTTGACTTATCATCAATACACCTTAATGACAGAAGAGGTGCTATCTGTGAACTGGCTCACATCTCTGAGCTTTGGTCATCACTCAGATGAACAACACGCTGACCTGATTGGACACTACAACTCTAGTCTTCTGCTGGTCTATTGCTGTGTACTTTCAAATCAGTATTGACTCATAGTTGACCCTCTGGTGGATATTTAGAGGTAGTAAATTGCACAAGAGAAGATTCCCCATCCTTCTACTGCAAAGCAGCTGGTCCAAAAGATACAGTATCCATGCCACAAAATTTGTATTCTGTTTCCCACATCATGCATGTTTATATCCTTGCTTGATACTTTGCTCCTATAGGTAAAGTACTTGTCTGTCAGTTTGCTGTACTGGAGTGACTTGAGTGCTGCTGTGATGCTCAGAAGTATGCCACCAGTATTTCAAACACCAACAGAATTATTCATAGTGGACAGGTTTCCGTAGAGCTGAAAGAGCTAAAAAAAAGCCATCCACTTCTGAAATAACAAGACTTTAAATATCCTATGAATAACAGAGAGACATACTTAGACATAGAGCCAGAATAAGAGTTCCTCAGATTGGAAATCATTCCAAAAATATGAGCAGAAACAGATGCAAAAAATAAAGAATTATGTCACTAGCATTTGTTCATGTTGTTGTTTTGCTAGGTGCCATTGAGTACATGTCACAGTTACCACAGGAACCAATCAAAACCTTGCCTTAGCCTGTGTCATCTTGTTGATACAGCAAGTTAAAATTATTAGTGGAAATCTAAAATCACTACTCAATGACCTGTAAATTGTATATAGATAACAATAAATGGAAGAATAGATAAAGAATGGGAAACCACTATTCAAAGAAACTGTGTATTGTATGTATGCTCACGATTGAATCAGAATTGATTCTTAGCTGACCCTCCAGTGATTTCCAGACAAGGTAAATCACATGGGAGGAGACGGCCCATCTTTCTCCCTCAGAGCAGCTGGTGGATTCAAATCATGCATTTATGTATTGGAAGCACAATTCCTTTCCATAAGGCCTTCCATACTATAGTGTAGGCAGTGATATACCTTTGATATCTCCTACTCCTAAGCTTTCATGCAAAATTTTCTAAAAACAAAATGAAAAGTAAGCAACAAGTAAGAAAAAATAGTATGCATGTCATTCAATGAATTTTAAAAGAAAGGTGACAAAGTCTTTCATCAGTAATAATTTTTGAGGCTGTCATAATTATTGGCATGATAAAAGGGTACAATTCAGATCTGTGATGTGGTTATTATTTTTAATTGTTCTGATTTTACTTGCAAAACATTGGGAGCATTGAAATAATCTCCTTTGTTCTTTGTATAGTTGTTTGAAAATTAACATTACTCTGATAAAAGCAAATGCTTTGTTTTTCTAAAGATACTTGAGTTTTGTCAATGCTGGGTTCAGATCATGTCTTATCAATTTTCTAGCCCACTTTCTAGATCAAAGCAGCTTTGAAAAAATAAGAATATAGTCTTTTTTTTCAGTAAATTAACGCTATCCTAATAGTTTAAAACTTAACACTTCTCAATTGAATATGTAATTTTATCTTAAAAATGAAGTATTATTTACAGTAAAGCAATATCAATGTCATACAAAAATAAACTCCTATCTATATTTTTTGTGTATATGCATATATTTTTTCTATTACATCATTATGGAAGATCAGAGAAGAAAAGAAGATCTTCAACACGATGGACTGACACAATCACTATAACAGTGGACTTGAGCATGTCTTGGATTGTGGGGATGGCGTAGGAAATAGCAAGGGTTAAATCTGTTGTTCATAGAATTGCTATGAGTGATAGAGAGAGCTCTGTTGGCCTAGCAGATAGAAAGTTATGCTTCCAAGCCAAAGGTCAGTTATTTTAATCTACAACCCACAAGTTTGATTTTAACTGTTTTGGTCAAACATTCTTTTAAGTGGTATAGCACTGGTCTGTCAATTTGCTGTGCAGAGGTAACTCATGGTTGCTTTGATGGAAAACACTGTGACACTGATATGTCAAATGTGGATAGTGTTTGATGGTGTTCTCAAATTAAAACAAGCTTGGAAGCAGGAGTGGCATCCACTTCTGAAACAGCTTGCCTCCAAAAACTCTATGACTTTAGAGAAACAATGAAAGCTATGTGTGTTCAGGACTATGTGTGTTCTAGGTCATATACAACATATATAGGTCATATTTGTTGTTGTTGTTGTTAGGTGCCATAGAGTCTAGTATGAGTCATATTAACCCTATGAATAGCCATCCTTATTATCTCTGATACACTAGATCCCATTGCTGGAGTTACTGTGTAAGTCCTTCTCATTGAAGGTCTTTCTCTCCTTCATTGACTCTTCATCTTATCAAGCATGATGTCCCTTTCCTTGGAATAGATTTATCTAAAGTATGAAAGATGAAGTTTTGCCTACTTTGCCTCCAAGAAACACTCTGGGTGAACTGTTTTCTGAGACATACCTGTTTGTTCTGTTGGCAGTCCATAATATGTTTAGTACTTTTCTCCAGCACCACAATTTTAAGATATCCATTCTTGTTCTGTCATCTTTATTAATTTCCCAGATCTCTGATGTACAGCAGGTGTTTGTTTGAAAAGAATCAAGCACATCATAGTCTTCACACTGACCACATTGCTATCCAGCATTTTGGAAAGATCTCTGACAGTGGACTTGACCAATGTAATACATCTCCTGAAACCCCAAAGACATAGGCTTCAAATCCACCTGCAGATCTATGGAAGAAGGATCTCCTCTTATGCTATTTTCTGCCTCTGAAAATATATAGTTGTTATTGTTGTGTGACATAGAGTCAGAACTTCCTCATAGCTGACACTCCAGTGGGGTTTCAGAGGCAATAGTCTCATGGTAAGAGATGGTCCATTCTTCTCCCATGGAACAGCTGGTGAATTTGAATCAGATGCCTTCACTATTGCAGCACAGATTCTTACCACTAGGCCACCATAGTGAGTGTGTGTGTGTGTGTGTGTGTGTGTGTGTGTATGTGAGAAACCCATTTGAAGGCAGCTCCAATTTGATGGCATATAATAACCACAATATATACACAACCACACACATGTTCTTTGGTATCATCAATAAAGTCGACTACAATTCACAGTGACTTTATGAACAGCAGATCTCAGCCTAGCCCTATCTTGCACCATACTCAATATCTCTGTCACACCCAAACTCATTGTGGTAGTCACCACGTCAATCCATCTCATTGAAGGTCTTCTCTTTCATTGACCCCTCTACCTTTCCCTGCATTATGTCTCTTTGCAAACACTGATTCTTCCTAAATATATGCCCAAAGTATGTGAGATGAAATTTCATCATCCTTGCCTCTAAAGAGCACTCTGCACTTCCTTCGAGGCAGATTTGCTTGTTCTTTTGTCAATCCATGGTATAGTCAATGCACTTTGTCAACAGAACAGCACTCTATCATCCTTATTCACTGTCCAACTTTCAGATCCATATAAAGCAGTTGAAAAGACTATAACTTGGGTCAGGTACACCTTAGTCGTTAAACTGACATCCTTGCTCTTTGGTATTTTGAAGAGGCACATGACAGCAGATTTCCCCAATACAGCACCTCTTTTGATTTCCTTATTGATGCTACGATACGTTTTGACTGTCACTCCAATAAAATGAAGTCATGAACAACCTCGATCTTTTCTCCATCTAAGATGATGTTTGTTTTGTATAAAGTTTTATTCAACTTAGAAAATTTTTCGTTGTTACATTTATTACACAGGTTTTTGGTGAGTTTTCCTCCAATCCTGATGCAACATTCTTCAAAAAGTCTAGCTTTTCTCACATACTTTGGGCGTATTGTTAAGAGTGACCAGAACTTTAAAAAGGATACCATGCTTGGAAAGGTGAAGGGTTAGTGAGAAAGAGGAAGAGCCCCTGTGAGAAGAATTGACACAGTGACTGCAACAATAGTATCAAGTCTATCAAATATGAATGATAAGAATGCCAAAGGATAGGCAGTGTTCAGATCTGTCATTATATGGTTACTATGATTTATACTAGACAGCATTTAGCAACAACAAAAACATATATATAATATGAATATTATGAAATATATGTAATATATAATAATATGTAATATATAATAATATGTAATATATAATATATAATAATATGTAATATATAACATATAATATATATTATAATAATATAGTATATGTAACATATGTAACATTATACACTATATACTATATACTATATACTATGTACTATATACTATATACTATATGTTATATGTTATATATATATAATAAAAGTTTTCCATAAATATAAAATGAAAGTCTTTCTTGTAAGATGATTTGGCATCTAATATAACATGTATTCTCAACTCTGGACTTATAGAAACTTCACAAGAGACAGAGAAAATGTTGAAACTGTCAACTACTTCAGCTTACTTGGATCCACAATCAATGCACTTGGAACCAACAGTCAGGAGATCAGTGTATGTATTGCACTGGGAAAGGTGCAGAGACCTTTCCAAAGTATTGAGAAGTAATGATTTCAGTTTGAGGACTAAGGTGTGCCTAATTCATGCCATTATATTTTCAATCAATTGCTATCCATCTGAGAAATGAACAATGAATGAATAAGGATTGCAGAAGAAACAGTGATGCCTTTGAATTGTAGTGTTGGATAAGAGTACTGAATATCCCATGGACTGCCAAATAGATATATATTGGAGAAGGTGCAACCAAAGTACTTCTTGGAGGTAAAGATGTTAACACTTCATCTCACATATTTTGAACATGTTGCTAGGAGAGGTATTTCCATGGAGAGGGAGAACATGTGTGGGAAGATAAAGGGACAGTGAAAGAAAAGAAGATCCTCAACCAGGTGCATTGACAAAGTCACTACAGTAATGGGTTCAAGAGTGTCAGGAAGGGTGAGGATGTCACAGGATAGTGCAGAGTTCAGATGTGTTGTTCATAGTGTCGTTATGAGTTGAACTTGACAACACCTAACAACAACATAATGTATAGTGAAGTATTAATATTTTATGTTCCCCATAAAAGTCCTATGCACTATTGCCATCATTTTCCTTTTAACTCATTCATAGCCTATCCACTCATTCAATTAGCATTGTCTGACTTGTAGTAAAAAAATAGAAATAGCATCCACCCTTTTTCCTGTCCCATTGTTCACACTCTTTCTTTACTGAAAGCATATTGATTTCCCCTGGAGAAAATTGCTTCTACTTTTACCCTCAAACCAGTGACTTAAGTGGTATAAACTCTCTCACTGTCCTGCAACGTGGGTGATGGGGTTTGACTTTCCAATTAGCATATTTTATTTCTCCTGGTCAGTATGTTTGGTTGAAAGATAGATCTAGGTTTCAAAGTGCTTATTGTTCAAGAATAGGATTTTTAATTAGATGAGGCAATAAATTTATCTTTCCCTCCCTCCTCAGGCTTTTGAACTTCCTTTCATTTGTAACCAGAATATTTCTGAGAGATAAAAGTGCTTCTTAAATGACGGGCATTTATTAATTCATCTGCATCCCTTGTACATACCAATTTCCCAGGTTAAGAATATGTAGACTCATAAAGTGGGATAACCTAGTATTGCTAAATAAAACCAATTACAATAGTTGTATATATTTCTATACACTTTTCAATGCACCTGCTATTTTCCTTTGACCAGAAAAATCACAATTATTTCATAATAACATCAACGTTTTCTTAAGATAGTGTGGATATCAAGGGTATCATCCAGGAAGAGTGCAAACGGTCATTGCAAAGACAGAAGAGGAAGAAAAGACCAAAATGGATGTCAGAAGATACTCTGAAAATTGCACTGGA
>NW_006399779.1:19296466-19312078 GCF_000299155.1 Elephantulus edwardii
TAATTGGGATGGGAGTGTCAGAGACAGTGCGATTGGTACAGGACAAAGCGGAGTTTAGGGCTGTTGTACATAGGGTCGCTATGAGTCGCAGGCGACTAAATGGCACATAACAACAACAACAACAACAGTGTGAAATCATTTTTTGAGGAAAGAAGTTGGCAAAGTTTTATACACATAAATGTATTATCATTGTCTTCTGCTTCCTGAACTTTGTTTTTTTCAATATTCATCTCTCACTACTCACCCATTTTGTGTATTAGGTCAGCACATTAGAACCCTTTGGAGTTCTACAGTTTGATTCAAGTATTGTTTATATTTATTATCAAAAAATGTCAGTATTTTATTTCAAGCACAAATTAAAGACTTATTTTAGAGAAAAGGCAAGCACTACCAGTATTATTAGAATGCTTTCTTGTTCTGTAGGAATTTTAGAGAGTAGCACGTAGGAATTGAAGTGACACAGAGATGGCACAAGGGCCCGGTATGAACAAAGGATCATTTTTGTCTATTGAAACTACTTCCAGAAATCATGCTGACTGGAGGTTGAATTCGTGAAAATTTATAGTAATGGCAGGAGATAAAGATGAGGAAGATTGTTTGGCATTCATATTGTTCACTCAGGCCACTTTCCTGATACAAAAATGACCATAGACACTTGCTTGCACTGTGGTGTCTCGATTTATTTCAGAGGAAGCACTATCTGATTCAATGTGCTTATCCCATAATGACTATTTCCCGTTTTGGAGTGAATGGATGTCTCGAGTATTGCAAGGAGCTTGACATTTGTTCTCTCCTTCAAAGTCTGAAAAACTCCATATCCTTCCTCTCTCCTTATATGTTCTCTCAACTGTTTTCTTTAATGAGCTTTTGTATTTCCCAAAACAGTTATGAGCTACCAGGACGCTGTTTTGAACCAGGTGAAGAGAAGGAATAGAGCTGTTCATACTTCCCTCAAGTATATTAACTAGATAGCTCTTCCACTCAAGTGATGTGCTGAGACACTTCAGCCATTGCTCTTCTGACCCTGTCACTTCAAGTGAGAGCTCAGCTCAGTTCCTATTAAGAGAGAAACAGAAAGTTGCCATTTTCACAAATGCTGCCAGTAATGGAGAAAGGAGTCATTAACTCAAGATGTTTGCCGGGGAGAGATGCTGCTTCATGACAAAAACCTAACAGAATGAAAACTTATGTTCCCATTTTCTATCTATACCAATTAATGAAGTAACTCAGGATCTAGTTATTTATATTACTCAACAATCTGAGTCACTCTGCTCTAAGAGTCTTCTGCAATGGCTGAAAAGGTTGATAGAAAGAAAAAAGTGTGTGTGTGTGTTTGTGTGTGTGTGTTTGCCAGAAACTTGTAACAGAAATGTAGTAAGTTTTAGAAAAATAGCTTCTGAAGGGGGAAAAAAGAGAGAGATTTCAAGAGAGTGAGTTCTGAAAAGAAAACCAACAAAATTGGCCAGCCAGTAGCTAAATCATGGATCTTCAGTTATGCTGTGTAATTGAATTCGTTTCCTAGCAAAAGATTCAAGGATAGTCATGGGGGGACTGACAGGTAAATAACTTTAACAAGTTTCCTGTTAGCTCTAAGTATGTTGAAACCATGCACAAGACCACTTACACTTGACTACTTATTGAAATTACTTGAGTATCTTAAAATATACTGTTGCTTGTGTTTCATCTTTAGAGATTATTGTTCAATTGGTCTGTCGGCTACCTTTGAATTTAGACTTTTAGATGCTTCCCAGATGATCTTCACAGGCAATGAAGGCTGACAAATGCTGCACTACACAGACAGACTTCTTGATAGTGTCCTCATTGTAGTAGCTCTGTTCACTAATGTGCTAACACACGTTGTATGTGTAGTCTTAAGGCTGGAGCTGTTTAAAGCTGAAGGAACTTTAAATAGTAAATAGAGAATCTGCATTAATACTCATCTTCCAGTTCTTGTTCTTACTTCTACCTTCGACCTGGATTCAAGAGTAGCCCACCCAGCACAATTTTAAACTCCTGACTAATGCAGTAGCTTAATCATAGCTATCCATTCTCAACAAACTGAAATTAGATAACATTAGGTGCTAAACAGAATTCCCTTTATCCAGAACCTGTTTCTCGGTGATAGAGTCTTAAAATCTATGAATAAGAGGTAAATAATATAGAATATTCTGTATCAACTAAAATAGATTGAGATGGGTTATTGTAGAAGATAACATAATGAATGTACATACCCAGCCAACTTCTTCTTAAATTCTCATAGAAACTGCAGCAAAGCGATTTCTTAAAAGAAATATCATATAAGGACAAATAAGATGGAAATGGAAATTTAAAACAGATGGGGAATGGGAACAAATTTAGATGAGTAGAGAAAGCGGAAACTTAAGATAGCCGGAGAGAAAGCTAGAGAAACACCTGCTCCGCACTGCATTATCCTAGAAATGTGAACGCGTGTGCAGAAAAACAGTTCTTGGGAAGCGCTTGGAGAAAGTACTAAAACGGGACAGTTGGAAAGTCTGTTCAAGAAGTTATTTCTCGCATCCGTCACTGTCAACCTGACTCATATACACACCAGCAAAATCTAGAATTTTAATCTGCTTTAACAGTTAAGTTTGAATTGGTAGAGCACAATGGGCGGCTGAGAACAAGAGGACCAAATTGAAACAAATTCAGGGGATTAAGTACATGTCTAGGTAGGAAATTAGATATATTTTTTAATAAATAGTATCTTTTGTTTAAAGTGGGGGCTAATTGTTTTTATTAATTGATTGTGCTATCAACTCCTTGAAAATATCACATACCCACAAGCACCAGCTTCCATTCTCATTCCAACAACCTTATCTCCAGCCCACTGGTTTATCAACTAGACTCTAGCAAGTGATCCTTCTTCACTTCATTCATCAAATAGGACGTTTTCTGGAGACAGTCCTGCCTTTGTGGTATATAGCATTAAAAGAACAGGATTTTATTAACAGGATTTCTATTAACATAACTTCTCCTGTTCTTCTTAAAATCCTTAGTTTCATGGAAAAATATCTAGCTCTAAACAACTGTATTTGAAATGTTCCTGTTTACTTCAAATATCTGGCCAGCATCTAACTTTGCCCCATTAATACTAAATAAATGAATTCCACAGAAGCTTCTTTTTTTTTTGTCATCTTTGCCAGAAATTTTGCAAAAAGGGGCCTTATATGTATGCTTCATACAAAAGCCTCTGGAACTGTAAGAACTTCGTTTTTGGAGGTTTTTTTAAGCTGTTTCATGACAGATAAAACTCAATAGATGAGCCAGTGAAATATGGTCCTGCAGAGCTACTACACTACTGATGGGCAAAGCATGAATTCTGTGAAAGGAAGTATGATCTTTAAGTAGGAAAACTAGCTTTGCTACTGAATGATCTATGACTCAGTTGAAGTAGCTGTTCTTTATGCTTCAATTTCCTCACCTAAGTACAAAAATTATTATTGAATTGTCATAAATAGCAAATCAGTGAATATTTGCAAGGTACATTTTCCAGTGTTTGGCAAAATGTAAGCACTGTATAAGAATCTGTGTGTGTGTGTGTGTGTGTGTGTGTGTGTACCTGCACGCACATGTGCTCCAACACACGCATGTGCCCACACGTGTTTTTATGTGAACTATAATTATTCCTTTCATTCAGGTCCCAAAATAGTGACATAATATTAATATCAACAGCCTTAAAATGTAAAGAAATCATTGTCCAACTTTCAGATGCATAGGAAATAATTTAAAAGACCATGGTTTGTTTTTCTTTGGCACATTGTTCCTGTCCTGCACAGCAGTTTTCCCCAAGGTACTTTGTTTTTTAATATCTTTTTTTTTAGAGCTATCTAAAAAACACAAAAACTGCTATATTGGGGATAGTATATATTTTATGTTGTTTTACATTAGAAAAATGTTATACTAGTGATTTTCAATAATTAAAAGGTGGTGACTTTTATAATTTAAAAAAATTTAAAAATTCTTCCCAAGGTAGGAAATATGTATACATGTATAAATATGTATACATGTATACATATACACACACACACACATATATATTGAGAGAGAGAAAGAAGAAGGAGGAGGAGGAGGAAGAGGAGGGAGGGAAGGAGGGAGAGAGAGAGAGTCATTGCAAGTTCTCCAATAACTCCTTCAACTCAATTACTCTAGACTGAAACCTAATCTGTAACTAATCTCAACTCCTAAAACTTACAATGAAATTTTTTTGAAGCCTGTTTCTTTAATTATATGCAACAGCCAAGCATCAACTTGATAGTAGAAGACATTTTCCTTCATGACCTATAGAACACAAAGCACTTTTCTAAAAGATTTGAAATTAAGTGGAGACAATTTAGGGTGACTAAAAGTGTAAAAAAAGCTGTAATTAACTTCTTCAAATAAAAGGAAAAAACACATTGTACACATGAAAAAAGCAGCATGCTATAAAAAACAATATTTAGAGAATAAATCCAGACCTTGGAAGTTATAAATAAACTAGAACACGCTGAAACTTAGCACAAAGGTTCACATAAAGTTGTGGACATTTCTTTGCAAGTAGTAAAGAAGAAAAAAAATAGTTAACGTTACAAATTTTAGTTTGATACAACCAATATTAAGAATGCCTGCAAATACATTTTTTTTCATACACTGAACTCTAATGATAGAAACCAACAAGAATTGTTGGATGGCATCAAAGACATCAAGCATGAGGAAAGCTAGAGGTCACTAAAAGACAATAAAGAAAAGACCAAAATGTATGCCAGAAGGTATTTTGAAATTTGAACATAGAGCAACCAAAGTAGAATTAAAAATGATAGCATAAAAAGGTTGAAATAGATTTCAGAAAACAATAGCTTGAGAAGACAAAGCCAAGTATTGTCAAGACCTGCACAACCAATGATATTGTAGAAAGAAGTCCAAGCTTCACTGAAGACAATGGGGTGCGGGGAGGCGGGGGGGAGGGAAAGTAATTGATTGAATACCAGTTGAAATGGTTCAACAAATGTGTGCTGTATTGGAAGTTCTCTGGTCCATGCTAAGAAACTGGAAGACAGTTTCCTGGCCAATCAACTAGAGAGATCCACATTCATTTCTATTTAAAAGATATTTCATTCAGTGGAGTTTAGAAATGTTTACACAACACCACTAGTATCACTTTCCAGTAAAGTTATGCTGCAAAAAATGAAAAAAGGCTACAGCCTTACACTTTAAAGGGAACTGCCAGAAATTCAAGCCAGATTCAAAGAGGATACGGAATGACGGATACCTGACATTGCTGATGAAAACAAGAGAGATCTTAGCTGAAAGCAGAGAATATCAGAGAGAAAAAAAATTACCTATATTTTACTACACACAGACATTGCATTGTGCAAATTACAGCTAGTGTTGTGAAGGGTGGGAATGAGGAACCCTTACACAAACAAGGGAATGTTTCTGGGTTTAAATCTTTTAAAAACAAAGCATTATGCCTTAAGTATGTGTCATTTCACCATACTTATTCAATGTGTACACTGAGCAAATAATGCAAGGAATGCAATTATATGAAGAAGAATATGGTGTCAGGATGGGGAGAATATGTGATATATATATGACACAACCTTCCATACTGAAACTGAAGGGGAGTTATTTCTTGAAGAAAGTTGAAGACTGTATAGCCTTCAGTGTGGATTACATCTAATCATCAAAAAGCAAAAATCCGTAAACTTGACCAGTAATCTACATTATGATAAACCAAAGATTGACATTGTTAAGGATTTCATTTGACTGCAGGCCAAAATCAACATCCATGAAAGAATTGCCTTATATGCATGCAAAAAGCTAAACAATAAAGAAGGAAATTTGAAGAATTGATACATTTGCATTGAAGCATCTTAGTGAAGAGTATTGACTGTCAGAAAAATGAACAATAAGTCATGAAAGAAATGTTGCCAGTTGCCAGTGTGTCCCTCGTTGTTGATAGGTGCCTTTGAGTCGAGTCTGACTTATAGGAATACTATGAAAACCAAACCTAAAGTCTGTCCTGTTCTCATGATCACTGACACATTTCAACCCATTGCTCTAGTCACTGTGTCAATCCATCTTGTTAGAGGGTTATGACTCTTTTGTTGAGGGTCTATCTTTCCAAGCATGATGTCCCTTTCCAGGGAACAGCATCTTCTAGTAACATGGCCAAAGTATGCGTGCTCCTTGGCAGTGTAGATATTGAAACTTCATCTCACTTTGTTTGGACATGTTATCAGAGGGATCAGATATTTGAGAAGGACATAATGATTGTTAAGGTATTAATGAAAGAAAGCAAAATAAAACAGTTGCAGTGAAGTGGATCGACCATGCTTGCAACAATGGACTCACACGTAACAATGATCGCGGGGAAGATACAGCACTAGGCTGTGTTTCTTTTGCTTTAGTGTGCATAGGTGCTGTCATACCAATTCAAACAATAAACGAAAATAAATTCAAGTAGAAAGAATTCAATTCATCCCCAAAAGTTAATTCATAAGTCATCTAAGCTTAATAAATTAGGTTCACTTTCATATTCTAAGTTTACATTACGGTAAAAACCGTGAAGGCAGTGTCAGGTACTGTCAAGTGGATTTCAGCTCATAGCAACACTAAGCACAACAGATTGAAATCTTGTACAACACTGCACTGCACTCATAAGCCCCATTATGAGTCAGCACATTGGTGCAGTCATTGTGACAACCCACTTGACTGACTTCTATGGCTCCAAGCACGTCTTTTTTTCCAAGGAATGGCCCCTCATGGCAACATGACCAAAGTATGTGAGGTGAATTCTCACAAAATCTTTCTTTCTCGGGAGCATGCTAACCGAATATCTTCTATGACAAATTTATTCTTGTGTCTGGCTACAGTATGTTCTGTACTCTTCACCAATATCACAATTAGAAGGCATCAATTCTTTAGTCTTTCGTATTCATTGTCCAACTTTCATATGTATATGAAGCAATAGGACATAAAATAATTTGGGTCATGAACACATTTGTCTTTTAACTGGCATCTTTGCTCTTCAGCTCTTCAAAGAGATCCTTGACAGAAAATTTGCCCATGAAATTCACCTTTTGATTTCTTTACTATTGTTTTCTTGGGTGTTAATTTTACATTCAAGTAGAATTAGTTCTTTGATGACTTCGCTCTCCAATTTTCATGACATAGCCTACTGGTATACTTACAAAGTTTTGTTTTCTTTCTGTTGAGGTCTAATCTATAGCGAAAGCTGTAGTTTAACTTCTTCAGTAAATGCTTCAAGTCTTGTTCACTCTCTGAAGGTGATGTTATGTTTTCCTTTAATCCTAAAGTCACATTCTCTTTGCCAGCAGCTCTTCCTTCCTCCTGCTATTCTCAGGCCATGGCCACGTAATGCTGTTTCTGGAGCCATAAACTGTCAGAGTACTCTTCCTAGACTCTGCAACTATTGCAGACCATTCTTGACCTGCAATAAGCCCCCAGATCAGAGGAGTCATCTCCTAGGACTGAGAAGTATCTATCCCCTGGACTGGCAAAGACCCGATCCTTTAGCCATGTTGACTAGCCTAGATTTCTCTGAAGCTAGCAGAAACTCTGCCTCAGGCTGGGTGCTCCACCTCTTGAAATGCCATGGACACACTGTATGATATTAACACCTTACAGTGTCATTCTGCACATTTTCCCTCCAGATTAAGTACATTCTATTTCCATAATATTGAATTGTACGTGGGACTTACTTTCAATAATGATATATCATTAGTGTTAATCTGATTTAATGCTCATAACGTAAACCTTGGTTTTATTTTGCTGTATTTCTCATGTATACCTCAGATTACTGATGACCAAAGAAGTCCATGGAGTTATCAGGAAAGAGTCAAAATAAAACCACAGTCTACTCCTAATCCAAATCAATTTTAGTTTATATCAACAGAATCATATCATAACTGTATTTTATTTCTGGAGGGAGGTTGCTACTGATTTGGGTACAGGTGGACTTAGCTTCAGTCTCTGAATGTATTCAGATTCCATCAGGATGTTTCCACATTCACTTTTCCAGCAGCTACTGGGGCACATTCCTCTTACAGCAAATATTAGAAGCAAACAAGTGTTAGGTAAACCACATAAGCACATTTCAAGCTTTTTCTCAAATCACATCCACTGATATACCTCAATGTTGGAAGTAAATTATAGGGTAAATAAAACAGCAAGGTATTTGATGTGGGTGTTGGGTGCCATCAAGTTGATTATGACCCATAGTACCTTGAGTCCCTGGTTCTAGGCACTGTGTCAGTCCGGCTTTTGAGGGCCTTCCTCTTTTTTGCTGACTCTGTACCATTCCCACTATGATATGGTTTTCCACGGATTAGTTCTTCCTTACAGCACGTTGAAAGTATGTGAGAGTCACTATCCTTGACTCCAATCACTAAGCTTGTTGCACTTCTTCCAAGATAGACTTGTTTGTTCTTTTGGCTGTTAAAAGGATATTTATTACTGCTCTCTTATCACCAAAATGCAATTCTTCTGAAATCTTATTCATCGTTCAACTTTCAGATGCATAGGAAGTCATTGAAAATACCATGGCTTGAATCAGATGCACGTTAGTCTTTAAACTGTCATACTTGCTTTTTAATGGATAAGTCTTGTAGAAGCCTATGCATGTTTTGATCTCTTAACTGCTGCTACCATGGCTGTTGGTTGTGAATTCAGGTAAAATGAAATCATTAATAACTTCAATCTTTTCTTCATCTGTCACTGGACCTTTTGGTCTAGTGGTGAGGATTTTGATTTCTTGATATTGAGATGTAATCCATACAGAAGGCTGTGGGTTTTGATCTTCTGCAGCAAGTACTTCAAGTCATCTTCACTTTCTGCAGTCAAAGATGTGGCATTTGCATGAAGCACATTGTTGATGAGCCTTCCTCCACATTCTTCTTCATAGAGTCCAGCTTCTTGAATTATTTGCTCCGTAAGTAACTGGAACAAATATGCAGTACATATATATCCCCGGTACACACCATTCCTGATTTTAAATCATGCAATGTCTGTCCCCTTGCTCCAAACAGCTGTGTCTTCATCTATGTATAGATTTTGCATGAGCACAATTAAGTATTCTGAGATTCCCATTTTTTCTCAATGTTAGCCATAATTTGATACAAGCCATACAGACAAATGGCTATGCATAATAGATAAAACAAAAGTAAACATTTTTCTGGTATTCTCTGCTTTGGTCAAGATCCATCTAACATAACAACTTCATCCCTCATGTCATACACTCTTCTAAATCCAGCCAGAATTTCTGGTTTTCTTTCAATGTAGTGTCCCAACTATTTATAAACAATCATCAGTAAGAATTTGCTGGCTTGTGATATTGATAATATTGTTTGATAATTTTCATCATCTGTTGTACCACATTTGTTTTGAATAGTAACAAATACAGATCTCTTCAGGAACTTCTATAGAGTGCTAAAGAGAAATTATGTCAGTCTAGAGAATGAAAACAAGGTATGTTGGAGGCAGGCAATGGTGTTTTCAATTGTATATGAGAGCTGGACAATAACATAAGAAACATTGATGCCTTTGAGTTGTGGTGCTAGAGAAGAGTACTGAACATACCATGGACTGCCAAGCAAAAAAGCAAGTCTGTCCTAAAGAGGGTGAAACCAAGTTGCTCCTTAGAGGCAAAGAATTTAAAGCTCTATCTGTCATACTTTGGGCATTTTTCCAGAGAGACCAATCCTTGGAGAAGGATATTATCCTCAGAAGGGTCAGTGTAGGAGAGGAAGACCCTGGGTGAGATGGATTGACAAGGAAACTACAATAATGGGGGTAGGTATGTCAGAGACAGTGATTTGCTCAGAGTAGAGCAGGGTGCATAGGGTGGCTATGAGTCATGGTCGACCCAATGGCACATTATAGTGACAACAGTGTCAAGGTGCCAAGTATTGACAGTGGAGCCAAGTAAGATGAAATCATCGACAATTTCCACTTCTGTCTTTTATTATGCTGCATTTGGCCTGTTAGTGAGGATTTTCATTTTCCTGATTTTAAGACATAACCCATATAATGTGTTGTAGTATTTGATCCTCTTCAGCAGTTGTTTCAATTCCTCCTCACTTTCAGCAAGCAAGATAGTGTCCTCTGTTTAACAGGTGGTTGTTGTTGTTGCCTGTGACCTACAGTGACCTTCTATACAATAGCTATGAACCCTCTCTTGTCCTGAGTCAATCTTACTGTCTCTGAAAACAGGTAGAAATCCTCATTTCTTCATCTTTAGCTGTAATGATTGGAGTGTGTATTTTAATAATTGTTGTATTGACAGGTGATCTTTGTATGCATATGGATAAGTATCCAATTGCAGTATTGTACTTCAGGATATATTTTGAAATGTTCTTTTTGACTGTGAATGCAACACCATTATTAAATCTGCCATTCCAAGGCATAATAGTATGGATGTCATCTGCATTGGCATACTCTTGACACACCCTAGACCAGAAGAGGTGTTACCTGTAAACTGACACATCTTGAAGCTTCAGATTCATAAATCAAATGAGAAACTCGGAATTAACTGGGATTCTTAGCTCTAGTCTTCTTCTGAGTTAGCAGATTCAATGCTTCAATTTCGTCATTTGCCAAGTCATTTCTGCTACACTTAAATACTGGAATATAATCATATTCCTTCAAATACTGATGCAAACACCATTTAATCATATTCCAATCGTAACAAAAAACGTAGGTTTTGAGCAGAGCAAAGACATAATAAAAGAGTTTAATTTTATTTCACACCATATAATGGCAGTTATGATACATTTAGGTGAAAATTTTCCATTTTAAGGTAATATTTTGTGTAAACATTATAATAAGGTGATAAATATACAAAGTCACAAGAAGGAATGAGAAGACCATTGGAGATACAACTCAAAATGCCCTTGGCAATGGTGTTTTGAATCTGTGAAATAAATTGATGATAATCTGTTCACTATACTCTAAAGAAACCTACATATTCTTACAACACTACTATCAGACAATAATATACTTCTAAACTATTCAGATTTTTGTTTTATTAACCCTCATAGTAGAGAAACTAGTCTGAAAAAGGTATGTTGAATGGAAAGATGATATTTTAAAGCAATCTCAATATTCATTTTATTTCAAGCAAAGCGATGTGATGCTATAGCTTCAAAATTTCATTTAAGTCACTCATAAGTAGACAACTTGAACACATTTTTTTCTGTAAAACTATAATTCCATTTAAATTACATTTTTCTTGAAAGAAATGGATTTCAAATTCAAGACTTTTCTTTGTTTGAATTTTGCTTTTGTTAAAAACAAAATTCAAACAAAGCTGCCAAATGTCTATAGTACTCACCAATAACTTTCCTAGATTTGTAATACATCATCACTTCACTGATTATTGTTTTTAAATTAGAAAACATGTCAGGATGATTTGTAGACCCTCTGTTCGTGTTCTTTCAAGCTTTAACTGTATTCCTTTTCTTTGATGCTTTCTGCATTAAGATGTATCTTTGTGTGTGAGAGAGAGTATCATGACTTATTTACTTACTTAACAACTTAAAGGTAATTGAAAACACAATAAATCAGAAAAAATAAGAGTCAGCTTTAAATTCACATTATAAATTAGTACCAAATTATCTTCATGTCTTGCAGGAACTCTAAGAATTTGTTGCACAGATCTAACATCATGGTCAGAATGTTCCCTCAATACACATTATAATGAAATATGAAAATGTACTTGTTAATAATTAGCGTTAATATTGTCACTAGTTTTAATTATTGTATGTGCCATTGAGTCAAAAGTCTACTCACAGCTGTCCCTCCAGTGAGCTCTCAGAGGCGATAAATAGCAGAGGAGGAGATTGTCCATCTTCTCCAGCAGAGCAGCTGCTGGGAACAAACTGCCTTTTATTTTGACAGTGAAATCAATACCTTTCCCACTAGAACACGAGAGTTCCCCCAAATTATCACTTTCTAACAAGAATATGAAAATTCTATAGAGGCTGAAATAAACAAACAAAAAACAAACACCAATAACAAGTATCAATAGGCATAGCCAATAGTTAACTAATTATATAAAATATAATGTATATGAATGATTATATTTAAGACAATGTAAATGAAAGATTGTATAAAACATAATATACATGGATAAAACATAATGTAAATAAATCATTGTATGCCAAAAAATTAAAAAATCAGAAGAAATTGATATACCATGAGCATTTGCTGTTAAAGACCTCTCTGGAGTACTGAAGAGCAATGACATCAGGCTAGAGACTAAGGTGTGCCTGTGTCTGAACCAGGCTATAGTCTTCTCAATTGCATGATATGCATTAGAGAGCTGGATAGTGACTAGGGATGATAGAAAGATAATTGATGCCTTTGAGCTGTGGCGCTGAAGAAGAGTGTTGAATATACCATGGACTGCTAAGAGAACAAGCAAGTTTATCCTGGAGAGGGTGAAGCTGGGCTGCTCCTTGGAGGCAAGGATTTTGAAGTTTTGTCTGAAAATACTTTGGGCATGTTGGAAGGAGGGAGCAGTCCTTGGAGAAGGACATCATGTTTGGGAGAGTGGAGGGACAGCATAGGAGAGGAAGACCTTCAATGAGATGGATCAATTCAGTAATTAGGGTAGTGGGAGTAGGTGTGTCAGAGACAATGAGGTTGGCACAGGATAGAGCAGAGTTTAGGGCTCTTGTACATAGTATCACTATGAGTCACAGGTTATTCAATGGGACTTAACAACAACCACCACCACCATGTGCACAATCAGGTATTCTGTGAGTCTCCTTCTTCTCAAGGTTAATTAACCATAATTTGTTGTGATCTACACAGTCATATTCCTTTGTGTAGTCAATGAAACACAGACATTCTTCTAATACTGTCTACTGCCAGTCAAGATCCATCTGACATTGGCAACTATGTTCCTAGAGCCAGTCTCTTCAAAATCCAACCTATACTTCTGGTAGTTCTATGCTGATGTTCTATTCTAGTCATTTTTGTATAATCTTCAACAACGTTTGCTTGTGTGCAATATAGTGATATTGTTGGATAATTTCCACATCTTTGTGTCA
Source organism: Elephantulus edwardii (assembly GCF_000299155.1). Taxonomy (NCBI): domain Eukaryota; kingdom Metazoa; phylum Chordata; class Mammalia; order Macroscelidea; family Macroscelididae; genus Elephantulus; species Elephantulus edwardii. The sequence goes on from NW_006399779.1 coordinate 19,309,540, forward strand.
TCCTTTTCTGGAATGAAAATAAATATGGATTTCTTCTAGTCAGCTTGCCAGGTAGCTATTCTCAAGATTTCTTGGCACAAGTTGGTGAGCTTGTCCAGGACTGTATCTGTTTGCTGGATTATGTCAGTTTGTATTCCATCAGTTCCTGAGACCTTGTTTTTTGCCAGTTCCTTCAGAGTAGATTGAGCTTCCTCCTCCATCATCATTGCTTCTTGATCATACGCTGTACACATTGCCTCACACTTTTAGATTGACGGCCGTGCTTAGAAACACATTTTGCTGTCATTTGCAGCAACGTGTTAGTGAAATGCTTCTGTGTCAGTCAATTCTTTCTGTTACAGTGCCTCTGTGTACTCCTTCCATCTTCTTTGATGCTTTCTGGATCATTCAATACTCTGCTCATAACATCTTTAATTATTATAACTTGAGGCTTGAATTTGTTCTTCAGTTCCTTCAACTTAGGAAATGTTAAGTGAATTTGACGGTTTTGATTCTCTGACTCTGGCTCTTTGCACATTTTATTATAATACATCATTTTGTTTTCCTATGCCACCCTTTGAAATCTTCTGTTAAGCTCCTTAACATCTTGATTTCTTCCCTTTGCTTTGGCTTCTCAGTGCTCTAGTGAAATATTCTCTCTTCTGACATACATCTCAGTCCTTTCTCCTCCTGTATTTTTGTAATGATCTTTTCTATTCAATTAAACTCTGCATGGCTCAAAATCAGACAAGAATGTGTCAAGGATGTGTCCATATCTTTTCAATTTATTTGTGGAACAGATCATTCAGAGGGCTAAGTTTTATTAGGAGGAATGTGGCATCAAAATTGAAGGAATATTCATCAACTACTTGCATCATGCTGTTGACACAATCTTGTTTCCTGAATCTAACAATGACCTTATGCACGCATCATCTGCAGAAAATCCGAGACTGAAATCTTCAATAAGAATTGAAGCTCAACATCAAGAAAACAAAGATTGTTAATACTGGGACAATTGGTAGCACCATGACTGATGGAGCAGTGGTTGAGATTGTTAACAATTTCAGCTTGGTTAGGTCCACAATCAACACTCTTGGAACCGGGAGCCAGGAAATCAAAAGATGAATTAGATTAGGAAAGTCAGCTATCAGGGACCTCTGTAGAATGCTGAAGTGCAAATATACCAATCTAGAGACTAAAGAGCTCCTGATCTAGGCCATGATCTTCACAACTACTTGCTATACATCAGAGAGCTGTAGAAGACTAAGGTTGGCAGAAGAAGAATTGATGTCTTTGAGTTGGGCTCCTAGAGAAGAATATTGAACATATCATAGACCGTCAATAGAACAAACAGATCTTTTACCGAGAAGAGGAAACCAAGTTGCTCTATGGAGGCAAGAATTTTTAAGTTCTATCTCACATTGGGCATTTTTCTAGGAAGATGTCCTTAGAAAAGGACATCATACATGGAAGTGTAGAGGGACAAAATAGGAGAGGAAGACCCTGGATGATATGACACAGAGACTGGGGTAATAGGGGCAAGGGTGTCAGAGATAGTGAGATTGGCTCAGGATAGAGCAAGGTTTGGAGCTATTGTACATAGGGTTGCTATAAGTCTCAAGTGACTTGATGGCACATAACAACGATTTACCATATTAATCTTTATATTGTTGTTAGATTTTTTGTTGTTTCTGTTTTACTAAAATACTAAAGGGAGATTGAAGTGACATTTGTTCATTGCAAAATTCCTCCATAAGTGTGATTTTATTTTATTTTTAGGAAGATGAAGCTTAATCTGGATAATAACTCAGAAACTTGTGTCATTGTTGGTGTCCATATACAAAACTGTCCATAGACAACATTGTAGTTCTTAAATTAACACTGTTCAAAACCAGTTGTATTTGTAGATAATGAATCAGAAGAAAAAATATTATTTTTTCCATTATTATCATGCTCAATATGTATATGTACTGAGTTATACTACTTTATTTTTACATTAATTTCTCAAGTTGCAACAAAAATATTTTTTTCAATTTTATTTGATTAATTTTAATGAACCTTTACAGAGATTTTGAATTTTCATTCATTCATTGTTGCACTTTTCTTCCTCCCCAGCCCTCCCCCAAGTCCGCTCCTTTCTTTGAAAGGCGAAAGAAAAATTCCTACTTTGCTATACAATCCCCCGACACCCCTCCCACCACCACAAGTACACTCCACTATGCAACCTTAATTCTGGATTCTTGTGATAACCATAATACCCTCTATCATATATTGCTTTTAAAGTATTCTCTTTCTAATGCACTATGGCTCAGCCTCAGTCTTGGGGGCTTTTGTACCTGTGGGGGTGGCAAAAGCTTTTGCCACAAGTCGCTTCTCTATTGGCTGGCCCTCAATTCTGCCCACGTGGCTTCCAGTCTCCCCAGTTCTGCCCAGTGGCGTATCCCTCTGCCTCCCCTCTGCACCTGTCAGATACTCCACTAAATCTGAACATTCAGATTAAGACAGACTAGGAAGAAGGATTGGCCGTCTACCTCTGAAATAGCAGGTGTCGGAAAACAAT
>NW_006399779.1:19314423-19335922 GCF_000299155.1 Elephantulus edwardii
TTATGCATCAGAGAGTTGGACAATGACTAGGGAGGATAGAAGGAGAATTGATGCCTTTGAGCTGTGGTGCTGGAGAAGAGTATTGAATGTACCCTGGACTCCCAAGAAAGCAGATTTAGCCTAGAGAGGGTTAAACCAGGCTACTCCTTGGAGGCAAGGATTCTGGAGCTTTGTCTGACATACTTTGGACATGTTGTGAGGAGGGACAAGTCCTTAGAGAGGGACATCATGCTTGGGAGGGTAGAGGGATGGCGCAGGAGGGGAAGACCCTCTTGAGGTGGATTGATTCAGGCACTGGGGTAATCTGAATGGGTGTGTCGGAGGCAGTGTGATTGGCACAGGATAGAGCAGGGTTTAGGGCTGTTGTATATAGGGTCGCTATGAGTCGCAAGCCACTTGATGGCACATCACAACAACAACAATGCTCTATGAAATTCTGTGGCATAATCCATAGTATACTGTTCTCCTAACCCAAAGTTTAAATGTCTCCTGAAGTTTGAATCCCCCAATGACTCTGCATAACAAAGATGGGCAAATACCAACAGGTAAGCTTTATAGTCTTGGAAACCAGGAGAAAGGTCACTATGAGTCAGAACTCACTTTATTGCATTGAGTGAGTGAATGACCATGTAAGAGTGCTCTGTGACTTGAACATTCACATTGTTAAACTGTTCCTGGAAATGTCCAGCAAGTGTGTCACTTGAACATTGTATTGACCTACCTCAATATTTTTAAGAAAATATTTTCTGTACAGAATATTACAAATATCAATTGTGTGTGCTGGGTGTACACTGTCTAAAATGATTTTTTTAAAAAAATCATGTAGGGCTGCCAAAAGAAGAAATAAATATGTGTCGGAGAAAATGCAGCCACAGTGCTTTCTAGATACAAGCATGATGAATCTTCATCTTGCATGCTTTGGGTGTAATCTTAGGAGGGCTGTTCCTTGACTAAAGGACATCATGTTTGGACAGGGAGAGCATCATAGAAAAGAGAGAAAGAGCCTCACAAGATGAACTGGTACACTGACTGTTAACAGTGGACGTGAATATTATCACAGTTGCTGAAGACGGTGAAGGATAGAGCAGGGACATGAGTCATACTTGCTTTGATGGCACTTGATAACAAACATATTTGCCTTAATTATTGAAAACTGGTAGACGATAAATTTATGTCATTGAATCTGTTTTCAGTTTCAGGAGCTCTCTGTTTTGTAAGAGTGATGGAATTTTAAAAAAAAGTAGCATATAGAGACATGGAGAGGTGTTTGGGAGGGTAAAGGGGAAAGTATGGATATATTATGAACATTGCATAAGATCAGATGAGGGACAGAACTGTCAGACATGAATATGTGGTTAGACATTATATGTATGAAAACAATCTGGAACAAGGGGTGTGTTGCAGAGAGGGCATATTCTAACAATGTAGAAATTATTTATTAGGTGTTAAAAACTTTCTTAAATATTGGCTCTTATGTTCTTATCATAAAATGCAATAATGAAATGTGCAAGGAGCTTGAGTTGGAAAATCAAAAGGGCCGAACCCACTCAGCATATCTTAAGCTGAAAGAACTTATGAATAAATTCAAGTAACGAGTTGCAGTATTTAAGAATGCTATGGCAGAATATTGAATGATTCAGGAAGCATTAAAAAAGACAGAAGATGTATACAGTGTCCTTGTATCAAAAAGTATTGGCTGGCAAAGAAGAATTTCAAGAAACAATATATGAGCAAGAGGCAAGGATGATGGAGAAAGTTCAGGCTGCTCTGAAGGACTAGGCAAAAAATAAATCCCCAGAAATTGATGGAATACCAATTGACATATTTCAACAAACAGGTGCTGCCTTGCATGTGTTCACCAAGCTGGGCCAAGAAATCTGGAGGACAATTACTTGGCCAACTATTGGAAAAGATTCCTATTTATTCTGATTTTTTAAAAAAAAAAGTGACCTGATAAAGTATAGAAATTATCAAACAATATCACTCATACCACACCTTAGTAAAACCCTGCTGAAGATTATCCAGAAAAGACATGAACAGTACATTGACAGAGAACTGCCAGAAGTACAAGCTGGCTTTAGAAGAGGTCATGGCACTATTATTGCCAATGTCAGATGGATTCTGGCAGAAAGCAGAGAGTACTAGAAGAATGTCTATCTGTGTTTCATTGAGTATGCAAAGGCATTTGACTGTGTGAATCACAATAAACTGTGGCTGACCTTGAGGAAAATGGAAATCTCAGAACACTTGATTGTGCTTATATGAAACTTATACTTGGACCAAGTAGCAGTCCTCAGAACAGAGCAAGGAAATGCTGCATGGTTCAAAATCAGGAAAGAAGTGTGTTAAGGATGCATCCTGACCCCATACCTTTTCAATCTGCATGCAGAACAGATCATTCTGAAGGTACGGCTCTTTGAGGAGTGTGGCATCAAGATTGGAGGAAGACTCATTAACAATCTATGATATGTAGATGGCACGATCTTGCTTTCTGAAACTGAAGAAGACCTGAAGCGCTTGCTGCAAAAGGTTGAGAACTGGAATCTTCGATATGGATTGAAGCTCAACATCAAGAAGACAAAAATTCTCACCACTAGGTCAGTTGGCAGCACCATAGTTATATGGAGAAAAATTGAAGTTGTTAGCAGTTACAGCTTGCTCGGATTCACAATCAACACAATACCAGCAGTGAGGAAATCAAAAGACAAATTGCATTGGGAAAATCTGCTGTCATGGACCTCTCCAGAGTGCTGAAGAGCAACGACGTCAGTCTAGATACAAAGGTATGTCTAATCCAGGCCATGGCCTTCTGAATTACTTGTTATGCTTTGGAGAGTTGAGCAATTACTAAGGATGACATAAGAAGAATAGATCTGTCAAGTTGTGGTGCTGGAGAAGAGTCTTGAACAGACCATGGACTGCCTAGAAAACAAATAGGTCTATCGTGGGAAGGTGAAACCAAGTCTCTCCTTAGAGTCTAGGATTTTAAACCTCTGTTTTACTTTGGGCACATGGCCAGGAGAGATAAGTCCTTGGAGAAGGATGTCATGCTTGGAAGGGTGGACTGACAGCACAGGAGAGAAAGACCCAGGATGAGATGGATTGATAAAATAACTAGTGCAATGGGGGTCGGAGTGTCAGTATTGGTGAGATTGGCTCAGGACAGGGAAGGGTTCGTAGCTACTATGCATTGCAGGTGAGTCAACACACATCACTACAGTAACATACTATGACAGGTTTGGAAGCAGGAGTGGCATCCACTTCCTAAACAACATGCCTCCAGAGACTCTATAAACTTTGATAAATGTAAATAGTTGTAGAGGGGCTTCAAGTCTTTTGTTTATAGGTCACTATGAGTTGTGCTCACCTCGAAGGCAATCAATAACAACAACAACATTTACCAGAACTACATATTCAATGCTAGAAACCTGAAGTAAATTTCAGCAGGTTGAGTCAATTCAGATATGCTAGCATAGGTAGGTAGAAACCACAAAGGAAAAAAAAAAATTGTAACAAATTTTTTGTCAGAAAAAGTAACGAAATTTTAAGGCAAAATTATTTCCTGATCCTAATATTATTTGAAAAAATGATATTAAGATTATCTGTTTTATCTTTCTTTCAAATATATAAATTTTTTGTGTACTAACATACCGGGACAGAGTTTAGTAACTACATTTTCTTAACATAGAAAATGTTTTAATTTTTTTTTAGGGGAACTCTGGTGGCCTAGTGGCAAGGAGCTGCAACTACAATCCCAGTGGCTCACAGTTCAAATCCACCAGATGCTCTGCCGGGAAAAGGAGGGACAATCTCCTCCTGTACCAGTCAGATCTGATTTGACAGTACACTCACACAAAAATAAAAAAAATTAAAAAACATTAAAAAAAGAAAATGTTTTAATTTTTTTTAACTGTTGTAAAATATTTATATCTTTTTAACTCTACTGGATATTAAGATATTCATGTCATATTGTGTTTGTCATGTTTATACATGCTTGGTTATCCACATATTTTATTGAATGTCTACAATTCTTTCTGGAAAGAGCAAGTATAGAACTAACTTATATTCACAATGCAGTAGGACCAAATCAAATTTGTCATTTTATTTCACCTTCAGTTTTATGACTTTTACACAGTGTAGGATATCTTTGATTTCAGAAGTGATCGCATAATTTTTGTTAAGTTGAGAAAAATGGATTTTTACTGGCTTCAGCAAATATTAAGTATTAAGTTATTTTAAACATTTAATTTTAAAACATGTAAGGACTAGTAAGTGCAATCTTAATTCTCTTCAGCAAAAACACTTAAAAAGATTGACAATCTTCTTTATTCTGTCAGATTGGATATTAAAAAGAAATCATAAACATTAATGAAGTAGTTTGAGTTAATTAATGTCAAGACAGTTTCTTCTTTCTTTAAAATACATTTGTACTATTCATGGAAAATGGTTATTTCCCACGAAATAATTTGCAAAAATATTCTAGTAATAGCAATAAAAGAAATCTGTGACTATAGGATAAAAGTATTTTCAGGAAAGCTCCTATTATTTTTAATAGAGTATTATACTTATTTTTTAATATGGGCAAAGAGCACATAGGTACATTTGAAACTGGTAAACAATAGATATTCATGTTATCTCACCTAATTTCTATAAACCAAGAAGTTCTCCTACTATAAAAAAATAGAGGGCTTATATGACCCATTTCAAATGGTATTAGACTCAACAATAATCAATTTTTCTGAGAAAGAAAAAGCTTATCATCCTACATTATTTATCTAGTACAGAGTTTATATCTCAATATGGCTTTTCTAGTATCGTTTGAATATGGATGTCTGACCATGTGGTGTTGTGCCCCAAAACCAGTTCCCCCCAAGTCACCAAGGAGCCAACACTGATGCAAGGGCAAGAGGGAATTTATTTCAGATAGAATCCGGGCCACGCTCGTGCCAATACAGGAGGGAAAATGGCCACAGACCCGATTCTGGGCTGTCCCACCTATTTAAAGGGGAAAGTCCGTGAAAACGGGGCGATACAGGATTGGCTGATTCAAAGGAAGGGCGTGAACACAGGGCGATACAGGATTGGCTGATGTTTGGGTGGGGGCTCTTTTCCCCCTTCCCCCACCGCTTTCAGTTTACTGCTCTAGAGGCTTATACATTTTAAAATGATGTATTGGTTACAAAATGGAGTCCCTCAGTGGATGGCCAGAACTATGCAAATGGGGCATGCTGGCCTATCCACAAGGAGACTGGTCATCTTCCATTCCACAAGAGAATTGGATAATCTGAACAATCAATTGGCTATTCTGGCCGATTAATAGAACAGCTCGAACTGTAGAGACTGATTTTCCCTTACCAAAAGAAGAAAGAAATCTACCCTAACTGGGTGATAAAAGAAGCAGGAAAATGTAGAACATGCTTTGAGACAGCAGCTTCAGCCATTGCCAAACTACAGAACTGATGTGAGATGGGACCTAGAGGGGGAACAGCCAATATTGACAGGACTGAGAACGTTGTTGGTCGTTTGGGGAGTAGAAAGCCAACATTAGCAGGACTGAGGGATGCCACTAGCCTAAATACTTGAGGATCAAGGCTGAGGTAACGGTGTGTACACTTTGGAAACAGTCTTGAGTGTATTCTGTTATTAATCTGAATTATAACCTGTTGACTTCCAAAAATGGTTCTGTGTGGTCTTTGAGCTATCACGTCAGATTTTGAAACTACCAAAGCAGTAAGGTTAGTGTTGAGATGAGTAGCAAGAGGTATGAGAGTATGAGGGGTATAAGTCTGACCTCATGAGAATTAGTATTGTGTTCTTGATGTTGTGGACAGGGACAGTTCCCCTTTGTGAGGTTGATAAAGGTCAAACATGGCCATCCTCACATGGCTCTTGATCTTTTCATGGCTCATCTTTGAAAATTGAAAATTTTTATCACACAATGAAGAGCTCAGGGAGAAGTTTCTAAGGCATATGAGTCAAGCCTCTTAAGCAAGTAGTTCAAAACCCCCTCCATCTTTCTGGATAGCTGTAAAAGAAATTTAAGAGCATAGGGTGGAGGGAAAAAGAGAAAAGGAAAAATAACTACTTATTTTATCTTCTCCATTATTCAGGACTTGATAAAAACTCAACAATGAAGGCAAGAACAATTCTAATACTCAAAGCTTTCTGTAGAAAATGTTGATAGAATTTATTATTTCAAGTAAATAGGTCAGTAGCTGTAAGGGAAAAGATTCCAAAGCATCATTTAGTCTTATAAGAAAGAAACTAGATATAACTCTATAAAACATCTTTCATATGTACAATGTATGCATTTTAAAAAAACCAACAAAATACAATGATATAAAACCTCTTAATTCATTTTTTCTTCTCCTCTCTTTCACACACGCGTAGATGTAAAAACATACACTTACATTTATTACTATATTTAGCAATTAGAGTTTTACATCTTTCTAAGGAACACTAATACCCATGACATGCAGCTATTTATCATAAAAATATACTTTCTCCATTTATATTAAAGCATAGTTAAAATCAACCACGACAATATATGTAAGGAAGGAATTTGAATGCCTGTGCTGTTCTGTTGCCACCAAGTAAGCAGAATCAGGTATCTAGGCAGAGAGTCAGGGGACCACCTAGTATTTGCATCTCAATAAGAACTGTTCAGACTCTCTTCTCAATGTCAAGGGTCTATTGTACTGTACTGAGGAATAGGAATATTGTCAGCAGAACCATCTTTGCACAACAAATATCTATGAAGAGCTGAAGAATTCAAAACTGCCAAGATTCTCAATTAATGAACTATCACCTTGAAAAGGTCATTCCTGCAGCATTTCTCACCAGGTCTGGAACTCCTGAGACAAAATCTTTGAAAGTCAGCTACAATAAATGACAGATTTTGATGGCAAATCCTGTCACATAGCCCAGAGTAGAGGGAAAAACAATGTAGTGTGTGTGTGTGTGTGTGTGTTATAGGTCATACCTCGCCCACTTCTCAATCTTTTCAATTGGAAATTATAGTATATTGCATCTAAATATTCCCCTAAGGTATTTATTTGCATATTGTTTATATGTCTTCTAATTTTTCTGGAACTGACAGCTAGTAGATTGGAGTGAAATAATTATTCCAAATAATGCTAGCCCAACATTTTGCTATTCCCACAGAAAGCACTTGTGCCAATTAATAAGAGCATTTCATCAAGGGAGAATATGATGGTGTTCCTGGTGCCAAATGTAGGTCAAGAGTAGGCAGGGCCCATCCCTTGGGCATGGAGAATCTAGGCAATTACCTTATGCATCTTGCTTTGTTGCTTTCAAAGATTCATGTGCCTTAGGGAAATTATATTGTTGGGAAAGAACAGGAGAAAAAGGTCTCCTGAGAATTACCCCACTAACCACAGTGCCTCCCAGTTAATGATGTCAGAAGATCAGAATCTCTACTTGCAGTCTATTCAGTTCCAGGGTAGACTGTATCATGGTGTTTCCAAGGCTCTGATGTTTAATGAAGTAAACTGTCATGTCTTTTTTTCTGAATTAATCCCTAGTAGATTCCAACTATGTACTTATAGATAGGAGTATAGTTACATGTATTTTACATAACCTGTGTTAGGCATATGATACAACCTTGCTTACTGAAAGTGAAGAGGACTTAAATAACTTGTTGCAGAAGATCAAAGACTACAGCCTTCCATATGGATTTCATCTAACTGTCAACAAAATAGAAATTCCCACCACGGGACCAATAGACACCATTATAGATAAATGGAGAAGAAATTGAAACTGTCAATTACTGCATCTTATTTGGATCTACAATCAATATACTTGGTACCAGCACCCAGGATATCAGGAGGCATATTACACTGGGAAAGTCTACAGTCAGAGACCTCTCCAAATTATTGAGAAGCAATGATGTTAGTTTTGAGGACTAAGAAAGTGTGCCATATTTGGGCAATATTTTTGGGGTGGGTTTTTTTTTTTTTCATTACTTGCTATGCTGATGAAAGCTGAACAGTGAATAAGTACGACAAAAGAAGAATTGATGCCTTTGAACTATGGTGCTAAAGGAGATTTCTAAATATCCCTTGGAGTGTCATAAAAACAACCAAATACGTCTTGGAAAATGTACAGCCAGAGTGCTCCTTGGGGGCAAAAATGGTTAAATTTTGCTTCACGTACTCTGGGCATGTTGCTAGGCGAGACTGTTCATCAGAGAGGGATATTATGCTTGCAAAGCTCGAAGGAAGGCAAAACAGAGCAAGGTCCTTGGCAAGTTAGAGTGACTGTGGCAATGGGCTCAAGTGTGTCAGAGATTGTGAGGATGGCACAAGGTAGAAAGATCAGATCTGTTGTTCATAGGATTGTTGTGAGTCTTATTTAACTTGACAGCACCTAACAACAACCACCTGTATTTTACAGCTATCAAATACTGTAATTTATGAAAATCTTAAGAAATAAAACCTTGGACCCTAATTGAATTTATAAGCTATAAATATATATATCAATGAGTTGGCCTGGGTATCTCTTTCACTCTCAAGATTACAGAATGCAGTGTTACACCTAACCTTATATCTATCCTAGTCATGATTATGAGAGCTTAAAGGAAGTAAAGGCAAAAGAGTTAAAACAGATATCAAACTAACAGGAAGACCATTTGAAAACTATAAAAGCATATTGATAAATTCAATTGCCTCAACATTTGAATGAAAGCAACAAATTGTTTTTTATTTACAGGACTCTCCTAGGTAAATCTCTCCAAATTGGCTTCAATTCTCTGTCACATCATTCTGTCAACTGATGTTTACTGTAGAGTCGGAACCCACCTATAGCTGACCCTCTGGTGGGTTTTCAGAGGCAGTTAATCAGGAGGAAGAAGATGTGCAGTCCTCCTCCCGCAGAGCAGCTGGTGGCCTTGAACCTTCGGGACTGCAGCCCAGCTTCTTGTCAATAGGTCCCCAGAGTCCAATTGGCCGAACGGCCATTTTCTCTTTGCACTTCCTGGAGGAAGATTTTTTTCTGGTAGCCTCTGGTATTCTTCAGGTATAAGATGCATGTTTACATGGCTTTGGCACCTCTTTATCTTTCTGTCATTTGTTTTTGTGGATTTTGGTCCTCTCTTTTCAAGTGCACTGCTCATGTTGAACTAGTACTTGTACTCTCTTAGTTTAACTCCATGATAACTTAACTGATGACATCCTCGACAACCCAATTTCTTATCGATGTCATATTCAGAGGTACCAGGGACGGAGCTAGAATATATTTGTGCTATTGTTCAACATACCATCAAACTGCCAAAAAATAAGTTTGTCTTGGAGGAAATGCAACCGAGGTGATTCTTAGAGGCAGGAATGGTGAGGGTTCATCTCACATACTTTGAGCATGTTGTTAAGAATAGCCAGTCCTTGGGAAAAGATCTCATATTGGGAAAGGTAGAGGATCAATGAAAGAGAGGAAGATCTTCACCTCGTTGGATTAACGTAAAGACTACAATGGGCTTGAATTTGGTGCAGATTATAAGGTTGGTTCAGGATAAGGCAAGGTTCAGATCTGTTGTTCATAGGATCTCTGCAAGTTATAGTCGATTCATGTTCACTTAGCAATAACATTGTTGAAAATATTTTCCACATTCTAGTATATCCTCTTTTGTTGTAATGGGAACATATATGTATATCTTTCAGTCATTTGACCAAGTCAAGTCTTAATCATATGATAATTCACCAAAGGGTTGAGTGCCAACCAATTATTTTTGGCACAATGACTGCATTTCAACCATTTTCTTGTAATAATGTCTTCAATATTCTGTCTATGTTGTTGTTGTTAGATATTATTGAGTCTAATACGAATCATAACAATTCTCTGAGCAGCAGATCTGAACCTTGATCTATTCTTTGCCTTCCTCACTATCTGCAACATGTTTGATTTCATTGTTAAAGTCATTGAGTCAATGTATCTTACTGAGGCTTTTCTACTCTTTCACGTACCAATCTTTTCAGCTTGATATCTTTTTTCTAAGGACTGGACCCTTCTGACAACATGCTCAAAATATGAGAAAACATTTCATTAACCTTGCCTCTACAGGGCACCCTAGTTACACTACCTCCAAGACAAATTTGTTTGTCCTTTTGGCATTCAGTTAGGATATTCAGTATTGTCCTTCACAAATCAAAGGCCTCAATTCTCCCTGTCCAACTTTCAGATACATACAAAGCAATTGAAAATAGATCACACACACCTTAGACTTTAATATCACATTAGACTTTAAACTGATATCACTTCTCTTTTCACTTTGGAGACATCATTGACAACAGATTGTATCAATGTGCCACATTTTTTTAAACTCAATTGCTACTACCATGAGTATTTAAAATAGATCTAAGTAAAATGAAATGAGAGAGAATCCTTAATATTGTAACTGAAGGCCTAAATTATTTCTTTAGTTCTGTCATTTTTAAAATGTAAAACACGTTGTTCCCTTGTTTCTGTAACTCCAAGTCTTTGTTAATTTTATCATACTTTATTTGCCTCCTAGACTACCTTTTGACTCTATTTCACTTTCATTTCTTCCATTCACTTTATCTACTCTACATTGAAAAGCAAATTTCAGAGACTCATTTGACATCTATTCTGACATTTCCTGTATTTCTTGTATTTTTAGTGACCTTTTCTTCCTTCAAGTATGATGTCCTTAATGTCATCCATTAATTCTTATGGTTCCTGCCATTGTGTTCAGGAAATGAGACCTTTCTGCTCAACGTGCAGACTAAATACGTAAATTATATCCCTTCTCCACTCAGAGATTGCTAAAGTCTCTCTTTTTGAAGAGGAGAAATACCAAAGTCTTCAATAAGCTCATTAGAGGTGGTGTCACCTAATGTGATAATGGATGGTATTTCCACCGTTTCCCCTGACTCCTGGCTGACTGCCTGCCAGCCTCCACAATAGATATCCTCCCAATCTGGATCATAGGGAATTCTTACCCACTGCCACTGTGTAGACTCCAAATTACAGCAACTCTCCACCGGATTTCCAAGACTATTAATCTGAATGAGAAGAGACTACTATCTGTTTCCAGAGTGGCTATTAGAGTCAAACCACTGCCTTTTTGAGTTAGTGTCCCATCACATTCTGCACAAGGTCTCTAAGGAATCTTTGATAATATTTATTACCAATTTTAATCAGAAAATAATGTTATTCTATGAATTGTCATTATGGTGTACCATTGTGACTCTATGGAACTGATCCACCTGTGGGTTTTAAGAGGCAGTTAGTTACACGGGAGGAAATGGCTCATCTTTCTCTCACAGAGCAGCTGGTGGGCTAGAACTGTGTACCTTTGAGTTGGCAGTACACTTGCTTATCACTGAGCTCTGATGGCCTAGTGCTAAGAATCTGTGTGGCAATCCCACTGTGAATAGGATTCACAATGACCCTGTGAATAACAGATCTAAATCTTGCCCTATCTTTATCCATTCTCACAATCTCCTTCAGACTCAAGTCTACTGTCACAGTTACTATATTGCTCCATCTTCTTGAGGAACTTTCTCCATTTCACTGACTTTCTGTTTTTCCAGGCATGATGAGTTTTTGTTGTTGTTATATTTTAGTTTTACTTTTGCTGGTTTTTTTTTGTTGTTGTTCCTTTCATTCCCATCGAAGTCTCACACCTCCAGACAACATACTCAAAGCATGAGAGAGGAAGTTTCACCGTCCTTACCTCTAAAGGACACCCTGGTTGCACTTCACTCATGACAGATTTGCTTTTTATTTGGGTTTTGGTGGTTTGTTGGGTTTTTTTGGTGTGTGTGGTTTTTTTTTTTTTGGTTGGGTTTTTTTTTTTTTGAGGGGGTAGTCTGTGACATACTCAATACTTTTCATAAACACCACTGAATAATCAATTCTTCATTCACATTCTTCTTCATATAGTGCAGCGTCTCAAATAATTTATTCAACACGTAGATAGAATAGGTATAGAGAAAACATACACAACACTGACATATACTTTTCCTAATTTTAAAGCATATTTTGTAGTTGTTATTAGATGCCATTATGCTGAAATTACTTATAACTGACTTTCTAGTAGGCTTTCAGGGACAGTAGATAGAACAGAGATTGTTGTTGTTGTTTTTATGTGCCGTCCAGTCATTTACGACTCATAGCGACCCTATGTACAACAGCCCTAAACTCTACTCTATCCTGTGCCAATCGCACTGCCTCTGACACAGCCATCCTGATTACCCCAGTCACTGAATCAATCCACCTCATAGAGGGTCTTCCCCTCCTGTGCTGTCCCTCTACCCTACCAAGCATGATGTCCCTCTCAAAGGACTTGTCTCTCCTTTCAACATGTCCAAAGTATGTCAGATGAAGGCCCAGAATACTTGTCTCCAAGGAGTAGCTAGGTTTAACCCTCTCCAGGATGAATCTGTTTGTTTTCTTGGCAGTCCAAGGTACATTCAATACTCTTCTCCAGCACCACAGCTCAAAGGCGTCAATTTTCCTTTTATCCTCCCTAGTCATTGTCCAACTATCTGATGCATAACAAGTGATTGCAAAGACCATGACCTGTATCAGAGGCACCTTAGACTCCAGAGAGATACCATTGCTCTTGAGTACTTTAGAGAGGCCCCTAATAGCAGACTTTCCCATCACAGTACATTTTTTATTTCCTGGCTGATGGTGCCAAGATTATTGACCATGGGGCTGAGCAAACTGAAGCTGTGAACAATCTCAATCTCTTCACCATCCATCCTGATGCTACCAATTGGTCCAGTGGTGAGAATCTTTGTCTTCTTGACATTGAGCCTCAGTCCCACTGAAGGCTGCAGTCTTTGACCCTCTGCAGCAAGTGCATGAGGTCTTCCTCAGTTTCGGCAACCAGGGTTGTGTCATCTGCATAACACAGATTGTTAATAGATCTTCCACCAATCCTGATGCCACACTTCTCCTCTTAGAGCCCAGCCTCTCGGATAATCTGCTCTGCATACAGGTTGGAAAGGACACATCCCTGGCATACACCCTTCCCAATTTTGAACCATGCAGTGTTACCCTGCTCTGTTCTGACGACTGCCTCCTGGTCCAAGTGTTGGTTTTGCATTAGCGAAATTAAATGTTCTGGGATTCCCAGTCTTCTCAGAGTCAGCCACAGTTTGTTATGATCCACACAGTCAAACGCCTTTGCATAATCAATGAAACACAGATAGACATTCTTCTGGTATTCCCTGTTTTCAGCTAAGATCCATCTAACATTAGCTACAATATCCCTAGTACCATGACCCCTTCTAAACCCAGCCTGGACTTTTGGCAGCTCTCTGCTGATATGCTGTTCCAGCCGTTTTTGGATAATCTTCAGTAGAATCTTGCTTGCATGTGAAATCAACGATATTGTTCTGTATTTTCCACACTCTGTTGGGTCACCCTTCTTTGGAATGGGAACAAATATAGACCTTTTCCAGTCAGTTGGACAAGTGGTTGTTCTCCAGATTTTTTGGCACAACTTGGTGAGCACATCCAGGGCAGCATCTGTTAGCTGAAATATGTAAATTGGTATATGTCTATTCCTGGGGCCTTAGCTACCTTTATTCCTTAGAACAGCAGGTGAATTCTAACTCTGTGACTTTGTGTTTTCAATGTGGCTTCTTACTGCTAGGCCACCAGAACTCACCTTACAATCATGTAGTATTTCCTTGTTCTATTCTAATGACTGCTTCTTTTTCATGAACCCAATTAAATGTTTCACAATTTCATTTTTGCTCAATGTTACCTGTAATTAGTTATGATCTACAAAGTAAAATGTCCCTGCACAGTTAATAAAACACATGTAAACATCCTTCTTGCATTCTCTACTTGCAAACAAGATCCAACCAGCACCAACAATGATATCCTGCATTTCATGGCTTCTTTTAAATCCAGCTTGAAGTTTTGGTAGTTTCCTGTGATGAACTGCTCCAACTATTTATGAATAATCTTCAGTAAAATTTTACTTGCATGTAATATTAATAACACTGTTCAATAATTTTTTATATATTCTTTGATATACTTCTTTTGGATTGAGAATAAATAAGACTCTCTTCCAGAGTGTTAACTAAGTGACATCAACCTTCCAAATTTCTTAGCATAGATTAGTGAGCTTGTCCAGCAATCCATCTGTTTACTGAAACACCCCAATTAATATTTTTAAGCAAAAATGTATTCTTTTTTAATAAAAACAAACTTGTAGTCTGTTCTAACAGCAAAAAAACCCAAACCTCTTTATAAACCTAATTTATGTGTACCAATATACTTACAGGGCTAAAGCTATATTCTAATATGATTTTTGAAAATTCTCATATGCTTTATTGCTGAAATCCCTATGAATTTGGGCACAATGTATATGGGTTTATGAAAATATTTTTGTTGTTAAAAGTAATGACAAGAATATTTTTATTTAAAAATATAATGAATTTTTGCTGAAACATTGCACAAAAACTTTAAAGACTTTTGCTTTGGCATCCCCCTTTTGGGCAGTGTCACTGAGCATAGTCCAAACCTGAGTGCTACACTTGTGACACTACAAAACAGACTCAAAAGGCCCATGTGGTCCAACTCTCATGATTTCTTTGAGTTTATTACTTGTTCTACTGTTTTGTGCACTTTTTCTAGATGATTCACTGATCTTTAAACCATCAGTCACACTTCTTTCTCTGGTTATATGTTGTTATTGTTATGTGCTGCTGATTGACTGTGCTCACAATAATCCTGTGAACACTGGATCTTGCCCTGTGTTGTACCTTCCTCACCATCTCAGATATACTTGAACTCATTGTTATAGTCATAATCGTCAGAACAGAGCAAGGAGACACTACGTGGTTCAAAATCAAGAAGGGGGTCCGTCAGGGATGTATTCTGTCTCCATACCTTTTCAATCTGTATGCAGAACAGATCATCGGAGACACTGGGCTGTACGAGGAGGAATGTGGCATCAGGTTTGGTGGAAGAGTCATCAACAACCTACGTTATGCAGATGACACAATCCTGCTTGCTGAAACTGAGGAGGACCTGAAGCGCTTGCTACAGAAGGTCAAGGATTGCAGCCTCCTATATGGATTGAAGCTCAACATAAAGAAAACAACAATTCTCACCACTGGGCCAATTGACAGCATCAGTATGGATGGTGAAGAGACTGAGATAGTTAACAGATTTAGTTGGCTTGGCTCCACAGTCAAGACTCGGTAATAGCAGCCAGGAAATAAAGAGACGAATTGCACTGGGAAAGTCAGCTGTGAGGGAACTCTCAAGAGTACTGAAGAGCAATGACATCAGGCTTGAGACTAAGGTGTGCCTGATTCAGGCTATAGTCTTTGTGATTATGTGCTATGCTTCAGAGAGTTGGACAGTGACTAGGGATGATAGAAAGAGAATTCATGCCTTTGAGCTGTGGTGCTGAAGAAGAGTGTTGAATATCCCATGGACTGCTAGGAGAACAAACAGGTTTGTCCTGGAGAAGGTGAAGCCGGAATGCTTCTTGGAGTCAAGGATTCTGAAGCTTCATCTGACATACTTAGGGCATGTTGCAAGGAGGGACTAGTCCTTGAAGAGGGACATAATGTTTGGCAGAGTGGATGGGTGGCGCAGGAGAGGAAGACCTTTGATGAGATGGATTGATTCTGAGACTGGAGTGGTCGAATGTGTACGTTTGAGATGGCTAGGTTGGCACAAGATAGAACAGCATTTAGGGCTCTTGTACATAGAGTCGCTATGAGTTGCAAGTGACTCGATGGCACATAACAACAACAATGTCAATTCATCTGGTGAGGGTTTTTCTCTCCTGCACAGACCCTATGTCTTTCCAAGTAAAATGTCCTTCTCCAATATTGTTGTTCTTTTGTTCTTCCTTTAGATAGAGATAATTCGTCCGACTTGATGACTATTTCTACAGATATCTTCATGGATACTATCCTTTCCTCCCATAATATGGGTACTTACATTTTCAATGAAATCTTCTTTGGCCCTCTGACAAAAATGTCAACACTGTCCCTCCACATAAATACATGTATATACTTATAACATTGCCCCTTGCTTGGATGTACCATATTACCTTGTTAAACACTATATTATTTAATATTATGTTCATTTTGATGTGTTTTTTTTTATTTCTATGTCAGATAAAATAACTTTTTTAAAAGATAATCATCTTGTAACAATGCAGAGTTTGCCCAGTAAACATAGCTTTCTTGATTTCAGGGGGAAAGAAATTCACATGCTTATTTAGCAAAAGAGACAAAGAAAATAAGTTAAAAAGTTAAGGGCTTATAGAAGGAATAATAGCATACATAAATTTTATGCATATTTAACTTTTCTAAGCAACAGATATTTCAAACCACAGCTACCATCTTTACATAGTTTTTTTGTCAAAATTCTATGTCTTAACTTCTAAGATGTTTATTCTATCTGCAGCCCATGAAATCATGGATGTTGATTTTATGCACACACAATCAAGAATGATCAGAAACAATGTATTGAGTTGGTCTTTTTCTTTTGCTAACAAATAACAGAAAGTTAAGAATTATATTTTTAACAATGAAAATACTCATTCTAACATAATTCTGTGAAAACGGCTTGTAAACAAAACGCTGCATAGTCTTTATAAAACAAAACCTCTATAAAAAGTATTCACTTATTTGGCACACACCAATTATGTCAGTTTTCCTTCCTAAAGTAGATCTTGAGAATAACAACTTTGTTTTAAGTGGAAAGCTAATTTCTAATTAAAAAAGAGCCTTATTATTGATGAAATCACACAATTTAATGAGTTTTACAAGAACAGAGTTATACTTTTCATTTCACACATATACAATTGAATCCCAAGTTAATGGAATTAAAATTTCAAATATAGTTTCATACCTATTTCTTCTTAAAATGATTATTGGGACATTTCCATGGAAATTATTTTGTATTTAAAAATATTAAATATAAACAACTATGTCTGTATTCACAAATCTATTCAGAGATACTGTGAAGATAGAAAATTTGGAAGAGAAATACATATATTTCTATTATTAGGTGTCATTTAGTCTATATCAACTTCCATCAACTCTTTAACACCAGATCAAAATATTCAATTATTTTATCCTTTGATACAGATAGAATTTTGGAAGCAGGAGTTGTGTCCACTTCCTAAACAACATGCCTCCAGAAACTCTGTGAACTTTGATAAATGTCTGTAGTTATAGAGAATCTTCAGGCCTTTTTTTCGTAGGGTTGTTATGAATTGTGCTCGACTCAAAGGCAATCAACAACAACAACATAGACAAAATTAATATATGTATGTGAATTATTACCAATTATCTTTGCAACAACCTTATGTATCGTAAACTCACTTGGAAATACTCCTTTTAAAATCTTCATTTGGAAACTTTGTGATTCAAAAAAATCTCTATTTCTTAGCAATTAAAATATATTAAATCATTTACCTAAGTTATAGAAAAATGAAAATATGGCAACTTTAAAAACTAACAAAATATATTATGTAAGTTTGTTTTGTGTAATAGCAATTCATTAAGTGGTGTAGCACCCAACTGACAATTCTTGAAATCCTGAAGTCTACTATCTGCATTTGAGAAAAAGTTTTCATGTATTTCCCACCAAATGACAAATCTTACCATCTTTTTTATACATAATTTCTCTGTGACGTTATTGTTGCTGCTATGTGACATTGAGTCACCCATGACTCACAGAGACCCTACATACAATTTCTCTGAACCCTGTTCTATCCTAGGTTAGTCTCACTTACTCCAACAGATCGAATCCCGTTGTTCCAGTTACCATGTCAATCCATCTCATCTTGAGCCTTCCCCTCCTATGCTGTCCTTCCACCCTTCCAAGCATAATGTCCTTCTCTAAGAACTGGTTCCTCCTGGCCAACTGCCCAAAGTATACAAGATGGAGTTTCAAAATTCTTGTATGGAAGGAGAAACTTGGTTTCACCCTCTCTAAGACAAACCTATTTGTTCTCCTGGCAGTCCATGACATGTACTAATAAAGATGGACTAAGAAAGAAATCTATGGACTAAGAACGATAACTAATAAGATCCAATACTCTTGTCCAGACCCACAATTCAAAGGCATTAATTCTTTTTCTGTTATAGTTTCACCATTGTCCAGCTCTCTGATGCATAACAAGTAATTGCAAAGCCCTTGGCCTAGATCAGGTACACCTTAGTCTCTAGGCTAACATCATTGTTCTTTAGCACTTTGGAGAGGTCCCTGATATCAGAATTCCCCAACTGCTGGTGCTAAGAATGTTGATTGTGGAGCCAAGCAAGCTGTAATTGTTAACAGCCTCAATCTCTCCTCCATTGTTATGGTACTCCCAACTAGCCCAGTGGTGGGAACATCTGTCTTCTTGATGTTGAGCTTCAACCCATATTGAAGACTACAGTTCTTGAATTTCTGCAGCAAATGTTTCAGATCCTCTTCAGTTTCAGCAAGCAAGGTTGTATCTTCTACATAAAGCAGGTTGTTGAGGAGTCTCCCTCCAATTCTGAGGTCATACTCCTCCTCATAAAGTCCACGCTCTCTAATGATCTGCTCCCCATACAGATTGAAAAGTATGGATATAGTATACATCCCTGACACACTCCCTTCCTAATTTTGAGCCATGCAGTGTTTCCTTGCTCTGTTCTGATAACTGCTTCCTGGTCCAAGTACAGTTTTTGCATAAGCACAATCAAGTGTTTTGGCATTCCCATTGTTCTCAAGGTTAGCCTGTGACTCCATGGCACTTACCAACAACAACAACATAATAAAATGCCTTTGAATAGTCAATGAAGCACAGATAGACATTCCCCTGGTACTCCTTGCTTTCAGCCAAGATCCATCTGGCAATGGCTATAATGTGTCACAGTTTTGTCTAAACCCAGCTTGGCTTTTTGGCAGTTTTCTGTTAATATACTGTTGTATGTACAACTAATATGTACAACTAATATGTACAATGTAATAACATACATGTAATGCAGTTGTTTTGAGATAATCTTCAGCAAGATTTTGCTTGTATGTGATATTAGTGATATTGTTTGATAATTTCCAAATCTGTCATTTAAAATCTTTTTGGGGGGAGAAGAATTAATATGGATCTCTCACACTCAGTTGGCCAGGGAATTGACCTCCAGATTTCTTGGCACAACCTGGTGAGCATGTTCAGGGCAGCATCTGTTTGTTTCAATATGTCAATTGGTAATGCCATCAATTCCTGCGGACTTGGTTTTTGCCAATTCCTTCAGAGCATCTTGAACATTCTCTCTTTTATCAGCATTGCTTCTTGATCAATGTACAAAGACATCTCCAGGACAAATATTTGTATATATGACTGACAACCCAATGGGGTGAGAGAAAACTAGACCAGCACACAAAAGCAACAAAGGCATGATTACATGTCGACATTTGGAAATGTCTCAGAAAACACCACTCCCCAGAAGCATGTAATTTTAGACAGGTATTTTTGTTTATAAAAGTATAAAGGAACTGAGAAAAGTAGAAATTATTCTTTCTCCTCTGTTCATTTTATTTCTTACTGATCAGAATGCTGTAATTTTAGTGGTGGGGGAGGGGAGATACAATCAAGAGCATGCTGTTGTTGTTGTTTTTTATTGCCTTCAAGTCGAGCACGACTCATAGCGACTCCCTGAACAAAAGGCCTGAAGCCCTTCTAGAACCATCAACATTTTTCAAAGTTTATGGATTTCCTGAGGCATGTTATTTAGGAAGCGGATACCCTAACCCAAGAAGGAATGAGTTGCCTACAACATAACAGCACTTAACAACTTACAGTAGCATAGAGCAAGATCAATTGGTCTAGTGGACAGAAAGTAATGTTACCAAGTCAAAGGGTGGGTGACTCTAATCTGTGGTACTCAGGCCTGGTTTTAATTGTTTTTGGTCAAACATTCTTCTAGGTCATATAGCCCTGGTCTGTCCACTTGCTGTATAGAGGTAACTCGTGGTTGCTGTGAAGCTGAACACTGTGACACTGATGTGTCAAATGTGATAATGGTTACCCATGGTGGACAGTGTTTGGTGGAGCTCCGCAATTAAAATAAGTTGGAAACAGGAATGGCATCCACTTCTGAAATAGCTTGCCTCTGGAAACCTATGAACCTGGAGAAAAGATGAAAGTTATACAATCATTCAGGTCTTTCATTCATATGGTTGCTATGAATCGCCTATGACTTGACGGCACTTAATAACAACAACAGCATAAATATGTCTCTACACAATCATTTCTATTCATTATGTTTTATAACATCAATTACCATTGGGCTATGCCTACCATTACCCTGTATTTTCAAATCTCTACCAGATCTTTCCCATTTCCTTTAACTCCTTTCTGTACCCACCAATGTAAATGAAGAATAGTGTGAAATATAATGTATATGAATTCTGTAAGCAAAATAATATAAAGTAAAAATTTTAAAAAAAAGATAACTAAGAATATGTGCTTAAAGTCCAAAGGGGAAAGGAGAAAAGGGTAAGGAGGAGGAACATAGAGGGGCCTAAAATCACGAGGATAATAGGCAGATGTGGTAGTGAAGGTATTAGAAAAGATCCAATGAGGACCTATTGCTGTTGTTGTTTTTAAGTGCTGTCCAGTCATAGACGACTCATAGAGACCCTGTGAATGATTGTATGAAACAATGTGAATGAAGGAATTTGTGAAACACAATGTATATGAATGAAACAGAATGTATACAAATTTTATATAAAATTCAATGCAAAATAAAATATAAAAATCATCAAATATAAAAATACATATTCACAAAAAGTTCAGAAATATTGATGTGTTCTTAGTTGTGTACATTTCCTAAATTACTAACCTCATTGATTTTAATGTGTATAAATATGCTGTAGTTTTTAAATCATCTTTGTATTAGTTGTTGTTAAGTGCCGTCAAGTTGTAGACAACTCATAGAGACCCTATGAACAAAAGACCTTGTATAATTTTCTTTGTTTCTTAATGTTTATAGAGCTCCTACAGAAAAGCTCTTTTGGAAGTGGATGCCACTCCTGCTTCCAACCTTGCTTTAATCGAGGAGCTCCACCAAACACTGTCCACCAGGGGTAATAATTATCACATTTGATGAATCAGTGTCACAGTGTTCAGCATCACAGCAACCACAAGATTACCTCTGTACAGCAAATGGACAGACCAGGGCTATACCACTTAGAAGAATGTTTGACCAAAAGCTATTAAAACCAGGCCTGAGGGCCTCAGATTAAAATCACCCATTTTTGACATGGTAGCCCCACCTGGGAGCCACACCATACTGCAGACCCCCTGCCTTTTTATAGAGGAGGCTGAATACAATCAATTCACTAATAACTGATAAACATTGCACCTATTGTCTCACCTGAAAACAAGAAACATTGGACCTATTGTCTCACTTGAAAAGGAACTCATGCAATATTATTCAAAATGGGTGACCCTGGAGGACATTATGCTGAGTGAGGTATCTCAGTCACAAAGGGACAA
>NW_006399779.1:19336198-19347286 GCF_000299155.1 Elephantulus edwardii
AGGGAGGGGTTTGTGTGGGGAGAAGGGTGCAACAATGAATGAATGGAATTCCAAAATCTCTGTAGATGTTCATTGAAATGAAGACTAAACAAACTAAATTAATAAAAAAAAAAAGTGAAGTTTGAAAAAAGAAAGGAGATCAAACCTCGGTAGAATCTGGCTGCTCCAGACCACTGCCCCACCTGGAAGCCTTGGATAAGTTAGGTAAAACAAAAAACTGGGGGGGGGGGGGGGGAAGTTGAGTACTTTTTCCTTCACTTAAAAGGAAAAATGGTGTGACCTATGTAGGAAGAAATTTTCTGCCTTAAATTTTCTCATTAATTTCTTTATGCTTTAGAAAGAGAAAATAATTAAAATTGGACAGTTTTTTACAATTTCCAGGTAGGCACAGCCCTGTAATTGAAAATTTAATCTTGTCACTTTTGCCCAAAGACTTTCAAATGTTAATACTCAAATTCACTTTTTGCCAGTGAGTCGGAACTTACTCACAGCTCACCCTGGCGTAAGTTTCTAGAGCCTTTAACTCAAAGAGGAAGAGATTGAGCATCTTTCTTCCACAGAGCCACGGCAGGATTGAATCTACCAGCCTTTGTGTGGACAGTGCACTTCTTTACCCACTAGACCACCAGAAATTCCTTTTGTCAAAATGGAACTGATGATAGAAATAAAGAATAATACTTTCATTCTAGCATATCCTATGATGTCTGAGGAATAGAGAGAAGAACAAAATAGTTCTTTTTCCCATGCCTTTTTGAATAAAAGTATTGTTTTTCCCTTTTAAATGTATTAAGATGTGCAGATAACAAATTTGATTAGCACAGAATAAATAAAAATCGTTTCTATTCATGCAACAGTTCCATTTCCGAAAAAACTGTTGACAGTATTTTATTCTTTCCTTGAGATTTTCCCCACATGTATTTTAATACTTCTGATATAATTAAATTTTCTGTGTTAAATGTAGTCAGAATCTTCAGAAGGATAATTTATTGTGTGACCAATACCTTTAGGCTATTTGGAGAAAGCATCTGATATTTCCCCCCCACCCCCAACCCCGCATCAAAAAACTCCCAAACACATAAGAAAATTTAGTAAAAATGGTAAAACAAGGATTAAAAATGGTATATGCTTGTGGAATGCCCATAGAAAGATTCCTTCTACTCTGCTTGTTTTCTCTTCTTACAACTTTTTTATTATTTACTTCCAGTGTCAAAATGTGTGAGCATTTATTCGATCAAAAGAAATTCTCTCAGCCCTTCATAAATTTGTGTGCTGTAGAATCTACCTCTAAATGAGTTGTGGAAATAAGAGTAAAATATGACAGCTCCTTCCTCAAGGGGAAAGAAAATATCATTCTAGATAAATAAATTTTAATTCTTGCGTAGAAAGAGAAACACCAGGGCTTAGTGCACAAAGATGGGAGTAGTTTGTGACCCGCCTTCTACATCTAAAGAATGTGTGAATTAGATGAAATGGTATAGTCTCTCATCTTTAAAGAGTGGCAATTAAGCCAACAATTTCACGTGATGCTAGGAGTATTAAACGAACAATTGCTTTGAAAAGAAATGGAAAACTTTACTGCAAATATATTGCCATAGTCATCCTCATTTGGGTACGAAGCTTTTCTCTAAATTTTACATTTGTAAATCTTTGTGTATTCAACACAGTATAATTTGAGAGAATTGTCTATTCAAATCTTTAAATAGTCTCCAGAAATATTTTAGAAAAAAAGTCCTTCGATAGAAATTAAAAGTACTATTGCCTGTTCCTATGCAAATTTTAATCTTTAGATGTTCTGCCTTCTTAGTATGCAGTTGTCGTATGAGTCTGTTACCAAATTGCCTCTGAAATAATATTCTTAATAAATTGCCTTCGCTATAGTGGGTTACTTTACTGTGGGCAATTTAATTTCTGGCTCTTGGTTTGGTAAGGAAGGAGAATTAATAGCTGCAACCTCTGAATCTCAGAACATGTATTTTCTTTTGTACCTACTGACAGTGCACCTAATCTCTGACCCATAGAGTTCTGTCTACATCGACCCAATTTCTCTTGCACAAAAATGTGGAGTGATGCCAAACAGGGCAGTAGTTTTACCTGGGAACATATGGTCTCCAGGGAATGGACTGAGACTCCCCCAACTGAACACAGTGGACAGCCATCTGTTAGCAGTAGGTAATGAATAATGAGGTCCATCCTGGGAGGCAGGGAGCATTGATTAGATTTTGCACAAGACCAGGCTTTACGCATCCCAAAAGATCTTCCAATCTTAATTCATTTTAGTCAGTGTGACCTAAGTCAAGGTCTCAAAAAATGAAAAACTAACATGATGCTGTCAAAGACTTTGGCCTACTGTTCCGGCTTGTTTAATAAGGAAAAATAACAAGCTCCATCATATTTGTTTGAGCCTTATAATTATGCTCTGAACATATATTTGAAGACAAAAACAAGAGGACGCAAAAACTGTGGTTTTCTTATCACATCACATATGACATTTCTTAATTACTATATTTTCCCAGATGAAACTCGTGCTTATAATGTATAGCACTGAAAATATTAAAAAATATATTTATAAAATCACCAATAGTTGAGGTATTTGTGAACAAGTCTCTCAGATATTTTTCCTGTATTGTATATTATCAGTTTTCATTTTGTTAAGTATTCAACAGTGACCCTCGGCCTTTGAGTAGATTCTGACTCATAATGACACTATAGACCTTCCCTATAGTTTTCTAAAGTTGTGAATCTTTATGGAAGCAGATTTTCATATCTTTCTTCCACATAGTGGCTGGTCCATTTGAATCATCCACCCTTTGGTTTGGTTAATGAATTCGTCAATCCTGTATCAGTAGGTTTCCTTAGTGTGTTGTTAGAGATTATCAGTTTAGTTAAATTCTAAAACTGTCAAGGCCACATAGATAATATATATATATAAAATCCACTGAAAATGGCCAGCGAACAAATGTTAAGTTTTGTAAACATAGATTTTTAATGAGAAAAGAAAGAAATGATAAGTTAAATAAAACATTTCCTCAGTTAACAACTATCAGTTAAATCTTGGAAGTTGATACATTTAAAAGATGCAATAATTCACATCTTTTGGGCCATTTACTATGCAAAGTGTTTCATGTACAATTTTAAGAAGATTTTCTCACTCTTGATTTCCGGAAGAGACTCTGAAACACAGAGAGTTGACAGTAAACATGTTTGAACTATAACAATTTAATGCTATGTTGTGGTTGGTTTTGTTATAGGCCATTGAGTCACCAGCAACTTACAGCAAGAGTACAACAGCTCTGAAGCTTGCCCTATCCTGACCCAGTCTCTCTGTCTCTCACACACCTGTCCCCATTATCCCAGTTACTGTATCAATCCATCTCATCCAGGGTCTTCCTCTTTTGTGCTCTCCCTCCCCTTTCCCAAGCATGATGTCCTTCTCCAAGGACTAGTCCTTCCTGGCCAAGTGAGGAAAAAGCCTTAAAGTCTTTGCTTCCAAGGAGATACTACCTTTGACCCTTTCCAAGATGTTTATCCTCTTGGAAATACACGGTATATTCAATATTTTTCTCCAGCACCATAACTCGAAGACATTGATTCTTTTTTTTTTCATCCTCAGTAATTGTCTCTGATACAGGTATTAGTAGTTGTTCTACTTCACAGAGATAACATTTAGAGTTTATTAAGCAAATGATACCATGTTATACAACTAATATGATTCTAAGTCTATCACATTGCAAAACTGTCTTGCCAAATGTATTAACTAACACCAGCTCAAAACCATTGAGCAAAAGGTTCAATAGAAAATCTAAGAGGATTCAAAGAAAGAAACCTTATAAAATTTTACAGTTTTAGACTTTATAGAAAGTCTATTTTAGTATTTTTTCTTTTAAAAGTTTTTCTAGAAGCACCAAGGACTTAAAAATTATCAAAAGATAAATACAAATGCTTTTCATAAATGGAACAACTAAACTGAGTAAGATTAATCAAGAATTTTCTCCTATTGTCATGCTTTGTCCTGCTTCAATCAAATTCACATTTGAAGATGTTTCCATGAGAATGTTTTCTCACAAGCAATCAAAACAGAAGGAAAAAATGTGGCCGGTGGGTTAACTGGATGCTGTTACGTTGTTAGGTGCCGTCGAGTCATAGAAGACCCCTAAGGACCCTATGAATGGAAGACCTGAACACTTGTATAACTGTGGATAGTATTTATTTAAAAAAATATTTTTCGTACATTTAGCAAATATTTGACTATTTGTTTTAGGCCAAGTGCTCTCTTATGTTCTGGGAATGAATCTATAGATAAAACAAAGATTTGAAGCTTGGAACCTTGAAATTCAGCAGCAAAGCATTTGAAAGTTTGGAACTTGGAGAAGAAACAGAACTGGCTGCCAAGTGGCAAGAAGCTGTGATGCAATTCCAATGGCACACAGTTCAAATCCATCAGCTGCTCCATGGAAGAAGAAATGAGCAATCCCCTCCTGTATGATTTACTGTCTCTGAAAACCTTCTAGGGTATCAGCTATGGTTCAGTTCCAATTCAAGGGCACACAACAACAATAGCTACCCATTCGTGACCACTGTGATGGAAAGAAGGAGCCTTAGCCATGCAAATATTTAAGCTCTTCACTGCTAAGGTGACAGTTATTGTTTTAAATTCAGTCATCTTCTCCAAATGGAGAGCTGTGTCTGCAATTCCCATGGTCAAGAAAACCCCTTAAGACCAGAGACATGTTGCTTTATGGCAAGTCTCCTGTCAGGACTCTCTCAAAAATACTGAAGAGCAATGATGTCATTTTGAAGACTAAGGTGTGCCTGATTCAGGCCATGGTTTTCTCAATCACCTGCTATGCATCAAAGAACTGGACAATGAATAAGGATGACAGAATAAGAATTGATGTCTTTGTGGTATTGGAGAAGAATGTTCAATATCCTATGGATTGCTGAAAGAACAAACAGTATGTCTTGGAAAAAAATGCAACCAGTGTGCTCCTTGGAATCAAGGATGATGAAGCTTCATCTCTCATACTTTGGACATGTTGCTAGCAGAGGCTGTTTCTTGGAGAAGGGTATCATGTTTGGAAAAGTGGAGGGTCAGTGAAAGGAAGACCTTCATTGAGGTGGATTGATACAGTGGCTGTGGCAATGGACTTGATTGTGTTGGGAATGATAAGGACAACACAAGAAAGGAATCAGATCTGTTTTTCACAGGGCTGTTGTGAGTTGTGCTAAATATGATGGCACCTTAACAACAACACAAGCAACATAAAAGCTTTAGTCTTTATTTTAGATCATCATTTCTAATCAATATTTCTGTTGAGTTCAAAGAGTCTTGTGTTTATAATAAATTTGTTACAGTTTACAGTCAAGCAATGAATCTCCGATTATAATCCCTAAATTTATTGCAAACATCAACAGCAACTGGTGAAGAACATTGTATTCACAATCTGCACTTCTGTCAGGCTTAATCAGATTTTTAAACAATTTTTTAAAAGTGTTATATTACCATTTTGGAATGTGTGATGTTTGTAACAGCAAACTCTACTCAAAACTGCCTCAAAAGATTTACTATCCCTTACAATTGCAAAGGCCTCAAGCAGGTCAGGGGCTAAGGTCATTTGACTTATTACTACAGCATTAAATGTTTCAACCCCTCAGACTGTCTGCTCTGCCGTTTATGATATAATCATTCTGAGAAAAGCATTTTCTTGGGTCATAAGATCACTCCCTGGCTCCTTGCCTCTCTTTGAAATGCTTGGAAATAGAGAGTTTGAAGAATGAGAAAGTTTCTTTCAAGAAAATCCCACAACAAACATTTTTGCTTTCAATGGGCTCCATTGAGCAACTGGTTGTCTCTGAATTGGTGATACACAAGATGGCATTTTATTGATTAGATTAAGCCTCTCGCCCACATGCTGAACAATAAACTAACAGGAGAGTCTCTTTTTCTCAGAGCACAGGCACTGCTCAGGAAAATTTGTCGGCATGAGTAAGAAAACAAGAACAATAACCAAGAGAAAGAAGTCTTAATACGAGGGAGAAAACATAGTATCTGCTGAACAAGCTGGTATAGCATGTGACAGAAATTATCAGACTTTATTCCGTTTGACATATACTGTCGGTATAGGATGTAGAGGTTGTACTTATTGTACATTTATAATACAGATCTATAAACATAATCAGTGGGATTGTCCTAAGGAATTGATGAAATACTCCCACATTCTAACAAAGCCTCTTTATTTATCCAGCAATGATATTCTCAACATTCAACTCTCCAGGTTACAGCATTGCTCTACAGCTCATTGCTGTTGTTGTTGTGTACCATAGAGTCAGAACTAACTCATAGCTGACCCTCTGGTGGGTTTTCAGAGACAGCAGTCACACAGGAGGACATTGTCTATCCTTCTCCTGTCGAGCAGCTGCTGACCTCCAACCATGGGCCTTTGGGATTGCAGCACAATTAGAAAGGTAAAAACAAAACTCGGTGGCACTTTTTATTTCAGAATGTTGCTTGCATTGTACTTCATCCAAATTCATGTGAAGAGTCTCTAACGTGAAGGAGATGATCTTGAATATCTTGTAATAATGAGCATGATACTAGGTCATGGATTTAATCAGATGACTTAGTGACTCATTTACAATATTAGTCATTATAGCTTTCTGTTTAGATATTTTATAAGGTAGCCTAGTGATAAGAAACTGAGCGGCAATACCAAAGACACATAGTTCGAATCTACCAGCTGCTCTGTGAAAGAAGGATGGGCAATCTCCTGTGTAATTAAATGCCTTTGAAAACCTGCTGGAGGGTCAGCTATGGGTCAGTTTTGACTGGAGGATACAATTACATACATAGTATATAAAATACGATATACTTTATAGAAACTATGTGGGCAAGAGGCTTAATCTTATCAATAAAATGCCATCTTGTATATCACCATGTGACCTACCTAACCCAAAGATACCAACTGATCCAGGAAAGAAAGATGGCCAATCTCCTCTGCTGTGATTACCTGCTTTAGAAAGCCCGGTGGAGGGGCAGCTATGAGTATGTTCCAGATCACCCATGTGCAACCACAGCCTCGGAGATTGTTCCGACTCATAGCAAACTTGCATCAGTCTCTGAAGCTATCAGTGTAGCTGCTGAATGGAGATAGGTGGTTTGAATGCAGCAACCATCTAACAGGAGAAAAATGAAGCTTCAGAAACCTGTGGAGAGTCACTATGAATTGACTCAGCCGCAGTGGGCTTACGGTACTTTATAGGTCTCCGGAATCTCTCTTTTTTGTGGCGTTCATTTGGGCTATGTTAGCTGTATAAGAAAACAAAGAAGCTGATCTTCTTCTGAAATCACAAACCAGAACTTTAAGGAGGCCATTCAGAAGAGAAACGCAAATGCATACAGATGGATTTCTGGAAGGTTTTTTGGTACAAAAATTAGGGAGATTCATAGAAATTACTCCATATTAGTATGTACATTTTGTTTATTTCAAAATTATTCCATTTTAATGTCAATATCTGGCTCATTAAGAGGTTTTATTTGTTTTTTTGGTTTGAAGGTTTGTTTTTTCTTTTGTTTTGGTTTTTTTTTTTAGTAAAGAATAAAAGATTTTGGAGTCAAAACCCCCTTAGCTCTTTCACAATAAGATTGTTTCTCCTGTCAAAACCACTGAATCAGTGGTAGATGAGACAGAGCAGTGCTATTAAAGAAATCTGTCTCCAGAGACAAAGTCCCCACCAATGTCTGTTCGCAGGATTCACTTTGCTACAGATTCTTGGCTCTGTACAGATTATAAACTCTTTCAGACGGAGACTGAAAGAAGATAATCTTGACTTTCTTTTTTTCCGTTTCATTTTCATATCAATAGATACTCACTAGTTTTCAGTATTGTCTAGGCTACTATGTTCCTCAGGTTTAGAAACGGTTCCTCCTGCAACTGAAAGAAACAAAACAATGTACAAGCCATAGTCTCTAAGTTGGAGCCCACTCATACCAGACCCTCCGGGGGTTTCCACAGGCTGTACCGCAAACGGAAGGAGATTATTCCTTTTTCAAAGTATCCCGTGGATTCAAACCTTTTCCCTTTGGATCTGCAACACACCTCCTTAGCCAACAGGCTACCACAACTTCCACTAGAGATGAAAGCAAGAGGGGAGAAAAGAGCCCAACTTAGACCATTTCCTTGAATAGTTCTCACCTTGCCAACCTAAATCTGGATGCCTGTTAGAGAGCTGTAATGGTGTGAGATGTACAGGGTTGCCTCACTCTACATTAACTACTAGAAAATCAAACCCTTTAAAAAATACACTAGTATTTCTTCTTGCTTCAAAAAGCTCAAAGTGAATTAATATGAACCATAAATAACTCTTTGGAGAAAGACTACTAATCATGTCTGTGATATTATTGTTAACTTTTCTCTGGATGATGGTGCGGAAAGGGTGGAGAAGTTTTCCTGAAACAAAGTATATTTCTGTTTCCGTATTTTTCAGAGAACTCATCTGAATCGCAGGCCTCTTAGCACATGGCAGGGAGGCAAGCCATCAGCAACAGAGAGAAAATAGGCTGGAGAATTTCTTACCATCTTGGTATACTTTTAGAAACTTCTGCTTAAGAAATCAGCTCTTTCTAGTGAAAAACCAGATTGCTGCGATGCAGTACTTCCCAAAAATTATCAAGAAAGGCAAACTGCTCAAGATGTTTCCAACAGACATGGCAAAAAACTACCTTAAAACCACTGATCCTATCAGATCTACAAGTAGGCCCTTGAAGAAGCTCTAGCTGCTATCCCTGAGGCCATCCTTTTGTCATGCAAATGTAGATAAACTGGAATACATGACCTCTAATGTCTTTGTTGTTGTTTGTCATTGATTTCCATTGAGTCCAGGAGGACTCATAGCTAGTGACTGTCTGACTCTATTAACAGAAGACCTAGTGCCTTTCCTTAACTACCATTATTTTTCCAAGTTCATAGAGTTTCCAGAGGCATGTGGTTTAGGAAATGGATGACAATCCTGCTTCCAAACATGTTTTACAACTGGGAGCTTCGCCAAACACTGTCCACATTGGAAAACCATTATGGTTTTTGATATGCTAATGGCACAAGGTTCAGCATCACAGCAAACCCAGGTTACTCCATACAGCACATTGACAAAGAGTGATGTACAAAGTGGAAGAATGTTCCTCCAGATATAACAGCACTACTCTCTCTGAGCAGTGGTTAAGTGTCATCAAGTCAAATACTCATAGCAACCCTTGCACAAAATACCTGAACTCTGTTCTATAACTAGCATCATTTCTGTATGATTATAGAGAGATTACCGAGTTTCCAGAAGCATCTAGTTTAGAAAGTGGATGCCACGCCTGCTTTCCAACCTGATTAAATCTGGAAGCTCCTCCAAATATTGTACAAGATGGGTAACCACTATGGTATTTGACATGACTATGGCACAGCATTCAGTATCAAAGCAGCTCAGAGTTATTCAGTACAGGAAATTGACAAACGATTGCTGTATTACTTCAAGAATATTCATTCTCAATAAATTTTAAAATAATTTTTTATTTAAATTGTTTTTAAATTTAAAAATAATAAAAACCTCTCACAGTGGTTATTTGAAAGACACACCCTTTTGCAGGCTTCCAACCTTGTCAAAGGTTCAACTAACACCTCCTTTTGAGAGAGAAAAAACCCAAAACCCAGTAACACACATCAAACAGGACCCAAAAACTTCCCTTACATTACCACCATCAGGAAGTGACTGCTATCAGGACATTGCCTTTACTATCTACAATTTTCTGAGAAAGGAAAAAATAAATCTGTATTGTGAAAAATACTTTAGAAACTTATGTTTGTGTTTCATTCATTAAAAATACTATCCTGTACATATCATGCATGAAGAAAGCAAAGGGTCATTTCAAAAACAGAGGAGAAAGAAAAAATCAAAATGGATGTCAGAAGAGACTCTAAAGATTGCACTGGAACTTTGGGAAGCCAAATCTAAAGTAAAACATGTCGAAGTAAAAGATCTGAACAGATGGCTTCAAAGGGCAGCTCGAGAGGACAATGCAAAGTATTATAATGGAATGTACAGAGAGCTGGAATTGAAGAATAAACAAGAAATAACTTGCTCTGTGTTTCTCAAGCTGAAGAAACTGAAAAACAATTTTAAGCCTCATGCCACAGTGTCGAAAGACACTACGGGCAATGTATCAAATGACCCAGAAAACATCAAAAGAAGATGGAGAGAATCTACAGAGTCACTGTACTGGAAAGAATTGATTGACACTGAAAAATTTCAGAAAGTACCATAAAAACAAAAGGCAACGGTAATGAAAGAAGAAGTGTAAACTGCATTGAAGGCGTTGACAAAAAATAAGCCCCCCAAAAAATTGATGGGATACCAATTGACTTGTTTCAATTAACAGATGCAGCCTTAGATGTACTCACCAGTCTATGCCAGGAAATTTGGGGGATAGCTGGCCAATGGTTTGGAAGAGGTCCTTGTTATTTCCTATTACCAAGATGGTGATCCAACTGAATGTGGAAATTATTGAACAATATCATTGATATCACATGCTAGCAAAAAACTGCTGCAGATAATTAAAAAACAGCTGGAACAGAACATTCAAGTGGGATTTAGAAGAGGCCATGGCACCAGGGATATCATTGCTGATGTCAGATGGGTTCTGGTTGAAAGTAAAGAATACCAGAAGTATGTCTATTTGTGCTTTATTAACTATGTAAAAGCATTTGACTGTGTGGGTCATGACAAGTCATGGCTGACACTGAGAAGAATGGGAATCCCAAAGCACTTGATTGTGCTCATGAGGAACCTATACCTGGACCAGGAGGCTGTTGTGCAAATGGAGGAGGGGCGCACTGCATGCTTTGGGATTGGGAAGGGAGTGCATCGGGGATGTATTTTGTCTTCATACCGATTCAATCTACATGTTGTTGTTGTTATGTGCCATCGAGTCATTTGTGACTCATAGCGACCCTATATACAACAGCCCTAAACCGTGCTCTATCCTGTGCCAATCTCATTGCCTCTGACACACCCATCCTGATTACCCCAGTCACTGAATCAATCCACCTCATA
>NW_006399779.1:19347901-19377229 GCF_000299155.1 Elephantulus edwardii
ACAACAACAACAAGATATCCCTAAATCTTTTCCACATTAAGTTCTTAATCTGTTATTTCTTTTCAACTCATAGCCATACAAGTTTCTTTTTTTTCAACATTTACTCTTTTGCTTCAAGAACAGCTTATAAAGAATAGCATTTGTCAGAAGAATTCTTCAATATTGTCAATGATGTTTCCTTCTATGCCACTGATACATACATACTCTGCTAGTTTGGGTATAGAAACTGCCTTAGCAATTAACAACAGCAAGTTTTCAGACAACAAACCGGATGCATACTCTATATTCAATGGAACCTTCAATGGTTTATTGCTTGAAAAGTCAAGAGGTTAGAGTTGTTCTGTCATACCATCTGCCAAAATAATTTTTATACAGCACTTGCTTTGACAAGTACTATTTGAAAACCACCCAGCAGAAAATTACTGTAAGATATCATCAATTGCTAGATGTATCTTGATTTTTAAAATACAAAAAATAGGCAGGGATCAGGGGGAAAACATATGGGAAGCTGTGACAAAAGGTATCTTAGAATAATGAAAAATCCTTCCTAACTTTAAGTATTAAGTTGTGGCTAACCTATTTACTTTGTCCTTTGGCTAATTAATGGTGAGCTGTTTGTTGTTGTTGTTGTTGTTAGGTGCCGTCGAGTATGACTCATATGAAGACTCATATGACCCTATGAAGGACATGTCTGAACCCTGTCCTGTCCTGTGACATCTTAACATCTTCTGATACAGTAGAACCTATGGTAGCAGTCACCATGTCAATCTACCTGGTCAAGGGTGTTCTTCTTCTTTGCAGACCCTCCACCCTTCCAAGCATATTTTTCACTCCAAGGAATAGCCCCTCCTAGCAACATGTGCCTTAAGTATGTGAGATGAACTCTCTTCATCATTGCCAAAGTACAGTCCATCTGCACACTCTTCAAGACATATTTATTTGTTCTTTTGGCCATCCATGTGTTGTTCAATGCTCTTCTCCAATACCACATTCAAAAGTATCAATTCTTCTGTCATCCCTATTCATTGTCCAACTCTTAGATGCATATCCAGTATTGGAAAGACCATGGCCTGATTCAGTTGCCCCTTAGTTCTCCAACTGATAAAATTACTCCTCAATAATTTGGAGAGGTCCCTAACTGCAGACTTTCCCAGTACAATGTGTCTTCTTATTTTCTGACTGCTGGTACCAAGGTTTAATTGTGGATTCAAATAAGATGAAGTTGTTGACTGTTCCAATCTCTTCTCCATCCATTATTTACAGTCCATGACTGTCTGGCCAATGGATTGGAAAAGTTTCATGTCTGTTCTCATTCCCAAGAAAGGTGATTCAACAGAATGTGGAAACTATCAAACAATATTATTGATATCATAAGCAAGCAAAATACTGGAAAGATTCAAAAATGGCAAGAACAGAACATAACTAGGGAACTGCCAGAAGTCAAGTAGGATTTAGAAAAGGCTGTGGCACAAGGGATAAAATGTCAGATGTCAGATGGATCCTGACTGAAAGTAAAGAATACCAGAAGTATGCCTATTGGTTCCTTATGGACTATGCAAAGGCATTTGACTTTGTAGATCATACCAAGTTGTGGATGACATTGAGAAGAATGGGAATCCCAAAGCACTTAACTATGCTCGTGCGAAACCCATACCTGGACCAGGAGGCTGTTGTGCAAACAGAGCAGGGAACCCTGCACGATTTAAAATTGAGAAAGGTGTGTATCAGGGTTGTATTTTTTCTCTACACCTATCTGTATGCTGAGGAAATTATTCAAGAAGATGGACTCTATTAAGAGGAATGTAGCATCAGGATTGGAGGGAGATTCATCAATAACCTGCATTATGCAGATGATACAACTTTTCTTGCTGAAAGTGAGGAGAACTTGATGTACTTGCTGCAGAATATCAAAGAACCTGGCCTTCATTATGGATTGCATTTCAATGTGAAGAAAACAAAGATTCTTACCACTGGACCAATAGGCAGCATCATGAAGGATGGAGAAGAGATGGTGAGCTATGAAGAGAGAAAAAAAAAACTGAAGAAGTTTAAGTCTTGATAGACTCAGTTTCATTTTGCAAATGTTCTACCTAATTTTCCCACTTCGTTCCAGATCCTTCTCAGTATGGGTATTCAAGGCTTGATACACTACTACTCCCTTTCAGACTCTTGTACTGTGCTGACTTGTATCTTATTGCACTGAAATCTTTGCCAACAGGAGTTCAAGTATCAGAGGAATCATTTATGCTGTCAGGGAACTGATCCAAAATAACAAAGAGCAATGATGTCAATTTGAAGACTAAGATGTGCCTGATTCAGGCCCTGATTTTTTTTTATTTAATAACAATCTACACTCTTGGTACCAGCAGCCAGGAAATTAAAAGACTTATTGTGATGGGAAAGACTGCTGTTAGGGACCTCTCTAAAGTACTGAAGAGCAATGATGTATCTCTGGAGACTAAGGTGCATCTGGTACAGGCCATGGTCTTTGCAATCACTTGTTATGCATCAGAGAGCTGGACAATGACCAGGGAGGATAGAAGGAGAATTGATGCTTTTGAGCTTTGGTGTTGGAGAAGAATATTGAGGGTACCATGGACTGCTAAGAAAACAATCAGATTCATCCTGGAGAGGGTTAGACCAGGCTGCTCCTTGGAGGCAAGGATTCTGAGGCTTCATCTGACATACTTTGGTCATGTTGTAAGGAGAGACCGGTCCTTGGAGAGGGACATCATGCTTGGGAGGGTGGAGGGCAGGCACAGGAGGGGAAGGCCTTCTATGAGGTGGATTGATTCAGTGACTGGGGCAATCAGGATGAGTGTGTTGGAGACAATGAGATTGGCACAGGACAGAGCAGAGTTTAGAGCTGTTGCACATAGGGTCGCTGTGAGTCGCAAGAGACTCGACAGCACATAACAACAACTACTTGTATCTGAGAGGTGGACAGTGAATAATGATGATAAAATAACAATGCCTTTGAATAGTGGTGTTGGAGTAGAGCACTGAATATCTCATGGACTGCCATAGAACAAACAGGTATATCTTGGAAAAGATTCAACAATGGGTACTGCTTGGAGGCAAAACTTTATCTCTCATACTTTGAGCTTGTTGCTAGAAGAAGTTATTCCCTGGAAAAAGATATTATATTTAGAAGAGTGAAGGTTCAGCAAAAGAGGTAAATCTTTATTGAGATGGACTGACAGGGTGACTGTAGCAATGAGCTAAAGTGTATTAGAGATGGTGAGGATGGCACAGGATAGAAGAAAATTCAGATCTGTTGCTCATAGGGTTGCTGTGAGTCATACTTAACTTGATAGCACATAACAGCAACAACAACAGAATACATCAGAATCTCTAGATTAAGGTGGTCTAAGAAGAAAAATCTGGCGATCCACTTCCAAAAATTAGCCACTGACGACATCAAGAATCACAATAGAGCATTGCTTGATATAGTTATGGATGGTAAGCCCCCTAGGTAGGGAGGCATTGAAGAAAATACATAGTGAAGGAATCCCGCCATACATACCTATAATCATAACAGTAGTTCAGGACTGAGTAACGTTTTATTATATCATTTATAGTGTCACTGAGAGTATCAACTAAAGCATAGTCATAATCACATTCACTGAAGCACATTTTTGTGTGCATTCTTATAGATAGGGATGTGTGTGTGTGTGTGTGTGTGTGTGTGTGTGTGTGTATAGTCAATGTGACAGAGTGAGAATCAACTCAATCCTATATATCATATGGCCATAAATCAGATGGGAGGAGATTCCCCATCTTTCTGCCTTAGAGCCATCAGTGGATTAGAATCCCTAGAGAGGTATTTTATTTGGCTTAACATCTCCATTTCCTGTGGACTAAACCACTAGTGCTCCCTTTAACTCACACAGTCAGTTATAACAGTGACTACTCCATAATATCTATAATCCTTAACATAACGAACTATATATTGTTTTAAGACCTAGTTCTAACATAATTTCCATGTCTTAGATTTCTGAAACCCCCTATGCTCACTAACATTACCACCTATGCAGGAGAGGCAATTGTTCAGTTCTGTTTGCTCCCATGGCGTTTTGTCCGTGGTTTCATTAAGGCTCTTTCCACATTTTGTAATAGATATTTTTAATGTGTTTCCCTTTCCCACTAGACAGTGAGCACCTTGAGGGCAAGTTTCATGCCTTATTGATCATGGTGTTGTTTCCAGTACCTAGCACAGAGAGACGGGTACATGGTATAAAGTAATAAATGATTGCTGAAATGAATTGAATTTTTAAAATATTTGTTCCCTACGTAGTCAATTTCCTCTGCCCTGTCAAAAACTTTGAGTTTCTTGTCCTTTGGTAATAGCATATTTCATATGCCCAAGAGATTTAAGCACATACAGCACAGAGCTGAAAGGGAACAACTCATTACAGGACTGCATTAGAGCTACTAAGTCATATTCTGCAACCATATTGTGCCACAAATATAATTAGAAGATATTGAACTTTCATTAGTTAGGGAAGCCAGCCACCCTTTAATTGTCATTATTTAAATTTTTTGCTGACTATAATAGCCTCATGAGATACACATCTCATTTCTGTGACAGCCTGAGGGTCACCAGTGGTGTAATTTTATTTCTCTATACTTGACTGCAGCCCAGAATATTACTCAACCTTCAATCCACTCCTAACTTTCATTAGTAACTTTGGTCAAATACAAATTAATCCAATAGCCTATTTCAGCATCAGACATTCTCTGTGTTTAAGAGAACATTCAGTCAGCTCTGCTCAAGTTTGAATATCTAGAACAATTCACAAATGTGCTGATTCCTGTGCATGAAGCAAATACAAAATTATAAAGAACCTTCTTGAGTTCCTTATTTTTAAACTGCTGTTTTATAGTTCAAATTTTAAAAAAAATGGAGGTATTACATTCACCCTATCATCTCAATTTTGTCACTCATATCAGACAATACAGACCATGGTCTAATTCAAATATTGAAAGCCAATGTTGGGCTCCTTCCAATCTCTACATACATGAATAATTTATAATCTGTTTTCTCAACCCATTTCCACATCACTTTCTTTTTAATCACCTACCTCCACTGCAGAGAGAGCTCTGGTGGCCTGCTGTGGACTCGTGCTACCGATTGGTTCAAATCCCTCATCCCTTCCTTCAGATAAATATGAGCAATCACTTCATGTGATTTACAGCCTCTGAACAGCCCCTACAGTACCAAGTGTGACTCTAGCAGGACAGCAATGAGTTTGAGGGGGTTTGATCTTCATTATTCTCTCTCTCTCTCTTAAGCGTATTATTAATAGAGGCAGTCAGAATTTAACTCAATTATTTGCAGGGTCAAGCCTGTAGCACAAAGGAGAAGCAGAATTTTACTCTTCTTAGGCAGGTGTTTGCATTATCTTAGATACAATGAAATAGCTTGTGGCCCCTCCCTTCCCACCTGCCCTTCCAAAGGCCAATCCTTGGGTGAAGACATCATGTTTACAAAAGTAGGAAGTCTTCAATAAGATGAACTGACACAGTGATTGCAATAAGTTTAAGCACAAGAAAATCTGAAGATATAGAACAGCAAAATTTCATTGTACATTGTATTGCCGTAGTAAGAGCTGACTCGACAGTATTTAACAACAAAAGTGATAGATGGTTGTGGTGTCTTTGTAAAAATTGGAATTTGTAGCCATTAGGTAACCCCTCTGGTCTCCAGCTACCTTAACTACAGACACATGATCTTACAAATCAGCACTATCTTGTTAATCATCGACAGCTGGAGCAGCAAGAGAACGAGTGCTTCTCTGGGTAGCAAGACTTGGAGCAGCAAGGCGTGGGACAAGCAAGGTATGTGGCAGCAAGACTCTGGTGAGAGTGGGACCTGGTGGTGGAGAGACTGGTATTTCTGTGGAAAAATGGTGGCAAGGTGTGGCCTGAGGCTTTCTACATTGCTATTGACCGCAGTTGGATTTTGTTGTTCTAGCATTTGCTGAAGCAGATCTCCTAGTTCATGATTTCCAAGCTCTCCAGTGTGTTCTCCTAATCTTGTGATGCCCCTACTTTCCACTACAGATATGAAAACTTCAGGTGAGGTCTGAGTTGATGTGAATGCTTTGGGAAGTTAGACTGTTGATCCAGAGAGGGAGGTGGGTACTGGATTCTTACCTGCCAGAAATAAAGCAGTGATTAGTACTAAGAGATTTTGATGGAGTTTGTTACCACTCCACTTCTTAAATATAGACAACTTCTTAAGTATTAAGTAATTTTGAGCCTTCAAGAAGTAGTTCCGAATGCTATTAAGCCATAGGACAACTATCACTTGATTCTTAAGGAAAAACTTTGAAACATACCCTAATTTTGCAGATAATAGAATTTTGGAGAAAAAAATCTTGCATTTGCACATATGTCTTTTATAATCAGTAGTAAAAAGATCCTTCCTATAGAAGGTTGACAGTAGCCCAAATATCCAAACTGTCGTCCCACTCCATAGTCCTCATCATTAACTATTCCTCCTCCATTCAGTCCATCCACTCCGGTCTGTGCCTTTTGGATTCTTTGATTCACTGTTAAGGAATTACATAAACTAAAAGCCAATCAGAGAAACAGTTCATGCAACTGTGATATAACCTGGTGCTATAGAGACTGATGGGTCAGATGCTATGTCTCAAGAGAATGGGCGTCATGAAAGAGTAAGCATTGAGCTTCTTTGAGCTGTATAGAATATATGTCTCTAGTAGGGTAGAACTTGTATTCTACCCTAATCCTTTCTCCTTGATAAAATAAATATGTCATGGAAAAATGGAAGGCTATGAATGGAAGGACCATATTAACTTACTGTACCATTGCATCTTGAAATTATTTAAGACAACGTTGATAAAATTTCATCTCATACTTTGGGTGTGTTCTCAAGAGGGGCTGGTCCTTGGGAAAAGAGAAAAAGCATTAAGCCAGAAAAGGAAGATAATTAAAAAGAGAGGAAGACCCTCAATGAAATGGTTTATTACCATGACTACAACAGTGGACTGGAACAGGACAAGAGATGTTGAAGATGGTATAGGATAGGGCAAGATTCCAATATATTTTTTCACAGGGATGCTTTGTTGTATATGACTTGTAACATGCTAGATGACTGATCCTGAGCTCCTTTTCTAGAAGAATTTTCTTATGTGATGATTAGATGTTATTTTGGCTAAGAAAGCAGAATGAAATAGCTTTACATAACAATAGTAGTGATAATAGAACAAGGGATAACTAGACAACAACAATTACTTAGAATGTGAAATTAGAGGCTTTTTATTTGAAGTAAGAAGAAAAAAAGAATATAAAGAACCATTAATATGTTTAGTTATTATTATGTGCCATTGAGTCACCTGCAACTCATAGCTACTCTATACAAAATAGCGCTGAATCCTTCCCTATCCTGAGCCAATCTGTCTCTGACACACATACTGTCATTAACCTACTTACTCTGTCAATCCATCTCATCCATAGTCTTTCTACCTTATACTGTCCCCCACCCTTCCAAGCATGAATTCCTTCTCCAAGGACTGGTTCTTCCTGGCCACATGCCCAGAGTGTGTGAGATGGAGCTTCAAAATCCTTGCCTCCAGGAAGCAGTCTGGTTCCACCCTCTCCAGGACAGACCTGATGTTCTCTTGGCAGTTCATACTATATTCAATACTCTTCTCCAGCACCACAGTTCAAAGTCCTCTATTCGTCCATCATCCTTAGTTGTTGTGCAGCTCTTTGATGCATAGCAATTAATTGCAGAGACCATGGCCTTGATCAGGCAGACTTTAGACTGAACTTGTTGCTTATCAGTAGTACTATGTCTGGAGAGGTCCCTGACAATGAATTTTCCTAATGCAATTTGTCTTCTGATTTCCTGACTCCTGTTGCCAAAAATATTGATTGTGGATCCTATCAAGCTGAAAATTATTATCAATCTCCATCTATTGTGATGCTGCTAATTGGCACAGTGGTGAGAATCTTTTGGTTTTTTTTTTATGTTGAACTTCATTCCGTATTGAAAGCTGCAGTCCTTGAACTTCTGCAGTAAATGCTTCAGGTCCTCCTCAGTTTTAGCAAGCAAAGTTGTGTCATCTGCATAATATAGGTTGTTGAGTCTCTCTCCACTCCCGATGCCACATTTCTCCTCCTAAATGCAAACCTTCCAAAGGATCTGATTCACACATAAAATGAAAAGGCATGGAATGGAAAGATATCACTGACATACTCCTTTACTGATTTTGAACTGTGCAGTCTTTCCTTGCTCTATTCCGAGGACTGATTCCTGGTACAAGTTAGTGTTTTACCCAAGCACAAATAGGCATTCTGTGATTCTCGTTCTTCTCAAGGTTAGTCACAATTTGTTGTGTTCCACCAGGGAAATGTCTTTGCATAGTTAGTGAAACACAGATAGTCCTTTGGTATGCTCAGCTTTCAGCCAAGATCTGTCTGACATGGCCTATATGTCCCTAGTGCCACAGTCTTTTAGAAACCCAGTTTCTGGAAGCTCTCTGTCAATGTACTGTTCAGTTGTTTTTGTATAATCTTCAGCAGAATTTTGCTTGTGTGTGATATTGTTGGATAATTTCCACACTCTGTTGGAGTCCTATGGGAAGCCATACTCAACAGGTCTTGGCTCTGGCATGAGCAACTCCAATCTGTCTGTGGACCACTTTTCATACACTCGTGCCTGACTCACAGCAGGCTGAGCTCAGTCTAGGCCACCCCGCCCATTCCTGGAAAAACGCTTGCCTCATTGGCTCAGTTTCGGTCATTCAATGCTTTAGGGCATGTTCCTCATTCCTGCTGTGGACTGATATCCTAAGGCTGCGTTTCTATAGCAACCCAGCCTACATAGGACAGCTGTGCATTTTTTCTATATGAGCTCTGTGAAAAGCTTTAATAAAGGAGACTTGATCAGATTCCTGTCTTGTCTCCATTCTTTGTGCCACTTGTCCCGTTCTCAGTCCCACTTTCCCTCCTTAGGTCCATGTTGAAGAACCCGTGGGGAGGGGCAGAGTCCCCCCCCTTTTTTATTTAATGGGTGTAATAAGGATCTATCTCTTCAAGTCATTTTTGGAAGTTGGAAGCAGGAATGACATCCACTTCCTAAACATGCCTCCGGAAAACCTATTAACTTTGATAAGTGACTATAGTTACAGAAAGGCTTCAGGGCTTTTGTTCATAGGGTCGCTATGAGCCGTGCTCAACTTGATAGCAATCAACAACAGCATTTGATGAAGGAAGGGACATTGCTTGCTGAATTAAAACTGGAGGCTGGAGTAATTGAGGAGTTGTGCCTTGGGACTGTTTGGCTAAAACTTGGAATTACTTTGGGTGATATTATTTGCCTCTTCCACTCTCCAATTTCCCTAATAAACCCATTGTTGCTACCATAACTGTGAGTCAGCAATGAGTAAATGAACGTCTTGCTGCTGATGGGGCTGTATAGGTACCATGGAGATGGGCTGCAGGCTCCAGATATTCTTTCTGCTTTGTCTGTGATGGATTGTGTTATTCTTATTCCCTCCAAAAGATTCCCTTTCAGAGAGATACTCATGGCCCTTTGCCTTTATGGCCCGTTTTCTCCTATTTAGACAGTGATGTTAAAACAAATTTATTTAGTCAACAATTTCTCACTTTAGTTTTGCCACTTGTATATGGAGAGTAAAACACAAAATGTACTCTCTTATTCATCCA
Source organism: Elephantulus edwardii (assembly GCF_000299155.1). NCBI lineage: Eukaryota > Metazoa > Chordata > Mammalia > Macroscelidea > Macroscelididae > Elephantulus > Elephantulus edwardii. Next base: position 19,357,604 of record NW_006399779.1, read on the forward strand.
AAGCCTTTCCCTATTCCCTGGATCACCACTGCTTGTATTAACAAATAATTAAACAAAACATTTAAATAGTAAAATTAAAATACTAAGTTAAAGTTAAATAGTAATTTTTTAAAAGGAGTTTACCTTACTTATATAAGGTTGTTGTTGTTGTTTTTAATTTATTGTTCACAGTGTTTTAGTTTGTAGCCATTTATTTTCATGTAGTTTATAAGGCACATACTTCCGCAGTAGCATTTAATTCACAGGCACATTTATCATTTACCACACTCTGCACAGCAACTTTCTCTGTTTTTCTTTCTCTCTGTGTTTTCTCTCCAACGAGAGTATGTATGAATTAACATAAGATCTTGTCTTAGCTCTGTATTTCCAGAATCTAGCATGATGCCATTTGTTGAATCAGTCATTATCTTTGTCTCTAAACATCCTTGGTACTGTTTAAATGTATTTATGTAATAATGAATATGTAACGTACATAAACACAAGAAACTCCTGGGTTGTAGCAACTATGAAGAAATAGACCATAAAACTAAAGGCTGGTTGTTAGAATCCTCTCAGAGACACCTCTGAAGAAAGTTCTAATGCTCTGCTTCTCAAAGGCCACAGCTTCAGCAACCAAACAGAATGTAGTTCTACTTTGTAACATATGAAGCCATCTTAACTCAGTCAACTAATGACAATCAATTTGTATAAATATACACAAAAATGAAAGGTACAATTGTACTTATCAAAACATCTAAAAAGTTCTTTCAAGTGAAAAGAGGATTAACCATATTCTAAAAGAAGGCAATTCAACAGCACAAAAATTATCAAACAGCATCACTAATATCACACACAAGCAAAATCCTGCTGAAGATTATCCAAAAACAACTGAAACAGTATATTAACAAACAACTACCAACTTTCTCCTTGGAGGTAAGGATTTTGAAGCTCCATCTCACATACTGTGGGCGTGTGATCAAGAGGGACCAGTCCTTGGAGAAGGACATCATGTTAGGAAAGGTGGAGGGACAATACAGGAAGGGAAGACCCTGGATTAGATGGATTGACATGATAACTGGGACAATAGGATTAGGTGTGTTGGAGTCAGTGAGACTGGATCAGATTAGGGCAGGGTTCAGAGCTGTTGTACGTAGGGTCACTATGAATTGCAGGTAACTTGATGGCACATAAAATAACAATGTAACACCAATAAGTCAATCAGAAAAATTGCATGCAGAGGAACTTATTATAACTTGGCAAAGAGTTTTCCCATTACCCAATAGCTGAGTCAAATTCTACCTAATCAAGAAAATATGTTGTCTCCATTTATATACAACAAATCCACTGTTCATACTTTGCACTTAGACTTCTATGACATACTTCCACTTAATAGCGGAGTTTGAGATGAGAACTTATGATCCAGGCTACATTGGTTGAATTTTCTTTTCTAAAAGTGGTTACTATTTATTTATCACTTTGCTTATACCAGATACTACTTTAGATGCTTTGTATTAATTACTTTAACCAGTTCTTCCAATAATGTTAATATATGTAATAATGGGATAGATGGTTGCAAATAAGTGACTCTGTCACAGATGAAAAATTTAAAAGCAGGCATTCTCTCAGACACTCTTTCCTGAGAACTAATAGTGCATCAACTTACTCTAAAACAAACTTTAAAATCTCCAGATTTAAACACATGATTCAAATAGTTTTTGATCTTGGTCTTTCTCTAGTAGTTGGTGTTAGGTGAGGGGCTTTCAAGTTGACTATGCCTCATAATGACTCTGTGAACAGCAGATCAGAACCTTGCTCTGTCTTGGGACATCTTCATGATCTGTGCTGTGCTCAAACCCATTATGATTGTCACTGTGTCAGTCTATCTTTCTGTGTCTCCCTCTCTTTCCATGACCTTTACCAGGATGGTGTGTTTTTCCAAGTACTAGCCCCTCCTGATAGTATAAGTTTTATCACCGTTGCCTCTATGAGCACTCTGGTTACACTTCCACCCAGACATACCCTGTTTTGTTCTTTTGGCAGTCCACAAGCTACTCAATGGATTGCTAACACTACAGTTACAGTTTAATGGGATCAATTCTTCTTTGGTCATCTTTATTCATTGCCCAGTATGTAAATGCATAGGAAACAATTGAAAATACCATGACTTGGATCAGGTTCACCTTAATTTTGACAGTCTTATTCTTTAGTTCTTTAAAGAGGTCTTTGACATCAGGTTTCCCTGATGCAATACACCTTTTGATTTCTTGACTGTTGCTGCCTTGGATGTTGACTTGACATCTAAGGAAAATGAAAGAGTTGACATCTTCCCTACCTTAGTTTTTATTTTAATAAGTAGGCACAACCACATTCCTGTGACATGCAATTATTTGCCTGCATCAGCCATACTATCTTCACTCTGATAATACATCTTAACACATCCACTCAAAACACTAGTTTGCTTTTACATATAGTTTATAATTTGATTGATAAATGCAGGTCACAAACTGTAATAACTCTAAACCCATTGTTACCCTACAGTTTTCAGGCTACTTTCTACTCTTTATCTTGAATTATGTTGCATATAAAACATAATTAAGTACAACTAGGAAAGCAGAAACTACCAGACCAGCATTAAATGCGCTATGAGGTTGTTTATGTGTAGTTAAATTTTAAGCCATGTTTATTGCAGGCACTTCATGTAAAATATGAAATCCTTTTACTAAACATTGAGGAATATGACTCCTAATCTTACATGTTAATAGTATCATTACTTATTATATAAATGTACTTCCCATGTAGTTTTTATTATTTTATATTGTGTATTTTTTATAAATATTGGGTATTAAGAAGATGACATTTTATCTTGTTTGAATGGAAAATGTTACCATTTTAAGTACCTTTCTATACTACCATGAGCGGGATGGATTACCCAGTTGGCAAAGTAAGTATGTGTAAGAGAATTCACAAAACAGGGGATGTAATTGTCTAAATTGACGTTCTTTATAAAGATACTTCTGTTCATTAAATTTTCTTTTAAGAAATCATTTTCTGTTTTCATCTATTATCATTACATAATTCTAAATTATAGCCCTCATTATAAGACAGATGTACAAATTGAAGTATGAGCTGTTTAAAGCAAAAATGATCAAATTCAATTTTTCATTCTGTTTGACCTGCTGAATTCTGCATTGGTTGTTGAATCAACTAAGTCCACTCACTTTTTTATTTGTTTGTAGAATATGGACAATTTATTTTTGGTAGAAAATGTGGTAGTGGTTGTTGTTATTATGTGCCATCAAGTCACCTGCGACTAATAGCGACCCTATATACAACAGCCGTATACCCTACTCTATCCTGTACCAATCTTACTCTGACACACCTACCCCCATTACTCATCACTGAATCAATCTACCTCATCAAGGGTCTTCCTCTCTGCATTATCCCTCCACCCTCCCAAGCATGATATCCCTACTCAAGGACTGGTCCCTCCTTGTAGCATGTCCAAAATATGTCAGACAAAGCTTCAGAATCCTGCTCTTTCATCTTTAATTTTGCTAAAAGCCACTCTGGTTGTATATACTCTAATTCATTATCCTTCAAATGCAAATATGTTTATACAGTTCTACATCAAATATTTTTTCAATCATAAGTAGTAACTGTAAGGAAAAAATACATATGAGTTCTTATTTTTTTTCAATTTTATCCTTTCACTGGAAAATTAAGTAAAGCTAACATGGTCTGATTCTCTTGTAAAATATAAGTAGAAATAACTTTCCCAAAATATACTTTTATTTTAGCTTCTAAGAGCAATGTTAATTTATGTATATGTACCTGAGTTCTACGTTAATTAGAAGCTGATCTAAATATATATATGACTAAAAATATGTTTTAAAATTACCAGTACTTAAGTCTTAGTCTCTTTTTTAAGTTATCTACTAATTCTGGGGGTAAAAAAAGAGAAAAATATACATTAGGATGAAATATCTTTTTAAGAAGGATCTGTAATTTTATTTAAAGTTTTCTACTTAATAGATTTTCTTTAAAAATGCACTAAAAAGCTTTATTGTTTTAATGATATGATGTTTTCACTTACTTTGCTAATTATTTTATTTTATATCATTGCTAATAGATTTTTTTTTTCCTTTTGGTTTAATGAAGTCTCACAAATGTTTGTATGAATGACAGTGCCTATATTTTCTCTGCATAAATTCTTTGAGAGTAGTGGTATTTGCTGTTGTTTTGTTATATTTTATTTTATACAGCTTTCATAATAATATTATTGAGCAATCACTACATATAGAGGGCACAATTAACTAATGCCTTTAATGCATTTAAGATTCGTTACCATAGAGTCAACTGCAATTTATGGTGATGCCATAGAAGAAGGTAGAACTGCCACATAATGTTTCCAAGGCTGAAAAACATTATAGAGACTGACTCCTGAATTTCTCTAACATAGAATCATAGGTCTCAATTTCTGACCTTTCCAAAAGACAGATGTAAATCTTGTTCTTTCCTGCACCATCCTTTCAATCTTCACCATATTTAAACTCAGTGGTACATTCACTGTGTCATTACATCTATTTTGAGGGTCTTCCTCACCTTTGTTGATCTTCTACTTTTCCAAGCACATCAGTGCATTTCCAAGGACTGGAATCTCCTGATATCATGTACAAAGATGTCATTCATACCCTCACTATTTTGACTTCTAAGGTGCCCCAAGGTGGTACTTCCTCCAAGATAGATTTGTTTGGATTTTTTTTGGGGGGAGGGGTGTTTTTTTTCCTGTGGTTTGTTTGTTTGTTTGTTTGTTTGTTTGGTTTTGGTTTTTTGCAGTCCATGATGTATTCAATGTTCTTACACGTCAATATTTTCATTTAATACTGACATTGTTACTATGGTGTTAGGTTATTATGAGCCCTCAAGTTGACTACAACTCATAGAAATCATATGAAAAACAGTCTTGCTCTATCTGCTCAATCTTCATGGTCTGTTGTACTCAAGCCTATCATGTTAGCCACTGTGTTAATTCCTCTCATTGAGGGTTTCCCTCCCTTTTGCTGACCTTTAACTTGCTCAGTGTGATATCTTTCTCCAAGTACTAGTTCCTCCTGAAAATATACCCAAAGCAAGTGAGACAAAAATTTACCATCACTGTCTCTAGCAAACCCTCTGGTTGCAATTCCTTCAAGACATTTGTTTGTTCTATTGGCAGTCCAGGGTATAGTCAATATTTTTCACCAACACTACAATTCAAAGGCACCCATTTTTAATCTATCTTTCTTATTAACTGTCCAATTTTCAAATGCTTAGGAAATAATTGAAAAGGCCATGGCTTGGGCAAGGCACAACAAGTCTTTAAACTAATATCCTTAGTCCTTAGAATTGTGGAAAGGTGCTTGACTGTAAATTTTCTTGGCTGCTATTACCCTGGATGTTGATTGTGAATCTAAGTAAAATGAAATCATTGACAACTTTAGTATCTTCTCCATCTATCATGTTGAGTTACATAACATTCTACATAATAAAGACTGTAGTCTTTTACCTTCTGAAATAAGTGTTTCAAGTCTTCATTTTCTACAAGCAAGGTGGTGGTAATTGTTGTGAACCATCGAGTTGTAACTGGCCCATAGCTGGCCCTCCAGAGGGCTTTTAGAGGTAGTTAATCACACAGGCCATGGTCTTCGCAATCACTTGTTATGCATCAGAGAGTTGGACAATGACCAAGGAGGATAGAAGGAGAATTGATGCCTTTGAGCTGTGGTGCTGGAGAAGAGTATTGAGAATACCATGGACTGCTAGGAAAACAAACAGATTTGTCCTGGAAAGGGTTAAACCGGGTGGCTCCTTGGAGGCAAGGATTCTGAGGCTCCATCTAACATACTTTGGACATGTTGTGAGGAGAGACTGGTCCATGGAGAGGGACATCATGCTTGGGAGGGTGGAGGGACGGCGCAGGAGAGGAAGACTCTCTATGAGGTGAATTGATTCAGTGATTGGGATAATTGGGATGGGAGTGTCAGAGACAGTGCGATTGGCACAGGACAGAGCGGAGTTTAGGGCTGTTGTACATAGGGTCACTATGAGTCGCAGGCGACTCAACGGCACATAACAACAACAACAACAATCACACAGGTGGAGAATGCTCACCCTTCTCTTACGTAGCTTCTGGTGGCCTAAAAACACGTCCCTTCAGGATTGCAGTGCCCAAACACGTCTCTTCAGGATTGCAGTGCCCCTTCTTGCCACTAGGCACCAGAGCTCCCATGCAAGTTTATGTCACCCATATAAAACAAGTGTAACGAGTCTTTCTCAGTTTCTGATGCCACATTCTTCTTCATATAGTTCAGCTTTTAAAATCATTTGCTTAGCACATAGATTGAATAGACATGGGGAAATAACACATCCTGATGCACACTTTCCTGATTTTAAATCATACAGTGCTCCCTTATTATTTTTGGCAACTGCTTCTTGGTCTATGTGTATGTTCAAATAAGCATAATTAAGTGTTCTGAGAGGCCCATTCTTCTTCATTTTAGCCATTATTTATTATGATCTACACAGACAAATACCTTTGCATAACCAATAAAGCACAAATATATATCTGACAGTTCGGATTTTAGTCAAGATCTGACCTCATCAGTGATAGCTCGCCTGCCATGGCCTCTTCTGCATCCAGCTTGAAATCCTAGCAATTCCCTGTCAAAGTGTTGTTCAATTACCAAAAAATGGCTATAAATATCCATTAATGATTGAAATATGGAATGCTCAAAGCATGAATTTAGGAAAGTCAGAAAACGACAAAAATGAAATGGAATACATAAAGATCACAATATAGGTATTAGTAAGTCAAGATGTGCTGGTATTGGTCATTTTGATCAGAATATTACATGATCCTCTATGCCAAAAATGACAAATTGAAGACGAAAAATGTAGCACACATCAAAAAGAGCATTTCAAGATCTATTCTGAAGTACAATGCTGTGAGTGATAGAATACTACTCATTCACATACAGGGAAATCATGTTAATAGAACTACAACTCAAATACAAATGTTATCTGAAATGTTATCTGAAATTAAGAGAACAGGTAACCAAATGCCTTAATGATAATTGGTGATGAGAGTGCTAAATTTGGAAATGAAGAAGTACTGGTAATTGGAAGATATGGTCTTGGTGACAGAAATAAGGTTGTGGATCGAACAACAGAATTTTGTATAATGAATGATTTGTCCATTGCAGATAATTTATAAATAAAACAAATAATACACTGTGACTATAAACATGAACTTCACCTGATAGATTGCACAGGAGATTGACTGGATGTGTAGAAAAATTTATTGGAGAAATTCAGTATCAGCAGCCTAAATCAAGCCAAGAGTTGACCACAGGTGATCATAAACTACTCAGATGCAAGTTCAAATTGAAGGTGAAGATAATTAAAACACATGTATGAGAACCAAAATAAGACTTTAAGTACATGACAACTGCATTACAAAAAAAAATCTTAAGATCTGACACATTTAACACTAATGACCAAAGCCAAAATAGTTTGGAGATAAAGTCAAGAATATCACACTTGAAGAAAACAAAAAGTCTTTACAAAGACAGAGGAGAGAGAATACTAAAATGGATGTTAGAAGAGACTCTGAATACTGCACTATTGTGTTAAGAAGTAAAAAATAAAGAGAATAATAAAGAAAAAGAGATGAGCAGAAGATTTCAAAAGACAATATGAGAAGACAAAACAAAGTATTATGAAGAAATATGCAAATAGCTGGAACTAGAAACAAACAAAATCAAAAGATACTTAGACAACTTTCAAGCTGAAATAACTGAATATATATATTCTAACCTTCAGGTATAACATTGAAGGAATCTATAGGCAAAATCTAGAATGATACAGGAAGCATCAATAAAAGATGGAAGGAATACACAGTTACTGTATAAAGATTTGTACACGAATGTTCATAGCAGTGCATTCACAATTTCAAGAACATGGAAACAGCATAAGCATCCAACCTCAATCAAATGGCTTGAGAAGGTACTACATAGCACTAAAGGGCAAAAATTTCAAGAGTATTATGTAACTTAGGAGAGACTGGATAGCATTATGCTGAGTGAACTAACTCAGTCTCATAAAGACAAACAATTCATAAGACTATTAAAGGAAAAAAAGATAACTAGTAAAATGTGTATGAGGATTCAAAGGGGGATGGGGTGGGAGTAGAGAGGTGGGAAAGGGAGAAAGCATACAGTTGCACAATTTGGTGGGAGAAAATGAGAAAAATCTTGTGAGAATTTAAAAAGATAGAGTAATGATGGGCATAGTTCAATGGTGATTAATTTTATAAAACATAATGAATGGGAATGATTGTAAGAAACAATGTGAATGAAGGATAGTGTGAAACACAATCATATATGGACTTTGTACACCAACCAATATAAAAGAAAATTTTTTTAAAAAAATATTGTGTTGTTGATTGCTGTTGAGTCAAGCACAACTCATAGCAACCCTATGAACAAAAGACCTGAAACCTTTTGATAGCTATTGTTTCTTGAAGTTTAGAGTTTCAGAGGCATGTTGTTTCGGAAGTAGATGCCACTCCTGCTTCAATCTTAGTCAACTCTAAAGCATTCAACTAACTTAGAGGCAACTAAATTATTTGACTCAAAAACATTGTGGGGCGCTCTGGTGGCCTACTGGCAAGAAGCTGCACTGCAATGTTGAAGTCCCACAGTTCAAGGTCACCAGCTGCTATGCAGGAGAAGGATGGACAATCTCCTCCCAATCTGAACACCCACCAGAGGGTCAGCTATGGGTTGGTTCTGACTCTACAGTACACAAAACAACAACAGAGCATTTCAGAATGTAGAACATGACCAAGAACCAATAGTACTGAAGGAAGAAAAGCTGCATTGAAGGCATAAAGAAAAAGTAAGGACCCAGAAATGTATGGAATACCAGTTGAGTGATTCAGGACACAGATACAATGCTGTATATGCTCACCAATCCTTGCCAACAAGCAAGGAAAAGAGCTACCCAGGAAGCTAACTGGAAGAGATCCATAGTTTTATTTTTTAAAAAAGTAATCCAACACATTATGTAAATTATTGAATACTTTTGTAAGTTTTTATGTAAATAGAGTTGGTGAGACTGACTCAAGACAGGGAAGGGTTCAGAGCGGCTGCACATATAGGGTGGCTATACATCACAGGAGACTCAACAGTACATAACGACAAGAGCCCACTATGACAGGTTTGGAAACAGGAGTGGTATCCCCTTCCTAAACAACATGCCTCCGGAAACACTATAAACTTTGATAAGTGTCAGCAGTTGTACAGGGGCGTCAGGCCTCTTGTAGGAAGGGTCACTATGAGTTGTGTTCGACTCGAAGGCAATCAACAACAACATAATCTTGTTAGAGGTTATTGTAAAATAGCTATATAACAATAAAAAGACTCACCTAGAAGTGAAATCTAAGGCTTAGTGGATTTAAAGTTTCCCAAAGCTGAGCAGGGCAAGACTGTGCCATTCAGCAGATCAGAACATTGCGCTCGTCTGGGCTGGGGAGATGTTTCCAGATCATATGAAGCTACTGACAGGAGTCAGGAGCTTCCAAACACCCAGTTTTGTCATTCAAGGAAAGAGTTAGAAATCACAACAGGGAAGTGAAAAGCTATATGATGTCAAGAAGAGATGAAAAAGGAAGCAGAGGAGGGGTATTGTGGTGCTGATTAATCCTCCTGGAACTGGATGCTCAGTCTTTCTATGGGTTTAGAGTCTTAAAAACGTGAAGAGAAATAATAATAAATAATAATGGGAGCTTTGGTGACACAATGGTAAGAAGTTGAGCTGTCAACCCAAAGGCTGGCTGTTCAAATCCACCAGCTGCTCTGAGGAAAAAAGATGATCAATGTCCTCCCATATGCTTTAGAGCCTTTGAAAATCCAATGGAAGGTCAGCTACGGATCAGATCCAACTAGCCAGCACATAACAGCAACAGTGAGGAGAAAGGAGAACTGTTGTTTAATAAGAAATAAAATCTTTGGAGGAGGTCAACATGTTTGGTAGAGAGTCAGTATAAAAGATTTAGACCACCAATGGCACAATAACTACGACTATGAACTTAAGCATGGTAGTGATTGTCAGGATGATACTGGATCCAACTGGATCCTCTTGTACATTGTTTCATTTAAGTAAAGACCAGATTGAAAGTATCCAACAACAACAACAATTAACCACACAGATATATATGCTAATTTTCACTTTATCTGGTACACATGCATATATGTTTTCTAGTATCGTGTTACTCAAAAGGACCTACACCATTACCTTTACCTGGGACCTTACTAGAAATGAAGAATCTCAGACCCTATTCATGGGTTGATGGTTCTGAAATCTGGATTTTCCTAAGAATTTAAGTGATTCTCATGCATATTAAAGTTGGAGAAACACTGTCCTAATGAATAAGGGTGTATTATTTTCTTTCCATCTTTCTCAGCATGTGTCTGCCGTGAGTTGGGGAAGCCATATAGAACTCCAGCCCTAGTTGCAATGTGTGATCCACACAAAGATACTAAATCTCTAAAGAGTGAACCACTGAATGTTTGTTAGGGAAAATACACAAAACAACACCATCTCTTTCTTCTAAGCCATTCTGTGGCTCCTATGCTAGAGAAATTATTTAGGGGCACAATAAATGTGTATATTTTATAATTTCCCCCAAGAGGAATTGGTTGGATGAGAGGAAGAGGAAGAGTAAAGCAGCATGTTGGATTGTCATGTTAAGATTTACAATTTTTTTTCAATACTTGAGTTGTTGTTAGGTGCATTGGAGTCGACACTGATTCACAGCAAAGTTATGTACAGCAGAAACAAATTCAACTCAGTCCTGTATTATCTTCACAATCTTTGTCTTGGAAAAAAAATGTATTGAGATTGTATCTCTTCTTTCTCCATACCTATTCAATCTGTATGCTTAGCAAATTACTCAAGGAACTATATGAAGAAGAATGTGGCATCAGGGTTAGAGGAAGACTCATCAATAACCTTCACTATGCAGGCTGTTCGTTCATAGGGTCGCTATGAGTCGTCTACGACTCGACAGCATTAAACAACAACAAACAACATGCAGTTGACGCAACCTACTTGCTGAAAGTGAAAAAAATTTGAAGTGGTTGCTGCGGAAGATCTAACACTACATCCTTCAATAAGGAATAGATCACATCAAGAAAACTAAAATACTCACCAAATGGACCAATAAACAACATCAGGATGGATGGAGAAAAGACTAAAACTGCCAATGGATTCACAATCAAGACACTTGTTACCAGCAGATTAGGTAACTTATTGAACTGAGAAAGTCTGCAGTCAAGGACCTCTCCAAATTTTTGAAGTGTCATGATAGGAGTTTGAAGTCTAAGTTGTGACTGATTCAACCATGGTCTTTTCAGTCTTTTGTTATACATCATATTGCTGGACAATGATGAAGGGTGAAAGAAGAATTAATGCCTTTGAACTGTGGTGTTGAAGGAAAGTACTGAGTATCCCACAGACTGCCGAGAGAACAAACAGATAGGCCTTGGAGAAGGTGTAGCCAGAGTGCTCCTTGGAGGCCATGATGGTAAAGCCTCATTTCACATAATTTTGCGCTTGTTACTAGGAGAAATTATGTTTTAGAGAAGGACATCAGGCATGTAAATTGGAAGGAGAGCATAAAGAGAAGTCCCTTAACCAGGTGGATTGGCACTATGACTGCAGCACAGAGATTGTGTGGATGACGCTGAATAGGACTATTCAGACCTATTGTTAAGAGGGTCACTATGAGTTGTACTTGACAGCACCTATGAACAAAAACAGTATGAAAAATTTTGTAGATGGAGCAAAAAAGTGGGAAGAATGAGTTCAACTTTGAATATATTGTGTCTTAAAAAGATTCGTAGTAGAAATCTAAGGTAATCTCACCATGTCTTTCTTCTTTTTCTAAATAAAACATAACTATTTCAAATTTTATTTTTTCTCTTAAAAGAAAAGGAGAATACTTCAGTTTCTCCACTCTCATGCTAAAATTCTCTTAATTTTCCTTCTCCTTCTTCTTCTTAATCTGCTTTACTTTTACTGATACATAATATAAATTAATCTAGAAAAAGGGTCACTTTTCCTATATTAAACCTAATTTTAATGTGAGTACATTTCCTAAAGGGAAAATATGACCTGCAGTCAGATCTCTGAGAAGAAAGGAATCCTGTCAGATTGACTTCTCTCCCACTCCATTAATTGTTAATTACCACTAATGAGAAGGAAGTGGGATTTGGCTTACATTACATCAGACCATAAATCAAATCAGCTAGAATGCTGGTCACGTGAGTTCAACCAGCTCACTCCAGCATGAGACCCTCTCGTTGCTGTTTCAGCTTCTCTTAAGAGACGTTTATAAATGCTCATGACACAGTCTGTTGGATTCTGGGCTTCAGACCCAGAAGGATTAGAAATGGCTGCAGTAAAATTTGCTCTTTGTTTTTGTGGCTGTGCCTGGCTCTTTGAGATGATGTTTGAGCCCCTGAGAACAAATCCACAGAAGAATGATGTGCAATTAGGGACCCTACCTATACATTAAAATCTCCACAGAGACCCGGGCCTTAGCATTTGATTTTCAGGACTCGAACTTTCCAGGGGATATAATACATGGGTGTTTTGTTGGTCTGTTTATTTTGTTCATCTAATTATTGTTTTTAAATAGCAGCAATGTCTAATGCCAAGGGGACAATAAGTTGACAGAAACTTCATTCTGATGCATAACTGATCTAAATGGTGCATTCATTTAAGTTGCTTCAAATGTTTTTACTTTACAGCAGATGCAATCTTTAGAGGGGGATAAAAGGAATTGAGTAGCTCCCATAAAAATATTAGCAAACAAACAGAGGAAAAATTTGTTTCTGTTTTCTCTGTGTTTCTAAGGAAACAAATGCTGTTTGCAATTACATTAAAATCAGCGTCACTCAGGCTGTCTTTTTGCTGTGGTAGTTGGAAGGCTTACCCCAAAGTGTAAATAAAAAGACATCATAAATATGGAATATATATGTAACTGTGGATGGGCTGAGAAATATCATGAATTACTCTCTCCATGTAGTTAGACTTTTCAGTTTCTACTTCCATATACAAAAAGATCCTAAAGCAGTTAGACCAATCCTGCATATGTACCAAGGATTGTTGAAATTTTTCTACTTTATTAACTAGAATGTATGGACAATGATTAATCAGGATTTTTTAAAAAAACAAATTTAAATGGCTTAATTCTCATAATTTAAAAAACCCCAAAAACACCAAACATAACATAGAAGAAGAAGGAGAAGGAAGAGGAGAAAGCAGGCAAGTTATAGGACATTATACACGTACATTTTAGAAAAACATCTCTTGTCTTCTAAATGTTAAGTGAGGTGAGAAGGGAGACAGATGGCTGTGTAAAGGGTCCATAGTGGTGCAGTGGTTAAAGAGCTCTTGATGATGCTGTTATGTGCTGTCAAGTCACCCGTGTCCCATTGCGACTCTATGAACAAACCATACTTGGCAGTCCATGGTATGTTCAAGACTCTTCTCCAGCACCACAGTTCGAAATCATCAATTCTTCTTCTGTCATCCTTAGTTATTGGCTAGCTCTCTAATACATAGCAAGTAATTGTGAAAACCATGGCTTGGATCAGGTGAATGTTAATCTCTAGACCAACATCATTGCATTTCAATGATGTCAGCAAGGTCTCTGACAGTAGATTTACCTAAGCAATTAGTTTTTTTATTTACTGACTGCTGGTGTCAAGAGTGATGGTGGAGCCGAGCAAGCTGTAATAGTCAACAACCACAATCTCTTCTTCATCTATCATGGTGCTGCCAATTGGCCCAGTGGTGAGAATCTTTGTCTTCTTGATGTTGAACTTCAATCCATATTGAATACTACAGTCCTTGACCTTTTCCAGAAAACATTTCAGGACTTCTTCAGTTCTAGCAAACAAGGTTGTATCATCTACATAATATAGGTTATTGATAAGTCTTCCTCCAATTCTGATTCCACACTCTTCCTCATAAAGTTCTATCTCCAGAATGATCTGTTCTTTATTCATATTGAAAAAGTATGGAGAGCTCTACTATTAACTTAAAGACTATCTGTTGGAAATCACCTCAGTGGAAAGATGGAGCAACTTATTTTCATAAATGTTTACAATCCTGGGAACTTTACAGAGTAGTTCTTTCTGTGAATCAGAATGGGCATAGTAACAGTGGGCTTAGTCTTGGTAAAGTAGTAAAACCAAAGTTCAAAGTCATTGCTATTGAGTTATAAATAACTCTGAATTGGTTCCAACGTTACAGCAATGAGAGTGAATGAATACCACACATGAAGTCTTGTGGCATTAGGCTCCTAACTTAAAATTTGGCAGTTCAATATCTCACCCTCAACTGTTTCTAAAAAGATAATACAGTAGTTCCAATAAAGTTTATAGCTTTATCCCAGGTGACAATTCTGCTCAATTCTATATGGTCTCAATGTGCCAGAACAAATCCCACAGTAGCAGATTTAATAGTTACCTAGTTTCTAAGAAACAAAGTGATAAACTTCTGTTTAAATCTGGATTATTGCTATTTAAGAGCTTCACCAAGGTTTGTTTGGATTATTATTCCAGGCTTGACTCAAAAGATCTACCCAACAATAAAAATTATCTAAGTATATCAGCTAAGGCAAGAGGCCATGCTGAAATTGTTATTGTTAATCAAACATTTATATCCAAAGAAACAATCCTCAATAACAAAATAACTGTCGTTTCAAATCTGTTCAAAATCATAGTGATATTATTAAACATATTAGAATGATTCCAAGGAAATTTAACTGCAAATGTTTATGAAAGCAAATGGCTTCACCTTTCTCCTAAGGAACTACCTGGTGAGTTCAAACTACTAAACTTTTGAGTAGCAGTTTCACCAATGTATCACTAAGAATCCTTCACTACCTCACTAAATCATACCTAACTGTTGTTTTTATAATCAACACAGTCAAATGCCTTTTTTTTATGAGTTTACAGAGACTTAGGGTTTTAATTATTCATTGTTATACTTTTCTCCCTGCCCGTCCCTGCCCCCCAAATTCACTCTTCTCCTTGAAAAGTAAAACTCTTTCATTGTTATGCAATCCCTCCCCCCAAGTCTACTCCACTGTGTAGCCTTCATTCCGGACTCCTGTCATGACAATAATACCCAATCATATATCTCTTTTAAACAGTTCTCACCTTCGTCTGTTTCGATGCAATACACATCATTCCTCCCCTCTTTCTCTGTATTCCCTCAACCCCGACGTTGGTCCCATTTTACAACAGTGGCACTATGCAACATTGAAAAACAAGGAACTCATGAAATATTATGCAAAATGAATGCCCCTGGAGAACATGATGCTGAGTGAAATGTCTCAGTCACAAAAGGTCAAATGCCTTTTCATAGTCAATGAAACACGAATAGAAATTCCTCTGGGACTCTTTGCTTTAAGCCAAGATCCATCTGACATTGGTAATAACGTCTCTATTACCACGACCTCTTCTAAACTAATTTGTATTTCTGGTAGTTTTCTGTCAATGTTCTATTCCAGTCGTTTTGGAATCGTCAGCAGAATTTTGCTAGCATTATATGGTATGATATGATATGATAGTGATACGGTATGATAATTTCCATACTCTATTGGGTCACCTTTATTTTAGAATGAGAGTAAATATGGATCTCTTCCAGTCAATTGGACAGGTAGTTGTCCTCCAAATTTTTTGGCACAACCTGGTGAGCACATCCAGGGCAGCATCTATTTTGTTAAAATATGTCAATTGATATTTGAAAAATTCCTGACCTTTCATTTTTGCCAAGTCCTTCAGAGCAGCCTGAACTTCCTCTTTGATCACCATTGCCTCTTGGTCTTGTTTCTTCTTGAGATTTTTCTGTCATCCAATTATTTTTGGTACAGTGACTCTGTATACTCATTCCATCATATTTTACTGCTTTCTGGATCATTTAATCTTCTGCCTACAGCATCCTTAAGTATTCCAACTCATGGCTTGAATTTGATTTTTTAGTTCCTTTAGCTTAAGAAATGCTAATCGAGTTCAGCCCTTTTAATTTTCTGACTTCAGCTCCTTGCACAGTTCATTTTGCAAAATCTATATTTGGGAAGCTGTCCTCAGAACAAAGCAAGGAAACATGATATAGTACAAAATCAGGAAAGGAGTGTGTCAGGGAAGTATCCTGTTTCCATACCTTTTCAATCTATTTGCAGAACAGATCATTTGGGAGGCAGGATTCTTATGAAAAAGAATGTGGAATCAGGATTGGAGGAAGACTTATCAACAACCTCTACTATGCAGATGTCACCACCTTGCTTGCTGAAACTGAAGAAGACCTGATGTGTTTGCTGGAGAAGGTCAAGGACTATAGTCTTCAATATGGATTAAAGCTCACCAAGAAGACAAAGATTCTCACCCCTGGGCCAATTGGCAGCACTATGACAGATGGAGAAGAGATTGAGGTTGTTAACAATTACAGCTTGCTTGGCTCCACAATCAACACCTTTGACACCAGCGGTCAGGAGATCAAAAGATTACCTCTCCAGAATTCTGAAATGCAACGATGTTGGTTTAGAGACTAAAGTGCACCTGATCCAAGCCATGATCTTCACAATTACTTGCTATGCATCAGAGATCTGGACAATGACTAAGGATGACAGAAGAAGCATCTATGATTTTAAACTTTGGTGCTGGAGAAGAGTCTTAAATATACCATGGACCACCAGGAGAACAAATAGGTCTGTCTTGGAGAGAGTGAAACCAAGTTTCTCCTTGGAGTCTAAGAGTTTGAAGCTCTGTCTCATATACTTTGGGCACGTGGCTAGGAGGGACTGGTCTCTGAAGAAAGACATCATCCTTTGAAGGGTGGAGGGACAGAGCAGGAAAGAAAGACCTTGAATGAGATGGATTGATACAGTTACTTGGGCAATGGAAATTGGTTTGTCTGGATTAGTGAGACTGGCTCAGGACAGGGCTGGCTTCAAAGCTGCTGTCCATAGGGCCATAGGGTCACTATGAGTCACAGGCAACTCGATGGCACATAATAATAATGACTCATTGTAGTTCGGTAGATTCTCACTCATTACAAGGCTACTGACTACAGTAGAACTACCCCATGGGGTTTCTAAGGCAGTAATTTTTATGGAAATGAATTCCCATCTCTATCTCCATAGCACTCGCTTGTGAGTTCAAATCACCGATCTTTTGGTTGTAAGCTAAGTCATTTAACCATTATACAACTCTATTAGCTGATAGACCCAGTGGCTAATGAACTTGAGCATATTTGAGTTTGTGTGAATGACACTGGATAGGGCAAGGTTCAGATATGTTGTTTATACAGTCACTAGGAGTCACAGTCAACACAATGGATACTGAAGACAAACTGCTGTGGAAGAAATGGAGTTAGTGCCACTTAACACTCATTTTATATTACTGCTGATGCATACATAAAGTGTCTTTATCTGCATTATCTCATGCATACATAGAGTGTCTTTATTGGCATTATATTTTTAAAATAATGTTATTTATTTTAATTTTACATTGGTTCACATACAAAGTTCATATACAATGTGTTTCACACTATCCTGCATTCACATTGTGTTGGGTACAATCATTCTCATTCATTATGTGTTATAAAATCATCCACCATTAAACCATGCCCATCATTCCTGTCTGTCCGTCAGGATCTCTGCTGGATCTTTCCCGTTTCCCTTAGCCCCTCTTCCCCCACCCACCAAATGTGTGATCCTATGATTATCTGCATTATAATTTGAACTTGCTGTAACACCTTACCAGTTTTCTCATTAATTATGAATTGAAATCTTTATTGCATGTTCATCTTCATCTATGAGAGTCTTGATTTTTCCTCTTTATTAAAATTATCCTTTAAAGAACTCATAAATACCCCCTGAAGTCTTCTTGACACCAAGTAATAATTTTGCTTAATTAGTAAAGAATGTCTGCCTTGAGCATTGCACTGTTTTACAGAACTATTGATACGAGATCAAATTGACAACTCTAATGGATCCATAGGCATCTTAGAGGGCAGTGAGTTTATGTTAATATGAAGGAAAATTTCTCTAGGAAAGCAAAAGACTCCTTGAAAACTTGAAGAATGCAATCAATACCACTAAACTGTACAGGAAAAATTTATTAGATTGATTTATGCTCTAACGTGTTTATTTTAAATGACACTACTTACTATGGAGAGGGTTGAACCAGGTTGCTCCTTGGAGGCAAGGATTCTGAGGCTTCGTCTGACATAATTTGGACATGTTGCAAGGAAGAACCAGTCCTTGCAGAGGGATGTCATGCTTGGGAAGGTGGAGGGACAGAGCAGGAGGGAAGACCCTCTATGAGGTGGATTGATTCAGTAACTGGGGTAATCGGGGTGGGAGTGTTGGAGACAGTGAGATTGGTACAGGACAGAGCAAGGTTTAGGGCTGTTATACATAGGGTCACTATGAGTCACAAGCGACTCAATGGCACATAACAACAACAAGAAGCCAATTACAGAAAATATTATATACAAACAAAGAAATCAAAGAGGAAGATATCTTTTTTCTGGGGTATATAGAAGAGGCCTGGTGGCAGTGCATGTTAAGTATTGAGTTACTACGTAAGATGTGGGTACTTTGAACCCATCAGCTGTTGTTGGGAGAAATTTGAATAAAGACTTCTCTGTTAAGATTTATAGTCCTGAGAACTGGAAGAACTGGAAGGAGATTTCTTATTAATACTTTCAAATATCACGTTGATTTGTGGAACACCAAATGTTTTATCACTATCATCCTCCCCTTTTCTTTAGATGTTGCAAAAGTAATGATTTCTTTACAAGTCTTTACAGACTCTAATGTCAATTACAAAATGACTTGGTTAACAGAAGGATTGTTGTTCTTAGGTGCCATCAAGTCAAGTACAGCGCACAGTGACTCTATATACAGCCAACCTCATCCTCTAGCACATTGATGACGTCACCATAAAAATCCATCTTGTTGGGAGTCTTACTCTTCTTTTTTGACCAAGCATGTTTTCCCCTTCCAAGGAAGAGCCATGTCTCTTGATTTCTTGACTACTGGTTCCAATGGTGTCAACTAAGTGTTGATCCCAGCAAGATGAAATCATTGAAAACTTCAATCCTTTATCCATATATCATGCTGAATAGTATGGTGAAGACTTTTGTTTTCTTGATGTTAAGGTGCAATCCATACTGAAGGCTGTACTCCTTAATCTTCTGCAGAAAGTATTTCATATTCTCCTCATTTTCAGCATGGAGAATATATCATCTGCATAGTGCAGCTTGCTGAGAACACTTCCTCCAGTCCTGATGCAACATTCTTCTTCAAATCATTTGCTCAGCATACAGAGTGAATAAATATGGAGAAAGGATATAATCTTGATGCACACCCTTTCTGATTTTGAAACATAAAATGTTCCCTTGCTTGAAATGTACAATAGCTTCTTAATCTAGATAAAGATTTTGTCGGTGCTGTCAAATTGGCCATGACCCATAGGGTCCCTGTGAACTGGAGATCTGAAATGGGCTCTATTCTGTGCTTTA
>NW_006399779.1:19379808-19382352 GCF_000299155.1 Elephantulus edwardii
ACAATAACCGGGGTGAAGAGGTCAGGTGTGTAGGAGTCAGACTGGCTCAGGACGGTACATTTCAGAGCTGTTGCACATAGGATTGTGATGAGTCATAGGCAACTTGACAGCCTATAACAACAGCAGCTTCTAATTCCAGAACAACACTCAGTTTCAATTGAGTTAGCAATTTCCGCTGTTAAGCCATTTAAAACTGAAGAAATCATCAAAGCTCTAAAACATCAGCCTCCATAAAATTTTAAGAAGGGGAAAAAAAAACCAGATAAAAACAAACCAAAGCAACTGAAACAACTTGAAGGACCAAAAAATTTTCATTATCTCTCCTTTTTTGACATTTAAGTATTCTAATTAGGTGTTACAATACCAATTATGCTTCAATATGAGATCTCTTTTCATCTCTTAGTAGTCATATCAGCTAAGTAAGCCCATGATTGAGTAATTGTTGCTAACTACCATTAAATTGATCTCTAACCTCTGATGACCATATGCACAGTTTAACAAAATGTTGTCCAGTCTCACATCATCACCAGGATCAACTAGACTCACAAGATTCCTAGGAGTTTCACTGATTTTGGAAGTAGATCCTTAGATTTATTCTCTTCCTAGTTTGTGTTCATCTGTACACGTTACTGAAAAATGTTCATCATCACAGTAGTACACAAGTCCATAAGCATTCTTATGAGGTGATGGTTGTGGATTAAATATACTGGTCATGACTATAATTCTAGTCTTCTGCATGTTGTTGTTACTCATATAGATAGACCCTATGAACAAGAAACATAAATTGTGCCAAGGTCACAATCTTTGACCTTGAACCTCTTGTTATAGTTACTGTTGTAAATCTTTCTGAGGGTCTTCCTCTATTTCTCTGTCCCTCAAACTATCCCAGGCTGATAGACATTTTTCCAAGGACTAGCCCCTTCTGAAAACATCCCCAAAGTATGTGACACAAAGTTTTATCATCCTTGCCTCTAATGAGCATCTTTGTTACACTTCCTCCAAGACAAACTTGTTTGTTCTTTTGGCAGGCCATGGGATAATCAGTACTCTTTGTCAAAACCACCAGTAGAAGACATCAATTTCTCTTGTCATCCTTATACATTGTTCAACTTTAAGGTGCTTTAAAAAAAAGCAGTGGAAAATACTATGGCTTTGATTGCTGTTTTTGTTGTTAAGTACCTCCAAGTTGAGTACCATTTATAGTAACCCTAGGAACAACAGATGTGAACTCTGTTCTATCCTGAGGCTTTTTCCTCATCTCTGAAACACTTGAGTTCATTATTGCAGTTATTGTCAACCATCCCATCCAGAGTCATCTTCTCTTTCACTGACACTCCACCTCTCCAAGAAATGTCCACAATGTATGTAGATGAAGGTTTGTCACTTTGGCCTCCAAGGAGCACTTTGTACTTTCTTCAAGATATAATTGTTTATTCTTTTGACAGTCTATGGGATATGCAGTACTCTTTTCAACATCACAGCTCAAAGGCACTGTTTCTTCTTCTGTCATCGCTGTTCATTGTCTAATTCTCAGACGCATAGCAACTGATTCAAAAGATCATAAGTGAAGTCAGGCTCACCTTAGTCTTCAAGCTGACATCATTGTTCCTCAGTAATTTGGAGAGGTCCCTAGCAGGAGACTTTCCCAATACAATATGGCTCCTGTTCGCTGGTCCCAAGAATGTGGATTATTGATCCAAGTAAGATGAAATCACTGATAATTTCAATCTTTCCTCCGTTGATCATGATGTTGTTGTTTAATCCTGTGGTGAGGATTTTTGTCTTTTTGATGTTGAGATGCAAATCCATATTGAAGGCTTTAGTCTTTGCTCTTCTGCAGCAAACGTTTCAGGTCTTCCTCATTTTGGGGAAGCAAGGTTGTGACATCTGTATAATGCAGATTGATGATCTTCTTCTGTTCCTGATGCCACATTCTTCTTCATACATTCCAGCTTTTTCAATGATTTGCTCATCATACAGATTACGTATAGAGGAAGAATACTACTGTGGCACACACCTTTCCTGATTTTAAGCCACATGGTGTTCCTTTGCTCTGTTTGGACAACAGCTTCTTGGTCTAGATATAGGTTTTGCATGAGCTATTAGGTGCTGTCAAATTGAGTGTGACTTGTAACAACCCCGTGAACAATGGATCTGAACTCTGTCCTAACCTGTGCTGTCCCGTCATCCCTGCCGTTCTTGATTCCATTGCTGCATTTACTCGGAGTACTCAGTGTGTCACTCAGCATACCTAACTATTTAAACAGACATTGTTTTCCATTAGTAATTTGGAGAGGCCTTTAAAATCACATTTTCCCAGTGAAGCAATTTTTGAGTGTTTTATTTATTTACTTTCATTATATCATCTTCTCTCTACTCTTCCTCTGAATGTCTAACTTTATCTTCTGCCTTCATATTTTTCCTACTTCTCATTTGCTTACCTCTTTTTCCCTTTTATTATTATATTATTATTATTATTATATTAATTTTAATTAAAATTTACAAAGATTTTGGATTTCCATTCATTCATTGTTACATTTTTTT
>NW_006399779.1:19382482-19392029 GCF_000299155.1 Elephantulus edwardii
GTTGTCTCTCTCATCTGTTTCAATGCAGTATACATAATTTATCCCATCTTTCTCAGTCTCCCCAGCAACCCCTGTATCAGTCCAATTTTACAACAGTGGCACTATGCAGTATTTGTCTTTTTGTGACTGAGATATTTCACTCAGCATAATGTCCTCCAGGGTCATCCATTTTGAATAATATTTCATGAGTTCCTTGTTTTTCAATGCAATGTAATATTCCATTGTGTGAGTATACCAGATCTTCTCTATCCATTTGTTTGTTGATGGGCACTTAGGTTGTTTCGAACTCTTTGCTATTGTGAACAAAACCATGATACTGTTTCTACTGTGAATATAGATTGTGAGCCCAAGTAAAATGAAATCTTTGACAACTTCAATCTTTTTTCCATTTATTATGATGATGCCTATTGCTGCAGTAGTGAAGATTTTTGTTTTCATGATATTTAGATGTCATTAATACTCAAAGTTGTATATATTCTTTGACTCTTCAATAATTATTTCAAATTTTCTTCACTTTCTGCATATTGAGTTATTGACCTTTCTTCCTCCAATCCTGATGTCATATTCTTCTTCATATCCTTCAAATTCTCAAATTATTTACTCTGCACACAGATTCATTAGATATGGAGAAAGGGAACAACCCTTGTTGTATATCTGTCTTGATTTTAAACTATGCACTGTTCCCTCAGTCTGTTTGTACTAGGAAGTTGGTACAAGTCACTAAGTTACTCACAAGAAGCCTCTGGTTGACTTTTTAATTAATCAGTCATTATTTTCTTTAATGGTTCCAGCATTTAGACCTTTGACACTCTTGTTGTTAGGCCTAGAGGAAATAATAAAGTCTTTTACAAAATTCTCCTTGAAGAAATGGCAACTCCATTGACAATTTTCACAGTATAGATTTACCTGAGAGTCCCAAGTGTTGCCAAAGGCTTTTCCTGTCAGTGAAATTCTCTGATAACTTTCTAATTTCATTTTCACTTATTCTCAGAAATCCTGCAGAAAAATTGATAGACAGGAATTAATGGCTTTGTTCAGAGACCTACCATCAGACTTCTCTGTTTTGTGTTCAGAATTGCCTTACTAGCTGGAAGGCAAAACTTCTGCTTCAAAGAAAATACAAATAAACAAATAAGAACCCAGAAACTTATTAAAACCTGTATCCTATTGAGAAAAATGCATGTTATTTATTTAGCAATGTGTTTGGTACCAAGTTAACTTTAGGAACAGTGACATTTCTTCTCCCCAAACTGGGCTGGTGATAAATGGAGGAAACAATTATACTGCTTATGAAGTACCCGTAGAAAAGGTATTCGAAGAAGAAGGCATTTGCATAGCATTTATTTTCACTGCAGGCTTAGACACAATCAAGGCAAATGTCACCAGTTTAGGTTCTCTTGTTGACCTCTTTCTGGCTGAATGAATAGTTGAAGTTAAATAATTTTTTTCCTTTGACATTTTTGTTGAAACACTGTGTTTCACTAATGGATAGAAGTTTTCGAAAAATGAAGCTAAAACAAACAAACACAAACCAAAACCAAGCTCATCTTTTTGAGGTAATATGGATTTTGATGCAATTAGAGAGAGCCCAGGCAGCGTAGCACACATCTGATGAGACTGCTAACATAAATGCTGTCGTTGCTATTATTATGCTGTAAAGAAGGAATCACTGACCCTCAAACAGGTTTTTTGTTGTTGTTGTTATGTGCCATCGAGTCGTTTGCGACTCATAGCAACCCTATGTCCAGCAGCCCTAAACTCTGCTCTGTGCTGTGCCACTCGCACTGTCTCTGACACTCCCATCCCAATTATCCCAGTCACTGAATCAATCCACCTCATAGAGGTTGAAAAAAGCTGTATGGAAGGAGATTGTCTATCATTCACCCAGAGTCCCAGATGGATTTGAACCTTATATATTTGGGTTAACAATGTAACTTCTTACCACTAGGACACCAGAGCTGGTCTAATCTACCAGCTATTCTGCAAGGAAATGACCAGCAGCCACCTTTTCAAACACTTAGAGCCTCAGAAACCCAATGGATAGTTATGTTAAGCTAGAACACACTTGAGTGGCAGTGAATCCAAATTCAAAACTCATTGTTATCAAATATTAATCAACCCATAGCTGACCTTCCTATAAATCACACAGGAGATTGCCCTCTTTCTCACCAAAAGGAGCAGCTGGTGAGTTCAGTCAGAGAGGCTCTGCCCTTGGCTTTGTAGTACAGCTCCTTAGGACTGCGTCACTAAAGATTCTGGAAAGGCATTTCATAGTGCAGGGTGAATGGGTGGGGTGGGGAAGGAGGAGGGGAAAGCTGGTGAGAGGAGGTCTGTTTCTTCAGACTCATGCATTAGATCCACTAGATGGCAGAATGGACTAAAAGTGGGATTACATTTTCCCAGTAAACTCCAAAGCAGAAGATGTTAAGTGTATATTATTTGACGTAGTGACTGTCACAGTAGATGTAAGTACAACACAACAGAGATTGTGAAAATGGCATAAAATCAGACAAGAGCTCACTTTGTTGTACACAGGATTGTTATCTTCTTACGTTACAATCTCAGTTGATTACTTTTTAAAATCTTTAGAATGCAGACAGTGATACTGAGACAATCTAGTAATTGTTGTTGTTATTGTTATGTGCCATTGAGTGGCTTATGATTCATAGGGACCCTGTGTACAACAGTCCTGAAACCTACTCTATCATGTTCCAACTCTACTGTCTTTGGCACACCTACCCTCCCTAACCCAGTCACTGTATCAATCCATCTCATTGAAGGTGTCCCTCTATTTCTCCATTCCTCTGCCCTTCCAAGCATGATGTCCCTCTCCAAGGACTGGTCCCTCATTACCACATACTCAAAAGTATGTCAGACGTAGCCTCAGAATCCTTGCCTCCAAGAAGCAGCCTGACTTCACCCTCTCTAGGAAAAATGTGTTTGTACTCCTAGCAGTTGGTGGTATATTCACCAGTCTTCTCCAGCACCACAGCTCAAAGGCAACAATTCTCTTTCTGTCATCCCTCATCATTGTCCAGCTCTCTGATGCATAGCAAGCATCTTAGCAATGGCACTTAGCAACAATAACAATGATAACATAGAGAGAGCTACATTGGCCTAGTGGACAAAAAAAAGTTATGCTACTAAGCCCAAGGTGGGTGATTTTAATCTGTGGCCCCCAGGCCTGGTTTAAATTATATTTTTGTCAAACGTTCTTCTAAGTGGTATAGCACTGGTCTGTGCATTGCTGTACAGAGGTAACTCGTGGTTGCTGTGAAGCTGAACACTGTGACACTGATTCCTGTAACACTGTGCCAAATTCACTAATGGTTCCCCATGGTGACAGTGTTTGGTGGAGTTTCCCATTAAAACAAGCTTAGAAGAAGGAGTGGCATCCACTTCTGAAATGGCTTGCTTCCTGAAACTCTATGAATAGTGCTTTCATTCATAGGGTCACTATGAGTCATGTACAACTTGATGACACTTAACAACAACAACAACATGTCAAGCAATCTGAAAAATAAATTTTGTGAGTAAAAATTGTATATTAATAAATATTGTCTCAAATGGTCTAAAATATTGTAGTTGTTGTTGCTAATCCTGGACCCTGTCAAGTTGACTACAACTCATAATAGTCCTTTGAACAAGAGATTGAAATGTTGTCTCATCCTGTGCCATTCTCATGATCTCCAGTAGGCCCAAATCCACTGTTGCCAATACTCTGTCAATCCATCTTGTTGAGGGTCTTCCTCTATTTTGATTATCCTCTATTTTTCTTGTCACAATGTCTTTTTCAAAGTACTACAGTCTCCTGAAAACTTACCAATATTATATGAGCCAGAGTTTCACCATTTTTTACTCTACAGAGCGCCTAGATTGCATTTGCTTCAAGAAAGGTTTGTCTGTTCTTTTGATAAACCATAATATATTCAATATTCTTCATCAACACAATACTCCTGTTCATTACAGAAAATGTAAGAGTCTTACTTAACATTACAATTACAAATCACTGAATCCATTTCATATTTTAAATTGGAAATGACAAGGTTGACCTTTACACAAAATAATTATGTTTTTTCAAAGACTTCACATATGTAGAATGTAAGTATGCAAATTCCTTTAACAAACGATGATATTATGGTTGGATTTCATCAACCTATTTTTTAAAAATTTCTCAACATTTAAAATACACTCACTTACTTAAAAAAGAAACAATAACAACAACAAAAAATAAACCAACTTGGAGCTCTGGTGGCTTAGTGATAAGAAGCACTCCCAAAGGCATGTAGTTTGATTCCTCTAACTGTTCCATGGGAGAAGGATGGACAGTCTCTTCTTGTGCAATTAGCTGCCTCTTCAAAGCTGTTAGAGGATTGGCTATGAATTGATTCCTACTCAACAGTATACAACACAATACACACAACTAAAAAAAAAAAACCACCGACAAACACTCTCAAATGTATTTGAGGATCCATTCTTAGTCAATGAGATTGTACGTTGGCCCACCATATCTTTCAGAATACTAATTGAATGCATTCTATGGTCATTTCTCTTCTGAATTATTTAGATGTGGGTTCAAGTTGTTTAGTACATTTAGATGTAGGTTCAATAATAACACAATGATTATTTTTCCCATTCTTCTCTGAGCTCTATCCAGATTGCTATTTTTCTTTAATAATTAAAACCCTGGGCAATTCTATATACGTAAATGTCTTCAATCTCATCTAGAGAAGTTAGGACACATACAACCTTTCATTTCTTTTCTTTCTTCTTTATGAGAACATAGCACTTCAATCACCAAAGGTTTGATCAAATTCCAAATGAATCTCACAACTGGGTTAAGATATGATTCACACATTCCATACTCTTTACCACTGGAAGTATAAATCATAATTATGATGTCATGTCAGGAGACATTTATCTTTTAATCATTCTAGCAAATCTAAGATTTGGATATTACTTCTTTTTTCTTTCTAATTGCTATCAAAGACTTCATTCTGGGAAAGGTAGAAAGAAAAGAAGACTGTAAATGAGATGAATTTATAACCTACTTGAGATTGTGAGGATACCACATAATAGGGCAAGGTTTGGATGTATTGTTTATAGGATTGCTGTAAGCTGTAGTCAACTCAATGACATTGAACGTAACATTAGATTAACTCTGTTCATGATAATTTCATGTATGTCAGTGTAGAACCGTGTGCCATAGGCTTTTCAATGGTTGAGTTTCTAGAAGTAGTTTGTTAAAGGTTTAATAATAAAGTACCTCTGAGAGGACTCAAACTCTGGATCTTTCTAGAAAAAGTCATATATGGTGTTTACAGAATACATGAATAAGGAAACCAAAATGCAAATGGGAAGTGGTATCATGCTCTGTCACACATAATGATCCCCTCGTACAATCTTTCTTTCTCATTTGTATTACTTGGGACTTGATGACTTAAAGATCTGTGCTTCTTTTTATAATTTTGATACATGTTTAAAATGCTGTTGTTGTTGTTGTTAGGTGCCATCAAGTCAAAGATAACTCATAGTGACCTTATGAAAAACAGTTCTGAACCCTGTCCTATCCTGTGCCATCCTCACACTTCCTGACTCACTAAATCCATTGTGGTCAAAGGCTTCTTATCCTTTGCCAAATCCTCCACCTTTCTGAGAATCATATCCTTCTCCAAGGAATAACCCCTCTTAGCAACATGCCCAAAGTATGTAAAGTGAAGCTCCGAAGAACACTGGCTTCACCTTCTCCAAGATGTATTTGTTTGTTCTTTTGGCAGTCCATGAAATGTTCAATGCTCCTCTCCAACACCACAGCTCAAAGGTATCATTTTTTCTGTTGTCCTTATTCATTGTCCTGATCTCAGATGCATAGCAAGTGATCAGAAAGACTATGGCTTGAATCAGATGTACTTTTGTCCTCAAACTGACATAAATATTCTTCAGTAAGTGTATATTTAATGTTTTAAATAGACTGTATTTAATACTTTACAGTATTAAGAACCATCAAATTCTCATCAATGCAGGAAAATGACCTTTTTTCAAAGTTTATTTGTGTTTTATATTGGTTTGCATACCTAATTTTTATACATTGTGTTTCGTTCATATACATATTGCTTAGAGAAGAAAAACGTTCACTAGTCATCACTTACAAAGAGGGAAAAATGGTAATTTGTCGTCCTTCACTGCACAGTCTAACTGTTCCAAGATAGAGCTACCTTACAAGCCTGTAGAAAGTCTGTTTGAAATTTCAAATGCTGAATTTCCATAACTAGCCAAAAGATCCAGATTAATGGACAGTATTTTAAAAGATCAAAGTTATTAAACTTGAGTCTGTGCTCCCAGGAGAATGAAAAAAGCTCGAGTCTTCTCAAGGAGCCAGGACAAAACTGGCGGAAATAAAGTGTCATTTGTAATTAAAATGAGGGCTTTGTCTGTTGTTTGAGGATAAAAATGCAGAACCCATCTCTTCAAAAATAACTTAATTACTGAGATCATATGGGGGGCTTAACTGAATTGTGAGGACATTCTTTCAGAGAAAGATATGACAGAATGAAATATTGCAGATGGGCAGATAGTAAAAATGTCCATGGAAACAAATTATCCATCGATAATCCAATTACCTGTTGCTTGAGATCTCCACTCTGTTAATTATATCCATTTATTTTGAAGCAGCTTTCAGCCACTGAGATTCATTCTGGTCCATTCAAGTATCTGCCCCTTTAAAAAAAAAAATTAAAGAAAATGGCCTATATTTTTTTTTCCTTCACAACTTTGTTTTCTAGAGTATCCTGTTTCTGTTACACTGTTTTGTATTTGAATTATTTCCCATTAATAGAAAAACCTGGTGAATTCTAGCTTCATATGGGTAGCAATTACTGAATACCTTAAGCCGGTATGAACGCTGCTTAGGGAATGTCATAACTGTATGTAGGACTTTTCGAACACCTAGAAACATAATCCGTCTCACGTATCATTGGGGTCTACTCAATCTTGGTTCACACCATCCTGCCATTTCCCTGTTGATGAAGCCTGATTATGAATTCATGCCATGACACTAATGCAGAGGCAACAGAAAGGAGAGAAGTGAGGTTTTTGTTTGTTTGCTTGGTGTGTTTTTGTTATTGGTTTTTATTTTTTTATTCTCTCATTTTTTTGTCATGATTGCAAGGTCTATCATTTTCACTCTTCTCATAGAAATGCCAAAAAAAAAAAAAGTCACCGTAGGAATCCAGAAAATATCTCTGCAGTAAGCCTAATAGAGCTATGCAGCTGGAATAAATAGCACTGAGCTCCTAAATAGAAATGAAGTGGAAAGGAATATGTTGTTATCTATATTACCAAGAACTGTTATATAAACTTACAGTCTTTTTTGCTCATCAAGTGTACGTCTGTTGTATATCACTATTTCCACAATATGAATGTTCATGTTTCCTAGTTCAAATCTTTCAAAGAGAGACTATGACAGATTTAACTTAAACTGCATGCTCAAAACTGGCCGAATTTATCGTGTATCTGCTAAGCAATACATAAAATCCATATGGTAGAAAAATTTACCTCTCAAAAGGGGATAGAAGATGTTACCAAAGATAATTACGTAGCAATAGTAAGTGTGCCAGCTCTACCTACTGCACTACGTTGACCATATTACGTGGCTGTTCTGCCTTTGCCCCTGCTGCCCCATTATCTGGGAGGTTTTCCCAATGAGCAGATAGAATTCTGACTTGCTCTCCTAGGATGAAATCAAATACCCCCTTCCCTATATATCTTTGCCACATTAGTTTGAGTTCACTTGGAAGTTTAAGACCATACTCACAGCTTATAAAGGTAACCGCAAATATCCTCTGGCTTTCAGGGGAAGTCCTAATTAAAGCACAAAAATGGTCAAAATGGATCAATGACAAAAATCCAGTTCTGTGATGCCTACAAGGAGAAAACTTTAAATATGAAATCCTCCAAGAAAGGAAATAAAGAAATTCTTTAAAAATATGGCACAAAAACAAGAAGATGAAGAAGGCCGATCAAAGCAAAAGAAGGCAAGGTACCTTACCTCACACCTTACTCAGATTTTACATCTTTGAAACTGGGAAACTAGTAATACTAACTTAGCATGTAGGTTTATTATAAGTGTCAGAGGAGTAAACAAATGTCTCAAATACTTAAAATGGACAGGCTAAGTGATTTGATCATTAATTATAATTAAATATTGTAAAAGAGAAAATGCAGAGAACTGTGGAAACATGCACATGCACACTCAAATAGTGGTATGAAAAAAAAGTAGTGGTATGATTCATTTTCCCTGGTAAAGGGGGACACTTACACAAGATTGTGATAAACTGGGAATTTCATTAACAAGCAAATGTGAAGACTACATGTTAACACAAGGGGTTTGAACAATATGTGACTTGGTTGTTATAGTTCATTCACATGCTCAGTGCTATATTGTCAAAATCAACTTCTAGCTGACCCTCCAATAGAATTTCAAGTTATAAATGGCACAGGGGGAAATTGTCCTTTCTCCCCTAGAGACACTGAAGGGTTCAAACCATTGAAGAAGCATGACCTTTTAGTGAACAGTGCACTTCCCAACACAATATGCCACAGACTTTCCTATTGGTATATTTAAGAATAGTTGTTGTTGTTGTTATGTGCCATCAAATTACCTGAGAGCCATAGCGATCCTATACACAACAGCTCCGAACCATTCCCTATCCTCAACCAGTCTCACTGACTCTGACACCCTTAATCCCATTGTCCCAGTTACCATGTCAATCCATCTCATTGGGGTCTTCCTCTCCTGTGCTGTCCCTCTACCCTTCCAAGCATGATGTCCTTCTCCAGGAACTGGTCCCTCCTGGCCCAAAGTATGTGAGACAGAGCTTCAAAATCCTTGCCTCCAAAGAGAAACTTGGTTTCATCCTCTTCAAGACAGACCTATTTGTTATCCTGGTGGTCCATGGTATGTTCAGTACTCTTCTCTAGAACAAAAACACAAAGGCATCAATTTTTCTGGCATCCTTAGTCATTATCCAACTTTCTAATGCATAGCAGGTGATTGAGGAGACCATGGCCTGGATCAGGCACAACTTAGTCTCTAAACTGACATCATTGCTCCTCAGTACTCTGAAAACGTTTCTGAAAAGAAGAGGAAAGAAACAATTAAGACTAGATTGGAAGTGTAGAATGATGTAAAATGTTTAGAATGTGTAAAAAGTGCTAGAAACTGTGTAGGAGTCAGTGTAGTGTAATAGAACAGAAAAACAAACACACTGATATTAGGAGTGCTGTCCACTTTAGCTGTGTGAGTTTTAGCAAGAATTTTAACCTCTTTGTGCTTTACCTTCCTTTATTATGGTAAAGAGTAAATTGAGCAGCATATAAAAATCACAGCCTATCTATGGAATAAATAGTCTTTGATTAATGTTGTTGTTGTTGTTATGTGCCGTCGAGTCGCCTGCTTCAGGCTGCTTTGAAGGACATGGCCAAAAATAAGGCTCCAGGAATAGATGGTATACCAACTGATATATTTCAGTTAACAGATGCTGCCCTG
>NW_006399779.1:19392129-19399420 GCF_000299155.1 Elephantulus edwardii
TGAAGATTATCCAAAAACGACTGGAACAGCACATCAACAGAGAACTACCAGAAGTCCAGGCTGGTTTCAGAAGGGGTCGTGGTACTAGAGATAGCTGATGTTAGATGGATCTTGGCTGAAAGCAGGGAATACCAGAGGAATGTCTATCTGTGCTTCATTGACTATGCAAAGGCATTTGACTGAAAATTATCAAAAAACGACTGGAACAGCACATCAACAGAGAACTACCAGAAGTCCAGGCTGGTTTCAGAAGGGGTTGTGGTACTAGAGATAGCTGATGTAGCTGATGTTAGATGGATCTTGGCTGAAAGCAGGGAATACCAGAGAATGTCTGTGATTAATGTTACAAACAAAAATTTGAGACATCTATATGACTTCTCAGAGCCTCAATTACTTTATTAATGCATGAAACAAATATCCCTTAAACTCAGTATTGTCAAGGCAGGACTGACTCATAAATGCCCCTCCAGTGGATTTTTTGAGGCTGTAAATCACATGGGAGGAGATTTCCCACCTTTTTCCTGCAGAACTGCTAGTAGATTTGAGTAACCAGAGACGGCCACCTTTAAGTAAGCAGCACCTCCTTATGGTGAATGCCACTAGAACTTATTTACTTATGTTGTGGTTGGTGTCATTGTTCTGTTCCATTGTGTCAGAACAAACTGACCCTCCAGCAGATTAGATTTTCAGAGGCAGTAAATCTTATGGAAGGACATTGCCTATCATTCTCCTTTGGAGCAGCTGGTGGATTCAAACCGCCTAACTCTAGATTGACAGCACAAGTCCATTCCCACTCAACCACCTGAGTTCCCTTATTAATTCATAGTGAAGATAGTATTTGAAAATACAATTGGCAATGGATGCTAGGAAATTCAATCTGTATGCTGAACAAACACTTTGAGAAACTGGAGTTTAAGAAGAAGAGTCAGAGAATGATTTATCAACAAACTGAGTTATGCAGGTGACACAAGCTTGCTTGATGAAAATAAGGAGGGCTTGAAAGATTTGTTACAGAAGATCAAAGATTACCATATTCAATATTGATTACATTTCAACATAAAATTTAACTCATCTCTAGGTTAATAGGTAATATTTTGATAAATGGATAAAGGATTGAAATTGTCAACAATTTCACCTTACTTGGTTCCATAATGAACATCGCAATTATAAGAAATAAAACGAAAGTAGGAATATTACACAGCATTGAAAAACAATTGACTTGATTTTGGAATTTAGATGCACTGTTATCAATTGTGCTTAGCTGTACATGTTCATATGCTTGAAGATGTATCATGGAAGTGTTGCAGCCTAAAAGACACAAATTTAACAAGTTAAAAGTACATGAGTACTTAATGAGTGCTCTAATAGTGGCACAAATCAAGTTACAGAGGGAAGGTAGTTCTTACAATAAAAGGCCTATTGACTAGCACTTTGTCTATTATAGTATGAAGGTTAGGAACCACAAGATGTAGAGCTTCAACTATGTCACTTATTGTTCTTAAGTCCTGGACCAAATTCCATCTACCACTGGGTTGTTTTACAGCTCAGAAGTTCGCATGCAAGGCAAAGATTTTTGTGTCTCTAGATAGGTTTATTTCTAAATATTTCATCTTGTGTTTGACTGCTGTAAATCATTTTGCTTTTCTAGTTTCCTTTTCCAATCTTTCTTTTTAGAGAGACATTTTTTAATTAATTTTTGCATATAATTCTTATAGCCTGCCACTCTATTTAGTTGGTCTACTAGGTCAAATAAGTTTAGAATTTGTTTGTTTGTTTTTGTTTGTTTTGGGGGTTTTTTGGTTGTTGTTGTTGGGTCTTTGGAGTTTTCTGTGTACACTATAATGTCATCTGGATATAGCAACATTTTTACCACCTCTTTGTCAAAAAAAATACCAAAAAAATTGACTTGTAAAACACTACACAAGGATAATGTCAATAAAGTTTGACACACACATATGCACACAAAACACCTACCATTTATATGAACGAAACGCAATGTATATGTATACCAATTTAAAAAAAAAATATAACCTCAAAAAAAAACCCCACTACACACCATGTATGAGTCTGGAAGACATTTTGCTGAGTGAAATATCTTAGGTGCAAAAGAACAAATACTACATAAAAGCATTGTCCTAAATTAGAATTAACATGCAGAAGGGACGGGAAAAGTGGACAGATAATGAACACTGCACTGGAATACATGAAGGAGGACGAATACTGCATAAGAACATTGTTATAAAATTGGATTGACACAGGCAGAGGTGACAGGGAAAAAGAGGATAAATAATGACAATTGCAGTGTAATACCTGAAGGAAAGAATTGTTTTAAAGAAGGTATGAAGATTCATTTTTATGTATGATATTTAACAATCTCTAACAAGAAAAGCACTGTAGTATAAATTGAGGGAGGGAGAATGAAGGAAAATGTACAGCAATGAATGAATAAAGCCCCAAACTTTTGTAAAGTTTGATAAAAATTGCAGTTTTTTAAAAAAATCACATTTAAAAAAAAAAAAAGAAGATGTATCACATTGGGAAAATCTACTGTCAGAGATATCTCCAAAGTGTGGAAGAGCAATGATGTCAATAAAAAGACTAAGGTGTGCTTGATCCAAGCCATGGTCTTTTAAATTATTTGCTGTGCATCGGAAAGCTGGCTCACGACTAAGAATTGCAGATGACTCAATCAATGCCTTTGAGGTGTGGTGTTGGAGAAGGGTACCGAATGTCCCTTGGACTGCCAAAGAACAAGTACACCTCTCTTGGTAAAAAGCGCAAGCTGGGGGCTACTTGGATCATGACATTTTGTCTCACTTAAGTTGGACATGTTGTTAGGAGGGGCTATTACTTGAAAAAAGACATCCTCCTGAGAAACGTTAACATAAGAGATGAAGACCCTCAAAAAGATGTATGACACAGTAACTATAACAATGGACTCAAGTATGCCAGAGATGATGAAAATGGGACAGGATTCTAATCAATTGTTCATAGGGTCAGTGTGAGTCATAGTCAACTCGACAGCATATAACAATAATATTAACAAAGAGCTTGAATACTTACCAAATGCTCTGTACTAACCTTATATTTACATTTGTAAAAATATGTATGTGTGTACATATGTAATAATTTTTTTCTTTATACTAGTATAAGAGCATAGATATTATTATTTGTATTTTATCAACAAAAATTGAGGCTAAGAAAAATCAATAGCTAATAATTCAAAGCACAGATTTAATTTCCGTTTTCATCCTCTGCCCTTTCTATTTCAGTGTCTTAGAATACTTGCAATTATGGATATTATTTTTATATTCTGTTAATGCATTTGTCACTTGAGTTTGTTAAGCTGTTTAACCTGAGTTTTAAAAATTAGATGAAAGGAATTA
The DNA here is from genome assembly GCF_000299155.1 of Elephantulus edwardii. NCBI lineage: Eukaryota > Metazoa > Chordata > Mammalia > Macroscelidea > Macroscelididae > Elephantulus > Elephantulus edwardii. The sequence continues at coordinate 19,395,516 of NW_006399779.1, forward strand.
ATTTGTTTTGATTATTATAAGTAAGGTTCTTAATCGAGACATGATTTTTCTTATTAATAATTTACTTTTGTGCATAAACCACATTTTGGAATGCTTAATTCTGTTGAAATTTGAAATATTTACCCTGTGAAGACCATGATTTCAGAAAGTATTAAGATAATTTTTCAAAACAATAATGTAGCCCACTGGAAAGAATTTGATTATAACTAAAATATCCATCTCAGAAATAGCTTTCAGAATGTGCCACCTCTTAGCCTTTTATAACATAAAGTTGATTCCCGATTCTTATATTATGCAAAATCTCTAGTTCTAGATGCCTCTAGTTCTATATAACAGAATTAATCAACTTTGGCTGGTCCAAAAAAGAATGACAGAACTATCATTATCTCAGGGGAACATCATTGACTCTAAAATTCACATTGGAAATAATTTCTCCAATTTTCTTTCATAATCACATAATCAGACTTGGTCTCTCGTATTTTCTAACCTTCATAAACCACTTCATAGAAATAAGAGATATCCATATCAGCAAAAAGGTGGCAAAACTCTCGTTATATGCAGATGACATGACAGTATACACAGAAAACATCAAGGATGCAAAACAAACAAACAAACAAACAAACAAAAAGCCCAAACCCACATATTAGACCTAGTAGAACAATTCAGTAGAATGGCAGGATAGAAAACCAATATACAAAAATCAATGGGATTCCTCAGCAGTAACAAAACCCAGAGAATGAAACTGAGAAAGCCATACTATTTACAATAGCTAACCACAAATTGAGGTAGTTGGGAAAAACCCTAACTAGAGACATAAAAGCCCTTTATGATGAAAACTGCAAACCCTATGGCAATAAACAGTAAGAGACCTAATGTAAGAGCGTTTCTTGTTCATGGATGCTATTGTTGTTATATGCTGTTGAGCTGCTTGCAACTCATAGCAATCCTTTGTATAATAGCTCTGAATCCTGCTCTATCCTAAGTCACTGAGTCAATTTGTAAACCCCAGGGTCTTCATTTTTAGCGCTGACTCTCCACCTTTCCAAGAATGATGGGAGAGAGGTGGGCAATTTACAGCCTTGGATACCCACTAGAGGGTGAGCTATGAGTCCGTTCTAATTTGACAGTGAGTCAGAATTCTAAGCTTTATATCTATCGTTTGCTCATGGCATTGCCATGAGTGTTTCCAAAACAGAAATAAAATGTTTAATGAACATTTTTTAACTAAAATATTTTTCATTTAAAAAAATTGTTATGTAATATTTTCCAAAAAAAGGATAGAGTGTTTCCTTGAGATGCTCAGCTCCGAAGTACATGATCCTTTAGGTAATTTTCCTTTGAAGAGTATCCTCAGATGTTCTCTTGAGTCAATAGGACTTCATGCCAGATGATCAATTGTAAAGTGTAATAAAATGTAGCCCAACAATGCAGTTATTACTTACATTATAACAAACTACTGCTATGAGCTTTCTACCGCCTACTTCTACCATCTTGAAAAAAATAGGTGCTTCAGCCCAAGGAATCTAGAAAATGTATCTTCCAGTAAGAAACTAAAAGAAAACATTCACTGAGTTAACTAGGTGTATTGCCCTGATTTATCTTTTGGCTAAAAGAAGGCTGGAATGAATAGGTTTAGATCGAATTATCAATTTATAATTTAATTTTAACCAGAGCAGAACTACAATTTAAATCCAGGTTATGAACTGCAGAATTAAAAAAAAAAATCAGCTATTAAATTTTTAAACTATTCATATGTAGGTAACCTGAGGTAAATCAGATCCTGAGAACGTTGGCTTTCCCCCACAATTCCAAGGAAATAACTGTACCTAATATCTAATTCATTTATGTTGGATCTTTCTCTAATGTGCCACTGCAATTCATAGTTGTTATCTCTGTAATTCATAATTTAAAAGTCCTTTTATAGAAAAAAAATAATGGGTACATTTTACCTCTAATTAAGATTACTCATCAATTCACACCCACCAACGATTCTACTGTGCTTTTAATTCATCACTGCTTGCTTCAATGTTCCCAGTTTAATCACAGGAATTTTGCTATCCTATCCAGAGCTGCATCAAACCAATTTAATCCCTCTGAAGAAGAAAAATCAGGACATTTTAAATTCTAGGGAAACTTGTATATGTGTGTGGCTTAAAATACACATGTATAAAAATATGTAATCCCCATCTAACATTAAATCCTAGGGGTTTTTTCTGGCCTACAGATAGTGGAGTCTTGCAAAATATGTTTTCCCCTTTCCTTTGAAATGAAATTTGTTTCTTTTCAAGATTCTGCCCGATACAGGCATAATATGCAGTTATGGGTTTGGGCAGTCAAAAACATAGGACAGAAATTCTCTGTTAAAAATATCTTCATTCTAACATCACAATTCCAAAGTGAAGAAGTAATCTGTAAGTGAATTAGTCTTCAAATCTTAGTACAAGAAAAGTAGAAATGAGTATGGGACCTCTCAACCTCTTTAGAAGTTAATCTCTTAAATAGCATCCTCAGAATATGTGCTTCTCATGTTAAATATTTCTTGATCTTAACTAAAATTATCTGGCAATGTTTAAAGGAATACCATTAGAAATAGTGCCTGATTAAGTCTCTACTCCAACTATTTTGGAGACTCATGAAAATGACAATGAGATTTCATCCTAACTAATCGTTGAGAAATCTGAAACTTTAGCATTATTTCTTATGCAAAGAGTTGATATCTGGCTTGTTTTTCTTTAAAGTACGTCCTCCAAAGACATTAAAATAAAAACTAGAAGACTTCTTATATGTGTGTGTATGTGCACATTTTAAGTGTTTGAAAAAGTTGCTTAAGTGTGTCACATATGCACACACATAAAAAGGTATTGATGTATATTGAAAAATACAAAATAGATACAGGCTGAGAGATAAGAATGGGGGGAAAATAGTTTGGAAAAAGGAACAGAGAGGAGGATCTTGAGATTCCCTTAAAGGTTATACAGACGTGAGATAGATGCGGAGAAGTGTACTGGTCAGAATTCAAAGGCTGACCTTCAGATTCCTATGCCCTTGACGGTCAATAAAATATATGTTGTTGTCAAAGGATTTTGAACATATTGATCAATGATTTCTCAATTGATTTTAAAATACTGGAAATTAGCCAGAAGGACCTTATTCAGGAGAAGGTCCTTTGAGTTTGACTGAAAAGGAAGTGGTACATGAGAGAGAAGTTTGCTGCTGGCCTCAGGGAAAAAAGCAAAGAGCTGTGTTGTGAAATTCCAAAGAGCTTATCTAGAAGCTAATAACCACTAAGGTGATGCTTAACACCTGGTAAGCTCAAACCCAACAGTTCAACTTGAAGTTGGAAGCAAGTCACAGCTGACCTTCCAGGGGCCTTCCAAGGCTGTAAACTGCAGAGAAGAAGATTGTTTCTCTTTCAGGATCTTCCGTGGTGGAGTAGAACCACGAAGGAAACACAGTCTCTGGGCTACAACTCCCTATGCATTAGGTCCTGCTTGAGTTCTGGTAGCCTTTACAGAGTTTTACTGTTAACCCAAACAGCAGATCTCTTAAAAAAAAAACCCAAATTCTTCAACCAACCAATTAGCTTAGAATAAAATTCAGAGTCTCAGATGAGAACCACAGCTCCAACGTTCACACTGATTGAGGCCTTTGCGATCTGACCCTTGGAGACCCATCAGAAAGCTGTCATGAGATTCACATGACTCAGTGGCAGCCGTTAGTGGAAAGCACATTGGTTATACATTCAGCTGTCAATCAAAAGATTAGTGGTTTGTCACCACTGAGATGTTCTGCAAGAGAAGGTCTATTGATTTGTTTTTGAAATGATTACAGCTAAGAAAACACTATGAGGCAGTTCTGTTTAGTTATGTAAGAGATTTAAAAAAATTCTTATTTTATTAATTTAT
>NW_006399779.1:19399685-19400694 GCF_000299155.1 Elephantulus edwardii
ATTATAGAATATTAAAATGTGGCTATAATTTAGAATTATATTAATTGATATAATTAATATCGCTATTTAGCTGTTCCTAAATTATAGCAATAGCTTCACATTGAAAGAAAATCTGGCTAAATAAATCCACAATTAGAGTAATTTGTTATTTGAATTTATGCGAGTGAAACTATTTTATAAGTTCCCAGCAAAAGGAAAGGAAGAAAATATGAATTCTCATAGGTATTGTGTTTGCTACATACAATTATTACAAACTCTAAGGCAGTACTATAATTTTCTCTTTTTACTGAAAAGAAGAAACTGAAGTGAAGAGAACTTAATTAACAATTCATTATGACCACAGTGCCAGAAATAGACAAATCTCAAATTATAACCTTATTCTATGAGATTTCAAACTTAATCTGTAGTTCACTCTTCTTTCCTCTAGTTCATTGGGAATCAAGGAACTGAAATTTTAACTGGTACCAAACACATAGCTTGATTTAAAGGAAGAAAAAAAATTTTATGCGGTCCAGGGTTTTAGAAATTACAACTGTTATTATTGTTGTTATGTGCCATCAAGTCGCTTGCGACTCATAGTGACCCTATGTACAATAGCCCTAAACTCTGCTCTGTCCTGTGCCAGTCACACCGTCTCTGATACACGCATCCCCATTACCCCAGTCACTGAGTCAAATCCACCTTAGAGAGGGTCTTCCCCTCCTGCACTGTCCCTTTATCCTACCAAGCATGATGTCCCTCTCTAAGGACCTGTCCCTCCTTACAACATGTCCAAAGTATGTTAGACAGATCCTCAGAATCCTTGCCTCCAGGTAGCTGCTCAGTTTAACCCTTTCCAGGATGAATCTGTTTGTTTTCCTAGCAGCCCATGGTACCCTAATACTCTTCTCCAGCACCACAGCTCAAAGGCTATCCTTCTTAGTCACTGTCCAACTCTGATGCATAACAAGTGATAGCAAAGACCATGGCCTGTATTAGATGCACCTTAGTCTCCAGAGACACACCATTG
>NW_006399779.1:19401299-19405540 GCF_000299155.1 Elephantulus edwardii
CACACAGTCAAACACCTTTGCATAATCAATGAAACACAGATAGACATTCTTCTGGTATTCCCTGCTTTCAGCTAAGATCTATCTAACATCAGCTACAATATCCCTAGTACCACGTCCCAGCCTGGACTTCTGGTAGTTCTCTGGTGATGTGCTATTCCAGTCGTTTTTGGATAATCTCCAGTAGAATATTGCTTGCTTGTGAAATCGGCGATATTGTTCTGTAGTTTCCTATCTAAATTTTTAGTGTTACTTCTTTCTATTTCCAAGAGTCCGACTTTGTTATTCTTGACAATTGTGCCCAGGTTATATATTGTTGAGATGAGGGAAGAATTAACAAAGTTCTTAATTCACCGTATCATAAGTTCCCTATCAACAGTTGTCTTTTAAGAGAATATCTCTCATTTTGTGGTGGTAAGAAAAGTACTTATAAATGCAAAGATAATAACAAGTATTTTCCATTACTTTTATAAAGACTCCAATAATACGGCTTTGGTTAATTTAGGGGTTGATATTCAATGGCAGAGCTGATGTGGAAGTGTTAGGCCTAGGGAAGCAACAGTGAATTTTAACTATACTTATGTCACAAAAAAACCCAACAGTTCATTTATTAAGTTATTTCTTATTCTCCTTCATTCATCTCATTTTGATAAGTGGAATAAATGAGTTTTCTTATGAGTGCACCTTTATAGGGGCATGAGATGAAAAGAAAAAATAACAATGCCATAACATTTTTATGTTTGATGTAAATAGAGTCTTATCATTGTATTTGTTTTCATGAAGAAAGTATCTGTCACTAGCTCCTAAACACTTTCTCCGTTGGAGCATCTGGAAGATAAGAACTGAATACCTTTGATGTTGGCAGAGCAATCCTTACCACTAAAGCCACTACATACAAACAGTTTGCAGAAAGTCAGGAACTTAAGGTATCTGTGAAAACAAGGTCAACTCTACAAGAAATTCTATGAAAATCCTTCACTCAGAGACACACACGCACACAAAAAAAGTGAATAAGTCATAGTAATAAAGAACAACAGAAAAAGAAATATAGTAAAATGGCAATGATAAAATTTGCCCTGTCAATAACAACACTTAAGGTGAATGGACTAAATATACCAATTAAGAGAAAAAGAGTAGCAGAATGGATAAAAAAACTGAAACCAATCAATATGTGGCTTTAAAAAGACGCATCTAAAAAAGGAGAAAAAAAATCAAAGGGTGGAAAAAACATACTAAGTAAGTGGTGCTCATGAAAAAGCTGGGGTGACAATACTAATCTCTGATAAAATAGACTCTAGGACAAAAACCACCACAAAAGATAAGGAAAGGCACTATATCATGATTAAAGACACAATAGATCAAGAAGATATAACCTTGATCAACAGCTATGCACCAAATAATAGACTTACAAAATACACAGAACAAGAGTTAGCAGATATGAAGGAGGAAATAGCACCACAACAGTGGTAGGAGACCATAACACGCCAAAGGTTAGGTTAACCAGAAAAAAATTTAAAAAGATACAGAAGACCTATACATCAATGCTGTTGTTGTGTACCGTTGAGTCAGAACCAATCCATAGCTGACTCTCCAAGTAGGTGTTCAGAGGCAGAATCACAGGGGAGGAGATTGCCCATCCTTCTCCTGCAGAGCAGCTAGTGTCCTCGAACCTTGCAGTGTAGTTTCTTACCACTAGGTCACCAGAGCTAAGGAATTATCAGTTTTGAGCCTGATCACAGGTCTTGCTTCTCTACAGACATTATGGTTTTGCTTTTCCACAAGGTGATTTAGGTAAAGAAAGAAAAGAAAAATTAAGTAAATACAAAATATTGTTACCTGCTACAAGGTAGGTACATTCCTTCCTTTGGGACAAGAGGAAGAGGACTGTATTCTATAGATCGCCAAAACAACTTATAAAAGCAAATGGACACATGCACCCATACACAAGAAAAGTGCTCCCTGCCAATCGAGGAACCATCCGGCAAAGCAAAAGCACCTTCTTCCCTGAGTGATTCAGCAAATGTCACAATTAGTGACTCAACTGATTATGAATTATTCAAGTAAATGGGTCATAAAGTAAGATTTAAGAGTTGAAAAGGAGCCAGGGCTACAAACTGCCAAAGGGGTGATGATCCGCGATCACAGGTGCATTGCAGAGGCAGCCTCTCTCGTCGGAGGACAAGCACCTGGAGACAGGAGTCATGAGCCGTGTCAGGAAAATAAATTCGAATCCTGGCACAGATCAGCATGTGTACAGATGAAAAGCTCTGCACACTTCAGGGGCAAGCCTTTGGAAGGGTCAAAGTGAGGGCTGGCTCTATGGTTGATGCTCCCAAAATGGCTCATGATAAATGATGCTGGAGTTTGGTTTATTCTGGTCCTAGTGAAGCTGATTTAATACAGAAAGTTACATTGGTTGTGAAATGAGACTTCACCAGCAGCCTGGCATTAATAATCCTTTGTTTTTATGCAGGAGAATAGTATTATCTTTACTATGGCTTAAAAACCTCCTCTAGGATTTCTGTTGCTTAAGTGACTTTGGCTAACAGAAGCTTGGTTAAATTGCTTCTAAGAACGGAGAAGAGAGGTTGTAAATTGCAGACTTCCCAATTCCCAGAGCTTCTCGAGAATCTTGTACAGTTGAGGGACATTAATATCTCACCCAGCCCTACTGCAGTCACAAAAAATAATACTAATAAAAAGTCTGCCTGCCTCTCCACCATGGTTGCTGCTCTATTCTTTTATCTCAAATAAAAATATTTTCACCCCTTGTTTTCTTTATGACCTTTGGTGCCTTCACTCTCTAGGCAGGATAATCTTTTATCACTGTCAGCCTTGGTTCTAACATTTGATGACTTCTGGGCTTTTCTGGGATAGTAAATAGTTCTGAATGACTCTGGAGTCTCCAAATTCCTGCTTCCCCTCTGATAAGCACTCTCAGCTCTCTGCAGGCACCCAAGTATGCTAATGGGACAACCTAGAAAACAGGTAAGGCAGTGACAAACAGTCCCTGCCTGTTCAATTGGATTTGAGCAGTGTTATTGAAAGTCTAATGAAAGGCCATTGCCAGGGGAGGATGCAAATGCAAAGTAGCAGGAGGCATCCTTCAGACGAAATTCCCCTGCCACCGCCAGGGGATATCTGCCTGGGTCTAGACTGAACAATTACACAGGAACTTGAACATGGGACTTAAACCTTAGAGAACCGGATGCTCCATATTAATGGTATTTGCTGAAGTAATTACTCACTTCTGAATATCCCAGAGGGGCTAGAAGTTAATTAAAATACATAAGCTGGCCAGTCACTGTGGCTAGAAATAAAGAACTTTGAACAGCCCAAGAAAAATGTATCTGAAGTTCATCAGCAATCTATTTACCAGTTTATTTCATCCCCTCTGGGGTTTTTGTAGTTGGCACAATCACTACTCATTCAACATTCATTCAAATGCATGTCAGTAGATATGTGAGGCAGGAGACTCGGGACTTAACATACGGGAATTTTGATGGCTGACTCACAGTCTAGAGGAAGAGAAATATGTCAACAGATAATATCAGATGGTAGGCCTAGAGCTGAACAAATCTTAAGGGAAACAAATATTTTACCTCCACAAGGAGGTTACAATTCTCCCCAGAAAATCTTGTTGCATCTCAGTTAATTCTTGAAAGATGAACAGGTCAGAAGCGGTAAGAGCATGTTAGATAAGAACAATAACTTGTGCAATGGCACAGAATGGTGTACTTGGGGAAGAAGTTCAAAATTCATGGATTATAAAATGGAAAGGAGGAAGCAGCAGACTGGAAAATAGATGGGGGCAGGTTTGTGGCTTTTTTAGGAAATCTATTGATTTTTTTTATGATTTTAGTGAAAGTTTACAGAAAGAATGAGTTTCCATTTATTCATTGATACACATTTTCTTCTCTCCCCACCTCCAGTTCACTTTGTGAGACACGTTTCATTCCAGGCTGTCAATTACCGTATACACATTTTCGTCCATTCCCTTTGGATAGTCTTTCCCTTTCTAGTGTAATGTTGATTATCTATTCTTTCCCTGTTCTTCCCTCTCCCATGTCTATCCAATTTTTAAAAATTGTTATTATACTAGTTTATTTACAAAATTCAAATACATTGTTTTCCAGAATAGATTCTTCCAATTTCCCTCATTCCCCACCCATCAAACTGCACAACTCCATGATTAACACCCCCCCCCTTCACATCCTTATCCTTCTGCTTCCACCCCCTCCCTT
>NW_006399779.1:19405727-19406723 GCF_000299155.1 Elephantulus edwardii
ATTTTATGACTGAGATATTTCTCTTAGCATAATGTCTTTCAGACTCATGTTGTATAGTGTTTTACAAATTTGTTGGTTTTGAGTGCTGCTAAATATTCCATTGTGTAGATGCACCATGGTTTTTCTGAGCTGCTTCCTTCTCTTCACTGTTGTGAATGGGTTGTTGCTGCAACAAACACGGGTGTCTCTGGTTTCTGTGGTATATATTCCTAGTAGTGCTACAACTGGATCAAATGATATTTTTACTTCCAACTTTTTGTGAAAGTGCCTTATTGCCTTCAGTAGTGGTTTTACGTTCTCACCATCACTAAATGAGGATTCCATTTGCTCCACATCCATCCCTGTATTTGCTGTTTTGTGGCCTATTGAATTTTGCTATTGCTGGTGGGGGTAAGAAGATACCTCATTGTTCTCTTAATCTGCATTTCTCTGTGAAGCGACTGGTGGATTTCAACCTAGGGATTTTGAACATTTCTTCATGTGTTTGTTGACCATCTGAATTTCTTCTTTCGTTAAGTGTCTATTCATATCGTGTGCCCATTTTGTAATTCAGTTTTTGTCCTTTTTTTCTTGAGGTGCTAAAGTACTCTATAAATTGTAGATGTAAATACCTTATCAGATATGTCATTGACAAATATTTTTTCCAGTACGTGAGCTTCCCTTTTACCCTGTTGGAGAAAGTTTTTGATGTGTATGTGGGTATAATTATTAGAAGGTACTATCCTTCTATTTTATCCTCTCCTGATTATGCTTGGAAGTCTATTTAAGCCATAAATTAGGTTCTCTAGAGCTGTTCCTAGTTTTTCTCTGACAAATTTTGGTTTTGTGCTTACGTGCCTGATCCACTTTGAGCTGGATTTGTATATGGTGTGAGACATGGGTCTTGCTTGAGTTTTCTGCAGATGGTTTTCCAACGTTTCCAACACCATTTGTTGAAGAGACTTCTAATATGATACTAAATAGCTACAGAAAGAGGGAGAATCCTGACCTGATTCC
>NW_006399779.1:19407374-19431839 GCF_000299155.1 Elephantulus edwardii
TTTATGAAATATTTTGTGGGAAAATGGTCTCAACTCTTCTCTGAATCTTCCATAAAATTAGTTGGTAGATTCATCTGATGCAGAGTGGTTTCTATGTTGGAATATTTTTTATTATTTGTTCATTTCAGGTGTTCTACTTCAGTTTGGATCAATTTATGTGAATAGCAAGTTTCTAAGTATCCATTTTTGCTAGGTATTCATATTTATTTATTATTTCTCATAAATTCCATTACTACCCTTTTTATTTCATCTGGTTCTATAGAAACTTGTATTTCACAGATAAAAAATTAAGGTCTTAGTGATAATAGGGAATAAGTGGAAATAGATTTGTGTTCTTTTTAAAATAATATTTGAGATGTTAGAGTAGGACGTGTAGCAATTAGGCTCTGACCCTCATAAAGTTTTCTGATTAGGGAAAATGGAATTTGGAAGCTACAATTCATCAAAGGGAAACTAGGATTCAACAGAATTTTTTTTTAAGGAGTAAATTTTGAACTATTCATAGTTAAAAGTGTTTTGGCCAGCACTGAGTCATTCAGCCTCAGGCTGATTACCTGTGGGATTAAGAAAGGCAATAGCAGGCAACAGCATTGGCATTATCTCTGCAACAAAAAATAAACAAAGACTGGAGAAGAAATGGACAAAATGGCTAGGAACATTCTAGAAGTCTTTTAAAGAGCTATTACACACTAAAATTAGATAAGAATATATATGCATGAGTTTTAAAGATATTTAGGAAACAAATGATAATATTAATAAATTAGAATTCAAGGAAAAAATGGGAAATTGTCAGGACGACTTTGAGATTTCAAGTTGGAAAACTAAATATTGTTCACATCAACTAAAATGAAGAATAAAACAAGAGTAGTTTAAGCAATGCTTGCAGATACATGCAGAAGATATTACAAATTAAGTATTGTTATTATGTTGGAATCAACCCTCCGGTGGGTTTTCAGAGGCAGTAATAGCAGAGAACAAGATTGCCCATCTTTTTTCCACAGAGCAGCCGGTGGATTCTAACCATGTACGTTTATGTTGGCTGCATAAATCTTTACCACAAGAGCATTTTAGACAACGAGAATAAAATGGGCAGTGGCAAAGATCAAGTTATAAATATGGCATACAGGATTAAATGTACTTGCTACATTCTGAACAATATATTGATAAATTAAAAACTAGGCTGATAATACAAGAGAAAAGCCAAACCCACATTTCAATATTACTATAAGGTGACGTACCTTAGCATTTTAGGAGCACTTTATTCAAGCCATGGACCTTTCAACCAATAGCTATGCTACTGAGAGCTGGATAGTGAGTAATGATGGCAGAGGAATTAATACCTTTGAACTGTGATGTTAGACAAGACCACTGAATAATACCCCATAGACTTCAAGAAGAACAAACAGATATGCCTTAGAGAAGGTCCAGGCAGAGTGCTCCTTGGAAGAAATTATTGTTAAGCTTCATCTCACATCCTTTGGGCATGTTGCTAGAAGAAGCTACTCATTGGAGAGAGACGTCATGCTTGGTAAGGGGGAGGGGTGGTGAAAGATTAAAAGACCTTTGACCAGCAAGGAGGCAGGGTCAGGGTTGGGAGGGGAGGATTGTATACCAAGGAAGAAGTTTATCTTCTGCTTTTCAAAGAGAGGAGCAAACTGGGTCGGGGGAGGGGAGTAAAGGAAAAAAGTGCAACAATGAATGAATGAAAATCCAAAATCTCTGTAAATATTCATTAAAATTAATAAAATAAAATAAAAGACCGTTGACCAGGTGGGTTGGCATAGTGACTGTGACAATGAGCCCAAGTGTGTCAGAGTTTGTGAGGGATGCACTGGATAAGAGTTCAAGGTTTATATCTCTTTTTCATGGGTTTACTTTGAGTCATGCTTGACTTGACAACACCTATGAACAACAGTGGCACAATGATGCGCTGCAATGGTTAACTGCTCACTAGGCTGCTAACAAAACCCAAAACCAAATCTGTAAGATGAACTTGCCAGCTGGTCTATAAGATAAAAAAAAGAATTTATTTTACCAATAAAAGACTAGGAAAACATGTCCTGTCATAGACCCCAAGCCCACCTGTATGCACATAACAATAACAACATATTTTCTTGGTTCATATAACTTGTGGTGAACTAAAAATCTTTAAGTATTTTTAATAACATTCTATCATAACTCCTATGTAATCAGCTAAGGAAAGAGCAATATAAGATGAATTACAAGTATCAAAGAGGTAGAAACAACCTAAGTTCCCATCAACAAACGAATGGATAGAGCAGCTCTGGTATATTCACACAATGGAATACTATGCTGCATTGAAAAACAAGGAACTCATGCAATATTATTCAAAATGGGTGACCCTGGAGGACATTATGCTGAGTGAAATATCTAGTCACAAAAAGACAAATACTGCATGGTGCCACTGTTGTAGAACACGACTGGCATTAGGGTTGAGATGAGACTGAGAAAAATTGGATAAATGATGTATACTGCATTGAAACAGATGAGGGAGAGAACAGTTTAAAAGCACTATATGATTGGGTATTATGGCTATGACAAGAGTACAGAATGAAGGTTGCATTATACACTGTACTCAAGGGGAATGTGGGGAATTGTCTACCAATGAAAGAATTGTTCTTTTACTTTTCAAAGAGAGGAGCGAACTGGGGGGCGGGGGGCGGGCCGCGGGGAGTGTTGGGCAAGGAGAAAAGTGCAAAAATGAATGAATGGAAATCCAAAATCTCTGTAAACATACATGAAAATTAATATAAAAAAGGGGAAAAATATGAATTACAGTGTAAAACATTGGACATAAATTCAGGTACCCTTGGTCAGAAGCAGGATATAAAGTCTAGACAATCCTAGTTCCCTTGTGGAATTGATTTCTAAATTATAGTTATCTGACTTAGTTTATATAATTTTTAATAGTCAAGGAATTTGTGTCTTGCCCATTTTAGGAAGATTTAATAGTAGTATGAATGTGTTGATGAGTCAGGTTTATCAGTTGTCACCTCTATTAGAGAAGATAGAGAACAGACGTTGGAAATAAATCTGGTGGGACATTAAATTCCAGGGATAAAATCATAACCCTAGGAAAAGCACATGGGAAGAGAACTCTATAACCGTTTAGAGAATGATATTAATAACCCACTGCTGAATTGATTGGCACAACTCTGTTTTTGCAATATCCTATGTCAAGATGCATCTCCCCATTTATTGCCAACTTAATTTTGCACAACACTTCACTGGCTTCAATCTCTGCATTGTCTCATTTTACTGGAATCTCTAAGATATTGTCAGCATCACAAATAGATACTAATTAAGGAAGTCAAACTGAGACCACTTGGGGACAAAATAAATTTCTCTTGACTTTTCACCCCCCTCACCTTCAGAACATTTCATTTAATTAACTTCTTTTCTCATTCCTGAAGAGTTTATGGATTCTAACAAGTAACAAAAACCTCTTGGTATTGTCATAGTGCAGCAATAGATCTGTTTAAGTAAAAGTAGATGAAGGTGATTGAAGGAGATAGTCCAGACCTGGAGGACTGCATCCATCATCACAGAATGAAAATGGCCACTCTGTTGAACCCCAATATTGTTGGATCAAGAAGCAAAAGTTGAAAAATCCTAACTTGGCTAAAAAACCATGAGGAGAGTTACAGGCAGAATATATAGAAGCGAGAATTTGAAAATGAGAGGTTCATAACATTCAAGTGGAATCACATGATTGTTCCAAACCTGAATGTGTACAGGTGGGTTTTGGGTCTATGACAGGACAGGGTTTTTTAAATCTTTTATTGGTAAAATTACTTCTTCAATCATGTCTGTCCTTTGTAAAGATTTATCAGTCACCTGTATCTCAAGCTTGGAAGCAGGAGTGGCATTCACTTCCTAAATAACATGCCTCCGGAAACTCTATGAACTTTGATAAATGTCCATAGTTTTCAAGGGGCTTCAGGCCTTTTGTTCATAGGGTCACTATCAGTCGTGCTTGACTCGAAGGCAATCAACAACAACAACAACAACAACAACAACAACAACAACATTGAGCTCCTTAACTTCCTGATTTCTTCCCTCTGCTTTGGCTTCTTGGAGTTCAAGTACAATATTCAGAGTCTCTTCTGACATCTATGTTGGTCTTTCCTTCTTCCTCCTTCTTTGTAATGACCTTTTGCATTCTTCATGGGCTGTGTTCTTGATGTCTTCCCACAGTTTGTCTGGTCTTCATTCATTGGTGTTCTAGGTCTCAAACTTGTACCTGAGTTGGATTTTTAATACAGGAGGGATAGAATCAAGACAGCATTTTTATTTCTGTGGATATGATTTGACCTTCTTTGACTTTAATTTGAACTTGTATATGAGAAGTTGACTGTTCCACAATCAGCATCTTGCCTAGTTTTCATTGCTGATATTGAACTTCTCCAATGATTCCTTCCACAGATGTTAATTTGTCTGATTTCTGTGCCTTTTGAAATCCATATACATATGCTGTATTTACAATTCCTACAAAAAAGATATTTGCAACAAATAAATCATTGATTGTGCAGAATTCTATCTTTCTATCCCCAACCTCATTTCTGTCATCAAGTCCAAAACTGACTACTCATCCTTTTTTCCTGGTTCCCAACTTTTGCATTCCAGTTGCCCAATAATACATCTGGTTACACATTCAATTAATTTCTGACTGCAACAGTTGGTAGATATCATCCATTTCCTTCTTTTTGGCTCTGATTGTTGGTACATAAATTTGAATGATAGTGGGTTTTCTGTGTATGTGCATGGATATTATCCTATCACTCACAACATTGTTTTTCAAGATGTATCTAGAAATGGCTTTTTTTAATTATGAAAGCTTTTTCTCACATTTTCTTCTTCAGCATAGTTGATTATATGGTCATCTGATTCAAAATGTCCCATGCCAATCCATCTCATTTCACCAATATCTAATAATACATCAATATTTATGTATTCCATTTCTTTCTTAACAATGTCCATTTTTCCTACATTCATACTTCTCAAATTCCACGTAATAAAAAAGTGTGTGTGTTTCAAAGGGAAAGGGGATAAAAAAGGTCGAAGAAGGAAGAAGAAATCACTACAGCAGCAGAGATTAGTGGGCAGATGAGGAGTTAAGAAATTGGTAAGGTGCAAAGGAGACTTGAGGAAATATAGAGGTAAAAGTAATAGAGCAATAGTGATCACTTATGTAAACACAATATACAGTAATTATTGTATAAAGCAAAAATGCATGAATGAAACAGTGCATATGAATAATTGTATAAAGGTGCATGATGATAGCAATAAATAATAAATTTTAAAATAAGTAAATAAATGGAATACAATTTTTAAAAATTCAATATGCATTCCAGATGTATGTCTAGAATTTTAAATGAAGTTAAAGTTTTGCTTTTAGATAATCCTATTTACACACAAACCAAGTGCCTTTGATTTCAGACTTCGATAGAGCATCTATCATGCATTATACTATGGAGGTGTTTGCTGTGAGTAAACAAAATAAATTCTCTACTTGCATACAGCTCAGATAGCAGTAGAAGCTATTGATGTTATTGGGTGTCATCAAATTAACTACAACTCATAGTAGCCCCATAAACAATGGATCTGAAGCTTCCATAACCTTTGCATTCTTCATCATCTCTAACATACTTGAGTTAGTTGTTACAATCACTGTATCTCACCATCTCGTTGGGTTGGGAATCTTCCTCTATTTCACTGATCCTCCAGCTTTCCAAGCATGATGTCCTTCTCAAAGGACTGGCCCCTTTTAATAACATGCACAAAATATGTTACGTGGAGCTTCTCTATTCTTGCTTCTAAAGAGAGCCCTGGCTGCACTTTCTCTAAGACATATAATTAAACAACAGCAATAACTCAAGTTAATGTCAGAATATAACATAAAGCTCAGAATTGGTTTAGATCTTTTTTGCTTGAGATGGATTCCAGACTAAGTTATAAACTACTTTAGATTTCTTATCAGACAATATCGTAGCAATATAATCATGTATTGCTTGGAAATACCAGAAATAAATGTGTCACTAAGTACAAGGAATTGCTCCATCATTTTGTCAGCCATAATTTAGAAAAATAACTCTCAGGAAGTGTCAGGAAACCTGCATTCAAGTCACAGCTTTGTAACTTGCAATGCCACGGGGGCCAAAAATCCCCTCTAGATCTCATCTCCTTTATTTTATTATCTTTTAAATGAGGACTGAAGTGCCAGATACATGAAATCATGGCAGAAAAGTAATTTACTGGATGATAATTAAAGATAATATTCTTCATCAAATAAGAAAAGTTCTCAGATATTTTGGCATATGTCTTAAACATGTTAACTACTGTTTATGCTAAATTCTCCTTTTTGTCCTAGAATGAGAATAGTGTTTTTCTAATGCCAATAACCTATTTCAAACTAAATGTTCCTCTAGTTATCCAGCTATATAAAGTGTGTAGGTATATAAAGTTAGGGTATTCTGGTGGCATTTATATGAATTGTATTAAAATTTTCTATAAAAACCTAGGAAGTTCTGGAAGCATAGTCCATAGTGAGTTGTCAAAACTGCTAACGCAAAGGCTCTATGTGTTTCAGGTAGTTCAAGGTCACCGGTGTCTCCACAGGTGAAAAACAGGTAGTTTCCTCACCTCAGGATTTACAGTCTCAGACCAATGGTAGAGTCATTATGAGTTGAAATCCACTTAATGGCAATGAGTTTAAAATACTCATTCCTAAGTGAAGATTTCTTTTGTAGTCCATCTATTAGGAGTGGATAAAGATGACACGGGAAAATAAGGACATAAACAAAGAAAGACTAAAAGGATAGATGTAGTTCTGTCTATTCCTAGTCAGTTTCGAATTACTTAAGCTACATAGTGTTGAATGATATCATCACAAAGTATATTAGAAATATCACACAGCGCTGTTTACCTATCATAGTCTTATATCATCTATGGCTTGATAAGAGTTCAGATACAGGTTCTTAAGAAAGAAAATAGAATTTTAATTGTCATTGTATAGTTGTTTAATTCATTGGTTTAAGTGGGAGATTTATTCAAGATACTATTGTTGTTTCTGTTGATGTGTGCCATCAAATCACTTGCAACTCACAGCAGCCCTATGCACAATAGCTCTGTACCCTGTCCTATCCTGAGCCAATCTCACTGTCTCTGATGCACCTACCTCAGTTACCCCAGTTACTGTATCAATTTGTCTCTTGTGCTGTCCCTCTATCCTTCCAAGCATGATGTCCTTCTTTTATAACTAGTCCCTCAGGAAAGAAAGGGGGGATAATAGATTCTAAAAGTTGTTACATAAAAAAAGTCTTTCTATGCTGTTATGTTTACTTCTAAATAACTTTAAAAGAATCTTTGAAAGAAAAAAAAACTGTTTGGTGATATATAGATAGTGCTTTGAAAAGAATAAAATATTTATATTAAGCACTTGTCATGTTTATATGGACTGAAGCTCAACTTCAAGAAAACAAAGATTCTCACAATTTGGCCAATTGGCAGCACCATGATAGATGAAAAAGTCATTGAAATTGTTAACAATTTCAGCTAGCTTAGTTTCACAATCAACACTCTTGGCATGAACAGTCACAAATAGTTACACAGTCAGACCTGCCTCCCTACATGATCATATTTTTATCATTCATTGGGGCCAATGTTCATTGCAAGACTCACCCAGACTTTACTCAGAGTTGTGGGGTTTTTTAGGGAAACAGATTGGAAAGTGGGATAGGCAAAGAATATCTCACAATGCAAGTCCAGGTTTAATTCAGCAGTCCCAAGCCAGATTCACATGGCACAATTCTCCAGTTAGAAAACAGGTTCAGTTCAGCAGCACAAGTGCAAGATGCCTCTGGTTTCCTCAATCATTCAGGAAACTTTCTCAGAGCAGTTATAAGTCAGCTTTCCCTTCAGCCATCCAGACAGCAAAACCATTAACTGTGTCTTTTATCTCAGAGCAGTTACATGTCAGTTTTTCCTTCAGTTATTTAGCAAGCAAAATCTTTACCTGTGGCCTTTATCTTCAGAGTTCCTTTGGTTACCACTCACCACAGCCTCCTCACAATCTCTTTGCCACCATCACGACCTTGAAAGTATTGTCTTTTATTGGCCCTCCAGTTGTTGATGATTTACAAGATGATGTAGCTGAAGATCATCGATGATGTAGCTGTAGATCATTGCCCCCAATAGATCTAACAGGATGGGTAGAAAAGCATGTTTTCAAGGATTCTGATACCTCATTATGTGAGACAAAGTTTCGTCTTTCTTGCCTCAAAGAAAAACCCTTCTACTTTCCTCCAAGATGGAGTTGTTTGTTCTTTTGTAGTCCACGTATTCTTCCAGAACACCACAAATGAAAGACATAATTTCTTCTTCTGTCAAACTTACTCATTGTCCAACTTTAAGATTCATAGGAGGTAATTGAAAAGAACATGGCTTGGATCAGGCACACCTTAATATTTAAACTGACATTGTTGCTTTTCAGTGTTTTGGACAGGCCCTTAATAAATGGTTTTTCCAGTGCATAGATTCCTTAATCAATTATAATTTGTTCTGTGGTCTTAAAATTAACCTTTATTTCAAAATGAAGCAGATTAGGCTCAAACAGTTTTCCAAAAACAATTGTATTTCGGAGTTTAAAATTAACTTGAAAATAACAGATGTTCAACACTGCTATATAGAGCTATATACTGTGATATTAGTATGTCTGTATCAATATTTTCTGCTGAAGTATTAGAAACATTTGTGGTGTAGCTATGTGGACATAAAACAAATCAGTGACCATTTATTTAACCATTGAGGACTATTTTTTTCATATGAGTGATGTTCTTAGGGAGGGCATCTTTTACAACTTCTCCGTTAAGCTCTGTCGTGAAGAGAATGCAATAAATTTGTGCAAAACCTATCCAAGATATTATTATCTTCATAAATATAGTCATTTATTAGTCCAAACTGATAAGCACTCTTTTCTGACCTAACATTGAAGTTACTTATTGTCTTAAGACTAAAATGTGCTAAGAAATTCAGTTCTCAAATGAATTCATTTACAGTCAAAAATTGCAAGTAACAAAAGAACATAGCAAACACAGACAAAAGTTCATTTGTTTTAGATATTATTATGCCCTTCTAACATTGTATATTGTATTTATAAAAATTGTATTTATAAACAATTCTATGTATTTAACAATTTAAGATTGAGAATGTACTCTATTCCCAAGGCAAAGATTACAGTTGTAGAATAGATGGATTCCTACTTTTGCTTTGTGTATGTGTGTGTATGTGCACATGGGCTTTCTAAATGGAGAGGCAGACTTTGTATAGATCTGACTTTTTTTCTCTCTGCTTTCCCCTGTCTGTCTGTAGCTCTCTCATAGAGCAGCAGCAATAAGTCATCAGGACAAAGACTTCAAAAATCAAAGACATACACACCGTGATATTGACTAAAATCACAGAATTTCTGGATGGTTCAAATAATGAACACAATCAAATGCTAAATGAAAGGTTCTAGTCCACTCAGAAATGAAAATGAAGAAAGGAAGTAAAACTCTTAGAAATAAAGTTTTGTAGTTTTATTACCAGAGAATCAGCCAAGGGAAAACCTTATGAAATACAATTGCACCTCACTATGCATAGGGTCACAATGAGACAGAATTGACCATAGGGTAATTTGTGTTAGTGATAATCACAGAGAAACCCAATTATGCTTGATCCTGCCAAAATACAGCCTCATTCTGCAGTTTCTCTATTTAATATTTTATGAATATCTTCACTTTGAAATGCAGTAGTCTTAGATACTGGATGTGAGGGAAGATTAACACAAAAGCAAACAGACAGGGTCCCTAAACTCAGGGATGTAGACTTTTCAAAATACTGGCTTAGTTGCAATGATAATTTTGAAGATATTGGCACATAAACTCATTATTGAGAGTAAACCAAGGATAATAATTTATAAATTAGAATAATATGGTAGCAGCAAGTCATTAGGGCAAAAAAATTCAAAGACCTTAAATAGCATGCAGGTGAACTTGACAACTGCTTTTGATCACAACCTAGTCTACACCAAGGAAATTCGCTAAAAGCTGAGGGTAAGTTATTTATGTTCTTGTTGTTATGTGCCATCAAATTGCCTGCAACTCATAGGAACTGTATGTGCAATATCTCTAAACCATGCCTTATCCTGAGCCAGTCTCACTGACTTTGACATATCTAGCAAAGGAATTTTGTAAAGATGGTGACTGAATCCAACAAAGGACAGGGAAGAGGAATAATAATACTTCCACGCATCTTGATTTGTATCAGTATTCAATAGCATCTGACAGGAAAACATTTCATGGCATCACGTTGAAACCTCTCCATCTATTGAGTGTGCAATTAACATTTTTTTTCATACTAGTATACAGTGTTTATTGGTTGCTGTTGTTGTTAGGTGCCATCGAGTCTAGTACGATTAATAGTGACGCTATGAACAAAAGATCGGAGACCAATCCAGTTCTGTGCCATGCTCACACTTCCTAACACACAAGAGACTGTTTTAGCAGTCACCATGTCAGCACACCTGGTTGAAGGTCTTACTCCCCTTCACTGACTCTCTACCCCTCCCAACATCATGTCTCTTTCCAAGTAATAGCACCTCCTAGAAATATGTCTAAAATATGTGAGGCAAAGCCTCATAATTCTTGCCTCCAAACAGTGCTCTGACTGCAACCTCTCCAAAACATATTTGTTCATTCTCTTGGCTGTGTCCATTGTTCTACCCCAACACTATAGCTAAAAATTGTCAATCCTTAGTCATTGTCCAGATCTCGAATACATAGCTAGTAATCAGAAAGACTGTGGCCTGAATCAGATGCACCTTAGTCCTCAAACTTAGTCCACTACTACTCAATACTAGGAAAAGTCCCTAACTGCAGATTTCCCCAGTGCAATGCATCTCCTTATTTCCTGACTGCACATACCAAGGGTGTTAATTGTGGATCCAAACACAAAAAAGATGAAGCTGTTGATAATTTCAATCCCCTCTCCATCCATCATGACATGGCCTATAGTTTCATTGGTAAAAATCTTCGTATCCTTGATTTTTAGATGCAATTCACACTGAAGGCTGCATTCCTTGACCTTCTGCAACAAATGCTACAAGTCTTCCTCATTTAGAGCAAGTAATATTATGTCATCTGCATAAAGCAGGTTATTGATGAGTCTCCCTCTAATTCAGATGCCACATTCCTCTTCATAGTGGAAGAGATCCTTTAGCTTCACATGCTTGGATCCTGGTGGAAAGTGTTTATTATTTATTTGAAAGCTGGGGTGGAGTGGGGGGTGGGGTGTAAACTGTTTGGGCATTTCTAATTGCATTAGCAATCAAGTGTAAGTTGATTAACTGTATCTGATATAATTTACAATCAGCTTGGGTGGGAAGCCACTTGTGTGGGCAAACAGAGCGGGCCTTTGTATTTAAAAGTCAGTCTAGTTCTACCTGTGAGCAAGCCTTAAGCTTGGTGTGGTTGCATCCTGGTGGGTACGTGTTATTTATTGGTTGTAAAATAACATAAAAATATCTATCAGCCTTTAGCAATGATAGTTTGTGGTGTTTTTGTTTTTGGGTTTTTTTTAATAACTGGTGTTCAGAAAACAATTCAGCAAAAACCAACTACCTTAAAGGGCAAGTTTAGAAATACAAAGATGCAATATTGTGGTGTTTTAGGGTTTTTTTTAATCTTCTTTTTTTTAAAATTGTATTTTATACTGGTTTACATACAAAGTTCAAAAAAGTCCATATACATTGCTTTTTCACACTGGAGCTTTCTCTTTTCCTTTACCAATCCCTCCCTCCACCCCTCAGACTATGCGACCCCCCCCCTTGGATCCTTGTACATGCTCTACAATAATGGTCCTGTATGGCATTTGTCTTTATGAGACTGAGTTAGTTCACTTAGCATAATGCTCTCCAGTCCTTCCCATGGTACGTAGCAATTTACAAACTCATTGTTTCTGTGTGCTGCATAGTATTCCATTGTGTGAATATGCCATAATTTCTCAATCCGTTCCATTGTAGTTGGGAATCAGGGGTGTTTCCATGTTCTTGTTATGGTGAATAATGTTGCTATGAACATTGTCACACAAGTCTTTGCGCCTCAGTTCTCATTTTCTCAGGGTAAATTACAAGCAGTGGAACAGCTGGATCATACGGAGTCTCTGTGTTCAGCTTTTTGAGGAAATGCCAAACTGCCTTCCAGAATGGTTGTACCATCTTGCAGTACCTCCAATAATGTATAAGAGTTCCTATCCCACCACATCCTCTCCAACATTTATTATTTGGTATATCCTGCTAAACTTTGTCACTGTTTCTGGGGTAAGATGGTATCTCATTGAGGTTTTGATTTACATCTCTCTTATTGTCAGTGATTTGGAGGATTTTTTCATGTGTCTGTTTGCCATCCAAATGTCCTTTTCTGTGAAAAGCCTTTCCATGTCTTTTTTTTTTCTTTTGTAATTAGATTATCAGTCTTTTTCTTTGAGAGGTACTGTAGGATTCTGTAAACTTTTGTTGTGAGACTCTTGTCTCAGACAGTATTATTGCCAAAAGGTTGTTCCTAGTCAGCAGGTTTTCTTTTCACCCTGTTGGAAAAGTTTCTGATGAGCACAGAGATTTAATCTTCCGATGGTCCCATTTATCAATTCGATCCTCTTCAGATTGTGTATTTCTGGCTGTATTCTTGAAGGTGATGCTCAATTCTTGACTAGGCTTGAAGTACCATCTAAGTATTATCTTATTGGGAGTTTTCCATGAAGATTTCACATATTTTCAATCTTATCTTTTTATGTTTAAGCTGTTGGTTCTGTTAATTAAATTAGGAAACAATAGACACATGGATTTCACCTGATGGTATGCATAGGAATTAGATCAATTATATCTGTGGAAATAAACTGCTGGAGAAGCTCAATATTACCTGTGAAAACAAAGCCAGGAGCTGATTGTGGAACAGACCACCAGTTACTCATATACAAGTTCAAGTTGAAGCTGAGGAAAATTAAACTGAACCCACAGGAACCAAAATATGACTTTGAGCTCATCCCACCTGAATTTCAGAACCATCTCAGGAACAGGTTTGAGGCCTTGAACACTAATGAGCGAAGACCTAATGAATTGTGTCAAATGTATCATCCAGGAAGAGTGCAAACGGTCATTACAAAGACAGAAAAGGAAGAA
Organism: Elephantulus edwardii; assembly: GCF_000299155.1. Classification (NCBI taxonomy): domain Eukaryota; kingdom Metazoa; phylum Chordata; class Mammalia; order Macroscelidea; family Macroscelididae; genus Elephantulus; species Elephantulus edwardii. Next base: position 19,420,609 of record NW_006399779.1, read on the forward strand.
AAGACCAAAATTAATATCAGAAGAAACTCTGAAGATTGCAGTGGCACACAGAGAAGCCAAAGTACAAGGAAGAATTCAAGATACTAAAGAGCTGAACAGAAGATTCCAAAGGGCAGCACTGGATGACAAAGCAAAATATTACAATGAAATGTGCAAGGAGCTGGAGTCAGAAAATCAAAAGGGCCAAACTTGTTCAGCATTTCTTAAGCTCAAGGAACTGAAGAACAAATTCAAACCTTGGGTTGCTATAATCAAGGATGCTTTAGGCAGAATATTAAATGATCCTGGAAGTATTAAAAGAAGACAGAAAGAATATACTGAGTCACTCTATCAAAAGGAATTGGCAGACACAGAAGAATTTCATGAAACAACATATGAGGAAGAGCCTATGGTGATAAAGGAACAAGTTCAGGCTGCTTGGAAGGAAATAACAAAAAAATAAGGCCCCAGGAATAGATGGTATACCAATTGACATATTTCAGCTAACAGATGCTGCCCTGGACATGCTCACTAAGTTGTGCCAAGAAATCTGGAGAACAATCACTTGGCCAGCTGACTGAAAGAGATCTATATTTGTTCCCATTCCAAAGAATGGTGACCCAATATTTGTTCCCATTCCAATGAATGGTGACCCAACAGAGTGTGGAAACTATAGAAGAGTATCATTGATTTCACACGCAAGCAAGATTCTACTGAAAAATGACTGGAACAGCACGTCAGCAGAGAATTGCCAGAAGTCCATGCTGGGTTTAGAAGGGGTCGTGGTACTAGGGATATTATAGCTGATGTTAGATGGATCTTAGCTGAAAGCAGAGAATACCAGAAGAATGTCTATCTATGTTTCATTGATTATGCAAAGGCGTTTGACTGTGTGGATCATAACAAACTGTGGCTGACTCTGAGAAGAATGGGAATCCCAGAACACTTGATTGTTCTAACGTGAAACTTACACTTGGACCAAGAGGCAGTCATCAGAATAGAGCAAGGAAACACTGCATGGTTCAAAATTGGGAAAGGTGTATGCCAGGGATGTGTCCTATCTCCATACCTTTTCAAACTGTATGCAGAACAGATTATCCTAGAGGCTGAGCTCTATGAGGAGAAGTGTGGCGTCAGAATCGGTGGAAGATCTATTAAGAATCTGCGTTATACGGATGACACAACCCTGCTTGCTGAAACTGAGGAGGACCTGAAGCACCTGCTGCAGAGCGCCAAGGACTGCAGCCTTCAGTATGGATTAAAGCTCAATGTCAAGAAGACAAAGAGTCTCACCACTGGACCAATTGGCAGCATCAGGATGGATGGTGAAGAGATTGCGATTATTAACAACTTTAGTCTGCTTGGCTCTACGGCCAACACTCTTGGCACCAGTAGCCAGGAAATCAAAAAACATATTGTGATGGGAAAGTCTGCTGTTAGGGACCTCTCCAAAGTACTGAAGAGCAATGGTGTCACTCTGGAGACTAAAGTATGTCTGATACAGGCTGTGGTCTTTGTAATCACTTGTTAAGCATCAGAGAGTTGGACAATGACTAGGGAAGATAGAAGGAGAATTGATGCCTTTGAGCTTTGGTTCTGGAGAAGACTATTGAATGTACCCTGGACTGCCAAGAAAGCAAACAGATTCATCCTGGAGAGGGTTAAACCAGGCTGCTCTTTGGAGGCAAGGATTCTGGGACTTCATCTGACATACTTTGGACATGTTGTAAGGAGGGAGAGGTCCTTGGAGAGGGTGGAGGGACAGCACAGAAGGGGAAGACCCTCTATGAGGTAGATTGATTCAGTGACTGGGGTAATTGGGATTGGTGTGTCGGAGGCTGTGCGATTGGCAGATGATAGAGCAGGGTTTAGGGCTGTTGTACATAGGGTCACTATGAGTCGCAAGTAATTCGATGGCACATAACAACAATAACAACATGGACACAGTGGCAAGAAGTTGCGCCGCAATCCCAAAGGCATGAAGTTCAAGGTCACCAACAGCTCCTTGGGAGAAGGATGGGCAATCTCCTCTAGTGCAATTAACTGCCTCTGGAAACCCACAAGAGTGCCAGCTGTGGATTGGTTCCAACCTGACTGTACACAACAAGAACAATCTTGAGGAGAATTTTCAAATCTAAAAAAAAACACCAGAAGAACAGACATCTATCTTTAAAAAAATACACCAAGAGTGTGCTTTAAAAGCAAGGAAGGCAAGATTTCAGCTTAACTACTCTGGATTTTCATGAGGAGAGGTTAATCTCTGGAGAAGGATATAATGCTTGGTAAAGTAGAGGGCCAGAGAAATGGAGGGAAACATTCATGAAAATGGATTGGCACAGTGTATCCAGAATAGACTTAAAAAATAGCAACAATAGCACAAATGACACAGGAATATATCATATTTCCCTATACAGCACATAACAACAACAACAACAATATATAAAGACAAAGTCACTATGCATAAAAAATTGCACCAAGGTACCTAAAAGTAATCTGGATATACTAAACCTTGATGTTTACATTTTCTGATTTTAAACATGCAATATCCTGCTCTTCTCTCAAACCTACTATCCATTGGTCTATGTACAGATTCTTCATGAGCCCTGTTTTAAGTGGAGGGTCTCTAGAGATACCAATAAATTTACATGGGATTTACTCAGTCTTACAGAAGTTGTTAAGGCCCAGGTCCTTTTAATATGACTGTAGATGTTTGACTAGTCAAATCAGTAGGTAAGGAAAATTGCTGACTCAAACAGAAATAATTAAAAGGTTGAAAGACTGAGAATGAAGAAAAAACAAAACACAAGTAAGCCAATTTCACCAGACTTCTTTGTACACTTAAATTAGATTGCAACCATGATGGATCTCTGCCTCAACCAATTATCCCTTAACAACAAATCCCATTACAAGAATAATTATATTACATCAAATATAATTAAAAGAGTGGCCATATCATAACCGCCAACCAGAGGAATCATAGGCTGCCAAGGTGATACAACCTTGACCATCAAAGAAATAACTGTTGCTATTATCACTTGTTATGCATCAGACAGTTGGACAATGACCAGGGAGGATAGAAGGAGAATTGATGCCTTTGAGCTGTGGTGCTGGAGAAGAGTATTGAGAATACCATGGACTGCTAGGAAAACAAACAGATTTGTCCTGGAAAGGGTTAAACCGGGTGGCTCCTTGGAGGCAAAGTTTCTGAGGCTCTGTCTAACATACTTTGGACATGTTGTGAGGAGGGACCGGTCCCTGAAAAGGGACATCATGCTTGGGAGGGTGGAGGGACAGCGCAGGAGAGGAAGGCCCTCTATGAGGTGGATTGATTCAGTGACTGTGATTATTGGGATGAGAGTGTCAGGGGCAGTGCGATTGGCACAGGGCAGAAAGGAGTTTAGGGCTGTTGTACATAAGGTCGTTATGAGTCACAAGCGACTCAACGGCACATAACAACAACAACAAACAACAACATTGTGTGCCTTTTAGTAGGGACTGACCAAGAGCTGATCTTCTAGCAGTTTTTGAGAGGCTGTAGATCACATTGGAAGAGATGGCTCATGTTTGTCCCATGAAGCTGCTAGTGAATTTGAACTGAGTGGACCTTTAGATCGTCAATGCAACTCGACTCTAGGTTGATGGCGCTCCCTACAAGAATAATTGTTGTTGATTGTCGATAATGTGCTGTGGAGTCTGAACAGACTCATAGCTGACTCTGCAGTGGGGTTTCAGAGAGTAAATCATATGGGAGAAGATTGTCTATCCTTCACCCACAGAGCACTGAATTAGAATCACATACCTCTGAGTTGGAACTATAATTCCTTACCATTAAGCCAGCAGTGTTCTGAAATACTAATATTTCAAAATGTTATCCATAATTTGTTGTGATCCACACTATTAAATGCCTTGCATGTTCAACATGACACAGATAAACATTTTTGTATTCTCTGTGTTTAGTCATGATGTCTCTCTGGCATCAGCAGTGATTATTCTTCATTCTGTGACACTTTCTAAAAGCATATTGAAATGGATAGAGTTCCCTGTTGACGTATTGCTGTAAAGAGCTTTAAAATATCTTCAGCATAATTTTACTTCCGTATGAGATCAGTGTTTTATTCAACAATTTTTACATTCCAATGTGACAACTTTCTCTGAAATGGTCACAAATATGGTTCTTCTTTTGGTTTGGCTAAGTGACTAAAATGAGTCACAGAAAAATTTTAGAAGAACATAAATCCAAGAGAATCTCTCTCTCATGTTGCCATCATATTGTCCTTCATTTAAATGATATGGTCTGTTCTTGCTAAAACTGACTCATAAAAGTGGCTGAGTGTATACATGAACAGCCAAATTGTTTTCAGCGGTGTACCAGATGACGGAAATGTTCACTAGCTGAAATGATTAGAGAGGGAACCATGTTTTTACATTGCCAAAAGATGAAGCTATTTCCTACTGTGAATCTTCACATTTATTTATGTCAACTGAAGAAAGAAAAAGCTCCTGATCTTTATCAAATTGTTATGTGATTAAGTTTTAGACTTTTTTTGATTGACATATTAATATGAAAAGTAGGGCAAGTCCTGGAATATTATATTAAGAACTTGGAAACAGAATTTGGAGACATTTAATACTGAAAGAGAGAGTGGGGCAATAACAATTACAGACAATTTAAACTAAAAAAAAATAGAAAATTACATTTCTCAGCTGGTCATAAGGGGGAAAAGCAGAAAGCCTTAGGATTATACTGGTAGTAACCGAAGCTAAGTGACAAAGTTTGTCACTTAAATACATGTTTGCTCAAGTATCCATGAAAAGAATCTAAGAGATGCCACTGACCTTTTCATTTTAATTTAAATTCACTAAAAATATACCATGGACTGCTAAGAGAATGAAAAGTTCATCCTAGAGAAGGTTAAACCAGGCTGCTCCTTGGAGGCAAGGATGCTGAAGCTTTGTCTGACATACTTCATACATGTTGCAAGGAGGGATCAACTGGACCTTGGAGAGAGACATCAAGCTTGGGAGGGTGAACATGCACTCTCATACTTGGGCAGTGCAGGAGAGAATGACCCTTGACACAATGGATTGATTATGGAGTAATGGGAGTCGTTGTGTCAGAGACAATAGAATTGGCAAAGGCTAGATCAAGGTTTAGGGCTATTGTACACAGACAGCTATGAGTCATAGGCAACTCAACAGCACATAACAAATACAACAACCACCACAACAAAAAGGTTACAGTAATATTGAAACATACACCGTTAGAGTAGTCATCTATTTTTAAATTGTTATGTTGCAGATAAGAAAATCCAAACTTGTAGATAATAAAAGGAACTTTTGCAAAGATATATCATGAAATAACTAGAAAATTGGTAGTGACTTGATTCATTTTTTCTTCCCAATTTATGTTGTTGATCTTCAACTCTGCACCCTTGTGTGGTAAAACCTTTCAGAAGCATGTCACTCAATTTCTTTTTCAAGGTTCATCTTGGTGGAGTCAAACTGGCAATCACGTGGCTCATCACATGGTACAGTAGCAGCCTATGAAGATTAATGACTTTGGAAACCCTGTGGCGCATTTCTACGCTCTCCTTTAAGGTTGCTGTGAGTCACAATCAGTTCAACTGTTATTATTTTTGTAATTTTCCAAAAGCTGCGAGCATCATCACAATTCTCAGCAGACACAGAAAGTTCAAATGCTGTGAATTACTCTAGGAGAGAGAAATAACTGAATTGTTTGGGAGTATATTTGGACACTTGTAAAAAAATAAAATAAGCTACATTTCACTAAGTTTTTTGCTATTTCTAACTACCATCAAGTTAGCCTTCTTTCATAATGATGCCTTTTACAGTGAAATGAGATTGAAAGGTTTTCATTCACTGATTTTTTTTCCCCAAAGTAGATTGCCGTACCTTTCTTCTAGTCTGTTTTAGTCTGTAACTCTGTTGAAAGGAGTTTACAATCATAGCAGTATAAAAGCATGCCCTGACCTGTGTGGTGACTGCACTTGAGATGCAAGGCCGGATTCAAACACAGATATCCTGCAAGAATAATTCTCAAAGTGTTGTCTCAGGAAAGACAGCATCCACACCGTCTGGAAATTTGTTAGAAACTAGGTTCCTTTTTAGATCTCCTGAGTCTTACTCTTGGAATGGGACTTAACACTTTGTGATATCTAGTGTCTGGATGATTCAGATACACACTCAAATTTGAGATGTACTATTCTAGGGAGCTCTGGTAGCCTAGTAGTAACGAATTTCACTGCCAGCTTAAAAGTAGATAGATGGTTTGCGTCCACAGGATGCTCTGGGAAAGAAAAATGGGCACTATCCTCTCGTGCAATTGACAGCCTTTGAAAACCCACCAGAAGGTCAGCTATGAGTCAGTTTCAACTAAAAAAAGCACATAACAAGATAATGGTGTAGTCTGGGAGGGGGGGAAATCATTATTTTGAAGACAAAATATAGAGATTTGTACCTTATTTGTTCTTGACCTTTTGCAGCAAGTGCTTCAGATCTTTTACAGTTTCATCAAGCAAGGTTGTGTTATCTGCATATCATAGGTTGTTAATGAGTCTTCCTCCAATCTTGGTGCCACACTCCTCCTTATAAAGCCCTCCCTCCTGGATGCATATATCCCTGATGCACTTTTTTCTTGATTTTGAGCCATGCTGTGTTTCTTTGCTCTGTTCTGAGGACTGCTTCTTGGTCTAAGTATAGGTTTTTTTTATAAGCACGATCAAGTGTTCTGAGACTCCTGTTTTCCTCAAGGAAATTTATTGTGATCCACACAGTTAAATGTCTTTTCATAATCAATAAAACACAGATAGACACTCTTCTGGTACTCTCTGCTTTCTGTCAATATCCATCTGACATTGGCAATAATGTAGCTAGTGCCAGGACCTCTTCTAAACCCAGCCTGGTAGTTCTCTGTCAATGTACTGTTCAAGTCTTTTCTGGATAATCTTCAACAGGATTTTGCTAGTGTGTGATATTAGTGACACTGTTCAATAATTTCCACACTCTGTCAGGTCACCTTTATTTTGGAATGAGAATAAGTATGGATTTCTTCCAATTATTTGGCCAAATAGTTGTCCTCCAGACTTCTTGGCACAACTTGGTGAGCACATGAAGGACAGCATCTGTTTGCTGAAATACATCAATTGATATTTCATAAATTCCAGGGGCTTTGTTTTTTGCCAAGTCCTTCAGAGCAACCTGCACATCCTCCTCCATCACCATTGCCTCTTACTCATATGTTGTTTCTTGAAATTCTTCTGTGTCAGCCAATTCTTTTTGGTACAATAACTCTGTATACTCCTCCCATCTTTTAAATGCTTCTTGAATCATTCAGTATTCTGCCCATAGCATCCTTAAGCACTGCAACACATGGCTTGAATTTATTCTTTAGTTTTTTCAGCTTAAGAAATGCTGAGTGAGTTCAGCCCTTTTGATTTTCTGACTTCAGCTCCCTGCATATTTTATTGTAATGTTTTGCCTTGTCTTCTCTAGCAGCCCTTTGAAATCTTCTGTTCAGTTCCTTAACTTCTTGATATCTTCCCTTTGCTTTGGCTTTTCAGAGCTATAGTGCAATAGTCAGAGACTCTTCTGACATCCATTTTGGTCTTTTCTTAGTCTTCTTTTTTAGTAATGACTTCTTGCATTCTTCATGAACAATATTCTTGATATTTTTCCACAAAAGGACAAGGACTATAGTCTTCAATGTTGATTGAAAGACAACATCAAAAAGACAAAGATTCTCACCACTGGGCCAATTTGCAGCACCATGATAGATGGAGAAGAGATTGAAGTTGTTAACAATTAAAGCTTGCTCAGATCCACAATCAACACTCTTAACACCAGCAGTCAGGAAATCAAAAGATGAATTGCACTGGGAAAATCTGCTGTCATGGACCTCTTCAGAGTTCTAAAGAGCAACAATGTCAGTCTACATGCAAAGGTGTGCCTAATCCAGATCACAGTCTTCTCCATTACTTGTTATGCTTCAGTGAGTTGGACAATAACTAAGAATGACAGAAGAATAGATGCCTTCGAATTATGGTGCTGGAGAAGAGTCTTGAACATACCATGGACTGTCAAGAAAACAAATCGCTCTGTCTTGGAGAGGGTGAAACCAACAATCTCCTTGGAGGCTAGGATTTTGAAGTTGCTCCTCACTTACTTTGGGCACGTGGCCAGGGGTGATTGGTCCTTGGAGAAGGACATCATACTCGGAATGGTGGACAGGCAGCACAGGAGAGGGAGACCCTAATGAGATGGATTGATACAGTAACTGGGGTAATGGGGGTTGGTGTGTCGGAATTAGTGAAACTGGTTCTCAGGACAGGGATGGGTTCAGAGCTGCTGAATATAGGGTTGCTATATATCACAGGCAACTAAATGGCACATAACATACTACGACAGATTTGGAAGCAGGAGTGGCATCCACTTCTTAAATAACAGGCTTCCAGGAATTCTATGAACTTTGATAATATTTGATAGTTGTAGAGAGGTTTCAAGCCTTTTATTCATAGGGTCACTATAAGTCATGAACGACTTGAAAGCTATCAACAACAACAACAACTGCCTTAGTTGTATCACTAAGTAGCTGTGTTATCTTGAATAATTCACTTAGCTTTCCTCTGATGCATTCTTATCAATGTAAAAAATAATTATAAATGGCCTAAATTTAATACATGTTCCATAAGGTTCCTATGAAGGTAGAGTGAGACACAACAGCAAGAAATATTTAGAAAGATCCTCAATGAAGTGGATTGACATAGTAACTGTAGCAATGGGATTGAACATGCCAGAGAGTGTGAGGATGGCACAAGACAGGACATTGTTTAGTTTAGTTGTTCATAGGGCACCATGAGTCATACTAAACTCTACAGCTTCTAAGAATAACAACAACAACATAAAAGTAAAAATCAGTGATTCTTAATTTGAGTCTATTGTCTATTTCTAGGACATACGGTAATACTTAGAGAATGTTTTGATGGTCTTAAGTAGGGGAGCTATTAAATCTTGATGGTAGAAGGCAAGAATTCTGCTAAACTATCTGATCCAACTCTCTGGCCAAAGAGCACTAAGATTGAAAAAAAAAAACACCTGTAATACACTATTGTAATGTAATAAAACAATGTTTTATTGTTCAGTTTTCAGTGACTTCCAATTCTTTTCCATTTTTATTTACTAATTTACAAATAATAGAATGCCTACTATCAATGGTAGCTTTTTTTAAATTATAAGCTCATAATGCAAATATGAAATACAAGTAAATATTTTTCTTTTGTCATTTTTTTTGAGTGACTGGTAGAAGATAAAAAAAATCTTCTTTCACCACATATTTAAAATACACTTTTTCCTCATGTAAAAATGACATTAAAGTAATTTGAAAAATTTGCCTCAGTTCAGCTCAGTGAACATTTTATTCCTTCCAACTCTCTTATAGTAAATTTCTGGCCCTGACAAAGGCAATGATGACTGAATTAGGAAGCAATATCACTGCACATTTTTATATCTTCACATCATTAACTACCTTTCCAAAACATCAAACATTATTCAAGTTCATCATGTGTTTGGGACATACATGTCAGATTGAGAAGTAATAGAGTTGAGAAATATTTTATCAAATTGTCTATGGATTAGACAAAAACAGTAATGTGTTTTCCCCTCCCCATTTTTTATAATGGAAATTGTTGGCGTCCTCTGTATACTGCTATAGTAGAAATACAGAAGGAAGTCTCACTTTCATCCTGCTTAGAACTCATATTTAAGATTTACGGGAAAAAAGTGTATGAGAAGAAACAAAAGCGTTTTACATGAGAAGGGAAAGTAGAAGACGATGATTTTCAGAACCATCAGAAAAGAAAACAACCCAGGTGCCCATCAACAAACGAATGGATAGAGAAGCTGTGGTATGTTCACACAATGGAATACTATGCTGTTTTGAAAAACAGGGAACTCACACAATATTATTCAAAATGGGTGATCCTGGAGGACATTATGCTTAGTGAAGTATCTCAGTCACAAAAGGACAAATACTGCATGGTGCCACTGTTGTAGAATGGGACTGAAATCAGGGTTGGGGTAAGACTTATAAAAACTGGATAAACTATGTATACTGCATTGAAACAGATGAGGGAGAGAAAAATTTAAAAGCGATATATAATAGGGTATTATGGTTATCACAAGAGTCCAGAATTAAGATTGCATAGTGGAGTGTACTCAGGGTGGAGGGAGGGGTGCAGGAAGATTGTATACCAAAGAAAGATATTTTCTTTTACTTTCAAAGAGACGAGCGAACGGAGTGGAGGGGGGAGGGCTGGGCAGGGAGAAAAGTGCAACAATGAATGAATGGAAATCCAAAATCCCTGTAAATATTCATTAAAATTGAAAATTAAAGAAGATGAATTGTATGCTTACCTTGCTTTGTATATGTGTTAAATGAATGTGCTGCAGTAGTAGTATGTATTTTACCTAGGGATTAGATTATATTCTAGAGATACATGCTGTATTACATTTCATTTTTCCCAATATGGATAGTTCACAGACTTCAAAGAACCAAGTTAGAGAAGTCAAAAGGTTTTAATCAGAGCATTAGCAGAATACAGTCAGGACTCCTGAAATGTACTCACAACTACCTCAGCCTTGAACCTCAAGGCTTTAGGTCAATGTTACAAAGCTCTTAGTCCTGGAGATTATAGCCTCTGCCTCCTGTTGACCAAAAATCTTGGGCAAAGAATCTTAGCTCTGATCCCGTGATAAAGCAGTTCTAAGATCCCATCTCACATCAGGTCTCTAGTTTGACAATGACTGCTGCTATAGGTTTAGTTGGAGCAGGATCATCTGGTATTTGTTCTTTTTTTGCTGGGCGAGGGAAGGTCTGTATCTTCTCCACTGGTGAGGAACATCTAATTCTGTGGCTAGAGCTGTTCAATTTCTTGGCAAGACTAGCCAATCCCCTTGTAGATTGTTGAGACTCACCAATCCCTTTGTGGAATAGTGAGATAGCAAATCCTCTACTGGATAGGCTAACACGCCCTCTGTTCTGACAACTGTCTCTTGGTCCAAGTATAGTTTTCTCATTAGCACAATCAAGTGTTCTGGGATTCCCATTCTCCTCAGAGTCAACCACAGTTTGTTGTGATCCACACAGTCAAATGCCTTTGCATAGTCAATGAAACACAGATAGACATTCCTCTGCTATTCCTTGCTTTCAGCTAAGATCCATCTAACATTAGCTACAA
>NW_006399779.1:19433669-19445936 GCF_000299155.1 Elephantulus edwardii
GGGCAATTGGTATGGGAGTGTCAGAGACAGTGCGATTGACACAAGACAGAGCAGAGTTTGGGGCTGTTGTACATAGGTTCGCTATGAGTTGCAAGCAACTCGACAGCATATAACAACAACAACAAACATGCCCTATTCACATGGTCCCACCTATCCACATAGCCAGGTCAGATTCAGAAGGCTAGAATAGTCATATTTAAAGATAAATTCCACAAGAAACTTTGTTGAAATTTGTTGGACAACTTGGGGACAGGAGGGGGTGAAGAAGCATAATTGGGAGGACTGAGAGCCGTGTAACACTGGGTAAAGCCAGAAGACTCAAGGCCAAAGCACCTATGAGTACAGTTTTAAGCTGTCATGACTGTAATCTTCTACTAACCTGGATTATAACCTTTTCACTTCCCCAACATGGATCTGTGCGGTCTGTGAGCTATCCCATCAGATTTGGGGCCCAAGAAAGCAGTAAGAATTGGAAATTAAATAAGGATAAATAAGAACAGAGAAAGAATTGACACCTTTGAGCTATGGTATTGGAGAAGATCACTGAACATCCCATGGACAGCCAAAAGAACAAACAGACACATCTTGGAGAGGCTAGTGTCCTTTGAAGGCAAAAATGATGACGCTTCACCTCACATACTTTGGGCATATTGCTAAGAGGGCCTTTTCCTTGGAAAAGGCCATGATACTGGGAAGGGTGGAGGATCAGCAAAGAAAAAAAAGACCCTCAATGAGGTGGACTGACACAGTGACTGTCACAATAGGCTTTTGTTTGTCAGGAAGTGTGGGGATGGCACAGGATAGAACAGGGTTCAGATTTTTTGCTAGTAGGATTGCTATGAGTTGTACTTGACTTGATGCCACCTAACAACAATAACAATAAGAGAACAGTAAGTTTGGTGTTGGGATGAGTAGAAAGAGACACAGAGTATGGAGGAATATGTCTGACTTCATGGGAATTGGTTTTTTTCTTGTTGATGTTGTTGATAAGGACAGTTCCCCTTTGTGGAGGTGGTAGAGGTCAGATATGTCTGTTCCCCATGAGGCACTTGTTCATTTTACAAGATCATTTTGAGAAAGTTTTGAATTGACAAGTAAAGTGTTTGAGATATATTTTATATACTAAGAGAATCCATCACACTTGAACACTGATTTGCTTGTGTCTTACCTTCAAATATTTATTATATTCTCTTGTATTAAATTTATGGATGCATTATCTATTATGTAAGGATTATCTCTTATTATATTACATATTTTTGAGGGCAAGAAATTTTATTTCCTTCTTTTCTCGTTTTTTATTTTTTTATCACCCACTTACCAGTTTGATAGCAACACCAATAATAAACCGGTGTATGCATAGATTTTCAATTAATTGATGGTATTATAATATTTCCTTGGATGATTTCAACATCAGTGCAGTCATTTTAGAAAGCAATAGAGAGATTAAAAACATTGGCTTTGAAATTTATAAATGATAATTCATTGAAGATGAGTCTAGTGTGTTTGCACCTATCATGGGAAAATGAACTGATTATAACTGACAGTGTTCATCTGTTCCAAGTTCCTGTTTAAACACATAAAGACTCACATTTTACTTCACTTCAATCACACACAACTTCAGTGATAAAAAATGGCTCACTTCTCTAATCTTTGCTATTTATTTCATATTTGTTTTATTATAATAATTTTTTTATTCCTGATCATAAGGAATATGAAGATGAACCACTATTTCAAGTCAAGGTTATAGAAGAGTTTAAGAGAAAACATGTAAATATTGGTAAATTCAAGTACTATGATAATATTTTTTAAGTGGTTTCACTAAAGAAACAAGCGGACAACCTAAGTACTGGGCCACATTCAAAAGCACTGTGAACTCGACTGCAATACATTTTCTGTCATCCCAAATTGGAATGCCTCTATTAGTGAAGAACGTGATACACCAGCATAGGCTGCAGTCCAAACCAGCCTCTGCAAACTCCACAAGCCCATAGGGCACGGAAAGAAAGATACATGGTCCTCATGGGAAAGCATTAGAATCATGACCTCATAAGAATTAATGGACAAGAAGAATGACTTCAATAGGCTGTGTTGGAAAACCTGCTGTTTCCTCTCAACCTTTGAAAACCCCACTGAACTTTAGTGATTAATAGTGATTGGATCCAATAATGATTAGCTAAAGCATCTGCTATGGGCAGCTCTTGGGCACTCACATGACCTTCTGTGTGTTAATTAAAGACATCACTAATTGAGCTAGCCTGATCTGCTGTATATAACCCTAATGCATGCAGAAGACATTGCCCTGCTTAGGGAGCCATAAAGAAGCAAACTAAGGCAAATTTTCTCTTCAAATCAAAATATAAATTGTATTTAAATCTAGAGGTAGATGTTAGGTTAATTGTAACGGCATCAATTTTCAGTTTATGAAGAAGCACAAGCAAACATTTAATTGGATGAGATAGGTAACTTGTAAACAAATTACTCAGACATGTAGACACAGATATCTTTCTGAGGGTGCTTATTTAGGGCTCTTAGGAAGAGTAGTCAATATTTTTTATAGAAATTAAAGCATCTATATAGCACAAAGGAGTTATGGTGGCCTAGTGGTAATGAGTTGTGCTAACAACCAAAAGGTATGCAGTTGGAATGCACCAGTTGCTCTGTGGGAGAAAGATAATCTATCTTGCCTATGTAATTAGCTGTTTTGTCTTTGAAAACCTTCTGGAGTGTCAGCTATGGGTCAGTTCCAATTCAACAAGACATAATAGCACAACAACATACAATACAAATTCAGAAAAATATTGGTATGATTTAGACCTATTTATAAAACCTCAATATGGTATAATCATAGATATAATTGCTATTTTTATATCTTTTAATTGTTTACTTATTTAGGGTGAAACTAACATGATTATCTTCATTTTGTATATATGTATATATGTATACATATATATATATATATAAAATCATTATTTGTAGTTCACACTTTATGAAACTAGTAAACTCATAATAAAGTTCTATTTTGTAGTTGGTATTAGAGTACACACAGGATAAAAGGTGGTCTTTAAATGTGTTTTTAATAGAAGCAAATGCTAAGACAAGACTAGCAAGTTGAGGCATCTGTTGAGATGATGATCATAACATAAAATAAATGACGTTAAGAGGTTACAATTGAGTCCAAGTCGGGATTGGCTTGAACTAAATCTAAAAGATGTATATGTTCCCAACAGTGAGAGAAGACAAGACGTAGAAAAAAGAGATTTGGAGAAATTATTAATTTTATCTGGAAGATATTTTATTACCCTTAATACTAGTTTTTTATCTCCCTGATTTTTTTATGAAATATGATAGAATCCATTATAATTCGTGGTACTCAAACCCCAACATGTGTCATTAGTTTCTGGAGGGCTTCTTAAAATATACTGGTGGACTCTACAGTACAGTCTTTGGTTCAGGAAATTTTTGGGTAGGTCTCTAATGTCTGTGTTTTCCTAACAAGTTTACCTCTGCTGTTGCTGCTGCTGCTGTCCTGGAACTGTATTTGGGGAGAAATTGTAAAAAGATTAAATCACTGACATAAAGTTATGATGTCATTTTAAAAAATAGTTTCAAATGGTACATTACTCTTCAATGTTTTCTTCCTTGTATCTCAGACATATGAATAATGTTCCCTCAGTTGTTGTTAGGTTCTATCAAGTTGACTAGGACTCATAGTGACCCTATAAAAAATGGATCTAAGCCTTGTCCTATCCTGTGTCATCTGTCTTCATCATCTCTGATATCCTTGAACCCAGTGTTACAGTCACTGTGTCAATCATTGATAATTTTTGTTGAGGGTCTTCCTCTCTTTTGCTAACCCTCCAGCTTTCCAAGCATTATGCATTTTTACAGGGACTAGATCTTCCTTACAATATGCCCAAAGTATGTAATATGACATTTCACAATCCTTGCCTCTGCAGAACACCCTGGTTGCACTTTCTCCAAGACAGATTTGCTCATTCTTTGTTCTTTTGTTCTTTTCTTCAACTCTTCTTCAACATCACAACTCAAAGGCATTGATTCTTCTTCTGTCATCCTTATTCATTGTCTAGATTTCAGATGCATAACAAGTTATTTAAAAAGACCATGGATTGAATCAGGTGCAACTGACAGCATTGCTTCTTAGCAATTTAGAGAAATACTTGACAACAGATTTTCCCAATGCAACACATCTTTTGATTTCTTTATTGCTGATACCATTAGTGTTGATTATAGATTCAAGCTATATGACATCACTTCAATTGTTTGTGTCAATTGCATAACACAGGTTGCTGATGAAATGCCTTTTGATTTTGCTGCCACATTCTTCTTCACAAAATCCAATTTTTCAAATTGTTTTATCGGCATAGAGACTACGCAGACATGGAGAGAGAATATAGGCTTTCTGCACACGTTTCTTGAACTTAACCCACATCCTGTTCTTTCTCTCTGTTCAGACAACAGCTTCTTGGTCTATGTATAAGTTTCACTTGAGCACAATTAAGTATTCTGGAATTCCCATTCTTCTCAATGGTAGCCATAGTGTGTAACAACCCACATAGTCAAATGTCTTTGTATAATCAGTGAAACACAGACATCCTTTTGGTATACTCTGCTTTCTGCCAGGATCAATCTGACATTATCAATGATATCCCTGCTTCCACAACCTCTTTTAAACCCAGCTTAAACTTCTGGCAGTTCTCTACCAATGCACTGTTCTAGCCATTTTTGCATGTTCTTATGCAATATTTTACTTGTGTGTGATAGTAATGATATATTTGATAATCAATGATATTGTTTGATTCACATTCTGTTACCAGTCCTTGGAGAAGGACATCATGCTTGAAAGAATGGAGCAACAACACAGGAGAGGAAGACGCCAGATGAAGTGGATTGATAGAATAACTGGGGCAATGCGGGTGTGTTAGAGTCAGTGAGACCGGCTCAGGACAGGGCAGACTTCAGAGCTATTGTGCATAAGGTCACCATGAGTCACAGGTGACTTGATTGCACAAAACAACAACAACATTCTATTGGATTGAAAGTCTTGGTAATGGGAACAACTATGGACCTTTTCCAGGCAATTGGCTAGGTAATTGTCCTCCAAATTTCCTAGCATAAACAAGTGAGTATGTCTAGGGCTGCCTCTATTATTTGAAACATGTCAAGTGGTATAGCATTGATTCCTGGGGTCATATTTTTTGCCAACACTTTCAATGAAGTTTGAAATTATTCTTTTAATATTTTTTCACCCTTGTTCACATATTATTTTCCAAAAATTTTCAGCTTCAACCAATTATTTTTGTGACAGTGACTCTGTGCATTGCTTCCATCTTGGGGGGGGGGTAAAACAATAAGGAGATTTATTAGAAAATTACATTCCCCAAAGGGATGGACCTCCCTCCGTCAAAGGAAATCCTGAGAGGCCGCCTTCAATCTTGCTTTAATGCTTCCTGGATCATTCAAGATTTTCCCAATAGCATTTCTCAGTATTTCAATTTAAGGCTAGGGTTTATTTTTTTTTAATTCCTTTAACTTTAGATATACTAAAGAAACTCCCTGTTTATTCTCCATCTCAGGCTCTTCCTACATTGTGTTATAATACTTTGCTTTGTGTCCTTGAGCTACCTTTTGAAATTTTCTGTTCATTTTTTTTTTTACCTTGATATTTTTTCCCTTTGTTTTGGCTTCTCAACACTTCTGTGCAATTTTCAACGTCTCTTCTGACATCCACTTTGATATTTATGTCCTCTTCTCTTTTTGTAACACCTTTTTGCTCTCTTCATGGACAGTATCTTTGTCGTCACCCCATAATTCATCTGGTCTCCTTAATCATTCATGTTCAGTTCCTCAAACTTATTCTGAAGACGATTTTAAAGTTCAAGTGGGATAGATTCAAGGTTGTACTTTAGTTCTTAAGGATTTGTGTTTCTTCCGCTTCAATTCAAACTTACACATGAGTAATGATATTCTATTCCACAGTCAGCTCCCGACCTGATTTTGACTGCTGATATTGAGCTTCTGCAATGATTCTTTCCAGAGTTTCAGTCAATCTGATTTCTCTTCAGTCCATCATCTGAGGTCCACGAGCAAAGTCACTTTTTGCATTTTTTAAAAATAAGATATTTGCAATTATTAAATCATTAAATGTACAAATTTCAATCATTCCAAATCCACCCTCTTTCCTGCCACCAAGACTGTACTTTTTGACTACCCTTCCTTTCTCATTGTTTCCAATGTTTGATTTTCAGTTTCTAAAAATTATGAATGCGTCTTGATTTCATGTTGGGTCCATTTTGGACTGCAAACGTTGTAGAAGTCACCAATTTCTACAAAGTTGTGAAATCACTTAGTAGTGGAGAACCTTACTCACCATGCCACGCAAGCTCCAGAAAAAAATTGTACTTATGTCCCTTTGAATCCAAATCAATTAATAAGTAGCCCTCTGGTGACTTTTGAAAGGCTTTATATTACATGGGAGGAAATTAAACAACTTTCACTTTCAGAGAAGCCAGTGGATTTGAATTGCCTGCTTTTTGAATAGCAGTGAAACTCTTTACCATTTACCTCCCTGCAAATAGATTACTTATGTCTTCTTCCTTTTTTTTTTTCTGAGAGTCCTCTAGGTGGGTTTGAACTTCCAACCATTCTTTGAGCAGGTAATACCCTTAACCATTTGTACTATACAAAGAGACAGCAGAACACCCTACCTTCTCATAATTAAGGTAACAGCAGTGAAGTTCACAGAAGGCAGTAGGCGAGGAGGCAGAAAAGGAGGAAAATGGGAACAGCTGCCTGAATTCCTTCTTGAGTATGCGTAAGAGACACAGACTGGCTTCCCAAAATAACTAAGAAGTCCTTGGCGGGGCATGTGTCTCCCACTATAGCCTCTTGTGGCAAAAAATATAAAAAGATGGGCTATGTTTCCTTTAAAAAAATGAAGGCAAGAATGAAAGAAAAAGGAGGAAAAAAGAAATAGCACACAGAGATATGTCTTCAGTTATACAAGAAATATAGCTAGTCAGCACCTATATTTTCAGAAAATGAAGGTCTACAAATTATACAAGTATCAAGTTCTCAGAGATTTCTCTGGGTTGAGAAATTATATGCTTATTTGTCATCTAAAGCATATTAATCCCCAGCTACTAATTCGTCTCCATAAACATGGATAGAGAACTTGTTATACATATGCTATCCTGACAGGGGTTGAATAACAAAGATGAATGACACATTGACTGTGATTTTTAACAACTTCATGGTCTAGTCAGGCATAAACAGGATTTTAGTAGGTCTAATCATACATCCTAAAGAAATATACATTATTGAATATAACTTTTAAAAAATTAGCTAAAAATATTTAAAAAATGAACATTAATACCATTTCAAATCATCCTTACACATACAAGTTTTAATTTCATGTATCAAGAGGAAAATCTACTATTTCTAACATGAACGAAACAAATAAATGTATATACTGGGATCTCAAAATTCTAGTCTTAAATCATACTTGTATATTGCAGACTTGCAGATTTGAAAAGAGTATGTATATTATGTCTGAACCATCCATTTTCCCGATATTCCATTGTTGTTCTTTGAAAGGAAGTAATAGTCTAAAAACAGACATAGGTAATTGTAAAATAAGTCTTGAGAATGTAACTATGCACAGGATAGTGCCCAAAATCATTGAGTAAGCTTTTACTCATTGATAAGTGTTCTTTTTGCTCTTGAGTTGACTCTGAGCCTGAATTATGATAACCTCATGTCTGCTGTGACCTTTTGGAAGCAGACTGCTATGTTTGGTTTCTAGTGGTTTCAACCTTTTAGACAGTAGGTGATTGCTTCACTATGCTCAGTCCAGAGATTATTGATACATAATTACACACATTTCTTTAAATTATTTTATGTTGTTAGCATACAAGATTCATATATAGTGTGTTTTTTTCACACACTTTGTCCTACACACATTCTTTTATTCACGTTGTGTTTTATACAATCATTTATATACATTATTTCTATAAAACCAATCACCATTTTTCGATCCTATTATTACCTTATCTTTTTCAGGTCTGTAGAGATTTCTTACTACTTCACTCCCTCCACCCACCAACCACCCACCAAACTTAGCTATTCTCGCAATTTCCTTCTTCCCCATTTTCAGCCCTCTTGGCACTCAATGGTGATTAATTTTATAAAACATCATGCATATGAATGATTGTATGAAACACAATGTGAATAAAGAATAGTGTGGAACACAATGTATACAAACTTTGTAAGCAAATTAGTAAAAATTAAAAAAAAAGTTGAACATAGAAATCACATATGACTTAGGTATCCCACTGCTGGGAATATATCCCATGGAAAAAGAAACTGCAACACAAACGGAGATTGGAGGTAAACATACGTTTTAATCTAGATCAATCAGTTGTTCCTTGCAGTTTTTATAATAGGGTAACTAAAGACTTTTAATTATAATGTCTTTGAGGTGTGGTGTTGGTGAATAATAGTGACTATGCCATACTTTCAAAACAGTACACAAAGCTCTATGGAGGAAGCACAGCCAGACTGTTTCTCAGAAGTAAGGTTGGTAAGACTTTGTCTTGCATGTTTCTAGTATCTCATGATGATGCACCAGTGCTGGGAGAAGGATATCATATTTGTAAAAATAGAGAGTCAGTGAAGAAGAGGAAGTTCTTCAAGAAGGTGGATTGACACAGTGGATGTAATAATAGATTTAAGTCTAACAGACATTGAGAGGATGGCACAAGATTGGCCGGGATCACTATTTGACTAACCAGGTGTTCTGTGGGAGAAAAATGGTCAATCTTTTCCCATACATCTTACTGCCTCTGAAAACCCACTGGATAGTCAGCTATGAGTCAGCTTGGACTTAGTACCTGACACAACAAGCCCTATATTATGCAGAACGCAGCATGTAACCAAGACATTGAACACAAAGAAACAACCAGTCAGAAAGAAAGAAGCTGGAAGACAAGGAAATAAGAGGTATCCAAATGAGCAAAGAGGAGGTAAAATTATCTCTACATGCAGACAACATGGATTACATGGATTATACTAGGATTAGAAAATCCTAAACATTAATTTAGAAAACTCTTGGACATAATTAACCAATTCAGCAAAGTAGCAGGATACAAGATAAACATACAAAATCCAGTTAGATTCCTCCACAGTGGCAAGAAGAATATAGAAATGGAGCAAAGAAAAACAATACTAATCAAAATAGCTATCCACAGGATAAAATACTTGGAAATAAATCTAACTAGAAACATAAATTGGAAGCAGGAATAGCATCCACTTCCTAAACAACATGCTTCTGAAACTCTGTGAAATTTGATAAATGTCAATAGTTACAGAAAGACTTCAGGCCTTTTATTCATAGGGTCGTTATGAGTCATACTCGACTCGAAGGCAATCAACAACAATAGAGACATAAAAGCCTATACACAGAAAAACATAAAAATATTACTACAAGAAACAAAAATATTTGGAGAAATAAAAAAAAAATACACCAAGCTCATGGGTGGGAAGACTCAGTATTGTGAAGATGACAATTCTTTCAATGGCAATCTATAAATTCAATGCAATCTCACTACAGATACCAATCCCATTCTTCAATGAGATGAAAAGGCAATTTTCAACTTTATTTGGAATGGAAGACCCTGAAAAAGCAAAACACTACTAAAAAAGAGAAACAAAGTAGTTAGCATCACACTTTCTGATCTCAAATCCTACTACACAGCTGCGGTGGTCAAGAAAGCATAGTACTGGTAAAGCACTGGAAACATAGGTCAATGGCATAGAATTAAGAAACTTGAAATCAGCTTATCCATGTATGGTCAATAGATTTTTGTCAAGAAGATGGAATCACATAAGTGTGAAAAGGACAGTCTTTCCCCCACCTCTTTTTTTTCTTTAATTACTAAATTATAATGAAAGTTTACAGAGACTTTGGATTTCCATTCATACGTTGTTATATACTTTCCTCCCTAACCACCTCTCCCCCCAATTCACTTTTCTCTTTGAAGAAAATTTTTTTCATTGTTATATAATCCTCCCATCCCCAAGTCCACTTTACTACGCAGCTCTTATTCTAGACTCTTGTCATGAAAGGACAGTTTTTAACAAATGGTATTAGCATAATTGGAAATCCATATGCAAAATATTTAAGCAAGATCCACACCTCATACCTTACACAAAAACCAATTCAAGATGGATGAGGGAAGTAGAAATAAAATCAAAGACTATAAAGTTCATCAGAGAAAAGCTAGAGAAAACTCTAGAAGCCCTAATCTATAGCATGAACAGTTTTTTAAGCATAATGAAAAACTTACCACCAGGAGAGAATAAAAGAAATTAATGGGACCTTCTGAGAATAAAATCTCTATGTACATCAAAAAACTTCTCCAGAAGGATAAGGAGGAAGCCCACAGACTGGGGAAAAAATATTTGGCAATGGCATGTTTGATTAGGGACTTATACCTAAAATTTATAGAATACTCAAGAAACTCAACAAGAAAAATATAAATAATCCAATCACAAAATGGGCACAGGATATGAATAGGCACATCACCAATAAGAACATTCAGGTGGCAAACAGACACAGGAAGAAATGTTTAAAATCCTTAACCATTAGAGATATGAAAATAAAAACAACTATGATATACCATCTCACTGCAGTAACAATAGCAAAGTTCAACAGAGCAGCAAACATCAAATGCTTGCAAGGTTGTAGAGAAACTGAATCTCTTATTCACTACTGGTGAGAATGTAAAATGATACAACCACAGTGGAAGGCAGTTTGGTGCTTTCTCAGAAAATTTGAAATAAATATATCACTTGACCTAGTAATTTCACTGGGAATATCCCCTAAAGAAACCAGAGCTGCCATTCAAACAGATGTGTTTAAACCCATGTTTATTGCTGCATTTTAAACAATAGCAAAGAAATGGAAACAACCCAAGTGCCCATCAAAAAAAAAAAAATGGATAGAAAAATTGTGGTATACTCACACAATGGAATACTATGCAGCACTGAAAAACAGGAACTAATATGATATTACACAATATGAGTAACCCTGTAGAACATTATGCTGAGTGAAATATCTCAGTCACAAAAGGACAAATACTGTGTAACACCTTTGTTATAAAAAAAGGACTGACGTGGTGGTTTGGGGAAAACAAAGAAAAGAGGAAATAAATAATGAATACTGCATTGAAACAAATGAAGGAAAGAACTGTTTAAAAAGAAATATATGATTAGACATTATTTGTGTGACAACAATCCAGAATAAGAGGTACACATCAAAGTGAACTGGGGAGGGGGAGGAAATTATTCAGCAAAATGGAGGGGGAAAGAAGGAAAATGTACTTTCATTAAAATCACACACAGAAAAGAATCAAGTTAGAATTGACAGTATAGAAATGGAAAAGAAAGAAACAGAGAGAGAGAGAGAGAAAGAGATAAAATGCAATGCAGAAATAAGTGTGACTGCTTTGATATTCCTGGACCTAGTTATTACTGAAACTGGTTTCACCTATTTTTATTATTTATTTTTTCCTTCAAAGTTTGTTGCATGTGCAATTTATGTTCCCTTTCAATTTAAATCTAGTTCAACTGAGTCCCTTTCTTTTTTTTTTAACTGAGTCCCTTTCAGTTGGTTCACTATAAGGCCTGCCACATTACTAATCCCGTATTCCAAAACTGCCCGGAAAGTGAATTTACCGAATCTGCTTGCTCAAGCACATTTGTTTTTAAAAACAGGTTTTCTAAGCCCATGGTAGTGTATAATTGGTCAAACGTTCCTCTTGCTCAATATCTTAAATCTAGTTACAAAAAGCAAACAAAAACATCTTTTTCACAAGAATACAGTAAAGTAAAATAAATGACTGAAACTAAATATACTTTGATATTATGGCATTAAGTGATTGGAAATGGGATCTTCACTTTTAAAATTAGCTGTGTTATTTTTAGCATTAAATTTCAACGCATTTATTTTGAACTCTAACTTTACATTTGACGTAGGTTAATATGCAAGCACATTCAAAGTCACATGACTTTCCATTGACCAAATAACTTTTAAATACTAACGGGAACTTAAAAATGTTTCCAAATTTAAATTACTTCATCAAAGTTCTGGGAAGTGCATGTATTTTCATCTTTTTTTTTAAAATATGCTAAAAAGAAACATCTAAGGATATAAACTGGTAAACGCAGTGCAAAAGAAACAAAGAAAAA
>NW_006399779.1:19446726-19447929 GCF_000299155.1 Elephantulus edwardii
AGCACCACAGCTCAAAGGCATCAATTCTCCTTCTATCCTCCCTAGTCATTGTCCAACTCTCTGATGCATAACAAGTGATTGCAAAGACCATGGCATGTATCAGACGCACATTGTCTTTATTAGTTACCATTAAATCACCTCAACTCAATATATACATTGGTTAAGACAATACACTGCGCAGTCCTGAATCATCTTCACAATCAGTTAGCATATTGTTTTGATTATCTTCCAAATCTCCTTATGACTGAAAGAACTCAGCCCTGTATCAGATAATGTTCTAATAAGATACAGAAGGTGTTCTTAGGCTAGTTGTGAAACTTTTCATCCTAGTTCATCTCAGTGTAGAAGCCCTCTGAAATCTGTCCATCATGAGAGACCATTCCAGAACATTGAATACTGGCAGCACAGCTTCCTGTACCACAGCAACATTCAGTGCACCATGGCAGGATGCATTGACAGATGAGTGGTGCATTAATATATATTTGCAGGTGTGTGTGTATAAGCATATATTTTTGTATAACAATTATTATGCACTAAAGCATTGAATAGAAGACTGAGTTTACTCAGTAGCTTATGCCGAGATAACTGAATCATAATCTGTTTTTTAAAATACCAGATGGATTAAGATGTAAATATAAGTAATGAAAACATAACTACTCCAAAGGTGAAATAGTATATTTACAAGCATGAAGCTAAACACAGAAGTGAAAAGATTTGATTAAATGATAAAAAGTTAACATCTAGGGAGCTCTGGTGGTCTAATGGTTAAGGAGCTGCACTATCAACCCTGAGACAGGTGGTTTGAATCCACTGATGGTTCTCTGGGAAAAATAAGGGCAACTTCCTCCCATGAGATTTACAATGTTTGAAAACCTGCCAGAATGTCAGCTGTAGGTGGGCACCAAGTTAAAGACACATAACAATGACAAAAAATATATTTTGAAATATTTTTTAAAAGCTAGAGCAAAGCGTCAGGCTGGAGACTAAGGTGCGCCTGATCCGGGCTATAGTCTTTGCAATTACGTGCTATGCATAGGAGACTTGGACAGTGAATAGGGATGGTAGAAAGAGAGTGGATGCCTTTGAGCTGTGGTACTGAAGAAGAGTGTTGAATATACCATGGTCTGCTAGGAGAACAAACAGGTTTGTCCTAGAGAAGGTGAAGCCAGAATGCTCCTTGGAGTCAAGGATTCTGAAGCTTCC
>NW_006399779.1:19449412-19452014 GCF_000299155.1 Elephantulus edwardii
AGCAGTTCATCTCTTCAAGGGAGGAGGTGGACACTTCTAGATTACACCAAAATAAAAATTCATTGATCCTTTACTGTAGAAATGCCAGATAAAAATGCAACAATACAGAAATAGTTGACATTTTTAATACTCGGGATTCTAAAAACTATACTTGGCCTAAGTACTACGAAATACAAATTACATTAAAAATCAAATTGATTTGATACAGTGGAAAACAAATCTTGGGTTTCCTCTTTCAAAAGGTGTTGGAAACTAACTCTTCCCCCTTTCTCAATTTTCAAGCAAAATGAAGTAAGTATGTTACAATGAACCACATTCACCTTGTTACTCATTTAGCTTATTTTGTTTGAAAACATTTAGAGTGAAAAATTGTTAATGGCACCCTGATATCCCTGAAGCTACAAGTAAAGAGATGGCTGTTTTGTGCTAAATGTGCATTTTACCCTTTTACTGTTTCCAAATATTTCTATTGTTAATGATTTCCTTCCTCCTGAAATTCATATTTTCTAAGCAGTATGCAAAAACAGGATAGTCATGAAGGGACAATCTCTATTCAAATTAGTTGTATTTCCTAGTCAACAAATGAAGAAAATTTCATTCAGGGGAAAACCAAGTACAATGAAAGGAAATTGAAATAGAAGGTTTTTATTGTCTGAAAGTGATCTAACCAGTAGTCTCTTCATCAGACTCTCTTCTTTCAGTGTTGTTTTCAAATTTGTTTATAGGTAGACTCTAACTCAAGAACATTCTAGAAAAAGGAAAACGACAAACAAAAGCAAGGCAAGATTAAATTAAAGTGTTGTTGTAAAGTCACACCTGAAATTTCTGAGAACACATAAATAGCTATAGTGTGTGGCAAAATGTGGCCCAATTAACTGAAAGTTCCTCTTTTTTCCTACCACATTTGTGTCCCTGTGCACAGACTGTGGACCTAAGCTGTATTTTGAGTAGTTAAACCACTGACTTTTTTGGGTTAGCAGTCCAACACGCTATGGACTATACATCCAGAGTTTCTTAATAAATATTTGTTTAACTTTCCACTTGCTCACCAAGCAGATTGGTAAATTAAAGAAGTGTCTGATAAAAGATTAATAAATATTCTTCATAGGATGCTATTTGCAAAGACTGTTTTTCCTTCCTCACTGGATCCCTTTTTGTTTCTAAGGTTCCAATTCTACTGACTCTGACCTTCATCCAGCCTTCCACGCCCCACTGACTTGCCCCAATTTCCAGGACCACTAAATTGCTCCTGGTGTATATGCCTGCCTCACCAGCCCTGCTATCACTGTATTCACTCTGCTGTAGCTACCTCGCATTTTTGTAATCCCATTGTGCGTGGGTCCTACTCAAAAATAATTTTCAGTGCTCTGCCAGGAAACGTTATTTTCAGAGGAAGAGGTGTATTGTTCTTAGAGCCAATCAAAATAAGGAACCAGGAAGGTTTATCCATGACAAAAGCACCTGATTATATGGCAATTTTACTTCTTGTGTTTTAATATATGCACACATTGTGAGAATAGTCCTATCACTTCTCCTTTTCTCAAATTCATTATCACCCTCTCATACTTTGCACCCATTTTTCCTAATTTACCTTTGCAAAGTCTCTTTACTGAGATCATTGCTTTAAGCATTGTTCACGTAACACAATCTGGTCTACCCAATACTCTAAAATAGCAGAAGGTTACAGATTTGCCTCACCCTCTATCTGAAACCTAAATCTTTTGCTAAGCAAGGTGGTTTTTATTAGAATTTTCATATTCTTCTCTCTAGATTAACTTCCTACCAACTGATGTGTTTTCTGATGTGCTGAAATAAACACTATCTCCCTATTTGTTTATGTCTTCTTTAAACTGATTAGCTAATATACATAAAATTCTGTATTTTTTCCCTCATACATGAAAGTATTTTATTACCGTCATTTAGATGCAATACAGTAATTGTCAGTTTCAAACAAAGAAAAGTCCTTTTCAATGTACATCACTAAACATTTCCCAGTTTTCTTGGGGAATCAATACCACTGTTTGTCTTCTCTTCAGAATCTTGACCTTCTCCTTTTGTGGGGAAAAATCTGTTGAGTTGCATTGAAATGTTGTTTTATGCATCATCCTTAAGAAAGAAAACTTAGAAACAAAACCAGTAAGTATAGATGGTACATTATCAGTCAGGCAGCTATCCAACTACTTCTCTGTGTTATAACTAGTTTTGTAGATTACAGAAAGCCCAGATGTATATGATATCTCTATTTCCTCCTTTTCTACATCCTCTGAAACCCTCACAAAATTATAGTCTGTCTATGTAGCTTCTTCTAGGTCGAGTCATTCATTACAACATTTGCAATTTTATAGTTTGATATTTTTGATGAATAGTTGGAGTCAGTAATGTGAATGGTCTTAAGGAGAAGTTTGCACATTAAAGCTAAGTCTATGGTTCACGTGAACATCCAAAACCATTTTGCAGAGCCACCAAAAAATGTCATTTTCTGATGATTTATTATTTTGATATAGAATTTCACCAAATAATCACCAAAACAAAGAACTAATAATAACAAAAAACATGGATGCACAATTAGTCCTATGCTTTAGGTATTTTTGCTCAAATTCTG
>NW_006399779.1:19454621-19464248 GCF_000299155.1 Elephantulus edwardii
ATTGGTTTGCATATAGAGTTCGTATACATTGTATTTCACACTATCCTTCATTCCCATTGTGTATCAATCATTTTCATTCATTGTGATTCAGAAAAGTAACTACCATTATACTATGGCCACCATTACTCTGTTTTCCCATATCCCCACTGAATCTTTCTCATTTTCTTTATGACCCTCTTCTTCGCCCATCAAATTATATAGCCTTATGTTTTCCCCCTCTCCAGTATCACCCCTCTGCTCCCACCCTTTCCCCTTTGGATTCCAATACATGTTTTATTAGTTATCCTTCTTTTTTTACAATAATGGTCTAATGCAGTACTTGTCCTTATGATGCTGAGTTAGTTCACTCAGCATAATTAGCTCTCCAGTCTCTCCCAAGTTCTGTAGTAGTTTTTTAAACCATTGCTCCTGAGTGCTGAGTAGTATTCCATAATTATTCCATAATTTCTCAAACCATTCCTCTGTGGTTGGACATTTGGGCTGTTTTCATTTTCTTGCAATTGTGAATAATGCTGCTCTGAACACTGGCGTCTGAATTTCTGTTTGCGTCTAAGTTCTAATTTCCTTGGGGTATATTCCTAACTGTGGAATAGCTGAGTGATACGGAATTTCTATGTTCCGCTTTTTGAGGAAACCCCAAACTGCTTTCCAGAGTGTTTGTACCATTTTACAATCCCACCTGCAAAGTATGAAGTCCTTACCTCTCCACAACCTCTCCAACGTTTATTACTTGCTATCTTGTTCAACTTTGTCACTGTTACTGGGGTAAGATGATACCTGACTGTGGTTTTACTTTGCATCTCACTTATTACCAATGATTTTGAATATTTCTCCATGTGTCTGTTGGCCATCCGAATGTCTTCCTCTGTGGAAAAATTCTTCTTTCTTAATAGTGGTGACTTTCCTCTTTCCTGCCTCTGAGCCTGCTCAATTTAAGCTGATGAGATGGTAAAACAGGCTGATGCCCATGTTAGCATTTTACATACATTATTTGCACAGTCTTACCCAGCCATGCGGTGAGAGTAACAGTGGCCAGTCACCTCGAGTAAGTCAATATAGTACAAAACTTATTACCCTAAATACTCAACTGAAATTTTTATTTGAATGTCTCACTCAATGTTGTGTCTAAACCTCTGCATTCAAATGCTTCTTTCATCCACCAAACTGACCAATCAATCCTCTCAAATGGGATGAATTCCAAATACTCATTTCAACAAGCTAGAAATCTGGGATGGCTCCTTTATTTCTTCTTTTCCAAATATCCACATTCATCATATCAGTTCTAGTTCCTGGACATGACTCTAAATTCCTGACTCTATCTCTAGAAAAGCCTGAGTACAAGGTAGCATTTTATTGACCTTCACATGGAGTCCCTATCTCTTGTACTATAATCACAGCATAGCAAAAAAGCATTCAATTTAGAACAAATTAGAACGTATTAGCGCTTAGAGAATGGAGTAAAAGAAACAAAAAATTTTACATACCTCTCTAATTGTATTATAATAATTTTTAATATTTACTTTCTTATAAAGTATGACATGACAAATTGTAGTTATGTACCATAGAATTGATACTCACAGCTGACCCTCCAATGGATTTACAAAAACAATAAATCACGTGAGAGGACATTGTCTGCCCTTCTCCAGGGGAGCAGCTGGAGGATTCAAACCAACTGCCTTTGGTTCGGTAGCACAACTACTTACCACTAAGCAACTAGTGCTCCTTGATATGATATGATATGATATGACAGGATAATAGGATACTATGATATAGAACTTTACCTATTTCTTGAAAATGGACTTGAGCATGGCAGAGATCATGAGGATGACACAGGATAGAGCAACATTCAGATCTGTTGTTCATAGACTTGCTATGAATCTTAATCAATCCGATAGCACCAAGCAGTATAAGAACAAATTTACCTCAATATACTGTCATCCATAACAACTCAAACTCTTTGTTTCTAATTCTTCAAGCATACTATGTTTATTCCTACATTAGTATGTTCTTTCTCATTTACCTACCTACCTAGGAGTTTCTCTGTCATCTTAGTTACTAAAGTCTTTGTCACACATACCTTTTACTTCTCTTGACCGCAAGTCAGCTCACTCCAGTGTATTCATACACAGTTTCCAGGTATTTTTATTTATTGCAATACTCATTACAATTTTTTCCTGTAGTTATAATTTAATGCTTGTCTTCCATTGCATTTTTAATCCTTAAAGGGTGGATGATATTTCTTTTACTTGACACATTATCTTCAACATTTAAAGTAGTACTTTTCATAAACTTGTAATAATCTCTACTTTCTATACCAGCATCTTAATAAATTAGAAAAGCTTAAACATGAGTTAAAGAGAATCTACTGGGACACTCTTCATTCCAATTCTACCTCTGTTAATTTATTTTAATATCTACTATTAAATTATAAGCAGTTCAAGTCTTATTTTTCAATTACTAATTATTTAACATACATTTCCCTTTGTCTTTTTTATTAGGAGTTGTCAAATCAAATGTGGCATAGTGACCATAGCAACAAGAAATCTGAATGCTGTCCTACCCTGTGCCAAACTAATCATTTTTTACATACTTGAGGCCATTGCTGCAGTCATTGTGTGTCTCAAAGGCATCATATCTACTTCTGTCATCCTTATTGAATGTTGAGCTTTCAGATGCATATGAAGGCATTTAAAAGACTACGACCTTATTTAAATATATGTCTATATTTTTTCTTCTGTTTTGTTTTTTTGCAAACTCCATTTATGGTCACTGACGTCAGATTGGTTGCAGTTCACCTTGACACTCCCTAAGCTTCCCAACCCATAAATCAAAATGAAAGGAGATGATGAGGTGATTTAAACCAGTGGAGAACTACTAGCCTTTGGGTTACTAGAGCAAATCACTAAGAACTGTGTTACTAGAGCAAGTCACTAAGAACTGTGTCACTAGAGTTTTCCCCTTAGATGTTGGTTATCAACTCAACAAACAACTGTGTTCAGGCACTGTCCTTAATTTTATTTTAGAAACAAACGTAGATGTCCTACTACCCCTTTTTAAAAACACTTTAAAGGTTAATATAATTTTATATTTTATAATGTTGATAATTGGCAGCATCAGGATGGATGGTGAAGAGATTGAGATTGTTCATAGCTTTAGTTTGCTTGGCTCCACAGTCAACACGCTTGACACCAGTAGCCAGGAAATTAAAAGACATATTGCGATGGGAAAGTCTGCTGTTAGGGACCTCTCCAAAGTACTGAAAAGTAATGGTGTCTCTCTGGAGACTAAGGTGCGTCTGATACAGGCCATGGTCTTCGCAATCACTTGTTATGCATCAGAGAATTGGACAGTGACTAAGAATGATAGAAGGAGAATTGATGCCTTTGAGCTGTAGTGCTGGAGAAGAGTATTGAGGGTACCATGGGCTATGAGGAAAACAGACAGATTGATTCTGGAAAGGGTTAAACTGGGCAGCTCCTTGGAGGCAAGGATTCTGAGGGCCCATCTAACATACTTTGGACATATTGTAAAGAGGGACCGGTCCTTGGAGAAGGATATCATGCTTGGTAGGGTGGAGGGACAGCACAGGAGGAGAAAGCCCCCTATGAGGTGGATTGATTCAGTGACTGGGGTAATCAGGATGGGTGTATCGGAGACGGTGCAATTGGCACAGGACAAAGCAGAGTTTAGAGCTGTTGTGCATAGGGTTGCTATGAGTCGCAAGTGACTCAACAGCACATAACAACAACAACAACGTTGATAATGTACTTAATTCTTGTTCATTATCTAGTTTTCTATATAAAGTTTCATATATATATATATATACACACACACACACTTACACACACATAGATCCCCAAAGCAGAGGGAAATGACTCCACCTTGTCCACATTGCTAAAGATCTCAAAGGCAAAGTTAGAAGACTAAAGTGCACTTGAATCAATCAGGCCATGTTCTTCCCCATCACTTACTATGCATCTGAGAGATTAATAAGGCTGACAAAAGAAGAGTTGATATTTTTGAGCTGTAGTATTGAAGAAGAGTACTGAATGTCCTACGGACTGCCAAAAGAACAAAAAGAAAATCTTGGAGAAAGTGTAGTCAGTGTGTGCTCCTTGGAGGCAAAGAATAGAAAGTTTTGTCTCACACCCTCTGACATGTTATTTGTAGGAGAGGCTACTTCTTAGAGAGCAGTATTATGCTTGGAAAGGTGGAGGCTCACCAAATGAGAGGATGCTCTTCAATGATATGGCCTGACATAGCGACCATATCCATGGGCTCATGTTCTGGGTATGGCACAGGATAGGACACAGTTCAGACTTGCTCGGCATTTCCAAGCATGATATCCCTTTCTAAGAAATAGCCTATCCTAGCAACATTTCCAAAGTTTGAGAGACGATGCTTCATCACTCTGGCTGCACTTTTTCAGAGACATATCTGTTTGTTCTTTTAACAGTTCATGGAATCAGGAATCTTCTCAAACACCACAACTCAAAGGTTTCAATTCTTCTTCTGCCCTCCTTATTCAATGCCCAGATCTCAGATGCATAGCAAGTGATTAAAAAGACCATGGCCTAGACTGATATCAGGGTTGGGGTAAGACTGAGAAAAACTGGATAAATTATGTATACTGCGTTGAGAGAGATGAGGGAGAGAACAGTTTATAAGTGATATATGATGAAGAACTAAGGTTGCATAGCAGAGTGCATTCAGGGAGAGGGATGGGGGATTGTATACCAATGAAGGAGTTATCTTTTGCTTTTTGAAGAGAGGAGCGAACTGGGGGTGGGGATTTGAGAGGAAAGTGCAACAATCAATGAATGGAAATCCAAAATCTCTATAAATGTTCATTAAAATTACTAAAATAAAATAGTAAAAAAAACCCCAAAGACAAACAAACAAAAAAACCAACAAAACACCATGGCCTGAACAAATAAGGTTCACTTTAGTCTTCAAACTGACATCATTGCTCTTCAGTATTTTTGGAGAGACTGGACTTCCCAGTGCAATACACTTCCTGATCTCCTGACTTCTGGTATCAATAGTGTTGATTGTGGATCCAAGCAAGATTCACATGCATTTGTAAGTAGTTGATCTTCAGGTTGTTATGAGCAGGTAATTTAATTCAATTTTAATTTTATTATGTTATTTTTTAACACTCTTCTGGGGCTCAGGAAGGACGATTTTCTTTGCCACTGCCTCTTTCCTAAAGAAGTAAGTTCCTTGTATTTTTAAAAATTGGAGCAATGACAACTCTTTAGAATTTAACCTGTAGGACAGTTTCACAATAGAGAATCTAAATCTTTCTTACATTTGTAACCTCATAAAACTGTTGCACCTCTTTCAGGCAATGGAGCTCAAATCACCAAAAGATTTACCCACAGGAAACTGGTAACAAGACATTCAGCCTTTTCTCTCCATGCACTGGGTGTGACTGTCCTATGCTGATAATGGAAAAACATAGAAGGCTAATGGATCCAGCATTCCTGAATCCTGTTCTATTTTCATGATTTACTTGCAACTGGCTTCTGATTTATCATTTGCAAGGTAGAACCATGATACTGAATATCTCCCCATTTTTAATTCTTCATATGTTATAAACTAAATCTTATGTTTAGCCTCATCCTCAACCTCAAGGTTCATCAGTTGTTAGGGCACCTTCTCACTTCAAAAACATGCAATTCAAAGACCATTGACACAATGACATATGAATGATTGTAGCTTAAGCGTCATATGATTTAAAAGGGAAGAAAAATACGTAACCATCTGATACAGCTAGTAATATCTGAGTTATTTAAACAACAACAGTGAAAATAGAACATTAAATTTCTCTTTTCCTTGTTGGAAGATTATTAAAAGAAGAACAGAGACTCAGGAAAAGGAAATTTGGACTTTTTGCTCCTATCTCATTCATAGCAGGTATTTTGTAAAATATTTTAATACAATTTCTTTTCTTTGGCCCATGATAAAAGCAGTATAATTTTTTTTTATCTTATAAATCAATGGATTAATTTCAAAGGGGTAGAATTTTAGTCTCTCATTCCAAATAAAAACTTTCTCTCACAGAGTTTGTTTGCTTCTTAATTTCTAAAACTTACAATGATTAGATATTTGAAAAATTAATTTGAAATTATATTACAACAGGAGGAGAAATGTGATCTAATACTTAAAATGCACCAAAAAAAAAGAATAATCTTTTCTTTTGCATCAAACTATTTATTTGCACTTCAACTTGTGTCAAAACTTATGCTTTAACTGATAGCTCTTAGAAAACCTATAGCAAGGCCAGGAAAACTGTTGTCTGAACATAGTAAGAGAACAACACTACACAGTTTAAAGTTAAGAAAGTCATGCATCAGGGTTGTATCCTTTCTCCATACCTATCCATTCTGTAAGCTGAGTAAATCATTCAAGAAGCTGGACTCTAGGAAGTAGGATATAGCACTAGGATAGGAGGAAGACCCATCAACAACCTGCACATCACACAGGTTTGCTTGTTCAAAGTGAGGAAGACTTGAAGTGTTTACTGCTGAGGATCAAAGACTCCAGCCTTCAATATGGATTACATATCAACATCAAGAAAACAAAAATCCTTACTGCTAAATCGGCTCCACAGTCAACACTCTTGGCACCAGTAGCAGGAAATCAAAAAACGCATTGCGATGGGAAAGTCTGCGGTTAGGGACCTCTCCAAAATACTCAAGAGCAACAGTGTCTCTCTGGAGACTAAGGTCTGCCTGATACAGGCCATGGTTTTTGCAATCACTTGTTATGCATCAGAGAGTTGGACAATGACTAGGGAGGATAGAAGGAGAATTGACACCTTTGAGCTGTGGTGCTGGAGAAGAGTATTGAATGTACCATGGACTGCCAAGAAAACAAACAGATTCATCCTAGAGAGGGTTAAACCAGGCTGCTCCTTGGAGGCAAGGATTCTGGGGCTTCATCTGACATACTTTGGACATGTTGTAAGGAGAGACAGGTCTTTGGAGAGGGACATCATGCTGGGTAGAGTGGAGGGACAGGGCAGGAGGGGAAGACCCTCTATTAGGTGGATTGATTCAGTGACTGGGGTACTCGGGATGGGTGTGTCAGAGGCAATGAGATTGGCACAGGATAGAGCACGGTTTAGGGCTGTTGTACATATGGTCGCTATGAGTCACAACAACTCGACGGCACATAACAACAACAACTAAATCAATAGGCAACATCATGATAGATGGAGAAAAGATGGAAATTGTCACTGATTTTCTCTTACTTGGATCCACTATCAACACCCAAGGTACCAACAGTTAAGAGATCAGGAGATGTTTTGCATTAGCAAAGTCTATAGTTGGTGACTTCTACAAATCACTGAGGACCAATAAATAAGATTAGCTTGAAGACGAAGGTACACCTGATTCAGGCCATGGTAATTTTCAATTACTTGTTATGCTTCTGAGAGCTGGACAATGAGTAAGGATGACAGAACAATTGATGCCTTTGGGCTATGGTATTGGAGAAAAAGGCTGACTCTCCTATGTATTGCAAAAGAACGAACAGATATGTCTTGGAGTAAGTGCAGCCAGAGTGTTCCTTGGAAGCAACGATGACAAAGTTTTTTCTCATATGCTTTGGGCATGTTGTTAGGAGAGGATATTCCTTAGAGAGGGATATTATACTTGTAAAGGTAGAAGGTCAGTGAAAGAGAGAAAGGCCCTCAATCAAAAGGATTGATACAATAACTACAGCAATGTGCTCAAGTACGTCTGTCAAAAAGTGTGAGGATGGCACAGGACAGGATAGGGTTCAGACCTGTTGTTCATAGGGTTGCTTTGAGTTGTACTAAACACGTAGACACTTAAGAACAACAATAACAGGTCAAGAAGAGGATAAGCTGCTTGGAAAATTTGAGAGTCCAAGGAGGAGAGGAATAAGATGGGTTGACACAGTGATTTCAACAGTGACCCTAAGTCCTGTGGAGATTGTGAGGACAGTGCAGGATTCAACATAGTTCTAAGTCGTTGTTCATAGAGTCACTCTGAAGTGGATTCCACTCAATAATATCTAAGTCATTAATAAAAAAATGAAGAACTGATGTGTCTGAATTATGGTGTTGGCAAAAAATATTAAAAGCAATATTAATATTTAATATTAAAGAGTAATAAACTGCCATGACATGCCAGAGAATGAACATATCTGTCTCAGAAGAAGTACTCCCAGAATGTACCTTAGAAGCCAGAATGGTGAGGGGAGAGGGTTTGTACCAATTATCAGGAGGGACCAGTCCTAGGAGAAGGACACCAGGCTTAGTATAACAGAGAATCTGAAAGAAAAAAAGAAGAACCTTAGTAACATATGTTGACAAAGGACCATAACAACAGGCTTAAATGTGGCGGTGATTATGTGGATGGTGAGGGAGCAGCAGCATTTCATTTTGCTATACATTGGGTCACTATGACTTGGAACAGACAGAACAGCACCTCAGAGCGATATGAGAGGTCCTGTAACACAATCACGTAAAGAGTAAGCTGAAAGCCCAAAGGGTCAGAAGAATAATGACTAGAGATCATTGTGGAAATTAATAGAAAACTGATGAAAGCACATGAACTGAACCTGCCTTTCTAAGCTGTGTTATTTTAAAAATCTATGTCTTCAGCAACACTTATTTTCTACCAACACTTATTTTCCTTGACGGTTATTATCTTTTGGGACCTGTTTTCTGGATGTTAGTTTACTTTACACGCTCCGGGCTTTCAATCCCCTAGCCTTATTGTTCTTAATTAGAGCCAGGATATGACTTTCCGTGACTAATTTTTCTCCTTTGTTCATTAGTTTGTCAATATGTAGCATTAACCTCTATTTATACAAGCCTGACTTAATATTCTTTCACCAATTCAAAAATGGCAGATATATTTAAAACACTCATGGGGGGATGCGGGGTGAGGAATAAGCTCATGTTCTGCTACCTCTACCTCTCTGTGTAAAACGCAGCTGGCGTTCTATTAATAAACCTAAGTATTATTTTAGCTGCTTTCCTGAGCATAGATTCTGACAAATTTTGTGTTCACATTTGTGCTAAAGCATTCTGTATCCTTATAATACAGACATTCAAGAGAAAAACTGGTATAATAGCTTCAGTTCCAGCTTTAATAATCATATATATATATTTTTTTTTTCAAGCTCAAAAACTAATTTCTAGTCCACTACAAAACCAGGAAACTATGGTGGTATACCTTGTGGATATCTGCTCTAGGCCTGCCCAGGGGTGAGGACGCGCTGTGCTGGCCTGTGATGGGGCCACTCTCCTTGATGCCCCATATTCATATGTTTCATTGACTACATAAAAGCATTTGATTGTGTGAATCACAGAAAATTATGGCTAACATTGAGAAGAATAGGAATCCCTAACAGGAACACTTAATTATGTTCTTGTAAAATCCATACCTAGATCAAGGAGCTGTTGTCCAAATGAAACAAAGGAAGCCTGCATGGTTTAAAATCAGGAAAAGTGTGTATTAAGGATGTATCCTTCCTCCATAGTCACTCAATCTACATGCTGAGAAAATAATTCATTCATGAAGCCAGGCCCTAAGAATAGGATTGTGGCGAAGGTTCATCAGCAACTTGTGTTATGCAAATGACACA
>NW_006399779.1:19464723-19466213 GCF_000299155.1 Elephantulus edwardii
AAGGATGGGAAAACATCATCTCTCATATACTGAACATGCCTCTAAGAGAGGCTATTGCTTGGAAAGGGATATTGTCCTTTTAACTGTGGAGGCTTGATGAAAGGGAGGAAGACCTTCAGTGAGGTGAATTGACATGGTAACTGCAGCAATTGGCTTAAGTGTTTCAGAGATTATGAGGACAGCACAGAACAGGAAAGGCTTCAGGTCTATCGTTCATAGGGTTGCTATGAGTTGTACTTGACTCGATGGTAGCAAAAAACAATAATAACACCATGGTGGCATAGTGCACAAAGGGTTGCATAGCTAGCCAAGAGGCTGTGTGTCTCTGGTGTTTAGAACCCACCAGAGGCTCCACAGGAGAAAGCTGGGCAATCTCCTCTCATTCAATATATACAACCTCTGAAGACCTACTGAAAGATCAGCTGTGAGTAGGTTTTGACTCAAGAGCACTGACTCTGACTGGACTACAAAAATCATTTTTGAGTTAAAAACAGTAAATAAAACTATTCCAGAATTATCATCCATACTATACTAAATTCAAATTTTACAAAATAGTAATTAATTGGTTTCTTTTATCCCAAATGGCATTGTTGTTTTCTTAGGTTGGCTATTGAGTCAATCCCAACTCATGTTGTTGTTGTTATTGTTGTTGTTATGTGCCGTTGAGTCGTTTGCGACTCATAGTGACCCTATGTACAACAGCCCTAAACCCTGCTCTATCCTGTGCCAATCGCATTGCCTCATAATGACTGATAAAAACACAGATTTAATTGTGTGCATTGTCTAATTCTGTGTATTCTCACCATCTCTACCGTGTTCAAATCCATTATGGCAGGCACTGAGTCAGTCCGTCGTCTCCTTAAGGATTTTCCTCTCCTTGAATTAGCCACTGCATTTCCACAAATGATAGGCTTTTTAAGGATTAGTCCCACCTCAGAACATGCCCCAAACCATGTGATATTCTTTTACCAAATCTAAAACAATAGTTAATGATAGCTTAATCTTTCAGATTAAAGACAGGTGAAAGTGTCTTCTTAGATTAGACTAGCAGGTATGACACTGGAGGCTGAGGCCTCATATTGGAAAACCCAAAAGAGGAGGAATAGTTACAAACAGACATTAGTGATTGGAACATGGAATGTGAGAAATATGAATGTAGGAGAGTTAGACATTGTTAAGCAAGAAACGGAACACATAAATATTGACATTCTGGGCACTGGCAAACTGAGATGGATTGGTTTGGGACCTTTTGAATGGGATAATCATATGATCTGCTACGCTGGAAGCAAAAATGAAAAAGTGAGGAAAAACGGGTTTATATTAATAATCATAAAGACCATTTCTAGATCCATCTTGAAATATAATGTTGTGAGCAAAAGGATAATATCCATATGCATACAAGAAAGACCTGTTTATACCATTATTGTTCAAATATAAGCACCAAAAATCAGAGCCAAAGAGGAGGAAATAGAACATTTCTACCAACATTT
>NW_006399779.1:19466897-19467868 GCF_000299155.1 Elephantulus edwardii
TTGCGACTCATAGCGACCCTATGCACAACAGCCCTAAACCCTGCTCTATCCTGCGCCAACCGCACTGCCTCCGACACACCCATCCCGATTACCCCAGTCACCGAATCAATCCATCTCATAGAGGGTCTTCCCCTCCTGCGCTGTCCCTCCCAGTGAGGTGGGGGTCAGCCACCCCCGTGCATCTGCTGTGCCTGCTTGCCTACCATCACTGTGTGCCATCCGCAGAACATGGCCTTGTTGGACCTGTCAAAACACATGGTTCTCACTGGACTCTGGTCACTGAGTTAAATGCTTAACGTTATCTTTCAGGTACACAGAAAAACCGGAGGGAGAACGTGCTCCTGGGCGGAAGGGAAGCCGGGAAGCTGCGCACCGGGGGAAGTCACCTCAGACAATAGCGAAGAAGCCTTACCACTAGGCCACAAGAAATGCTCCTCAAAATATATTTGTAAGTGTATATAGGTCTTCTCATATGTGTGATGTTAATATAGGTATAGAGATAGACATTAATATGTTGGTTTTGCTGTTGTGTACTGTCAATTCAGAACTGACTCATACATGCCCCTCCATTGGGTCTTCAGAGACAATTAATTGCACGAGAGATTTCCCATCCTTCTCCCATGCTGCAGGCTTGAACCATGTGCCTTTGGGATTGCAGCACAGCTTCTTGTCACTAGAGGGCCAGAGCTCCCTATATTCAGATAGATATAGATATATTAATGCAAATAATTACAATGACCTGTAATAATTAATATATGTATACAGGTATCAAGGACCTCAATTATGAAAAAAGCAAGAGGGGATTATAAAGATAAGGGAGAAAGAAATCACCAAAATTAATGTAAGGAAAGAGAATATAAAGAGGCCAGAACAAGGGAAAAGAATGCTGAGGTAAGAGTATTAAAGAGAAGGCGGCTTGAGAAGAAAAATGCAAAATATTATATGTTAAATATAATATAATTTAATATAAT
>NW_006399779.1:19468775-19482724 GCF_000299155.1 Elephantulus edwardii
GGGGTTGAGGGAAGATGGAGAAAGATGGGATAAATTATGTATACTGCATTGAAACAAATGAGGGAGAGAACTGTTTAAAAAGGTTATGACAGGAGTCCAGAATAAAGGCTGCATAGTGGAGTGGGCTTGGGGTTAGGGATTGTATAACAATGAAAGAATTTTTCATTATTTCAAACAGAAGAGCAAATTGGGTGGGACAGGTGAGCAGGGAGAAAAGTGCAACAATGAATGAATGAAAATCCAGTCTCTGTAAATTTTCATTAAAATGAATAATAATAATAATGTTAATAATAATAATGGCTTCAACAATCTATTGACAGGAAAAGGCTAGAAAGCTAAGCTGGATTCAGAAGAGGTTGTCAAATAGGAGACATCCTCGCTAATGTCGGGTGGATCATGACTGAAGCAGAGAACGCCAGGAAGAGGTTTTGTTCTGTTTTATTGGCTATGCAAAGGCATTTGACTGTATGGATCATAAAAAAAATATGGCTACCAATGAGAAGAATAAGAATTTTAGAACACTTAATTTTGCTCATGTGTGTTTAAAGTCTAAGGTACATTTAATAAACTGTGTTTTTTTCACTTGTTTCCTATGCATCTGAAAGTTGGACTATGTATAAGGATGACAAGAGAAGAATCAATGCCCTTGAATTATGGTTGTGGAGAAAAGTACTAAATATCGCACGGACTGCCAGAAGAACAAACTATTATGTCTTAGAGGACATACAAACAGGCAAAGAAACTTCATCTGTATACTTCAGGCCTGTTGTCAGGAGAGTCCAATCCTTGGAAAAATGCATCATGATGGGAAAGGTGGAGGGACAAGGGAAAGAGAGGAAGCCCTTTACCAAGACGGATTAACACAGTGACTATAACAAAGGGTTGGAGTGTGTTAGAGATGGTGGGGATATGAAAGGATAGGACAAGGTTCGGATCTGTTGTTCATAGGATCACTATGAGCAGTAGTATTTAATTCAACAACACCTAACAACAACAACACTGTTTGACAGACAGTTGAAACACAAGAGTTATTTCAATTAAGGACTTAAGAGCAAGATTCAGGGACAGAATTGGAAATATGCCACAATAAAAAGATCTATTTTTAACATTTTGAATTTTTTTCCACCTAATATATACTAATAGTATTTATGCCTTCATCATGTGGTGGCATTACATAAAGTTCTAACATATGCATATTTCTTTGATACCAAGACAGGAAAAAGAAATTAAGAGCACAAATTGGAAACCATATTGCACTGTGAAAAGGTTTTGAAATTAGGAAAGTTGACATAAGGATAAGATCCAAGAAAAGCTCCTGGCATTTTACCACTGGGAATTATGGAAAAGAGGGAGTAATGATGAAATGAGACTAGAACATCACTGACAGTTCTGCCAGAGGAAATGGGTGCTAGAACACCAGATATGAAACTCCAGATGTGTGGATCCGGTGTTTACTAGACTTCTAGGACTTCTTCAGAATCTCGAATTCATATTCTGTCAGTCATGTTCTGCAATTGCTTCTGATTTAAAAATTAATCTTTCCATTTTTTTCATATCCAGTCAGGGGTTATTCTATCTAAATGTTTTTGTTTCAGTGACATGATCTCTAATTAATGATAGTCTCTGAGTGGAATAAAGGGATATGTGTTTTGCTGCTAATCAAAAGGTTGGTGATTTGAGTCCACTCAAGCCCTCCATGATAGAAATGCCTGGCCATCTACTTATAAAAAATAAAATCAAGTAAGTTTCCTTGCACTACAATTTCAAAGGCAAAGGGGTGTAAATCCACCAGCTGCTTTGTGGGCGGAAAATGGGTAGTCTCTTCCCATGTGATTAACTGCCTCTGAAAACCCACCAGAGGCTGGTTACAATGTGACAACACACAACAAAAACACAACAGGAGCTCTGATGGGGTAGTCCTCAATTTCACTGCCAACTCAAAGACAATGTCTCTGTGGTGGTTCTAATCGACCAGTGGTTCCATGGAAAAGATGAGTTATCTCCTCTCTGTGGGATTTACAGCTTCCAAAAATCTGATGAGGGTCAGCTCTACATTGGTTCTGGCTCAATAGCAATGGGTTTGAGTTTAAGATGACTTCAGGAG
Organism: Elephantulus edwardii; assembly: GCF_000299155.1. NCBI lineage: Eukaryota > Metazoa > Chordata > Mammalia > Macroscelidea > Macroscelididae > Elephantulus > Elephantulus edwardii. Next base: position 19,470,880 of record NW_006399779.1, read on the forward strand.
CTCCAAACTTTCTATCCAGATTAGCCACATTGCGGAGATAGAAAGGACCTTATCTTTTCCAACGTGTTATTTTTCAGAAGTGAAGATCTCAAAAGATCTCATCAATCCTTCCTTGCGTCTCATTGCTTGTTGTTGTGTGCTATCAAGTTGAAAACGATTATTCATAGCTGACCCTCTAACAGATTTTCAGAGGCTGTGAATCACGTGGGAAGATACTGCTTATCTTTCTCCTGCAGAGCAGTTGGTGGATTCCAAATATGTGTCTTTGTGTTGGCAGTGCAACTGCTTATCCACTAGACCGTGCTAGCTCTATGTCTCATTAGCTAAAACTGATTTATACATACTTAACCATAAACTCTGGTGACCTGGTGGTAAGAAACTACACTGGCTGAAATCCCAAAGGCAAGTGGTTCAAATCCACCAGCTGTTCCACGTCAACAGGATGGACAATCTCTTTCCGTATAATTCACTGTCTCTGAAAACCCACCAGAGGGTCAGCCATGGATCAGTTCTGACCCCATGGTACACAACAACACTAAATCTTACACAGACTCCCAATAACACAGACACATCTGTCTGGGACGTAGCCTGTTGCCATCACTGTGTCAATCCATCTATCCAAGAAAGAGTATTCCTTTCTTTTGTTAACCTTCTTATTAAGCATGATATCATTTTCCTAAGACTAGCCCATCCTGATAACATCCTCATAATATGTGAATAAAGTCTCACCATCCTTCCTTCTAAGGAACATACTGACTATATATAGGAACAATCTGATTGTATATAGGACTTGCTGACAGTTGAAGAGGACTCTATGCATCTAATAAAAGCTACAACTTGGGGAGCTCTGGTGACCTAGTGGTAAGAAGCTGCACTGCAATCCCAGAGGTGAGCGGTTCGAATCCACCAGATGCTTTTCTAGAAAAGGAAGGACAATCTCCTCCTGTACCAGTCAGATCTTATTGGAAGGTACAACAAAAAAAGAAAAAGAAAAAAAAAAGAACAACTACAATTCTATACCATCAATGAAAATTGGATGAGAAGTACAATATTTATCTTGGATCAATTAAGATAGCCTACTGGTATGAAAGACAAGGTCCTCCTCTCCTAAAAATACCACAGAAAAGAGATGGACATTTGAACAAAATTGAAGATCTGCCCACATTGTGAACTAATCTCAAAGTCATTGCTACAGTAAATATGGATGTTATACTACAAACATGGGCCTATATGAGATTACAACCTATGTTGTCCATCCTGGTGCACTGAGAACAGAAAAGTTGTGCTTACTTGATGGGTGAAAGGCATAGAAGTAAATTCCAAACTTTTCTTACAAAATTAAATAATACAAGCAGGGTAAGACATGCACACGCCTGACATCCGAGCCATGCTACAAATCTTTAAAAGTTTCTTTTCTTTTTTTTCTCTCTGTCACCAAAAACTGTAAGGAGTAACCTGTTATATGTTGTCGTTGTGTACTGTAGAGTCAGAACCGACCAATGGGTGACCGTCCTGTGGGTTTTCAGAGGCAGTGAATCACATGGGAGGAGATTGGCCATCCCACAGAGCAGATGATGGCCTCGAACCACATGCCTTTAGGGATTGCAGCGCAGTTTCTTGCCCCTAGAACACCAGCGCTTCCTGTAATAGTATCTGATGAAGACAAAACCAGTCTCTTGATAAAAATTTGCAATGGCAAATGAAAAGCAATAATGTTGTTGCTCTTGTTATGTGTTGCTGACTTGAAACCAATTCGTAGCTCACCCTCCAGTGGGTTTTCAGAGGCTGTAAGTCACAAGAGAGGAGAACACCTATCTTTCTCCCGCTGAACAGCTGGTGGATTTGAACCACTTGCCTTTGGGCTGTCAATGTAGCTCCTTACCATTACAGATCCCTAAGAATAATAATATGATCTGCAAAATGCCTAACTAGGAGTCAAATTAAAACCAACATTTAAAAAAAAAAAAAGCGGTGCTTTCAGAACCACACAGCAGTCAGATACATTGCAAAACACATCGTGTTCAATGATACCATTTTGACACCAAAGAAAATGGCATAAATGATGTGTATTGGGGAAAGAGAAGAGAAAAATACCAGTCACTACAATAACATCAAAAGCCAAAACAAAACTAAACCTGTTGACATCAGATTCCAGTTTATTGAATACTTATAAAAGCAAAATAAAATAGTCTCCATGGAGTTAAAAAGCTGTAACCTTTACAGACACAGATTGCCCCATGTTGCTCCCAGGAGTAGCTTGTGTTTGAACTGTCGACCATGTGGTCAGAAGGGAAATGTTTAAACCACCAAGCCAGCAGGGTTCCTATAAGAAAAAGAAAGAAACTCCTTAATGACAAAATGTCAACTTGCTTCATAAAATTAATTAAGTCTTTCATTACATGTCAACTTAGAGCTACATTATCTCTGTCCAAAAGGATTAACCCAATTTACACCAATTAACCCAAGACAAAGCTAGCTTTTTATATGCTTAAAAGAAGCAAATATAGCAGAGTGCCAGACATCATGATTAAAGGGAGTCAATAATTTTTTTCTTTTTTAAAAAGAATGTGGGCTAAACATTCAAACAGCAATACAATCTAATTTATTTTCTTTTTGAGAGTATTCAAAATGCCATTTTACAAAGCTAATAGACTGGAAATGAAAGTCAGGACCTTGATTTTACCTGGATTCTATAGGAGGCAAAGTGGAATATATTATTAACATGTTGTTTTTGTTGTTGTTATGTGCCATCGAGTTTCCTGTAACTCACAGCAAGCCTCTGTATATTAGCTCTGACAGGTGCCCTATTATGAGCCAGTCTCATCATCTCCAACAAATCTAATCCCATTGCTCCCGTCACTGAGTCAACCATTTTATCCTGGACCTTCCTCTCCTGCGTTGTCCCTCCATACTTCCGAGCATGATATCTCTCTCCAAGGAGTGGTCTCTTCTGGCCTCGTGTCCAAAGGATGTGAGACAGAGCCTCAAAATCCTTACCTCCAGGGAGCAGCCGGGTTTCACCTCTCCAGGACAAACCTGTTTGTTCTCCTGGATCCACGGTGTGTTCAACACTCTTTCAGCACCACAACTCAGAGGTATCAATCATTCTTCTATTGTCAGTAATTATTGTCCAGCTTTCTGATGCATAGCAAGGAATTGTGAAGACCATGGCCTGGATCAGCTACAACTTAGTCTCCAGGCTGACATTGCTCTTCAGTACTCTAGAGAGGTACCTACCTGATGTAAGACTTTCCCAGTTCAGTTTGTCTTTTGATCTCCTCACTACTGGAGCCAAGAGAGTTGACTGTGTAACCAAGTAAGCTGAAATTATCAAGAGTCTCAATCTCTTCTCCATCCAACATGAAGGTCCAGTGGTGAGAATCTTTGTTTTCCTGATGTTGACGTTCAATCCATATTGAAGACTACAGTCCTTAACGTGGTTAGAGAATTATAATTTTCTCTGAAAAATTCATTATTTGTGAGCTTGGGGAAGTACCTTAAATTTTCTCATCTTTAAGTATTTGGGGTTTGGTTTTTGTCTTTTGGTTTTTGTTTTTAACATATAAAGGAAGAATTATGAATATATTCCAATAAACTTCATAAATTCATGTCAGTCAAATAAAAATCACTCCCAAACTCAGAAAAAAAGGAGTTGATATAAATTTTAACAGGCACAGTATACTGCTAAAACATTTATGGTCTTGAAATGACTGCTTGTTCATTCAGCTATTATACACCTTTATTCAGAGTTTGGCAGCTTGCAAACCTTGATTTTCTTGTTACCATTCAAGCCACAATATGGAGCAATTCGTATCTGCAAAGTAGTAAAGAAAGGACCAAAGCGAGGCAGCTATGACAAGAAGCTACTATTTGTCTTTCCCTATTTATGAAATTTAGCTCCTTAATCTTCAAACTTTCTATCCACTAGGCCAACTAAGTTCTCTCTATGTTGGTGTTGTTAAGTGCCGTCAAATCATAGATAACTCATACTGACCCTATGAACAAAAGACCTGAACACTTGTATAACTTTCATCATCTCTCTAAGTTCATAAAGTTTCCAGAGGCAAGCTATTTCAGAAGTGGGTGCCGCTCCTGCTTCCAAACTTGTTTTAATTGGCCACAGATTAAAGTCACCTACTTTTAGCTTGGTAGCATCACTCTCTGTCCACTAGGCCAAAGCTCCCCAATTAAAACAAGCTTGGAAGCAGGCGTTGCATCCACTTCCAGAATAGCTTGCCTCCAGAAACCCTATAAACTTGGAGAAACAATGAAAGTTATACAAGTGTTCAGATCTTTTGTTTATTGGGTTGCTATGAGTCATCTACAAGTCAACAGCACTTAACAACAACAACAACGAGCTCAGTTGGCCTAGTGGACAGAAAGTGACGCTACCATGTCAAAGGTAGGTGATTTTAGTCTGTAGTCCTCAGGGCCGGTTTTAATTGGTTTGTTTTGTTTTTTTTTTTTTTTTGTCAAACATTCATCTAAGTGGCAAAGCACTGGTATGTCCATTTGCTGTACAGAAGTAACCTGTGGTTGCTGTGATGCTAAACACTGTGACACTGATGTGTCAAATGTGATTGATAATGGTTACCCATGCTGGACAGTGTTTGGTGGAGCTCCCAGATTAACACAAGCTTGGAAGCAGGACTGGCATCCACTTCCGAAATAGCTTGCCCCTGGAAGCTCTATGAACGTGGAGAAATGATGAAAGTTATACAAGTGTCCAGGTCTTTCGTTCATAGGGTCTCTATGAGTCATCTACAACTTGACAGCACTTAACAATAAAAACAACAATCTTCAAAGGATGGAGTATGATTTCTATTTCATAATTGTTTGTTACATGCACATTTTCACTCCTTTACATTGTTGTAGGCTTCTGATGAAATTGGAAGCAATACTGAGGTACTAAATTAAGTGGATCCTGGATTCACTACTGACTCATTAAAGAAACAAAAAAAAACCCCAACAATAAAAAAAACCCACTACAGACTAGACATAGAGACAGGAGAGCGACCAAGACATGTAATAGTCATCTGTGTGTCAAGAAATGATGAAAAACCAAGGAATACAAAGAGTCACTACTAACAAAGAAGAAATCAACATGGCTGATACCTGGATTTGGACATTTAATCTCAAGAGTTATAACTGGAAATATGCCTTTCTGTTCTTCAAACCAAATCACGTTTGATATTTGTTTTATAGCAGCAGTAGGAACCAAAACATTTGTCCATCAACAACACATGCAATATCATTTTTGGCACAAAAAGCAAGTCATAAATGATGTGCAGTGATCTGTCCCAGTTAATCTCAGAATGTGATGGTCTGAGCAATAGCATTTTCCTTATTTAAAGCTGATTTGATACTTAAGTTCAAGGGTTCAATCCAGACATATCCTATCAGAGCATGCAAGGATTGGGACTCAGCATATATATATATGTTAGCAAGATCTTCAGGGAATTGATACACTGCTTGAAATTTGAGGAGAGCTGTTCTATATAAAATTTTGAGAAACAAATAATATGATTAAAATATTATTCGAAACAACTAAATGTACAATATCTTTTCTAAAGAATAACAAAATGAAATACATTAAGAAGTACAAGTAGATGATCAGCACATACCACATAAGCTCTTTGATTTTCACTGTGAATAGTGTAACTCATTTAACATTTTACAAAATTAAATGATCACGTATAGCATATTAGTGGTTTGGGGAGTGTCCACTGAGTATGTAGTAACAAATGAGAAACTTAACAGGCATAAAATCCTTCCTTTTAGGATATCTTCTTTAAGCAAGGTCAAAAGATGAATGGAGTGAAGGATGGGAAAAGGAAAGAAGAAAGATCCGGTGTGAAAAACAATGTATATGAACTTTGCAGGCAAACCAATATAAAATTTAAAAAAAAAATAGATGAATGTTCCAAAAAAGTATGATTACTGGCTTCCAAAAAATAAAGGTGAGTAGAATGTGTTTATGCTAACAGTTTGGAGGACTAACTATGATATTAAGAAAAATCTTCCAGAAGGAAGCATGCCCTGAACTTTTCTTAGAATAAATGTCTTGCATCACACAAAGAAAAAAGAAAAAAGAAATACAGAAATTAGCTCACTGAATATAACCAACAACTTAGAAAAGTTGAAGAGAGAAAAACCACATTTGGGAAGCCATAAGGCAGAAACATTGACCAGAAGGGAAAATGCAGACTGAGATACAGAGAAAATTGAGAACAAGAAAAAAAAGAAAAGAAGTGAGAGATAAGAAGTGGATGGAGACAGAGTCAGGTGAAACACGGAGGGTAGAAGGATCAATAACCCACCTGTGTGAGGAAGAGAGGCAGTTATCCGAGGCTATGTGAACTCATCTGGTTGAAGAGTCCTGTCTGAAGGCTTCAGAATTGCTTTAACACTCCAAACCTCAAGTGGGTTGGATGTGAACACTTTCACGTGCCTTTATTTTTCCCTTTTGAAGTTCCAGCCAAAAGTAGGAAGCGGATTGTGTTTGGAACTCTATACTAATGGTATTTTTGTCCTGGTGTGTAGGAAGTGTTGGAAATAATAAAGCTATTCTTAAGATACCATGCCTTCTTGGCTTTCTATGGAAGAAGTGTATTTTCAGTGTAAGATGACAAAATCTCCTGGAGAATAGTCAAACCGAGAAAGGACATAGTAGCGAATCATAAGTAAGTATTCTCTCAGCTACCAGCCTAAAAGTTAAGGGTTTGAGTCCACCCATCGGCATTTCACAGGTAAAACCTGACGTTCTGCTTCTGAAAAATAAGCCACTGAACAAACCTCTGTGCATTGATTGGCATTTGATTCTGACCTACATAACAATGCCATGACTCCGAATTAATCAGTAAAAAGAGGTGGGGGAAAATCTTATTGTTATAAAAATTCCCCATACCTTTTTGTTCCCAAAATCTAGAAGGAGTCATGTTCTGAGTATTTTATTACTCTGACACGATTCATTACAAATCAGACTTTTAAATGATTTTTCCCTCTAGGACAGTAAGTAGACTACAAGGGAGTGACAAGGAGAAAGGAATTGTTCAGCTTTCATCTCTTGCCACCGCAATCAGTTGACATCTTTACACGAACACATTTAAGTGCATGTGAGTTTTAGAAACAAGATCCTAGGCTGCACCAATTTTTAGAGCTGATCCACCAAGTAGCTACAATCATTGCTATTTTAATAACTGCACTCCTTTCAAAGAAACCAGAGTAATGCAACTCCCTGCAAAAAGCCTTGAAACCAACTAAGCCCTCAGGGTATCAGCATTTCTAAAGGAAAGAGGCTCACAGTTTACCACGCTATTTATAAGCACATTGAAAAGGAAAGATTAAAAACAACATGGTAAGAGTCTCTTTAAATTTTATGCCTGCCAACTCTTTACTTCTATGGAAAAACATAAAACTAAATGGGCATAAACTAAGAAGATATCATCTACAATCTATTCCTACCCCTGTTGAACTAAAGTAGATCAATCCAAAAACTTCTCTGTTGCTCCAGCAACTTTGGAGATGACTTGAGGGGAGAGGGTTGCTCCTTTAAACAGGGCTTGATGGTGGAGGACTCTGTTTTGAGCTCGGCAGAGACTGTATTTACTTCTCTATCTAACCATCTTCAAGTCAACTTCAAGGATCAATTTCAAATGAATGACTGCCAATCTCATAAAAACCACCATTATATCTATCCTTAAACAGAAGATTCTTAAAGGTACAAAGGGTTAAGATCTAGTTTACTTTGCAGAGAGTTGGAATCAACTAGACTAGACTGATTTAATTTCTGGTTTTATATTCTTAAACTGTTATAATTGTTGTTGATTGCCATCGAGTTGAGCACGACTCATAGTGATCCTATGAACAAAAGACCTAAATTCTGTTCTGTAGCTATCATCATTTCTCAAAATTCATAGATTTTCTACAGGCATGTTCCTTAGGAAGTGGATGCCACTCCTGCTTCCAAACCTGTCTTAAAGTGGGAGCTCCACCAAACACTGTCTACCATGGTAACCATTATAGCATTTGATACCTCAGTGGCCCAAGGTTCAGCATCACAGCAACCCCAAGCTACCTCAGTACAGTAAATTGACAGAAGAGAACATTCTCAAAACGTATATATTCTTGGCTGTAATCTTTGAGGAAGTTGATTTCAGGGTCTGTCTCCTACAGAGCTCTTGACTATGTTCAGACCACAGACCTTCTCTGGTTATTACGGAAGAACAAAAACTTTACACCACCAGTGCTTATTATATTCTTAAATAGGGCATATAAATACTGACGTGGGCTGATATTCCCCTACTAGACCAGCCAACTAGTCTTAAAGAAGCTTGCTTTGCAGCCCACCTGGGACACCATGTAGTGTTTTATGCACAGAAGGTGTTAAATATTTTAGATCAAGCCTGAGTCATCTTGCTTAACGTATTTACCAGGGATTCCATATTTGTCACACAAGGACATCTGACTCAGATAGCATTGTAACTACAAATAATTTGTTCAGGGGAGGAAAAAAAAGAAGTGTTTTTATAATGGTAGTTTAGTATAATGAACCCAGGCAGAATACAAAGCCCCTATTTTGTATTCACTATGAACTTTTTTTTTTCCAAGAGAAAAGGCTTTTGCTTTTTTTATGCAACATTTAAAGAATGATCTTTGGGGAGGAAATTCTTTTGGTTAAAAAAAATGAGGTAAAATTCATCAAATTTGTAAAATTGATATATCTCTTCTTATCCTTCACTGTCTGTGGATTTAATTTGGCATTAAATTTTGTACCTACCCACTGAATTTTATTGTCAAGTCTTGAAATTGTAAAAAGATCAAGAGTGACATGAAGAAGGTTAAGTCTGTTGTTTACTAACTTCTACAAGGGGAAACTGCCCCCATCAACAATGTCCATAACACATTACCAATTCCCATGAGGTCATTCACATTCCCCATGTTCCCATGCCTATTTCATTTCAAGTCCAACACCAATCCTACTCTTCTACAGGGTCTGAAATTCATTGCAATAGCTTACAGATGACACAGAACATGATTATGGTTTACAATTAGTGAACTTAACAAGATACAATTTCTCAGTCAGGACAAATTCTGAAATGTACTCACAGGATCTTCCACCTCCAGTATTGTGGATTTAGGCCAGTGTTACAAAGCTTCTTTTAGTCCTGTCAATTATGGTTTCTCCCCTCAAGTTCTCCAGTAAGCTTGGACAAAGGCCTATGGTTATGGTTCCACAGGGGAGCAGTCCAGGTCAGCTCTGTCTTGTGTCAGTTGTCTGATTCTCTTTTCCCCTGCAGGTCTGGCTGGCACAAGACCCTCTCCTGAGGGCACATGTTGCATTCTCTTTGTTGGTCATGAGATTCTCAATTCTCATATGTTGCTTCTTCTTTGTTGGTTGTGATAGTCTCTATTTCTGCTGCTGAATTAAAGGCCAAACTCACCTTGAAATACAATATCATGGATAGGCTAACACACCCTATTTGCATGTCCCTGCCCATTCATGTGGCAATCAAAGTCAAAGACAATCATTGGATAGGAAAGCTATTTTGAACAATAAACCCTTCGCACCACAGAAATAGTCTACGGAAAACATAATCATGACAATTGGAAAACTTGCTTTATGAGGGTTTTTTTTTTACATTTTATTCACTTGGACTTACAAAAGGTTCCTGTAGAGGTTCTAACTTTTAAACTTTATCAAAGAGATACCATGGGAGAAAATAATGTTCTAAAGCTTCTGAAGGTAAAGCCTTCATTCCTTCAAGTCATTATCTAACTGAAAAGCCACTGAGAATATAACTAACCAATGGAGAATGTCTCAGTGTGTGTGTTTATCACAATATACAACTTTACTTGAAAGATCCCAGTACTCCAGTTAAATTCCCTAGTCTCTAGAAGTTTTGTCATACATAGAAAGCATAAGGTATTTTTTCTTGGTGATTTGTTGTTGTTGTTATTGTTGTTGTTTTTAAGTGCCTTTAAGTTGACCTCCCCTCATAGTGAACCTATGTACAACTGATGAAAACCTTGCCTTACTCCAGACCATTCTCATGATCTCAGCTGTGGTTAAGCCCACTGATGCAGTCACTGTGTCAGTTCATCTCCATAACGGTCTTTTACTTCAATTCCTCTCTATTTTTCTAAACAGGATGTCCTTCTCCAGTTACTGCACCCCCTGATAGAATGCTCAAAGTACATAAGACAAAGGCTCCCTCTGCTTCTCAGGAGTGTCCTGGAGGCTGCACTTCTTCTTCAAAGATATATCCATGTAATCTTTCCGCAGTCTGTTCAACATTCTTCACTAAAGTCAGAGTACTTTACCTTCTCTGGTCTTTCATGTGCCTTATTCATTGTTCAACTTGTGTATGCATATGAAGCACGTGGAAACACTATCATTTGGACCATTTGCACCGTATTCTTTCAGCTGACATCTGTGGTAATTTCACATGATAGCCATCTTGAACTCACATCCAGATACTTACCAGGGTGTAATGGCTTGAGTCTTCTTCTTACAGAACATATACTTTTTAACACACTTTTCCCAGAAGGAACATTTATCAAAAGAGTGATTTCACGTTTCCCACACTGCCTATCGAATGTCTTTGTCTCAAATCAGAATAATTTCCAAGGTTTAAACTTTCAAGTAAGTGAAAGATGATTCCAGATGACACATTGGAACAAAGACTTAGGCTGAGTACCAATTAGCTCGTTTTCTAATTCTGTCCGTGTTTGTTAAGTTTAACAAACTAATGTGAAGATAGGAGGGAGAGAGAGAGAGAGACCACATTTCTGTAGAACCAAAGATTATGAGACTTCATCTTGCATACTTTGGGCATGTTGTCAAGAGAGACCAGTTCTTGGAAAGGGACACTATGCCTGAAAAGTTGGAAGGTCAGTAAATTAGGGTAAGATTCTCAAGAAGATGGATTGACATAGTGACTGTAACAATGGGTCTAAGTACATTGGAAATTGTGTGGGAGGTGGAGAATTAGGCTCAGCTTATATGTCTGTTGTTAATAGAGTTTCAGTGAGTAAGAGTCCACAGGAGGACACATAACAACGACAGCACACAGAACTGTTTTAAAAACAAATTCTCTGTCTTCAATTCTCTCCCTTTAAATGCCTCTCGTATACTAAGCTACTTCCTTACCCTTCCTCCCAAGCAACACCCAGAATGCCTTCTGAGTGAACTCCTACCCAAACTGTCGTAGGAAAGTATCCTGAAGCCTGCCAAACATAGATCTGTTTCATTTGCCCTCTCTTCTTATCAATAGTCTCATAATGCCTGTCTGTTTTCAGCCCACTTCCAAAGTTAAGTAAATGTTTCTTCTTTTTCATGTTTCCTTTTTATCTACACATCCCCCAGATTCAGTAATGCTTAGCCAAGAAATTACGCTGGAAACATTCAGGATCAACTTTAGAAAGTGAAGGAAAAAAGCGAGAGGCTTCCTCTCAAGAGTATTAAAAAAGGAAAATCTGCAAACTTGTATAACTTAACATCACTTCTCTTCTACACCTTGGCATACACTGAGAATTCCTGAAATTTCACGTTAAGAATATGGATTGAGAAACTATTTCCTAAAGTGAAGTTGTCCTAATGGTATTTTCAGTAAGACAAGGTCCTTGCAATGTGTTATATAGACCTTTAGTCTTTTGAAGTGACGCTGTGTGTAATCAAGTTGGAATTGACCCATAGCTGACCCTCTAGTGGGTTTTCAGAGGGAGTAAACAGCACAGCGAGAAAGTGATCATCTTTCCCCCATGGAACAATGACTGGATTTTGAACGACTGACCTTTCTGTTTGCAGGGTAGTTCTTTTTTTTTTTCTATAATTATATTTTAT
>NW_006399779.1:19489429-19504820 GCF_000299155.1 Elephantulus edwardii
GCGGGCGGCGGGGTGCGTTCCCCCGGCGTTCCCCGGTCTGGCGGCCTCGCCCTCGCTGCAGGGTAGTTCTTTTCCACTAAGGTACCAGAGTTCCCTTTTGAAGTGATAGATAAATGAGAGTATTCCTGAGCATATCTACCAAACACAAGCCCCAGATTGACCTGTTGATATTTGAGACCAGTTGGATTCAGAGCATTGGCTAATCTTGGATTGATTTTTTAAAGGTAACTCCACAATAATGTGTCACATATAATTTAGAATTGTTAGAAGCCAATGGTTGTTTGAGTCTATCAGTCGCTGTACAGCAGAAAGAAAGCTAATCTTCCTTCTACAAAGCTATACAATCACAGACACCAGATGAAGAGCTCATGTGAGTTCGACATAGCACAAGGACAATGAGTTTTACAATAATTGTTACAGCTTGTTAATGAGTTAAGATTCACTTTTTAATCCAGATTCACCTCTGGAGTAAAAAACCAAAACTAAACAAAACCACAAAATCAAAACCAAAATGTATCTTCAGTTGTTGTTGTTATGTGCCGTCGAGTCGTTTGTGACTCATAGCGACCCTATGTACAACAGCCCTAAACCCTGCTCTATCCTGTACCAATCTCATTGCCTCTGACACACCCATCCCGAGTACCCCAGTCACTGAATCAATCCACCTCATAGAGGGTCTTCCCCTCCTGCGCTGTCACTCCACTCTACCCAACATGATGTCCCTCTCCAAAGACCTGTCTCTCCTTACAACATGTCCAAAGTATGTCAGACGAAGCCCCAGAATCCTTGCCTCCAAGGAGCAGCCTGGTTTAACCCTCTCTAGGATGAATCTGTTTGTTTTCTTGGCAGTCCATAGTACATTCAATACTCTTCTCCAGAATCATAGCTCAAAGGCATCAATTCTCCTTCTATCCTCCCTAGTCATTGTCCAACTCTCTGATGCATAACAAGTTATTGCAAAAACCATGGCCTGTCTCAGGTGCACCTTAGTCTCCAGAGAGACACCGTGTATCTTCAGTAGACATATATATTCTCTAGTTCAGAAACCTTAAGGGAAAAAAAAAACAAAACACCGTTCTTTTCAGAGTTAGTCACATTTGACAGATGAAGAAATGAAGACATAAAAGTGAAACAGCTCACCTAAATGGACAGAGACAGGTTACTGCAAGGCTAGGCAGCTTCCCAGGTCTTTCTAGTTCCCAAACCAGTCTAGTAATCATGGTCAAAGCAGTGTTCTGCCCCTTCTAACCAGTTGAATTCAACTCAGGGTAATCATCTCTGAAAGAGTAGAACTGCTCCAAAGCATTTCCCAGGGTGTAACCTTCACAGCGAGAGCTCTGGTGGCCTAGTGGTAAAGAGCCCACTGCCAACTTGAAGACATGCAGTCAAATCCACCAGCTGCTTCTTGACACAAAGATGGGCAATCTCTTCCTGTAATAGCTGCTGTCCCTGAAAACCTGCTGGAGGGTCAGCTATGAGTGAGTTCCGACTTGAGGGTACTAACAACCACCACCACCTTAACAGAAGCAGACTGCCACAGCCTTCTGTTGGAATGCCTGATGGGCATTCAGTTAACAACTGATCTGATGAACCAGGGATAATCACTAGGAACCAGGACTCCTTTATGCACCTTCTAAACTAGTATAATTGTTGTTGCTCAGAGCTGTGAAGTTGATTCCTGCTCAAAGAGGCCCTACGTACAAACAAAGCCCCGCCCAATTCCGAGACACCCCCTCAGTCTCTACTGTGCTTAAACTATCGTAATAAAGTATACTACTTTCTTTCCTGTAGAGTTCAGTAGATCCATAACTCAGACCAGCACATTCTTTTTCCAATTGGCATGTCGGTGCCAATGTGTAATTTCATACAGAATCATGGATATATTTCTCTTCATTTCTTTCTCTGCTCAATGTATAGTGTCAACACATTTCTAGCTTTTAGAATTCCATACATATTCTGTAGTTAATTAGAAAACTTCAAAAGTGATGGAATATTCACAAAACCTTTATATCACTGCCCCCCCCCCCCCCCCGTTTTTTCCCCCCCCCCCCCCCCCGTTTTTTCCCCCTTGTTGAACATGAATAGCAGTGAAGGCTTCTTTCCTTCAGGAACATTATTCACACACACACACACACACACACACAGAGAAATCTACTGCTTCCAAACACACCATTTTGTTTATGGGTTTGTTTGCTTATTTTGCTTTCTTGTTTGGTTTTGATTTCCTGACTTCCATTTCAATTGGCTTGTTACTCTCTAGGCACAAGCACTGGTCAGAAGATTGTGGTAATTTAGAATGCCACTGAGGAAGCATAGTTACCAGGGTGACTGATTAACCTTGCATTAGTCGTGTCACTGACCCAGCTGCTGTACCAAGAGATCTAAAAAAGCAGTGGCTTATGCAAGACAGTTCTTTTTATCTTCCCCAAATCCTCAGAGTTGGGTGAGTGGATTAAAAGCCATGAAACATTCAGTCTCCTTCCATATTGAAATCTTTTATTTCCTCCAGGTTATTGTCTCAAGTGCTCATGCAGATGTACAGGTGTGTCAGTGTGAAACATAGAAGAGAGAAGTCCACCGCTTCTGTTCAAATCACTCTACTCTACTGATGAGATTTTACCATCATGGAGCCATTTCAACTGACAGCAACTCTCCATCTGGTTTGCAAGGCTGAAAATCTTAACAGAAAGAGATGCCCATCTTTTTTTGTCCCACAAGACAGCCAGTGTATGTGAGTTGCTGATTCTTGGTTAACAGTGCAGCACTCTTGTCTATGCTGTCACCAGAGCTCTTTGGTACGACTCTGAAACACTGTGGGTGGTGCAGCTGAGTGGTCAGGGTGAACTTGAATGACTTACAGAAGACGAGAAAAGGAGGAAATGTATGGCGTAAGGGCAATTTCCAAACTTTGACTCTCTTGGAGAGTCTTATTTTAAAAATATGTGAGTACTCAGCACCATGAGAGATGGAGAAGAGATTGAGGTTGTTTTCAATTACAGCTTGCTCAGCTCCACAGCCAACACTCTTAACACCAACAGTCAGGAAATCAAAAGACCAATTGCACTGAGAAATTCTGCTGTCAGAGTGCTGAGAAGCAACGATGTCAGTCTAGAGACTAAGGTGCACCTGATCCAACACTTGCTATGCATCAGAGAGCTGGACAATGACTAAAGATGACAACAGAAGAATCAATGCTTTTGAGTTGTAGTGCTGGAGAAGAAATTCTATTCAAATCAAAGCTTATCACATGTATATTCTGGAAAATCTCCCCTTTATTTTTCCGATTTGCTATCTCTTAAACATTAATGAGATAATGATAAGAAGAGACATAAAATAAAGGACTAGAATGTTCTGAGGAATATATACCTCTATTAACAAAGCACAACTTCAATGCTGCCAATCAAACAATATCCTCTATTACTGAGACATCATTTAAAAAAATTAAAAATACATTGAACAAGCAACAAAGAAATATGATATAAGGAGGACTGTACAAAGTCCAACGGAATAGAATTAGTCAACACACTTAATGTTATGAAAACCGTAGAGTAGAAGCAAAAACTATACAAATCTAAATCTTAAAACAGATTATGTTAATATGCTATATTACATTCAAAACATATAAAGGTGAAAATGAAATTAAGGTTACTAATCAGATGATCACCTGAGGAGTTCTGGGTGTCTACTGATAAGAAGCTGTGCAGCTCATCCAATAGGCACGTGGTTCGGTTCACAGGTTTTAGTCATGTTACTAGGAGAGGTTGTTCCTTGGAGAAGGATGGCATACTGGGAATGTGGAGGATCAGAGAAAGAGAGGAAGACTATCACCCAGGCAGCTCGACACAGTGACTGCTGTGCTGGGCTTAAGTGTGTCAGAAACTGTGAGGATGGCACAGGGTAGGACAAAGTTCAGATCAGCTGTTCACTGGTTGCTATGAGTCGTACTCAACTTGGTGGCACCTAACAACAACAATCAGATGATCTTCAGGCTCTCGGGTGGCCTAGTGGTAAGAAGTTGGGCTGCAATCGCAAGGCATGAGGTTTGAACCTACTAGTGACAATCTTCTCCCATGCAATTTACTGCCTTTGAAAACCTGCTTGAAGGCGAGCTATGAGTTGCTTCTGATTCGACAGCACACAATCAGATGAACTCAAAATGGGATGATTATTTGTGCTTGTGTGAAACCTATACTTGGACCAGGAGGCAGTCCTCAGAACAGAACAAGGAAACACTGCATGGTTCAAAATTGGGAAGGGTGTGCATCAAGGATGTGTTCTATCTCCATCTCTTTTCAATCTTCATGTGGAACAGATTATCTGGGAGGCTGGGCTCTATAAGGAGAAATGTGGAATCTGGATTGGAGGAAGACTGCATTATGCAGATGACACAACTCTGCTTCCTGAAACTGAGGAGGACCTGAAACACTTGCTACAGAAGGTCAAATCACTGCAGCCTTCAATATGGATTGAAGCTCAACATCAAGAAAATAAATATTCTCACCACTGGGTTGATTGGCAACATCAAGATGCTGAAGAGATTGAGATTGTTCACAGCTTCAGTTTGCTTGGCTCTACAATCAATACCCTTGGTACCAGCAGCCAGAAAATTAAAAGATGGATTGCATTGGGAATGTTTGCTATCAGAGACCTCTCCAAAGTACTGAAGAGCAAGGATATAAGTCTAGAGACTGAGAAGCGCCTGATACAGGCCATGGTCTTTGCAATTATTTACTATGCATCAGAGAGCTGGACAATGACTAGGGATGATAGAGAGTTGATGACTTTGAGCTGTGGTGCTGGAGAAGAGTGTTGAATATACCATGGATTGCTAGGAAAGCAAACATATCATCAATAATAACAACAACAACCATGTAGGTTCAATGCAATCATGTGATCCTTATTAAAAAGAAGAGCCAGAAAACTCAACCCAATTCAGTTTGTTGCAGTGGAATTGATTTCAACTCTTAACAATGCTGGAGCTTGTTGAAGAATTGCCTCAGAGGAATTCAAGGCTGTAACAAATCCAGGCACAGATTTTTATGCCTTTCTTCTGTGGAGTGGTTGGTGATTTCAAACTTCTGCTGTTTCAATTACCAGCTTCTTGCTTAACAACTGCACCACAAGGGCTCCTCAGAGTCCAAGGGAAATTTGAAAATGTTACACTGTTGGCATTGACAGTGAAATGTAGGATTATGAACCAAGAACTTCAGGTGGCTTCTACAAACAGCTGCTGTGAGGAGACCACATCAACTTAAAGGTAACGTAGTATTTTGGATTTCTGCAATCAGAAAAATATAACCAATTTAAAAAGAACTCACTCAGCCCTACATCCAAACTTCATTAAAACCTAATCTAGTCATTTTGGATTCTGACTTCTGAATTTGGCAACCACAGTTGAATTGTTTTAAGCCACTAAATGAATGTAGGGAGACCTGGTGCTTAATGGTAAGGCAGGCAGTTCAAATCCACCAGCTGCTCCATGGAATAAAGATGGGTAGTTGCTTTCCATGCAATTTACAGCCTTTGAAAATTCACTGGAGAGTCAGTTACGACTCTCTAAGTTGGCGCTTCATAAAAACAAAAACAACCACAAATTTTCAGCTATCACAGGAGACTAATATATTACTTCTAGATTCCTAGAATGTATTAGCTGATTCCCATGATCTCTGCTGACATAGTTTAATATATCATCTCATTTAATCCTCAGGACTTTATAGAGTAAGTATTGAATTAAAGGAAAGACAGGATACAAAATACAAGAAGCTAAATACCATGTGTAAATCCAAAGAGAAAGTGGAGTAAAGTGTTCAAAGCAGTGTTGTAATTTGCTGACATTTTATTTAAGTTATGGCCCTGAAAACAAAACAAACTCATTGTCATCCATTCAATTCTACCTCCTAGCAATGCTATAGGATAAGGTCGAATTTCCCATAGGGTTTCAAAGGCCATGATTCTTTATGAAAGCAGACTGGGCTGCCTTTCTCCCTTGGGGCACCTGGTGGGCTTCAATAGCTGATTCTACAATTAGCAACTATATTTGACCACTAAGCCAGCCTATGGTTTTAAATGGGACCCGCATATGGTTCTGAGTCATTAATACTCTTAAATATTGAAGAAAATAAATTGGAAAACTTTTGTTTCCTAAAAGACTAGACACCTTATTTTGGGGATCGTAGGCAATCAATTCTGTTAGCACGCCTTTATGCCACTGTGGCAGGGCAGCAGTCATGGGCAATATGTAAAGGATGGGGTGTGACTGCATCATGTCTGTGTGAGATGGGGTGCTGTTGCTGTTGTTGGGTGCCCCTGAGTGGGCTCGTACTCATAATGCCCCTTTGTGTAGCAGAAGAAAACATTGCACCATCCATGCAAACTCTGGGGGGCCTTATTTACCAAAGCAGGTAGAGGACCAGATTTAACTCATGGTCATAATTTGAAAACAGTGACTTTAAAAGAACTATAGAAATCTGCACTGAAACAGATAAGGTACAGAACAATTTAAAAGCGATGTATGATAGGTTATTATGGTTATCACAAGAGTCCACAATTAAAGTTGCAGAGTGGAATGTACTTGGGGCAGTGGGAGGGGTGCGGGGGGATTGTGTACCAGGGAGGGAGTCTTTCTTTTAATTTTGAAAGAGAGGAGCGAACTAGGGGCAGGGGGAGAGGGCTGGGCGGGGAGAGACGTGCAGCAATAAATGAATGGAAATCCAAATTCTCTGTAAATGTTCATTAAAATAAAATAAAAAGAACTATAGAATTCTAATGAATTCTTTAACAGTAAGTTTGAAAATAATTACTTTAAAAGAACTTAAATATAGACATGTCTAATGAATTCTTTAACAGTAAGAAGACTATCATTCACTCACTAATTTAAAACTGACTGACAGCTGACTCTTTTCAAGGCTGTAGATTGCGGAGGGATTTGTCGACGTTTCTCCCATGGTGTATTCAAACCACCAGAATACCACCACCTTCGAGTTAACAGTGCAAGTCCCTACATATAGTTTTTTGGGGGTTTTTCCCCCAACGGAACCAATAACCAACCAACTAATGCCGGCAAAACCGAAACGGGGTCACAGCTAATCCTCCAGCACATTTTCAGAGAGTAAATCAAACAGGAGGAGATTGCCAATCTCTCTACGGATCAACTGGTGGATGCATTCAAACCACCTGCCTTTGAGTTGGCTGTACAACCCAAAGAGCTGACCCACGAGGCTGTCAGACTCCCTTACTATATTCATGTTGTTGTTGTTGTTGTTGTTAAATGCCGTTGCGTCGTAGACGACTCATAGCAACCCTATAAACGAAAGGCCTGAGCACTGTTCGTAGAGTTTCCAGAGGCAAGGCATTTCGGAAGTGGATGCCACTCCTGCTTCCAGGCTTGTTTTAGTCGGGAAGCTCTAACGAACATTGTCCACTATGGGTAACCATTACCACGGTTGGCACCTCGGTGTCACAGTTGTCACAGCATCCAGGAGATACCTCTGTACAGCAGTGCACAAACCAGTGCTATACCACCTAGAAGAATGTTTGACAGGAAAACAATTTGAACCCGGCCTGAGGGCCGCAGATTAAAATCACCCACCTTGGGCTTGGTAGCATAACTTTCGGACCCCTATGTTCATAGGCAAAGAATATTGATAATGGGGGCAAAACAATGCTTCAGTGGTTGAACCTTCTATGTGAGAGACCTTTCACAGCATGAACAGCCGTGGTCTGTCTTTCAGGGAGTTTTATGCATTCATATGATGCTAAGGAGGTTTCCATGGAGCCTCCAGATGAAGACGGAAGGAAAGACCAGACAATCTACTTTTGACAATCAGCCGTGAAAACTCCAGGGACTGAGAGCTCGGATCCAAAATTAATGCTAGGGATGGCACAGGAGAGGGAACCACTGGATATTGATGTACATGAGCTCACCACGAATCAGAAACCACCTGGACAAAAGTTAATAAAACCAATCAGGGTGATCTTCATCCAGGCCCTCTTTCACTGATGGCTTTCCTCCTGAAATGTTCTGCTCACTCACAAAGCTAGAAAGCGATTTATTTCCATATCCTTTCCGTCATAAGATGTCATTCCAGCAAAGCCTACTGTGATGAACCCATTTGAAAGTTCAGCTCTTTCCCGATTACTACATGACTGACTTGTTGTTTAATGTATTGAAACAGTAACTGAAATGCTTAAATTAGCAACTGGCATGTAGTACAAGGAGAGCTGGTGGTACTGTGGTTAAGCGCTTATCTGCTGATCAATAGGGATTGATTGAATCTATCAGCTTTTCTGTAGCAGAAAACACCTTACATCGGCATTGTGTTTCGGTATAAATTATAACTATAAAAACCCACTGTGACAGCTCTATGCGGTCCCGAAGTGTTGCTATAGAATTGAATTGGAATCAATTCAACAATTAGTTTTAAGTGTTTAACGTAGCACATGCAGACACGTATTTGTTGAACAAATGTTGTTTGTGGTATTTTATGCATTTTAATTAAGTCAGGTGTGTAAAGATTTAATTTCCTTACATTTAAAGTGCATAGGTGACCATAAGACTTCTTAGAAATATTAAATGTAATTTTTCACTGGAATACTGTACTTTCATTGCCTTGTTAAAACACAAACATGATTTAATTTCAGCTGATGTATCTTCCCCCATTCAAATGGAGACAGGAGATTTTATTCCCATCTCTAAATTTACCTTTCCGTGCAGCTCCAAGTATTTGCTACAGTTTTCTTCCTAAGATGCTCACAACTCTGGCCAGAAAGCACTTTGAAGATCTTTCAGAAACTGTTTACATGTAAGCTTCAATATGATAATGAACTAAAGGAGAGACAGTTCAAGACACAAATGAAAGATAGGGCATGCTTGTGTTTACCCTAGAGCTGTATTGGGATTCCTATAATGATTAATGATGCAATAATATAATAAGAACTCAGTGGCCATGAGGCAGTGGCATTTGCAAATAAAGAATGAGATCGGAAAGTAATCAGCAGCAACTCCGGACTTAGTTAAGGTTCCAAGTTATGCACCATTTTTTATATCATGTTAGTTCATTTCCTTTCATATTACGACCCTAAATCATTTTAGTCTGAGGAAGAAAGAACAGCTGAGTTGAGTATGAAGATTAACGGGCAGTGTATCTCTCCCTGTTTGCTAGGATGAGCATCTAAGGTGCTCTGGAAAGCAGATCAGAACTTCTGGGTTTTGCAAACGGGACTGGAAAATCGCCCAAGAACAGGATTTCTGATTAATCATACTTACTATCTTGGTCATGCAGGGCATAAAATCCCTGGTGGAGTAGGAAACCCAAAAATTGTAACAATTGGTTTTAAGGGTTTAACATAGCACAGACTGGTATATATTTGTTGAACAAATATTGTCTATGGTGCTTTATGCATTTTCATTAAGTCAAGTTTGTAAAGATTTAATTTTTTTAATTTTCTTACATTTAACGTGCATAGAGACTACAAGACTTCATAGAAATATTAAATTTTATTTCAATTAAAGTTAAACATTAACTTTAACTCCAGCAGTTCGAACCCACCAATGACTCAATAGTAGAAAGACAGACAATCATCTCCTGCTATAATTACAGCCTTGAAAACCCAATGGATAGTTGTCGTGCATCAGAACTGATGGAATGGCAGTGAGTTCAAGTTTGAGTTCAAGTTCTTATTTAGTCAAGGAGTAGCTATGAAGAGACCACAAGAATCTAAAAATCACGAGAAATTGAAATAAATTAAATCTCTAGACTTCTTTAATTAAGTTTACACATAGATTCCTTGATTAAGAGGCCATTTCTCAATTCCAAGT
Organism: Elephantulus edwardii; assembly: GCF_000299155.1. NCBI lineage: Eukaryota > Metazoa > Chordata > Mammalia > Macroscelidea > Macroscelididae > Elephantulus > Elephantulus edwardii. Next base: position 19,499,247 of record NW_006399779.1, read on the forward strand.
CTACTTCTTTGGGCATTTGCATGATTCTTTCTCAACATCAGTCCCTGCTGGAAGTCTCAGACCTGAGTTTCTAAATGGCTTCCGGAGCTTTCTGTCTGGATATCTCGCCCAAAAGCCACGAACAGCAAAAACCTGTCATGCCTAAAATGGAATCTGTCATCTGTCTCGTAGAATGCTTGTCTTCATCTTCTATATCCAATCACTAATATCCTAAAATTTAATATTCTCAGTGTCCTTCAGATTTTGTTCATTCTCCCTTACATGATCGTAATGCGTGCCTTTATTATAACATTTCTACTTTGTCATTGTAATAGCCTTTTTCCTTGGTCTACTGCTTTCTCTCTCTCCAAGGCAACACCTTGCAGCCAGATTAATCTTCCTAAATTATAACCCTGACAATAACTTGCTCAAACACTTAGCGGCTATTCAATAGCTACCAAATTAGGGATGAATTTCATGTTTCAGCTTTCAAGGCTTCCAAGATACTGCTGAACTTACCTTTCCAAAAGTATCTATAAGGTGATGTAAAACACAGTGGAAACTTTAGCTTTTGAATGCCAATTATTCTGCTCGCTATGTGTTCTCTATCTGGAAGTCTTTTCACACATTTTCTACCAGTGAAAACACTACCCCATTGATCTCACGTGTAAATCTCTCACAAACACAATTGTGCTTTCTTTAAAATGCTGCATACTGGTTTTTGTTGAACATACATTGTTTGTATTTAGGATTTATTTTATATCCTCATCCTGTTTCTGTTTCAGGAAAGAAAGACTAGATCTTCCAATGATAAAATCACATCAGGTCTAGAGATGCAACTAGTAACATGTGATGAAAAACTGAAATAACCTTTGTGACTGTAAAACCTCTGCAATGTGGAAGTGGTTGTTGTAGCATAAACTAGTGGAGCCAAATTACCAATTGTCATATGAAGAAAAGTTTATCTCCCATCTTACAAAGGTAATCTCATGTTTATGCAGTTTTGGGTTTTATACTATGTTTATTATTATGTATTTTTATTATTTTATTGGGAAGTGAATTGGATTCTCCCAATCTAACTATCCTATAAAATTGACCACTGTCAACATTTTGTCTTTCCCCATTGCAACCCATCAACCTCTTTCATTAAAAATTGTCTTGCCCTCACCTTAAGGTAGGAAAAATCCATGTATTATTTGGCATAATTGACTCCATCTTATGGCAATAATTGATTGCCCAGACTTTGATGAGCTAAGCAAGCTTTTTTTTTTTTTAAATCTGACATGGGATTTGTAGAATATTCTGTCTCCTATAATCAGAGGCCTGTTATTGATTGTCATTGTGCCAAGCACAACTCATAGCAACCCTATGAAAAAAAGGCCTGAAGCCCCTCTACAACTATTGACACTTATCAAAGTGCATAGAATATCCGGAGGCATGTTGTTTAGGAAGTGGACGTCACTCCTGTTTCCAAACCTGTCTTAAACTGGGAGCACCACCAAACGCTGTCCACCATAGGGAACAATTATGGCATTTGACACTCCTACGGCACAAGAACATCACAGCAATGCCAGGTTACCGCGTACAGTAAGTTGACAGAAGAGTGCTGGCTGAGTCAGTACCCTTTGTCTCTGTCAGAAGACAATAAATCCTTCTTGAGAAATGGTGGGTGCCACTTTTTAATTTGTCAGTGACTAAAACTAATCACATAAATGTCTAACTCTAAAGGAATAGAACTTATCCTGTTTCTAACTCTGGGGGCTTCGACATAAAGAATTGTGCTGCCATCCAGAAGGCACATAGCTTGAATCCATCAGCTGCTCTGTAGAAAACAGATGGGCAATATCTTTCTGCCTCTGAAAACTTAAAATCTTTTAATGCCTCTGAAAACCTACTTGAGAGTCAACTATGAAATAGTTCTAACTCAGTGGTATGTATATAATAACAACAAAAGCAAATAAGTTATATTTGAAAAACATTTTTGATGCCTTACTACCATACTGCAAATTAGAGTGACCAATGAAGACATGTGGTAGCATAGTGTATATGCACTGATCTGCTAACTGAAGATTGAAGGTTTGACCCTAATAGGCACTCCATGGAAGGAAGATGGACACTGTACACCTGTTAAGATCTACGATCTTGACAACTCTAGAGGATGACCCTGGGTGTGAATACGTTCAATGGATTTTTTTGAAATTCCAATATTTAGAGCTGCATGGAATGGTAAATTGAGAGAGAGAAATAATTAGCAATGCATTGGTTGTGTTTTATTTTCATTTCTAGTGTTAAAAAGTGTGAAATATAAATGGAAGATGAGCTCTTGACTTGGATACTGACCCTTTCAGGAAAGAAATGACAGTACAATTGACAAAATTTGTAATGTTATGGCTATTGTTGTGGTGGTGGTGGTGGTTGTTAAGTGCCGTCAAGTCATAGACGACTCATAGCGACCCTATGAATGAAAGACCTGAATAGCTGTATAACTTTCATCCTTTCTCCAGGTTATAGGATTTTCAGAGGCAAGCTATTTTGGAAGTGGATGCCACTCCTTCTTCCAAGTTTGTTTTAATCAGGGAGCTCCACCAAACACTGTCCACCATGGGTAACCATTATTGCATTTGACACATCAGTGTCACTGTGTTCAGCATCACAGCAACCACAAGTTACCTCTGTACAGCAAATGGACTGACCAGTGCTATATCACTTAGAAGAATGTTTGAAAAAAAAACAAAAAAACAATTGAAACCAGGCCTGAGGGCCACAGATTAAAATCACTCACCTTTGACTTGATAGCATAACTTTCTATCCATCAGGTGCACAGAGCTCTATGTTGTTGGTGGTGGTGTTGTTAAGTGCTGTCACTGCATAAATGTGCATTATTCATTTTGATCATTGGGTTCACATAAAATTGTCATTAGAGAAAGCTAGATAAAGAATATGTGAGGAATTTGTTGTCTATTTTCATGTTTTTTTCATATTTTTTTCTCAAAAAATACTTCCCAAAATATTTAGGTCTTAAAAAAAAAAGATGATGAGAGAGAGAGAGAGAGAGAGAGAGAGAGAGAGAGAGAGCTTAACAATTTTGAGAAGCAAAATCCTGAGCATAAGCTCTCCTATTTTCCTTGCCAAATCTTCATCTTCCCAGACTCATTCTGCTCATTGATTCAGAGTAATATCCATTCCGATACTTCCACATCAAACTCTAAGTATATTTCATGGTTGGTGCTGTTGGATCATGCCACCCTCTTCTCTCTTTTATTACCATTTGCCTTAGGGATTCACTATATTTCTGAATCTCCTATTTAGGCCAAGCCATATTGTATTACTGAAATTTATTTAAAGGGAAAATAATGGATCCAAGAAAAAACATACCCTGTTTTATATTTTTATTGCAATACTAATTGAAAAATAATCATTTTCTCTCTATGAACCCAAAGCAGACTAATGCCTTTATGAATTATTATATGATTTAATCAATGCATTTGCAGATATGTTTTCTGAACTGCAATGATACACTGTTTACAAAAAAAAAGAAATTTATCATTCTTCATGTGAAATAGTCAGTTAGTAGAGAGTCAGTGAGCCAATGAGCTTACCCAAACATCTGTATCATTAACAGATGCCAAGGTAAATGTGATCTTTTAAAAGAAAAGAATGTTTCACCTTTCTTAGTGTCTTATTTCCCTTACATAATTTAACTCTTAATTAATATTTGGCCTGCTCTATGACTCATTATTGTTCAAAATAAACATAGCTCTTAGTTAAAATCAGGAGATTCAGCTACTGTGCTTTCTCGCTGTGTCCAATAACCACTAACGTTGAAAGCTTCATTGTCTCTTGCCTACAATTTGCCTTTTACTTGGCCATTCTGCTTACAAAGAATGAATGCAGCCCTGTTATTCTTGCCCCATAGCACATACCACGTACATTGACTAATTGTGCTCTCTACAGTGCTCGTGTTAATCATGTTGCCCCATTCTTTAAAAGCACACACATACCATGTACTACCAAAAGAACAAATAAGTATGTTTTGGAAAGGGTGAAACCCAATTGCTGCTTGAATGCAAAGATGCTCTGTCTCACATACTTGGGGTATGTTGTCAAGAGGGACAAGTCCTTGGAGAAAAACATCATGCTTTTAATTACATAAAAGTAGAAAGGTCTTTGTTATGAATTTGAAAGCGTTGTATAACCCAGACTTTTCCCAGCCTCCTCTTTTGTTACTTTCCATAACAAATTCCACCTTTACTTGACATTTTCAAAATGTTCTACTTCAAGGTAACTATCAGGAAGCACGGTTATTTTAGTATTTAAATACTTGACTAGTAGCAGACTTGTTGCAGACAGGTCAGTGGTTTGAACTCACCAGCTAACTGATGACAAAAGGGATGTAACAGTCCATGTGGAAAAAACTAAAGCCACAAAAAAAATATTGGACAGTTTTGCTCTGTTATATAGAGTCATAAGTATGAAGTCTCTTGGTGACAGTGAATTTGTATAGGTTTCCTTGACCTACTCCTTATCACTTGACTTGAAATCTCATTCACTCATATTACATCTGTTAGTACATTATGCTGCAGACTTACACATCCACAGCTCCAGGAAAGTTCCCCCTGCTCAGTGTTAGAACCACATTTTCAATTGTCTTCCAGTCTCATTATAGTTTAAATCCAGACCATAAGCATGTTTGCCACCTTCATTACCACCTAACCATAGGCCTTCAAAGGTGGTGAATAGAACCACCTGGAGGTAATTTTCCTAAGTCTGAAATAAGTTTGTTGTTTGTTGTTGTTAAGTGCAGTTGAGTCACAGGCAACTTATAGCAACCCTATGAAGGAGAGGCCTCTACGCTTGGGTGTCTCTCATTCTCTCTCCAGGTTCATAGGGTTTCCGAAGGCAAGCTATTATGGAAGTGGGTGCCACTCCTGCTTCCAAGCTTGTTTTAATCAGGGAGCTCCACCCTGTTCTCTGTCTGCATTGGGTATCCAACCATTAACACATTTGACATATCAGTGTCACAGTGTTCAGCCTCACAGCAACCACAAGTTACTGCTATACGGCAACTTGTACACCAGGGCTATATGACCTAGAGGAATGTCTGAACAGAAACCACATGTGATCAATGGCTGTTGTATTGAAGAGTAATAATCTCTTGTATATATTCACCCCCTTTTTAAAAAAGAAATCCTACTTGAATGTCCTTTTTAGGCCACCATTTTCTCTAAGCTAGATCATCACAGCAGCCTTCAAACCCAATCTTAACTTTTGGTCCTAACATAGTCAACCTCTATGCATTTCAATCTCTGCACAAAGATAGTAGATGATAGATGGATGGATGGATGGATAGATAGATAGATAGATAGATAGATAGATAGATAGATAGAAGATAACTAATAGAAATAGATGATAGAGGATGATAATAATGATGATTATAGTAATATATAGATGATTGGTTGATAGATACACACATGTTGTTGTTGTTATGTGCCATTGAGTCGATTGTGACTCATAGCAACCCTATGTACAACAGCTCTAAACTATTCTCTGTCCTGTGCCAATCACACTGTCTCTGACACACCCATCCTGATTACC
>NW_006399779.1:19506220-19516228 GCF_000299155.1 Elephantulus edwardii
TTCCATCTTCTTTTAATACTTCCTGGATCATTTAATATTCTGCCTAAAGCATCCTTGATTATAGCAACTCGAGGTTTGAATTTGTTTGTTCTTCAGTTCCTTGAGTTTAAGAAATGCTGAACGATTTTGGCCCTTTTGATTTTCTTACTCCAACTCCTTGCACATTTCATTGTAATACTTTACTTTGTCATCCTGTGCTGTCTTTTGAAATCATCTATTCAACTCTTTAGTATCTTGAATTCTTCCTTGTGCTTTGGTTTCTCTGTACTCCAGTGCAATTTTCAGAGTCTCTTCTCTGAAAATCCATTTTGTTCTGCTCTTCCTCTTCTGTCTTTGCAATGACCGTCTGCACTCTTCCTGGTTGATACCCTTGATATCCTCCCACAACTCATCTAGTCTTTGCTCATTAGCGTTCAAAACCTCAAACCTGTTTCTGAGATGGTTCTGAAATTCAGGTGGTATAGACTCAAAGTCATATTTTGCTTCTAGTGGATTTGGTTTAATTTTCCTCAGCTTCAACTTGAACTTGCATATGAGTAGTTGGTGGTCTTTTCCACAATCAGCTCCTGGCCTAGTTTTCACAGCTGATATTGAGTTTCTTCAGTGGTTCTTTCCGCTGATGTAATCAATCTGATTCCTAGGCATAACATCATGTGAAATCCATGTATATAACCTGCGTTTATGTCTCTTAAAAAACGTATTTGCAATGAAGAAGTCATTGATTGTGCAAAATTCAATCATTCTCTCTCTAGCTGAATTTCTGCCATCGAGTCCATATTTTCCAACTACTGAATCTTCTTCTCTGTTCCCAACTTTTGCATTCCAGTCACCCATTATTATCAATGCATCTTGATAGCATATTGGATCAATCTCCGACTGTAAAAGTTGGTAAAAGTTTTCTATTTCCTCTTCCTTGGCTCTGGGTGTTGGTGCATATATCTGAATGATAGTTGTATTCACAGGCCTTCCTTGTATGCATATGGATGTTATCCTGTCACTCACAATATTGTACTTCAGGATAGATCTAGAAATGACATTCTTAACTATGAAAGCAATTCCATTTTTCCTCACCTTTTCATAGTCAATAAAACACAAGTAGATGTCCTTTGGGTACTCTCTGCTTTCAGCCTTTTCTAAAATCTTCTTATATCTGGCAGTTCACTGTTGATGTACTGTTTTAGTTAATTTTGGATAATCTTCACCAAGATCTTGCTTGCATGTGATATCAATGATATTGTTCAATAATTTCCACATTCTGTAGAATCACCTTTTTGGGGAATCGGAATAAATATGGATCACTTCCAGTCAGTTGGCCAAGTAGCTGTCCTCTAGATTCTTTGGCACAACCGGGTGGGGACATCCATGACTCCACATGTTTGTGGAAACGATGGTTATTGATATTCTATCAGTTCCTGGGGCCTTATTGTTTGCCAATTCCTTCAGAGCCGCTTAAACTTCTTCTTTAGTACAATTGGTCCTTGATCATGTGTGCATGTGTGTGTATGTGCACATGCGTGTGTATGTACATATTGAAAGCAGGAATGGCGTCCACTTCTAAACAACAGGGCTCTGGAAACTCTATGAGCTTTAAGAAACAACAATAGTTCTAGAAAGCCTTCAAGTCTTTTGTTCATAGGGTCACTATGAGTTGGGCTCAACTCGACAGCACACAACCACAACAACCAATATATATATATTATAATTAGTATATAATAATATATATTATATACATTAACATATATTATATAATTATATATTATAAAATATGCATTATATCATTATATAATATAAAATAATATAATATATTGAAGCAATGTAATATATAATATCTTATATCTTATATAATAAATATAATAATCATATATAATTAATGTATCATTATATATAGAATTTTTTTATTGTTTATCATCAATTCAGAAAGGACTCATAGCTGACCCTTCAGAGTAGATTCTGAGGCAGTAAATTACATGGGAGGAGATTGCCCATCTTTCTCTCATGGAGCGAGTGGTGGATTTGAAATGCGTGTCTTTGGGTTGGCACAATTTTCAATATATTTTCTGCTTAGTTCTCAAGTCTAACTTATTGTTTTCTTACTTTCCAACTATATTTCAAACACTCATAATTCTCAGTTCCTCAAATAGCCAATGCCGCTTCTAAAATGGATCCCTAATAATCTGCAATTCCTGTTCTTTGTGCCCCTGTCTGATTCCTTGGTCATGATTATGGGTTTGACCAAGTGACTCATTTCCAACAGAAAAAATATTGCAAAAGTAAGTGGATGTCATTTCCAAAATTAGATTACAAAATGACTCTGGGCTTGCACCTTGTTTACCCTGCTGTACTCTTTTCCTTGTTAGCTTTGATGGAAACCAGCTACCCTGTTGTGAGCTGTCCTACAGAGAGACACATGTGGCAAGGAACTTATTTTTCTGGTACATATCCAGAGTAAACAGAGAGGAACTCAGAACGCAGTTCCTCAGGATTCTGAGAGAAAACGGATGCTGCCAAAAACCATGTGAGTCGCTTGGAAGGAGATGCACTCCCAGCCAAGCCCAGAGACGGTTGCAGCTGCAGGAACAACCTTCATGGAGGCTTTATAACAAAGCCAGACAACCCAGCTAAGAAAGTGCCTGGATTCCTAAGCAACAGAAACTGTGAGGTGATAAATATTTCTGGGTTTTTGTTTATCTTCAGCCAATAAGTGTTGAGATAATTTGTTGTGCAACAGATAACTAATATGCTGCTGATCACATCCAACTTTTGCACAGCCTCTTCCTTCTGTGTGGAACATTCTTTTCATTCCTTTATTTCCTTAGCCATCCTGTCTCTTGCATCTAATACCTGCTCCCCTGCTTCTTTTTTCTTCCTTGTTTCACCCTATGCTACTTACTATTCTTTAATTATCATTTTCTCTGCAGTCTTATTTGCCTTCCTATTTGATGTCTTTGCATTATGGTGCTGTCAAGGAATACTGAAATAGCATGTACTATCATCATGCTCAGAAGGGTGGAGGGACAGTACAGGAGAGGAAGACCCCAGATGAGATGGATTGATACAGTAACTGCGGCAATGGGGGTTGGTGTGTCCAGAAAAACAACGTGTTTGCTAAAGTAGAGGGTCAGAGAAAAAGAGGAAGACCCTCAATGAGATGGACTGGTGTATGAGTACAGCAATAGGCTCAAGCCATACAATGTTTTCTTGTTTTATACATAGGATTGTGAATAGTTGGAGCTGACAGGATACCAGCTAACAACAAAAACAATACTTTTTTTAAATTTTGTCCATTATAGACTATACTTTACAAGCATGGGTTACAGCTAGAAAAAGCACAGAGCTTATATTCTAGTCAGTTTGCAGATGAGTCTATATTTTGGGGGAAAAAAAAGCAACAACCGTAGGATTTCTTTTCACCAGAGCTTCTTACAAATATATCAAAATGGAGCTCTGGTGACTTAATAGTAAGAAATTGCACTGTCAGTGCAAAGGTTTGTGGTTCAAATCCATTATCTGTTCTGCAAGAGGAAGATGGGCAATCTCCTCCCTTTCACCTACTGCCTCTGAAAACCCACTGGAGCATCAGTGAAGGGTTGTTGGTTCTAACTCATCAGGATGGAACAACAACTAGGTCAAAAATACTTTTCAATAGTAACTAATTAGTAGATCAGTTGGCCTAGTGGACAAAAAGTGATGCTATCAAGCCAAAGGTGGGTGACTCTAACCTGTGGCCCTCAGGCCCGTTTTTAATTGTTTTTGGTCAAACATTCTTCTAGGTGGCCCTGGTGTGTTCACCTGCTGTACAGAGGTAACTTGTGATTACTGTGAAGCTGAACATTGTGACACTGATGTGTTAAATGTGATAATGGTTACCCATGGTGGACAGTGTTAGGTGAAGCACCCCGATTAAAACAAGCTTGGAAGCTGGAGTGGCATCCACTTCCATAATAGCTTGCCTTTCGAAACCCTATGAACCTGAAGAAGCAATGGAAGTCACACAAGTATTGAGGACTTTCATTCATTGGGTCTCTGTGAGTTGCCTATGACTCGACAACACTTAACAGCAACAACAATTAATTCACTAGCTATGTATTGTGGTTGTGGTTGTTGTTGTTATGTGCTATTGAATCATTTGCAACTCATAGTGATCCTACATACAACTAATCTAAACTCTGCTCTATCTTGAGCCAATTTCACTGTCTCTGATACACCTCTACTCCCATTACCCCAATCACAGAGTCAACACCTCTCATCCAGGTTCTTGCTCTCTTGCACTCTCCCTCCACCAATACAAGCATGATGTCCTTATCCAAGGTCTGGTTCCTCCTGGCAACATACCCAAAGTATATGAAATGGAACTTCAAAATCCTTGCCTTCAAGGGGCAACCTGGTTTCACCCTCTCTAGCACAGACCTGCTCTCTTAGCAGTCCATACTCTTCTTCAGCACCACAACTCAAAGGCATCAATTTTTCTCCTATTATCCTTAGTCATTGCTCAGCTTTCTGATGCATAACAAGTTATTGGAAAGACCATGGCTTGGATCAGGCACATCTTACATATAAGAAGAAGTTGTAAAATATAGGGGAAATTACAATGATTTTACAATAGATAAGTTCAAAGCCAAAGGAATATTAGCTTATTTTTTTTTTTTTTTTGCTAATAGAGCAATTGAGGAATATAATGGAAGGTTGAATCTAGAATGTTTGTTTATCTGTGGATGTGGTTCTCAGGTACTTAAAACTCATTTAATTCTTCATGTCCACAAAGCCAAAACTAAAACAGGTAGTTTGTTACTACTCTTTCTCATTCTGGGCATTGACACATCAAAGAATGCTAGTAATATGGAGATTTTTCACCCCTATAAAACCTAAAATGCTTTGTGGACAATTTATATAGTATTGGTCTCTGATTCCAAAATCAAATATGCTTCAGCTCAGTCATATAAAATCTAAAGTAGATACCCATTGATCAAAAACTGACAAGTAGCAAATGAAGTATGTCTAATTCCAGCATTTATATAAAGAACCTTGACAGTCTAAGTTCTTGAAGAGGTTTCCAACCACATCTTGTTTAAAAACTAAAGCAGCTTCCAGATAGTGGCACAGTAATTAAGCACTTTGCTGGTAACCATAATGCTGGCCGATAGGACCACGAGCTACTCCATGGGGAAAGCAGATCGCCACAGAAGCACACTCTCTGCTCTATGGGGTCACAAGCTGGAATGATCTTGCTGGCAACAGGGATTTTGGCTTTATTTAAAAATTACCCACGCTGAGCTTGCAGAAGTATATGAACCAATTGTATAATACAGTAGATAAAAACAAACAAAATAAAAGCAGTTATCCACAAAGCTATTGAAATTGCATTAAAATTAGATTCCCCTTTGAGTTGGCAGGGAAATTCCTTGTTATTAATAACCAGAGATGATTGACACAGTGACTGCTTCAATATGGGCTCTAGTGTGTCAGGAAGTGTGTGGATGGTACACAGCAGAACAGGGTTCAGATCTATTGATCAGAGTTGCTAAGGGACACTCAATTCAACGGCACTTAATAACAACAAGTCACCAGAGTATAACCATATTTTATTCTATTCACCAGAACACAACCATATTTTATTTTTTTAGTTACACGTCCATATTAGTTCCAGAATTATTGTGTTTTGTTTTGTTTTTTTAAGCTCTGGTGGCTTAGGCTTAAGAAGTTGAACTGCCACCCACCTCTACCAACTCCTCTGCAGGAGATCAGAGGCCATTTCCTCTTGTGTACTTACAGCCTCTGAAAACCATCTCAAGGGTCATCTATGGGTCCGTTCTGACACAGTGGTCGGTATATACAATAACATCTCCTCACACAGATTCATTCCTCATCTATAAAACATAAATACAAACACATTTAATTCATAGAACTAAATGGAGGTCGATTATGTGAAATGCTTAGCACGGTGCTGTGGTTGTTCACACCACTAGTCCAGAAAGCATTCTGTACATGTTTTTAAAAACATACCAACTCCCTCATAATACTTTCTATGATGGAAAGATATAGTCTTCTTTGCAAAACATTAATTTCACACTTGTAAAAAAACACCTAATACTTAGATATCTATTTATTATATTATTTACTTCTAATAAACATAGTGAGTAGACAGATAAGAAAGTCAAAGTTCAGAAAGACTGGATATTTTGACCAATCCTTTTAATTTTTTTTAGATTCTTTTTATGATTGTGATTTTAATGAAACTTTACAGAAAGGTGGGATTTCATTCATTTATTGTTATGCATTTTTTCCTCCCTAACCCGAAGGTACCTTAAAAAAATTGTTCATTGTTGCATATGTGTTTATTTGCCATCAGAATATCTTTTTTAGTGCTCTAGTCATATCCTGGCTGCTGGTGCCAAGACTGTTGACTTTGGAGCCAAGCAAACAACAACAACAAGTGTTGAGTTGTTTATATTTTTCTTGTTGAAAAAGTTTTATGAATTCTGTAAATTTTGACATGAGTCCCTTATCAGATATGCAGATATATAATTACCAAATATTTTTTCCCCTGTCTGTGGCTTTCCTTAATACCCTGTTGGAGAAGGTGTTGGATGTGCATAAGGATTTGATTCTTAGAAGGTCTCATCCATCTATTTTATCCTCTTCTGCTGTCAGGTCTTAATAAGAGAGTGGAGAATTGTCCCTAGGATTGATTTCAAAGTCAATATTTTCCCCTTTATACTAAACAGCAACATCCTTAAACCCAAACAAAGTTAGCTCAGGGAAGAATCTCATGCATTTAGTGAGCTCACTCACATCTGACTATACCCTCAGCATTAACAATTCACTGATTTCTTTAATTATCTAATATTCTGAGCACTAAATTTTTTATTCTGTGTGTCAAATGCGATAATGGTCACACAGTGTTTGGTGAAGCTCCCCAATTGAAACAAGCTTGGAAGCAGGAGAGGAATCCACTTCCAAAATAGTTTGCCTCCGGAACCCCTATGAACTTGGAGAAAGGATAGAAGTTATACAGGTGTTCAGGTCTTTCATTCATAGGGTTGCTATGAGTCATCTAAGACTCGAGGATAATTAACAACGACAGCAGCAACATGTTCACAATAGGTCCTTGCCTTTGCCCAAGCTTGAAATCCCTTCTGGCCATTGAGAAAACACAATGTAGTCCTCTGTGATGATCTCACTGGAAATCCCTGCCTCTTTTTCAATTCAGTACAATTTGTTAGTGTTTTTGTGAAACCAGGCCATCTCCTCCCCACTAAGTGTGAACTTCAAAACTCCACAAGCCCATTTCAGACCACATTGCGTAGCCTCGTTCTAAAACCATGGTAAAGGCAGCTGCCTACGTATCCTTATTTCCTGCTCTTGTTGGCCTATTGCAGTTGCCCTTCATTTAACTGTGATCCTATGTGGCCCTACGTGGAATGTTGTACACCTTTGGGGAAACTGTGGATATACTCACTGACTTAATCTTTTTGCCCATACCTCTTCTTCTGTTATTTCTGGTTTTACTCAGTCACTCTCACACATTTCATTTCGTATTCTTAATTATGATTGTATCCCTTATGGACAATAGCAAAATCTGAGTAGTGCTAAGAATAAGAATCCCAGATCACTTAATCATATTGTTAGTTGCTGGGTCCTGTTGACTTAGAACCAACCAACTGCTGACCCTCCGGTGGGTTTTCAGGGGCAGTTAACTTCATGGGAGGAGACTGTCCCTCCTTCTCCTGTGGAGTAGTGGACGGATTTGAGCCTTTGAGATTGCCATGCAGCTTCTTGCCACTAGACCACCAGAGCTCCGTCACACAAAACCTTTATCTAGACCAAGAAGCTGCTGTCTAAATGAAGCAAGGAAATATTGCATGATTTAAAATTAGGGAGGATGTGTGTGAGGGATGTAGCCTTTCTCCCTTCTTATTCAATGTGTATGTTGTTTTTATGTGTCATTGAGTCACTTGTGACTCATAGCAACACTAAGCACAGCAGCTCTGAACCCTGGGCTATCCTGTGCCGACTTTATTGTCTCTCTCACACCTACCCGATTCATTACCCCAGTCCCTGAATCAATCCATCTCATCGAGGATCTTCCTCTTTTGTGCTGTTCCTTCACCCTCCCAAGCATGACGTTCCTCTCCAAGGACTGGTCCCTCCTTGCAACATGCCCAAAGTATGTCAGACAAAGCTTCCAAATCCTTGCCTCCAAGGAACAGACTGGTTTCACCCTTTCTGGGATGAACCTGTTTGTTCTTCTAGCAGTCTGTGGTATATTCAATGCTCAAAGGCATCAATTTTCTTTCTGTTATCCTTAGTCATCGTCCAGCTCTCTGATGTTGCAAAGATTATGGCCTGGATCAGGCGCAGCTTAGTTTCCAGACTGACATTGTTGCTCTCTATTAATCTGGAGAGGTCCTTAACAGCAGTCTTTCCCAATACAATTCTGAGAAAATTATTTTGAAAGTTCAACTCTACGAAGAAGAATGAGGGATGAGGATTGGAGAAAGAGTCATCAGTAACCTTTGTTATACAGATGACACAACCTTGCTTGCTGTAAGTGAGGTGTTTAAACACTTGCTGCAGAGAATCAGAGAATACAGCCTTCAATATGGATTGCATCTCAATATTAAGAAGACAAATATCCTCACTATTGGGCCAATAAGCAACACTTCGATAGAAGGAGAAAAGTTTGAAATTGACAACAATTTCATCTTTCTTGGATCCACAATTAGCACCCTGGGTATCAGCAATCAGGACATCAGGAGACATCATATTGTATTGGGATAATCACCTGTCAGAGACCTCTCCAAAGTCCTGAAGAGCAATGATGTTAGTTTAAAGACCAAGGTGCACTTGATTCAAGTCATGGTCTTTTTGATCTCTTGCTGTCTTTCTGAGAACTTTCTAAGAACTTGTTCATTAGACTAGGGGTAACAGAAAAATAATTGATGCCTTTGGATTGTGTGTTGGAAGAATACTTAATATTCCATGGACTACTGAAAGAACAAACAGGTATATCTTAGGAAAAGTACAGCCAGATGCTGCTTGGAAACAACAATGGTGAAATGTCATCTCACATAATTTAAGCATGTTGCTAGGGGAAGTTAATTAGGAAAGGACACCATGCTTGGAAAGGCAGAGGGTCAGCAAAGGAGGGAGGACTTTCAGCGAGATACACTGATATACAATGACTGCAGCAATGGGCTCAAGTGTGTCAGAGAAGATGAGGATGGCACAGGATAAGAGTTCAGGATCTCACGGGATAATAGAGTTCATAGAATACTTAGGAATCTAACTTGGCTTGACAGCACATAACAACAACCTTTTATACAATGTCCTACTGAAATCTCAGTCCATCAGGACTTTCTCTTCACCTTATCCAACCATTCGCTGATCTCTGTGTTCTCTCTGTCCCCTGCCATTCCTGCAGGTCTCTTCTCAACAACGATTTTTATCTGTAGACAAATCTAATCACCTTTGTAGGAAGCTCTGGTGATATAGTCCGTAGAGAGTTATGCTGTTAACTCAGAGGCTGCACCTCTTTGGTAGTTCAAATCCAGCAACAACTTTACATGGAAAGAAATGGACAATCTCCTCTACAATCTACTGTCTCAGAAACCCAATAATGGGCCAACTATGAGTAGGTTCAGATCTATGGCAATTAATTTTCTTAAAAGTAAAACTGTGACCTCCTTGAATCTTGAGTTGCACCTAATTTAGTATTCCAAAATTTGCTAAAACATTTTCCTATGAAAGAAGTAAAGAGACATAATTATGTCTAGGTGCTAACTGAAATGTTGACAGAATCCACCAAGTTGTTCTGGGGGAGAAGGACCTCGAAATAAGCAGTCATAAATATTACAGTCAAGAAAACTCCATGGGATAGTTCTTTGTTGCAAGGAGTTGTTGAATTAGAATTGACTCACTGTACAACATAGAATTAAAAACCCTCAGACTCAGGAGCACATTCCAAGCAACCTGTACTCCCATTTTAGTCTGCATTCAAATGACCTAAGG
>NW_006399779.1:19518344-19518883 GCF_000299155.1 Elephantulus edwardii
TCTTCTACAAGTCCTCAGTTTCAGCAAGCAAAGTTGAGTAATCTGTTGTCACAATCTTCTTTATAGGTCCAGTCTTGAATGATTTGTTCAGTATGTTGTTGTTTGTTCTTATGTGCTGTTGGGTCATCTGCAATTCATAGCAACCCTACGTACAACAGCCCTAAACCCTATTCTATCCATCCTGTGCCAATCGTATTGTCTGTGACACAACTACCCACATTACTCCAGAGATTGAGTCAATCCATCTCATGAAGGGTCTTCCTCTCTTGTGTTCCACCCTCCCAAGCATAATGTCATTCTCCAAAGACTGGTCTCTCCGTACAACATGTCAAAAGTACGTTAGTCAAAGCTTCAGAATTCTTGTCTCCAAGGAGAAGCCTGCTCTCATTCTCTCTAGGATGAACCTGTTTGTTCTCCTAGCAGTCCATGATATATTTAGTACTCTTCTCTAGCACCACAAATAAAGGTGTCAATTCTCCTTCTATCATTCTGGTCATTGTCCAGCTTTCTGATTCATACCAAGTAACTGCAAAACTATG
>NW_006399779.1:19518983-19525811 GCF_000299155.1 Elephantulus edwardii
CCCTAACTGCAGACTTTTCCATCGCAATACGTTTTTTGATTTCCTGGCTACTGGTGCCAAAAGTGTCTATTATTTATTTATTCTATTGTTCTGAAAACAAAGGACTGTATTTAGATTCTACTTTCTGGTGGCAGATTTATAGGAAGTATGCAAACAATAGGAAGGCCACATCTCTCTGATGGTTCAGATCCATCAGCTGCTCTACAGGAGGAAAAGGAGCAATCTCCTCCCATACGATTTGCAATCAGGGCAACCTGCAAGAAGGTCATCTATGAGTGGCTTCAAACTTCACAGCAAGATTACTTTGGTTTCTTGAGACAAAAATAAGACAGAATTTTCCTTTAAGGACTAATATCCTCAGAAACTTGATAGGGCAGGGGATTTGATTTTGCTAAGTTACATTCTATAACGTGAAGGACAGCTAAGGTGCTATTTGATGAAGTTGGAAGACTCATTGGTTACAGACCTCTGGAAGGGCTGGATAAAGCCAGAGAGGGAGAAGAGAAGGAATTAGGACTTCAACTTGACCTCCCAGAATCATCATACTCTGAAAACACAAGCAAACTAAAAGCACAACTGCTTTTCAAGCATAAATAAAACTATAGTTGTCACTGTAGAGAGGTAAATTAAGTTTCATTAAAAAATTCATTTAATTCACAAATTTTAACTATTTAGATAGATGCTATTTGGTCTTCTGTTAGTAGTCCCCTCAAAACTTAGAAAATGTCATTGTTTTTAGCTCCTGCTGAGTCAGCTGTGACTGATTGTGTCACTGAATAGAAGATCAAAACCTTGTCTTGCCCTGTGATATTTCTAAAATCTCTGCGATATTCAATTTTTGTTATTGTCACTGTGTTAATCCACCTTGTTGAGTGTATTTCTCTTTTTCTCTAATGCTTTACTTTACTAAGCAGGATGACTTTTTTCAAGGATTGGCACCTTCTGACAGAGAGCCCCTATAAATAGCATGTATGACTATTTGACTTAAAATAGAAAATCATTATTTATTTAAGGTATGCCTTAGAAGAATATCACACATGTAGAATCTATTCACCAATTATCCTTGCCTTACCTATGTAAAAAAAATGAAATTATTTATATTTAAATAAGACTTATGCAAGAGAAGAATTAAAATAGAAAATATACAGCCACAAAAACAAAAAAGAAAATAATAAAACAGGTAGATTTTATAAACAGTAGTAAAGGACATATACAATTAAATAGACTGTTCTATTTATATTGAGAATCTTGAAAGTGCTTAAGTTTCAGCCCTGCAGCTCTTGTAGGCCAGAGAACTGTATTAAGTGGAATTCTTTCCACACAGTGAATACTTCATAGAGCAAAGCAGTTGAACCTCCTGTGTGGTTTCACTAGCATTATTGGAAATGAAATTCTCTACTTTTTTTTTTCCAAGAGCAAAAGGAAGAGTGAGCCAGCAGATAAATGCTTCCAGATAAACACCAGGCTTTGAAAGAAACCTTCTCTGTTTTTTAAAATCCGCTCTCACGTAATATTCACATGTGGAGGCACGTAAGGATAGAATCGCAATCACAAAATAGAGAAGCATAATATACCCCTACCCAGTGCCATCCAGAAGAGTCACTTCTGACATTGGGCAACATTCTATTGAGTTTCCAAAGTTGTAAGGCTGTCTGGGTAAAGAATGCTGAACTTTCTTCTCACAGAGTCAAAGGGGTATTACATCAAATATACTATGTCACAAGAGCTCCTTAATTTATCCCTAGAGGAAACTAAAGTTTAATTTTCCAGTATTATCTCCTCTTACTGACATTGTAGTTGGTTGTCAGGAAGTTGACTAAAACTTAGAGGTAAGACCCTCAGAACAACAAATCTGAACCTTGATCTGTACTGTGCCATCCTTACTATCTCCAACATCCTCCAGCATACAGACATTTGGCAAGCCATCTCTTTTAGGACCTTCCTCTATTTCTTTGATGCACTAGTTTCCCCAGCATGATGTCTTTTTCCAAAGACAAACCCCATCTGACAACATGCCCAAAGAATAGGAGATGAAATTTCACCACCCTTGCCTCTGAGGAAGACTGATTACACTTCCTTCATAACAGATTTGTTGGTTCTTTTGGCAATTCATGATATGTTTAAGGCTCTTGACCAAAAACGCAATTCAAAGGTATCACTTCTTATGTTTTCATTATTCGTTCTCCAACTTTTAGATGCGCAGGAAGTAATAGGAAATAGCACACCTTAGTCTCTAAACTGACATTATTGCTCTTTAAAACTCAAAAGTGATCCTTAATAATAGATTTCTCCAACACAATGCCTTTTGATATCTTAATGGTTTACATCATGGGTGTTGATTGTAGATGCAAATAAAATGAAATTTTATTTTCTGTAAATGATATTTTTAATCTTTCCCCCATCTTTCATGATGTTACCCATTGGTTCAGTAGTGAATTTTTTTTGTTTCCTTAATATTGAAATAGAATTCATATGGAAGGCTGTAGTCATCAATCTTCTGCAGCAAGTGGTTTAAGTCTTCACTTTATGGAAGCAAGGTTTTTTTCATTTGCATAGCAGACATTATTAATGAATCTTCCTCCAGTCCTGATGCACATTCTTCTTCATTAAACTAGATTCTAAAATTATTTGTGCAGTATATGGATTTAGAACATGTATTGAGAAAGGAGTCAAGCAAATTAGCTTGGACAAATTGACAGCCTCAGGATAGATGATGAAGTGATTGAGATTGTTCACAGCTTTAATTTGCTTGGCTCCACAGTCAACACGCCTGTCACCAGTAGCCAGGAAATTAAAAGACGTATTGCAATGGGAAAGTCTGCTGTCAGGGACCTCTCCAAAGTACTAAAGAGCACTAGTGTCTCTCTGGAGACTAAGGTGTGTCTGATACAGGCCATAGTCTTTGCTATCACTTGTTATGCATCAGAGAGTTGAACAGTGACTAAGGAGGATAGAAGGAGAACTGATGCCTTTTAGCTGTGGTACTGGAGAAGAGTATTGAGGGTACCATGGACTGCTAGGAAAACAAACAGATTCATCCTGGAGAGAGTTAAACTGGGCAGCTTCTTGAAGGTAAGGATTCTGAGGCTCCATCTAAACATACTTTGGACATGTTGGAAGGAGGAACCGGTCCTTGGAGAGGGACATCATGCTTGGGAGGGTGGAGGGACAGCGCAGGAGATGAAGGCCCTCTATAAGGTGGATTGATTCAGTGACTGGGGCAATCAGGATGGGAGTGTCAGAGACAGTGCAATTGGCACAGGACAGAGCAGAGTTTAGGGCTGTTGTACATAGGGTCGCAATGAGTCACAAGTGACTCCATGGCACATCACAACAACAACAACATTGAGAAAGGATACAACCCTGAGACACACTCTTTCTGTTTTTAAAGCAATATTTCCTGCTTTATTCAAACAACTGTTTTTTAGTCCCTATATAAATGTGGCATAAGCACAATTAAGTGTTCTGGGATTCTCATTCTTCTAAATATTAGTCATAATTTGTTATGATTCACACATCCAAATGCCTTTTTCCATATATTGAAATTGGGGGGGAAAACTACCCTAACAACACATACTGTGTTCTAAAATATTCTTAAACAATACACATTCATATCAATAATTTATTGGTTGTTTTAAAACTGCCTTTCTTATTTTGGAAAAATATTAAATATCTGCTTTTGAAAACCCTAGGGGACAAAAAGAAATAGTTTCTGTATTGAAAATTAGTGATTGAGAAGTTAGAACAAGGTACAGACAATGTTCATCATTTATTTACTTATCCTTCAATTAAATAGAGTTCAAAAGAATATATTCATATGTCAGGCTGAGAGTGAAGTGTTATGTGGACAATCATGAGCATTTCCATTTGTCTCAATACTTTCAGAGCGTAAAGTACAGTGATGTGTTGACAAACTTTATCCATAAAGAACAATTTAGTAAGTATTTTAGGTTTTGTGGATCAAGAGGTAATGTTACGGCTATTATCTAAGTATTCCAATAATCAAAGAGACAAAAAAATTACCAACAATTTTATAATTACATAAACCATATAATCCCAAGTGAAAAGGGCAGATTTGACACAGGATAATATTTAGTATATAAATAATTAGCATGATTTATAAATAATTATTCTTCACCACAAACTCTGTATACTGTGTTGTGTGCTTTAGCAGAAATTTAGCTCTGATTTAATTTTATCAATGTTGTTGTTGTTGTTGTTATGTGCCGCCGAGTCACTTGCGACTCAGAGCGACAACATAAGGAACTACCATCAGCTGATGTGTTTGGAATCACAGAAGCCGTGGAAGCTTCATATATAAGTTAGTAGATGGAGGGCTGGTCAAAGGGAGCTAGGTGTGAAGGGAGGGGGTAGAAGTGGATGGGTATTCTGGTAGATGGTGGAGCAGGGAAATAAATGGGTAAAGAGGCGTGTGAGAAAGGTAGGGACAAGACTGACACTAAAGTTAGCTCCGCAATAAGGGATATACCTTTAACTTGCTGGTCTGTCTGATACTTCTCTAAATCTGAACATTCAGATTAAGACAGACTAGGAAGAAGGATTGGCCATCCACTTCTGAAATAGCAGGCCTCTGAAAACCCTATGTACAATTTTATCAATATGTTTAATTAATTTACTAAACCAGGCACTCGTTCTTCTAAAGTCTTTAGTAATATTCAACATTGTGGAAAGCCTCTATAAAGCTCAACACTTAGTTTATCATGTCACTATATTTCAATTTGATAGTACAATTGACTCTTAAACAAAGATGGGATTAAGAGCTCTAACCCCCCTCACCCCCCAAAAAAAACCCACCAACCAAACCCACATATGTCCACCTCTGGGACCCAGTGAGCTAAAAGAGGGACACTGTGTGAGCTTCTTACGAGTTTGCTCTGTCTCTGTGCACACCATGATACTGGGGACCAGCAAGTAGTGAGACAGTGCCTCTTGGGCTGCCAGTGAGTAAGTCCTAACTGCAGTAACGATAAGACTCCAGCTGATACCTGTGGGCAAGCATTACTGCCATTGCCAGCAAGCCTGCCCTGTACACAAGTCTTCCACTGTCCCTACAAACTCTACTGCAACAGCTGAGACCTGCTGACAAAATTGAGCTCGGGAAACTGATATTATAAAAATAAGGAGCCGGCAACTACTCCCACTGACACTACAGAAGTTACCAAGAAGTTACCTAGAATAAAACCCCACATAATGGCAAAAGAAATCCACATAAGATGAAGAAGAAATCTACATAATGACAAGGAAATAGCAGTCAAGTTCAAACATTAAGACAAATAAAATTAAATCTTCTCCTAAAAGAGCAGACCAGATAAAGGACCCAATTAATATCCCAGTGACAGGAAGACAGAAAGAATACATTTTGTGGAATTCCAAGAATTAGTGGTGAATAAGTTATGAATGATGGAAGGGAGAAAGGAAACAGAAGTAAAGATACAAGAATTAGAAAATCAATATAAGACAGAGAGTGTGCAATCAGCTAATCTCAGAAGCAATAGAAAAATATGAAAATGCAAATCAGAATAACAAGACCAATAATGCAGATATTTTCAACCTACTGGAAGGACAAAAAATGAGAAGAGATGGAAAAGATTTAGTGAAATAGAAGACAAGAACTTCAATGAGAACTTACTAGAAGAAAAAAAGACAAAAGAAAACTTAAGAAATGACAGCCTCTTTAGCAAATGGTCCTAGAAATGCTTGAAATCTATCTGGAAAAAACTGGAAAAGGATCCACATTCCATACGACCAACAGAAACCAACTGAAAGTGGATCAGAGACCGATGGGTAAAATTCCTAACCATAAAAAGCATAAAAGGAAAAATGGGGTGGGGGTGATTTTAAGCTTTAGGCTATGGAATAAACAGGCTTGCAAATTTAGCAAAAAAATGCACAATCAGAAAAGGATAAAATCAGCAAATAGTACCTTTCTAAAATCAAATCCCTGTGTGAATCACAACCTTTCTCCAACAGAGTGAAAAGAAAGGCCACAGACTGTGAAAAAACATTTGGCAATGACAGTCAGACAAAGATCTTATAATGAACATTTACAGAATACTTCAGATTCTCCACAAGAAAAAGACTGGTAACTCACTCACAAACGGACAAAAACCCTGAACATATCTTCACAAAAGAGGACATTCAGATGGCTAAGAGACTCATGAAAAATGTTCAAAATCATTAGCACTCAAAAGTAAATCAAAACAATGAGATACCATCTCACCCCAATAGCAGAAGCAAAGTTTTAACAACCTAGCAAATATTGGAGATATTTAAATAAATACTGGAGAAGATGCAGAGAATTTGGGACTGCTGGTGATTGTAAAATTATACAACTGTTACTAAAGGCAGTTTGATGTTTCTTCCAAAAAATTGAATAAAGAAATCCCTTATCACCCAGCTATTCTACTGCTTGGGATATATCCCAAGGAAATCAGAGCTGAGACACAACTGGATGTATGTACATCTATCTTCATAGAGAGAGTTCTGGTGGTTTAGTGGTAAGGAGTTACATTGCCAAACTGAAAGTATATGAATCAAATCCACCAGCTACTCTGTAGGACAAAGATGGGAAATATCTTATTCTGTGATTGTTGCCTCTGAAAACCCACTGGAGTGTCAAATAGGGTTGGTTCCTACTCAAACAAAGATACATAACAGTAACAACAACATGTTCATAGCAAGGTTAGTCACATCAAAAAAATGCAAACAACTCAGATACCCATCAACAAACAAATGGTTTGAAAATTGTGGTACATTCACACAATGGAATACCATATAGCACTAAGGAACAAGGTTGTTGTTGTTGTT
>NW_006399779.1:19530416-19535803 GCF_000299155.1 Elephantulus edwardii
CAAGCAGAGTTGTGTCATCTGTATAACACACGCTTTTGTTGAGTGTTTCTCCAATCTTAATGCCACACCTTCCCAGATGATCTGTTGTACATAAAGACC
The DNA here is from genome assembly GCF_000299155.1 of Elephantulus edwardii. Taxonomy (NCBI): domain Eukaryota; kingdom Metazoa; phylum Chordata; class Mammalia; order Macroscelidea; family Macroscelididae; genus Elephantulus; species Elephantulus edwardii. Next base: position 19,530,516 of record NW_006399779.1, read on the forward strand.
GAAAAGGTATGGAGATAGGACACATCCCTCGTGTACAACTTTCCCAAGTTTGAACCATCCAGAGTTTTCTCGCTCTGTTCTGATGACTGCCTCCTGGTCCGCCACCACAACAACAGTAACTTAGTGGTAAGAAGTTGCACTCCCAGCCCAAAGACATGCAGTTCAAATCCACCAGTGCTCTGTTAGAGAAGTATGAGACATCTGTTCCTATGTGATTAATTGTGTCACTGGAATATCAGCTGTAAGTCAATTCCAACTCAACAGTAAATAACAAAAACAATATTAGACAGATGGATAGATAGATAGATAGAGAGAGAGATAGATAGATAGATAGATAGATAGATAGATAGATAGATAGACAGACTAAGGAAATACATATACTAGCTAAGGAGAAATAAAGGAGGAAGAATTAGAATGAAAGACAGAAAGAAGAAAGGGGCAAAGAAAAATTAAAGAGTGGAAAGTCAGAAACAAGCCAAGTTAGGCAGATCAATTCTGTTAACATTGATAATGAAATATATTTGGGAAATAACATATCTTAAAAGACAAATTTAAATGAATAAATTAACAAATAAGTAATGTTCAGGTTTTCAATTTCCCTAAAGACACTCATGTGTCAGCACTTATTGTACTGCTTTGGTGACATAATAAAGCTATTTTGGAAAGCTCTTATTTTCGTTCTCTAGCATATCTATGTTAAGGGAACTCTGATAGTCTAGAGGTAAGGAACTGTGCTCCCAACCCAAAGGCAGCTGAACTCCATTGGCTGTTCCACAGGAGAAAGATGGGCAACCACACTCATGCCTCTGAAAACCCACTGGAGAATCAGCTAGGAGTTGATTTTGACTCAACGACAAACAACAACAACAAGAAGAAATAGCATATTGTTCTTAAGATACTATTCTCACTATGGTTCTCTCTGGAAACACCCAGGAGCCTACTCGTAAAATTAGACCATTTTCTAAATCTGGTGGGGAAGCTCTTCATTTTGCCATACTCTTCTTAACATGTTTGGCTCCAGGAAAGATTCATGGTAGGAAGCCTTCAGTGGTTATCTACAAAAATTCAGCCCCCTGCCTTCAGTGACGTGTCTATATTTTTATCCCAGAAAAGGAATATGACTGTGCTTCATTCTCAATGATGTTCCACTGATAGAAAATCAAAACTCTACTTCTACATTCCCACTTTTATCTAAGCTCAGAGTCTAAAGTGTAATAACTACCTATAACCTCAAAGATTATGACAGCCATTTAAACCCAATCTTGTAATAAAAATGCATATGATATTTGCCTGGGAAGTAAATTCAGAATATCTGCTTACAAGTAGTATTAGAAACTCCCGTAACTTCCATAATGTGTTTTACTTTTTCAGGTTCATTCCAACCACCACCAGGAACTTGATGCATTACTTCTGCAGACACTCTATTGGATTTGTCATTCTATAGCGTCTACTGATACTTACAAGGACGTTTATACAAGTAGTTTTAACCTTGGTTTCTAGTGCCACCACAGGGAAAATCTTTTAAAGAAATATTGATGCTTATGCTCCACCCTAACCAATTTGATCAGGAGCTTTTAGGTATGTATGAGATTGAACATCATAATTTTAAAAAACAGTCCCAAAGTGCATGCAATGCAAGTCCAAATGGGGTGGGGTGGGTGAATAGAGATTCAAATGGAAAACAGACCTACAAGGGAAAATTTTTACAGGGGAATGGGTTGGAGAGGGAGAGGGAAAAGGAGAGGGTGAGGGACAGGGACAGGGAGAGAGATCAGAAACTTCATGGCTCTGGAGGCCTAGTGGAAAGAAGCTCTGCTGCAAACCCCAAGGCAGTTGGTTCGAGGCCACCAGAGGCTCTGTGGGAGAAGGATAGGCAATTAACTGCCTCTGAAAATGTGCCAGAGGGTCAGCTATGGGATGGTTCCAACTCTGTGGTACACAAAAACGAGGTTATTAGGAAATTTTAGGCATATTTCAAGTGGCCTGCCAACTTTCAAATTCTCTGCAATTTTTAACTGAAATGTACTTGAAAAAGCTTAATTTATTCTTTTATCTTCCCTTTGATGTAACTATAGATGGAAATAGAATACAACATAATTGTATTATATCGAACAATAAAATAATCTACCACAGAGAAGTAATCAAGTCATTTAAATCCAACATGGTTGCCTGAACACCTGCCTTTTTTATTTTTAGTGCTGTCTATGCTCCTCTTATCATTCTAGTTGGGAAAAGCTCAACACAGAAAAATAAATATTTTCTCAGGAAAAGAGCATATAATTGAAGCATCTAACCAACATAAAAACTCATTATAATAACATGACTATCTAGAAAACACTTATTTATAATTAAGAGGTAATAACTTTATAAAAAGAAAACTTTGAGAAAAACTCTTTAGTCCACTTTCTTCTGATAATCAGATTCTTGTTCATTTGATCTAAAGCAGTGGGGAACAGTGAATCTGGAGATAATTCTATAGTCAAGGACTCCTAAAGACAATATGTTTAATGAGGTAATTTTCAATGTGGTTTTTATTTCTTTATAGACATACATTCTTCTAACATATAATATACGAATAGATGGTGTAGAAAAGAGAAAGTGGAAGGAAAGAAATGTTGAATAATACAGATCAGAAACTTCAAAGTCCCTTCAATACCACATTAATGTTTTCTTCTAATTGCAGAGACAAGTTGATTTCTAACTTCTCTACATACTCTGAGTTTTTCCTAAAAGTCTAGATATTAAATATCTTGCACTTTTCAAGCCACATTATCTTAGTTACAACTACACAAGACTGTCATTTAATATAAAAGCAAGTATAAAGGCAATATATAATCAAATGGTTAATATATGTGTCAAACTTATTTATAAAACTTCAGTTCCAAAAGCTATAGGTAATAATTTCACAGCAAAGTAGTGGTTTGCAAGCCTCTGTTTATCATTTCCCATTGTTAGTGTTGTTGTTATGTCATTGAGTTGCTTGCAACTTATAGTGACCCTATGTACAACAGCCCTATACTCTGCTCTATCCTGTGCCAATCTTACTGTCTCCAACACACCTACCCCCTTTACCAGTCACAAAATCAATGCATCTTATCAAGAGTCTTCCTCTCTTGTGCTGTCCCTCCACCCTCCCAAGATTGGGATCCCTTTCAAAGGACTTGTCCTTCCTTGCAACATGTCCAAAGTATGTCAGAAAAAGCTTCAGAATCCTTGCCTCCAGGGAGTAGCCTGGTGTCATCCTCTCTGAGATGAACCTGTTTGTTCTAGCCATCCATGGTATATTCAATACTCTTCTCCAGAACCACAGCTCAAAGGCATCAATTCTTCTTCTGTCATCCCTAGTCATTGTCCAGGCAAGTGATTGCAAAGACCAAGGTCTGAATCAGACGCACCTTACTCTCCACACTGACATTGTTACACTTCAGTACTTTGATGAGGTCTCTGACAGCTGAATTTCCCAATGCGATTTGTGTTTTAATTTCCTGGCTGCTGGTACCAAGCATGTTGATTGTGGAGCCAAGAAAATTGAAGATATTAACAATGACAATCTCTTCACCATCCATCATGATGCTGCCAATCGGCACAGTGGTAAAAATCTTTGCTTTCTTAATGTTGAGCTTCAATCCATATTGAAGGCTGCAGTCCTTGACCCTCTGCAGCAAGCACTTCAGGTCCTCCTCAGTTTCAGCAAGCAGGGTTGTATCATCTACATAACACATCCATCAGCCACAGCAAATGAAAATATGTTATCCAGATAAACTTTCTTCAAATTTAACATCTACGTCTATTGTTGTTAGGTGCTGTGGAGTCAGGTACAACTGCTAGTAACTCTATGAACAACAAATCTGAACCCTGTCCTATCTTGTGTCACCTTCATACCTCCTGACACCCTGGAGCCCATTGCGGCAGTCACCATGTCAATCCACCTGTTTGAGGGTCTTCTTCTCCTTCATCAACCCTTCACCATTCCAACCATTATGTCCCTCACCAAAGAGTAGCTCTCACCTAGCAACGTGCCCAAAGTATATGAGGGGAAGCCTCATCATCCTTGCCTCCAGGAAGCATTCTGGCTGCACCCTCTTCAAGACATATTTGTTTGTTCTTTCAGCAGTTCATAGGTTGTTCAATGTTCTTCTCCAATACCACAGCTCAAAGACATCAGTTTTTCTTCTGTCACTCCTATTCGTTGTACAGCTCTCAGATGCATAGCAAGTAGTTGAAAAGACCATAGCCTGAATCATATGCACTTTAGTCCTCAAAATGGCATCATTACTCCTCAATAATTTGGAGAGGCCCCTAAGTGCAAACTTTCCCAGTGCAATGCGTCTCCTTATTTCCTGATAACAAGGGTGTTAATTGTGGATCCAAGCAAGATGAAAATATTGGTAGTTTCCAGTGGTAAGAATCTTTGTTTTCTTGACATCAGTATGCAATCCTTTTTGAAGACTGCTGCATTCCATGATCTTGTATAACAAGTGCTTCAAGTCCTCCTCACTTTCAGCAAGCAAGGTCATGTAATCTGCATAACACAGTTTACTGATGAGATAACCTCCAATCCTAATGACACATTCTTTTTCATAAAGTGCTATTTCTCAAATAATTTGTTCAGCATACAGACTGAATAGATATAAAAATAGAATGCAACCCTGACACAGTCCCTTCTTTAAACCATGCAGTGTTTTGTGCCTCCTGGTCTAGGTATACATTTTACTTTGGACTTCCATTCTTCTCAATGTCAGCCACAACTTGTCATGATCCACACAGTCAAATGTCTTTACATAGTCAAATAAAGAACAAGTAGACATCCTTATGGTATTTTTTACTTTCAGGTAGGATCTATCTGATATCAGCAATGATATCCTTGATGCCACAGATGCACTAACCAGTCTATCCTAGGAAATTTGAGGACAGCTGTGTGTCTGACAGACTGAAAGAGGTCCATATTTGTTCCCGTTTTCAAGAAAGGTGATCCAACAGAAGGTGGAAACTACTGGACAATAGCATTAATATCACATGCAAGCAAAATACTGCTGAACATCATTTTAAAATGGCTAGAGTAATGTTTAAATAGGGAACTACTAGAAGTTCAAGCAGGAGTTAGAAAATGCCATGGCACATCTACATGTAGGGGCCACATAATGCTGATTCCAGGATTTGACAAGTTTGCAGGATTTAAAAAAAAATATATATATCTGCTACTTCCCAATAGTTGCTTTGAGGTTTCTAAGATTTGGTACTAAATGGTTTTAGGAAATTCAAGAAATGACTTTAATTATAGAACAGAG
>NW_006399779.1:19536126-19536731 GCF_000299155.1 Elephantulus edwardii
TATATCACTCTTTTACAGACCCTTTGTCTTTGTAAACATGATGTCCTTATCCAAGGCATAAGTTCTCCTAACAACAAGTCCAAAGAATGTGAAATGAAACTTCACCATCTTTTCCTCCAAGGAGTACCATAGCTGCATTTTTTTCCAAGACACTTTCCTCCAGAACAAAGCTCAAAGGCATCAATCTTTCTCCTGTCATTTCTATTCATTGTCCAGCTCTTGGATATATAGCAGGTGATTGAAAAGACTATGACTTGAATCAGTTACACATTAGTCTTTAACCTGATATTATTGCTCTTCAGTACTTTGGAGAGGTCCCTGACAGCAGACTTTTCTACTGCAGTAAGTCTTCTATAATCTCTTGACTGGTGGTATCAATATATAGTGGCATCTACTCCTACTCTAGAAACTATGAACTATGATAAATGTTGATAACTGTAGAGGAGCTTCAGACCTTTTGTTCATAGGGTCACTATGAGTTGTACTAGACTCAAAGGAAAGCAACAAATATTACGATGAAATGTGTAAGGAGTTGGAGTCAGAAAATCAAAAGGGAGGAACTCGCTCAGCATATCTTAAGCTCAAGGAACTGAAGAACAAATTCA
>NW_006399779.1:19541179-19544197 GCF_000299155.1 Elephantulus edwardii
TAATAGGCTCACTATGTATTCGGCTTGACAACACTTAACCACTGCTATAAGTGAGACGTGTTGCTATATTTGGAGGAACATTCTTCTACTTTGTACATGACTGCGTGCCAATTTGCTGTACTGAGGTAATCTGGGTTCACTGGGATGCCGAAACTCTGCCATTGGGGTATCAAATACCATAATGGTTTACCAATGTGGACAGTGTTTGGTGGAGCTCCCAGTTGTAGGACAGGTTTGGAAGCAGGAGTGGCATCCACTCCCTATACCATTTGCCTATAAAAACTCTGTGAACTTGGAGAAACTGATAGGAAGGCATTACATCTTTTGTTCATGGAGTCACTATGAGCCATGCTCAATTTGATGGCAATGAACAACAAAGACATTATTGTTTCAGGAACCATTGAGTCTTTTCAACTGAAAACATCTCCATGCAAACTGAACAAAATATTGCTTGTCCCTAAACTCTCTGCGCAATCCTTAACACGTTGGAGCCCATTGTTCCAGCCATGTATCAATCCACCTAGTCCAGGGTTTTCTTTTTTCACTGACCTTCTACTTTGTTATTATGACCCTCTACCTTACTAAGCATAATATCCTTCTCTGGGAACAGATCCCTCCAGATAACATGTCTAAAGTAAGAAAAATGTAGTCTCAACATTCTGAATTCTAAGGAATATTCTTCTTCCAAAGCAAATTTTTCCTACTTCTGGGAGTCTCTTGTATAAACAACATTCCTCTTCAGTACTGTAATTCAAAGGCACCACTTCTTCAGTCTTCCTTATTTATTGTCCGGTTTTTGTATGAGGTAATAGAAAATAATATGACAATGTCTAGTGGACCTTTGTCCTTAGTGACATCTTTGATTTTTGACATTGTAAAATTCTTTTCAAAGAGGTTATTTGAAACAGATTTGCTCAATGGTGTTCTTCCTTTGATTTCTTAACTGCTGTTTCTATAGGTATTCATTGGAAATCGAAATAAATGAAATCTTTGACAACATTATCTTATCTCAATTTATCATATGATTGTTTATTAGTCCTGTTTGAGTATTTTTATTTTCTTTATGTTAGATTTTAATCCACATTGAAGCCTGAAGCCTTTGATCTTCACCAGGAAGTGCTTTTAGCCCTATTCATTTTTTAGCAAACAATTGAGTCATCTGCATTTTGCAGATTATTAATGAGTTTCCTATTCTGATGTCAGAGTTTTTCATATAATCCACTTATTCAAATTATTTGATGAATTTAAAGGTTGAGTGAGTATAGTGAAAGGATAGAAATCTGATGAATTCAAACTGTGTAATATCGCTTTGTTTCTTTCCAACAACTGCCTTGTAGAATATGTACATTTCTACATAAACATAATTTGCTGTCCTGCAATCTTATTCTTCACAAACTGCACATAATTTGTAATGCACAGACTTTGCATAATCAATAAAACTCAATTATCTTTCTGGTAATTTCTGCTTTCAGACAAGAGTCTTCTGATGTCTAGGATGACATTCTTTATTCTATGCTCTTTTCTGAATTCTGCTTCTTTTTTTAGTTATATCTGTCTTCATCCTGTCTTTGGAATGAGTACACACCTGGGTCTCTGGCAATCAGTAAGGTAACTGTTCCGCCAGTTCAGTTCTTAGCAGCGCTTCCCCTCCTGGATGTTGACCAATTCTTTTTTAAGAGTATAACTGTTTATTCCTTCTACTTTCTTTTTAATAGTTTCCATCTCATTCAGTTTTGTGCCCATAAAAGGGGCTTCAATATTACATACAACTGGAGGCTTGAATTTTTTTTTTCTTCAGTTACTTGGGCTTGAGAAATGCTGAGAACAATCTTCCTCTTTGGTTTTCTAAATCCAGATCTTCACATTTCATTAAAATCCTTTGCTTTGTTCTTGAACCAAAAGTAAACCTCTTTGAAATCTTTTGTTCAGCTCTTTTCAAATAAATGAGGATGATAGATATAGATAGATGATAGATGATAGATATAGATAATAAATAGATCGATAAATAGATGATAGATAGATAGATGATAGATGATAGATAGATAGATAGATGATAGATAGATAGATAGATAGATAGATAGATAGATAGATAGATAGATAGAGGATAGATAAATTTGTTTAGCTACTCTATATTCAAAAGCAACTTCCAGGGTCTTCTCTGATATTTACTTCAGTGATTTCCTTTTATTCCTGTCTTTTTTTTTTTATACACACAGTTGAATTTCATTCACACAACTCCTTTAAAAAAAATAGCTGTTATAATCTGAATTTCACAGATACAGAAATTGATCAGAAACATAGGGTCAAGATCCACAATTAAGTTTGCTTTACTCCAGCACCTCTGCTTTTTAATAAACAGTTTTAAGAACTACTTTACTGACGTATATAATTTTTTTGCCATTCTCAAGAATTCATAATCAAAGGTTCTTGGGGAGGGAAGAAAATTGCAACAATGAAGGAACAGAAAAAAGGATGGAGAGAGGGAAGAAATTATTAAGGAGACACTACCTAAGGAATGAAAAAACACTTCTTATTTCCCTTGGCTTGACACTGGTCTTTGCATCTTTCCTGGATTTCTGTGTATAATTAACAGCATCTATGTTGGACAACAAGAAGACAAAAATTCTCTCCACTGAGCCAATTAGCAGCACTATGATAGGTGGAGAAGAGACTGAGGTTGTTAATAATTACAGCTTCCTCATCTCCACAATAAAAATCTTTGTTTTCTTGATATTGAGACACAATCTATACTGAAGGCTGCATTCCTTGATCTTCTGCAACAAGTGCTTCAAATCCTCCTCACTTTCAGCAAGCAAGGTTGTATCATCTGCATAAATACAGGTTATTGATGAGTCTCCCTCCAATCTTGATGCAACACTCCATAACTGACATCCAAGCCGATATATGCACACCCATGTTTATTGCAGCTCTGTTCACAATAGCAAGGAGTTGGAAACAACCCAGGTGCCCATCAACAAACGAATGGATAGAGAAGCTGTGGTATATTCACACAATGGA
>NW_006399779.1:19544713-19547868 GCF_000299155.1 Elephantulus edwardii
TATTATTAAAGTGAAAAAAAAAAAAAAAGAATGGGAATTCCAACGGATTATGCTCATGAGGAACCTGGACCTGGACCAGGAGGCTGTTTTGCAAACAGAGGGGGAGCACTGCATGGTTTGGAATTGGGAAGGGCACGTGTCAGGGATGTGTTCTGTCTCCATACCTGTCCAATCTATATGCTAAGCAAATGATCTAAGAAGTTTGACTATTCCTGTCTTTTAAATTGCCTTTTACTTTCTTTATGTATGGTGCCCTTAACACCAACTCTCAACTCTCCTAGCCCTCAGTCATTAATGTTTAATGCTTTAAAGCTGTTTTTTAAAATGATCTCTGGATTCTGGTGAGATACACTCATGGTCACATGTTGGCTTTTGTGGATTTGCTTGAATATTCTCCAGCTTCAATTGAACTTACATATGACCAATTGATGGTCTATTCCACAGTTTCATCCTGGCCTTTTTTGGAATGATAATATTGAGATTTACAATAATTTCTTTCTACGGATGTACTCTATTTTATCCCACTGTATTTAATGTGGCGAAGCCTACATGCATAGTGGCAATTTATGTAGTCAATTTAAGAAAGATATTTCCAGTTAATTAGTCACTGTTTGTTCTTGCAAAATTCTATCATGTGATCACTGATACTGTTTCTGACACTAAGGTCATATTTTCCAAATAGGAATACTTTTTGCAACTATTGCAATCCAATTACCAATAATTATCACAGTAATTCAGTTGCATTAATTTCTCTCTGCCTAAATTAGTAAAAGCCTTTAACTTTTTCATCTTTGCTGTTAGTTATTTTTGTTGTTGTTAAGTGTCATTGAGTACACTTCATAGCAACCCTGCAATGGATCTGAACTCTATCCTATCCAGTGGCATCCTTAATATCCTCCACACATTTGAGTCCATTGCTGAAGATTCCGTATCAATCCATCTCATTGAGAGTCTTCCTCTCCTTTGCTGATACTTCAACTTTCCAAGCATGATGCCCCTTCCCAAGGAATAATCTCTCCTTACTTGTCAAAAGAATGTGCGATGAAACTTCACCATGTTTACCTTTAGTGGTTGGTGTATAAGTTTAAACAAGCAGCACCATAATAGATGGGGAAGAAATTGAGGTTGTTAGCAATTACAGCTGGCTCGGATCCACAATCAACACTTTTGGCATCAGCAGCCAGGAAATCAAAAGACAAATTACCTTGGTAAAAATCTGCTGTCATGGACCTCTCCAGAATGCTGAATGAAGAGCAAAGACATCAGTCTAGAAACAAAGGTGTGACTAACCCAAGCCATGGTCTTCTCAATTACTTGTTATGTTTCAGAGAGTTGGACAATGACTAAGAATGACAGAAGAATAGATACCTTTGATTTGTGGTGCTGGAGAAGAGTCTTGAACATACAATGGACTGCCAAGAAAACAAATAGGTCTGTTTTGGAGAAGGTGAAACCAAGTGTTTCATTGAAGGCTAGGATTTTGAAGCTTCACCTCAATTACTTTGAGCAGGACATCATGCTCAGAAGGGTGGATGGGCAGTGCAGGAGAGGAAGACCACAGATAAGATGAATTGATACAGTATTTGGGGTGGGGGTTGGTGTGTCAGAATTAGTGAGACTGGCTCAGCACAGGGAAGAGTTCATAGGTGCTGTGCATAGGGTTGCTATGCATCTCAGGCAACACAACTAATAACATTCTATGATAGGTTTTTGGAAGCAGGAATGGCATCCTCTTCCTAAACTACATGTCTCTGGAAACTATGTACTTTGATAAATGTCGATAATCATAAAGAGGCTTCAGGCCTCTTATTCATAAGGTCATTATGAGTCGTGCTTGACTGGATTGCAATCAGTAAAAACAACAATTTGTATGAACCAGTCTTCTTTATAGGCATATAGATATTACCCTTTCACTTAAAATGTTGTAGTTAAGGAAATTATTTTTATTTATTTTATTATTTTTTTACTATGGTTATGATGACAATCCTCTTCAATTTCTTATTCTTATCATAACAGACTATATGCTGGCTGGTACCAGTTCATTTCAGTTCACTAATGCCTCATATATCAATCTTCAAGCATTTAATTTCATTTCTGATGACCTCTAATTGTTCTTGATTAATAATCATAGACATTGAATTAAGTGAAAAAAAAGGTAATAGAAAATAGGACTAAGTTATAATGAATCTTCAGCTTTAGAAGTCCTTTTCATGCACACACGTGTTTATTACAGTTTTGTTCACAATAGTAAAGAGCTGGAAACAACCCAAGTACCCATAAAAAAAGGAACGGATAGAGACACTCTGATATATTCACATAATGGAATACTATGTAGCATTGAAAAACAAGGAACTCATGAAATATTATGTAAAATGGATGGCCATGGAGGACATTACGCTAAGTGAAATATCTCAGTCACAACAGGACAAATATTGCATAGGGCCACTGTTGTAAAATAGGAGTGACTTTGGAGTTGAGGGAAGACAGAAAAGCAGGGGTGGAATGATGTATATTGCACTGAAACAGATGAGGGAGGGAACTGTTTAAAAGGGATATATGAATGGTATTCTTGTCATTACAGAAGTCCAGAGTGAGGGCTACATAGTGGAGTGGACTTGGGGTGGGGCGGGGGATGAATTGCATAACAATGAAAGAGCTTTTCTTTCTTTTCAAGGAAAAAAATAACTTGGTAGGGAGGGGATGGGGAGGAGGGAGAAAAATGCAACAATGAGTGATTGTAAACCCTAAGTCTCTGTAAATTTCCATTAAAATTAATTTTTTTAAAAAGTCCTTTCAAACTTCTTACAAATATGTTTTAAAACAAATATGAGTAAAAAGTTTGAAAAATATATTTTGGAGGAAATACTCATAAGGGAAGTTTGAGTAAGACATTGGATGAATACAACAGTGTGTATATTGTTATGTGCATTGAATAGAAACCCGCTTATACCTGACCCTCTAGTGGATTTTTAGAAGCTATAAATTACACAGGGGGAAACTGCTCTTCTTTCTCCTATGGAGCAGTTGGTGGTTTCGAACTGCATGCCTTTGGGTTGGCAATGCAGCTCCTTACCACTAGTTCACCAGAGGTCCCAATCAGCATACAATAGTAGCTGAGTTTTTTTAAAATTTCTCTTTAAGGAGATCCAAGATGG
>NW_006399779.1:19550013-19551151 GCF_000299155.1 Elephantulus edwardii
AGCTCTGCAACTGCATCCTGGCCCATCCTCACCTTTCTGCCCCCAACCCTCACCTCCTTATACCCCCAATATGTTTTTCCCAATAAACAAAAAAGGAAAATAAGGGGAAAAAATTATCTTTAAAATAATTATTTTGACCATAGTGTTCTGGGTTATTGGAACATGCATTTTACTTTAAACGTCATTGTAACTTTTTATGTGAATTTATTGCATTTTTAGTATTATGTAATCAAGTTTTCCATTTCTCAAGACTCATATGTTAAAAAAACAAGTATAACTCAAATTCTCTAAGAAGCATCATATTGAAAATTTCCCTTTTTCCCTTTTTATTTAAGTCTCCAGATTGAAAATAATCTACTGTGCAGAAATATGATAGAGGAAAATAGGTGAAGTCCTTCGAGGCCATTTAAACTCAGCTCTGTTTATTAAGACCGGCATTAGAAGTATGAAGAACAAAGACATACTTAGCATCAACATTACAGAGATTATAAACTCTGCTTTGTACATTAATTTCCTTTATATCCTTAATGGACTTATTCCAGACCACATTTCCAAAGTCTCTGTTTAGGTAACTGAAAAGGTCCTATAACTCTAAAGCTCATTTTCCAATACAGAAATAGTTAAGGATCAGATTTTTGTTTTGTCTTTGTATTTAAAAGTCCATTGTTGTTTTGGAGGAAAATTCTTCTAAGGTACAGCACTCTTCTGTCAACATTCTGTACTGAGGTAACCTGGGTTTGCTGTGATGCTCAACCTTGTGCCATTGAGGTGTCAAATGCCATAACAGTTACCCATAGTGTATAGTATTTGGTGAAGCTCCCAGTTTAAGAAAGAAAGGTTTGGAAGCAAGAGTGCCATCCACTTCCTAAACAATATGCCTCTGGAAACTCTATGAATTTTGAAAAATGACAATAGTTCTAGAAAGGCTTCGGGCATTTTCTGCATAGGGTCACTGTGAGTTGTGCTAGACTCGATGGCAATCAACAACAACATGTAATAAATATTTATAGGACATATTTATATCTTCTTGATTTAAGATAGGTAAAGTAAAATGAAATTATAAGATGTATTCTGCTTCTTTATCAATTATCTATCTGGATATTTTACTTTAAAAATAAGATTTAATTTTTTGGCCATG
>NW_006399779.1:19551251-19553208 GCF_000299155.1 Elephantulus edwardii
ATACAAATTTATATTAAGAGTAGACATTGGAAGAAGAAGAAGACCAAATTTAAAAAAAAATCCTGTTTCTAATTTTTCTTATCATTGGTAGTGGACCTATCTTTTTTTTCCCCCTTAAGGAAATTAGTTAATATTAGTTGGGACAATTGGAGAAAAGTTGAGGGTTATAGAATTAAATCCATACCTTTAAGAGATTTCTGTGGTATGAACTCAATAAAAGTTAGCTACACAAATTTTATTAACGTTAACAATAGATATTATTGATGAGGTTAATACGAATGCATAGGTGCTGGAGAAGAATCATGAACATACCATGGACCGTCAAGAAAGCAAACAGGTCCATCTTGGGGAGGGTGAAACCAAGTTTCTCCTTGGAAGCTAGGATTTTGAAGTTCCACCTCACATACTTTGGGGCAGGTGGCCAACAGGTGCCAGTCCTTGGAGAAAGACATCATGCCTGGAATAGTGGAGACATAGCACAGCAGTGGAAGAGTTCAGATGAGATGGCTTGATACAGTAGCTAGGACAATGAGGTAGGTGTGTCAGACTCGGGGAAGCTAGCTCTAGACAAGAGCAGGCTTCAGCGCTGTTGCACAAAGGGTCGCTATCAGTCTCAGGTGACTCAATGACTCAAAGCAACAATAACAGCCACCTAACATCAAGGGGAAAACTACAACAACAACAAACACCCCCAAAACACCTGCTTCTTGTAATAAAAAGTAAAATAAAATGGATATATAGTTAATACTTTTATCCCCATGGAGTCAGAACCAAACCATAGCTGACACCCCAGCCGGTTTTCTGAGGCATTTAATCACACGGGAGGAGATTGACCACCCTCCTATGGAGCAGCTGGTTCATTAGAACCACATGCATTTGTGATTGCAGCACATATTCTTACTACTAGGACACCAGTGAGTCCTTAATATTTTGGATATGGCAGAAGCAAGTGGAAATGAATAAAGACTCTCAAACTCTGCCCCATTCCTGGGGAAGCTTTACGCAATAGAACTAACAGAAAATAAAAACCATTCTCTCTGACTCATCACTAATATCTTTGATGACTTCCTGTAAGAAAAGAAATTAAAATAGAAATATGCTCATTCATAAGCTATGCTATTTTACACAAACATTATAGCATTATATAGGCGGGAATTTTAAAGGTGAAATAGTTTCTTCTGGAAAATTGGAACCCCAAATAAAGGCTAAACTATTATAATTAGTGATTGAATAACAACTATTACATTGAAAATAATTGAAATTCAGAGCTGGAAACAGAAGAGATGAAATGTTTTGACAGTCAGTATGGAACGCCCTTCTTTATACTACTGTGCATATTCAAAAATTACACATGGCTGGAACTGTATGAAAAATGGGCAAATATAAGAGGTTGCAGCTTGATCTAATAAAAGTGTGCCTAGGAAAATATTTCTATTCTGTCTTTATCAACCACCTCCTTACCAAGCATTGCACATTTATGACACCAGTAAAAAGCCCACTATTCAACTGCATTGCACATTAACCATTTAAGTCTGGCAGTAACAAACACCAAAATGTACTGAAACAGTGTCATTACCTACAACACCTAAAACCATTCTCAGTGGTTTGGAAATTGTGTAATTTGTCAGGTATATAGTGATTTAATTTGGTAGTTCTATAATTGCCAGAGATTTAATTGTGTAAGCAAAAATAAATGTATGTAATGATATTATACAGTGGAAGGCATGTAATGATACCCCATGAGATGACGAACCAGATAGTTTCAAGAAGATTAAGAGTGGATTATATTTGGGGCTAGGGGGTGGGGTTTGGGGAGGTGCGGGGTGGGGATTGTGTACCAATGAGGGAGTTTTTCTTTTGCGTTTCAAGGAGAGGAGCAAATGGGGGGGGGGGGGGAGGGGTTTGTGCGGGGAGAAGGGTGCAACAATGAATGAATGGAATAAAAAAAAATCCAATA
>NW_006399779.1:19553308-19556988 GCF_000299155.1 Elephantulus edwardii
AAAAAAAAAAAGACTAAGACCATTTCTACTCTAATAGGATGTAGTAACAGGAGATGGAAGGACCTCTGTACTCTCTAGAAAAAAACTGCCAGAAGTAGAATACATCGTTTGGGAGAGTACTTTAAGGTGAACCACACAGATTGGAAGGAACTCAAAATACCCAGTGGTCACCACAATGTACTTGAACAAAGCAAGTATTAGAAAGATAAAGAGCGGAAAACATTTTTTTTTCTGTTGTCATGGAATCAACTTGCACAGACAGCTCACTAGCCACAAATAACACAAAAATGTGTTCATGTCAGTCAATTAGTTCTATATCTCCCTTTTTTCTAATAATATTTTCACTTTGGTTGCATTAATTATTTAGCAAATAATGTTACTAGGCAGCTGTGATGAGGAAGTCCACAGACAGTTATACTGCTGATCTAAAGTTGACCAATTTGAATCCACCAGCAACTTAAGGGAAAAGGATGTGTAGTCTCCTCTTATTTGATTTACAACTTCTAAAATCCCACTGTGGTAAGGAATTGCTATGCTAACACAAAGGTATGTAGTTCGAATCCACTAGCTGCTTCACAAGAGAAAGATGGGAAAGCTCTTCCAATAGGATTAACTGTCTGAAAACCCATGGAGGGTCAGCTGTTTGTCAGTTATGACTTGACTGTACACAACAACAAAATCCCATGGAGGGTCAGCTATGAGTTGACTGTGACTGAAAGGCAATGATTTTCCTTTTTTCCTCCATTTTCTGGTGGCTTAGACCAAAGGGAGTTGTGTGGCTAACCCAAAGATAGCGTCTTTTTGGCCATCCAAATCTATCAACTCCATAGGGCTACGAGGAGCAATCTCCTCCATAGGATCTACAGCCTTGAAAACTCACCACAGGGTCAGCTCTGCGTCAGGTTCTAATCCAATGACTATTAGGGAAGCTGTAATTCTGTTCTTAGCTATGTTGTCTTTAGGTGCCATCAAGTTGTGTACCACTCATAGCAACCTTATAAACTGTAGATCTGAACACCATCTTATACTATGCAAACTTACAATCGCATACATGCAAACTCATTGCAGCAGTCACCATGTTAATCTATCTGGATGATGGTTTTCCTATCTAGGAAATAAATATTGAATATAGGTATACATTTGTGAGGAGTTCATGTTTGGAATAGTACTTGCTGCTTTGTTTTCAATAGTATTCACTGGAATCCTCATTTTTCAAAAGTTAAGCCTTATATGCTGGCACATTCCCTATGTATTTTATTTGCATTAGCAACTTGACAAGTAAAAATACTGTTGCTAGGGTTAATTCTTTGGTATTGTAAGATCATTGCTGATGTGAAACGGATCTTGGTTGAAAGTAGACAGTACTGGAGGAACACCTACTTGTGTTTCATTGACTTTCAAATGTATTTGACAGTGTGGATTACAATACATTGTAGTTAACATTGAGAAGAATGGGAATCCCAGAACACTTGATTGTACTCATGTGAAACCTATGTTTAGACCAAGATGCATTCATCAGAACAGACAAGGAAATACTGTGTGGTTGAAAACTAGGAAAGAAACGTGTCAGGGATGCATCCTGTCTTCTTTTCAATTTGTATATGGAACAAATAATTTGTAAGGCTGGACTTTATGAAAAGGAATGTGGCATTGGAAATGGAAGAAGACTTATCAACACCCTGCATTATGCAGATGACACGATCTTGCTTGCCCAATCTGAGGAAGACCTGAAGCTGCAGAAGATCAAGGACTGAAGTCCTCAATGTGACTTGAAGCTCAACAACAAGAAAATGAAGATTTTCACCAGTAGGGCAATTGGCAACACCATGATAGTTAGAGAGGAGATTGAGATTCTTAACAATTCACAGCTTGCTCAGTTCCACAGACAACATACTTGGCACCAGCAGTGAGAAAATCAAAACACAAATTGCATTAGGGAAATCTGCAGCCAACGACCTCTCTAGAGTGCAGAAGGGCAATGGTATCAGTTTAGAGTTTAAAGTCCACCTGATCCTGGCCATGGCCTTCTCAATTAATTCCTACACATCAGAGAGCTAGACAATGAATAAAGATGACAAAAGAATGATTGATGCTTTTGAGTTGTGGTGCTGGAGAAGAGTATTGAACATTCCTTGGACTGCCAAGAGAACAAACAAGTCTGTTGTGGAGAGAGTGAAATCAGGCTGCTTCTTGGAGGCAAGGAATTTGAAGCTCCATGTCACATACTTTGGGCATGTTGGAGATAGACCTCATGCTTGAAAGAGTAGAGGGACAGTTCAGAAGAGGAAGACTCTGGTGAGATGGACTGATATAGTAACTGGGATAATGGAGGCAAGTGTGTGGGAGACAGTGAAACGGGCTCAGGATAGAGCCAAGTTCAGAATTATTGTACACAGGGTCATTATGAGTTGCAGTCGACCCAATGGCAGCATAACAATAGGGTTAAATCTAACTAGACAGATATAAATGTTCATAAGAAGGATAAAGTGGGCATGTTTTTGAGTTTATGAATCATTTACATTCATAAAGTGTTAAAGAATAATTGAGATTGGAAGTAAGAGTGGCACCCTCTTCCTAAACAATATGCCTATGAACTATGAGCTTTGATAAGTGTCGATGTTCGTAGAGGGCCTTTGGGCCTTATGTTCATGGGGTCGCTATGAGTTGTGCTTGACTTGAATGCAATCAACAACAACAACTAAACGAAACATTTCCTTAAGGAAAAATATTATATTAGACTAAAATACTTTAGCTACTGTATCTCTCAATAAGATATTCATCAATGATGTTTGCTAAGAATATAATACTGGATCACAATACAATGCTGAAAATAAAGTGTCCAATGATTGAATAATTGATAAAAAATGTGTGTTGATTGGCTGATTCTAATCTTCAAATGCTAGTTATTTCATAGAGTTTTCCACCCATATTTCTGTGAAATTCAATAAAAGTCAATATAAAAGTACTGCAAACATCGGCACATTAATCAACCCAGTGCTTCAAAATTGTTAGTTTACCAATTTCATTAGCAAACTTTAAGGAACAAGAATCAGCAAAAATGTATTCACAAAGGGAAGTCTATTGTTATGCTGATTTGAATAATAATAATGTTTCATTAAATAAAGCCTTGCTTTCTTTTGAAAGATTCAATTCTCTCCCTTCAACTTTGGTTTTCTAAATTTTGTACCTTGGGAAGAGTCTATTCTTAATGCCTTCAGCTCGAAATGGAGAGAATGTCACATACCCTACAGGGCTTTGTCGGCAGTTCATGCAATGTTCTGTGGATGAAAGTTCTAAGTCTAGTGACTGTGGAGATCCCCAGGCTCTAACTCCTTCTTGAGAGAAATTAACACTTTCTAGACTACTCTTATGACCGGAGGCAAAATTTTGCTTGGCTCAAGTAGAATTGTAGAGCCTGAAAAAGTATATGTTGACTGGATTGTTCAATTTATGTCCATTAAATTAAGTTTAATATATATAAAAATTATACATAAAATATACAATTATATATGTTGTTGTTGTTCTTAAGTGCTGTCAAGTCGCAGGCGACTCATTGCGACCCTATAAAGGAGAGTCCTAGATACTTGGGTGCCTTTCATCCTCTCTCCAGGTTCATAGGGTTTCCAGAGGCAAGCTATTATGGAAGTGGATGCCACTCCTCCTTCCACACTTGTTTTAAT
>NW_006399779.1:19558478-19559857 GCF_000299155.1 Elephantulus edwardii
AACAACAACAACAACAATTTAGGAAAAATTTAATACAGTTTAATATGCAGTTACTGTTTCTTTTAAGACCCAGTGAATGAGGAAAACAGCTGAATGTATACCGTAAGCTATAAGCACGTAGTATTTTGTTTTGGTTTCTCTTGTTTTTCGAGGTGCCCTTGAGTTGTCTGTAACTCGTAGAGACCCTGCACACAGCAGCTCTGAGCCTGTCCTATCCTGTACCATCCTCCTGGTCTGTCTTGCTCAAGCCTTTTGTGGTAATCCCTGAGTCAATCCATCTCATTAAGGGTCTTTCTTTTCCATCATTTTAAGATTATTTCTCATTTTCTTATGAAGACAGGAGTGGTACCCACTTCCTAAAAACATGCCTCCAGAAAGTCTATGAACTTTGATAAATGTCAATAGTTGTAGAGGGGCTTCAGACCTTTAGTTCATAGGGTCGCTAGGAGTCATCCTTGACTTGAAGGCAATCGACAACAACAATTTTATCTTATTAATGTTGAAAAGCCCAGAGTTTATTTCTATCATTAATCAAATTATGGGTATTTAATTCCTTAATGTCACTGCTCTCCACAATTATTGAGTTAACTTTCAAATAACAAAAACAGAATACTCTCAGGATTTAGGATCAATTGAGTTGTATGTGAATTTGATGATGACATCAATGTACTGAAATCTTGTTCTCTAATAAATGGTATTTTTATCTTATTAGCACATCCTTTCTCAATGAGAAAAATATCTCTACATTGGCATTTTTCTCTGATAAAAATTAATGAAACAAGTTTCTGCTTAGAAAGGAATATAAAATCACAAAATATTTTTAACTTTTCAAAAGAAGGCTGTATATGTATTATTAAAAAATAGAAAGTATATATTAATATTTCTCAACATTTCCACATTTTCAATCTTCTCAAGTGTAGATATTACATTAACCACAATTATAAACAAAAGACCTTTTAAGTGGGTCCAATAAATAAGAAGGAAGCTCCTTATCTACAATGCTTGGGAATAATTTACAAACCTATTGAATTGATCCAATATTGTTTAGTCATAAACATCAAGTTGTATAATTAACTGTTAAACACAATAATAAATTGTGGGTTTTTTTAATTTGAAGAATCTAAAAAATATTTTGAGAAATGTAAGTTAGGGGTAAAATACACTTCCTCACTGGTTATGTATTTTTTAAAACGCAATTTTGCACATAAATCTTGCTGTTAATTGCATGAGAATCATTTGTATACAAGCTAAGTTTGTGGATAAAGGTGTGTCTGGTGCAGGCCATGGTATTTCTGATTTTTTGCTATGTATGTGAGAGTTGGACAATGAATACGATGACAAAAGAATCAATGTCTTTAAGCTGTGGTGTTGGAGAAGAG
>NW_006399779.1:19560102-19579385 GCF_000299155.1 Elephantulus edwardii
GGCACAGGATACATAGGGTTGCTAAGGGTGATAGTAGACTGGACAGGATCTGACAACAGTCACATTTGTACTCAAGACTCTTAAAAACATTTCAGATGAAATATAGTTACTTGAGGTTTTCACAGTCTTACTAATTCTTTAACAGCTTATTTATTCTGAGAAACATCTTAATAAACATGAGTTAGTCTGCTAAGGAGCAATGACAAAGATAAATTTTATTATTCTGTCATTGAGAAACTTCACTTTTGGGGTATAAGTACTTACAGACTCTGGAAGTCTATTTCAGCATTAGACTTTTGAAGCCTTTTATATGTTTTGTTATGGTTGAAATATTAATATTTTTCTTACTAATTTCTATAAAGGTAATTATTTCCCTAGTATTAGAAATTATTTTCTTCAGAATTTCATAGTAGCTACCATAAAAACATGTATCGCAAAACATACTATTCTTATATGTAAAGTGAGACTTCATTAATTATTCTTAAAGCACTGTACACTTAAGCAAAATAGCAACTGTGCTTAATTAGTAATTACTGAGTTCCATTTGGTTTTAACACTTACAATGTGAAACTAAAGACTGGAGAAGTAAGGAGTCTTGCTCATTGTTATTCAGAAAACTTACTGACATATAAAACAAAAACAACAACAAAAATCCTCTCCAAATCTAAAAATATCTAGACAGAAAAACAAAACCAAAACTGCATTGAGAGAGAACTACCAGAAATACAAGCTGGGTTTAGAAGAGGTTGTGGCACTAGAGACATTATCGCCAATGTCAGATGGATCTTGCCAGAAAGCAGAGAGTTCTACAGGAATGTCTGTGTTTTATTGACTATGTAAGAACATTTGACTGGGTGGATCACAACAAATTGTGGTTAACCTTAAAGAAAATGGGAGTCCCAGAACACTTAGTTGTGTTCATGTGAAACCTGTACTCAGACCAGAAAGCATACCGTAGACAAGAGCAAGAAAACATCGTTCTTGTTGCTGATTGCCATTGAGTCGAGCACGACTCATAGCAACTCTATGAACAAAAGACCCAATGCCTTTCTGTAAGTAGAGTTTCCATAGGCATGTCGTTTAGGAAGTGGATGCCACTACTGCTTCCAAACCTGTCCTACAACTAGGAGCTCCACCAAACACGGTCCACATTGGTAAATCATTATGGTATTTGCTCTCCCAATGGTATACAGTTCGACATCACAGCAAATCCAGAGTTCAGCAAATTTACAAGGAGTGATGTACAAAGTAGAAGAATGTTCTTCCAAAATATAACACTAGTCTCATGAGACATGCTCGCCTCGAAGGCAATGAATAGTAACAACAGTCTCAATTAGCTTAAGTGTTGTCAAGTTGAATATGACTCATAGTGACCCTATGAACTAAAGACCTGAACTCTGTTCTATAATTATCATCATTTCTTTATAGAGTTTCCAGAGGCATCTGGTTTAGGAAGTACATGCCACTCCTGCTTCCAAACCTGAATCAGTCTGGAAGCTCCTCCAAACACTGTCCATGATGGATAACCATCATGGCATTTGACACAGCAATGACACATTGATTGGCAACTGCAAGTTATTCAGGACAGCAAATAGACAAATGGCTGCTGTACCACTTAAAGAGTTTTCATTCTTATATTAATAAATTTGGTCTGAGGGCCCAAGGTCCCTATGAAATTTTAAAGACACACCCAGCAACTGTTGTGGACTATGCTACAACCTTGGGTTCTTGTTGACTAGGGCAAAATAGAGCAAGGAAACACTTCATGGTTCAAAATCAGGAAAGGGTTTTGTCAGTTATGCATCCTGTTGCCATACACTTTCAATCTATATGCAGAACAGCTCATTTGGGAGGCTAGGCTTTATGAGGAGAAATGTGGCATCAGGATTGGAGGCATATTCAATCAACAACCTATGCTATGAAAATGGCACAATATTACTTGCTGAAAAGTTAGGAGGACCTGAAGCACTTGCTGCAGAAGGCCAAGGACTGCAGCCTTTAATACGGATTAAAGCTCAACATCAAGAAGATAAAGATTCTCACCACTAGGCCAATTAGAATCAACAGGATAGATGGAGAAGAAATTGAGGTTGTTAACAATTACAGCTTGTACTGCTCCACAATCAATATTCTTGGCACCAGCAGACAGGAAATCAAAAGATGAATTGCACGAGGAAAATTGGCTGTCTGGGACCTCTCCAGAGAACTGAGAAGCAATGTTGTCAGTATAGAGACTGAGGTGTGCCTGATACAGGCCATTGTCTTCACAATTACTTGCTATGCATTAGAGAGCTGGACTAAGGATGACAGAAGAAGAATCTATGCCTTTGAGTTGTGGTGCTGATGAAAAGTCTTGAACATAGGATGGTCTACCATGAAAGCAAACAAGTCTATCTTAGAAAGGGTGAAACCAAGGTTCTCTTTGGAGACTAGGATTTTGAAACTCCATTTCACATACTTTGGGCATGTGGCCTTCAGGGACTGATCCTTGGAGAAGAACATCATGCTTGGAAGGGTGGAGGGACAGAACAGAAGAGAAAGACCCCAGAGGAGATGGATTGATACAGTAAATGGGGCAATGGGGGTAGGTGTGCCAGAGTCAATGAGACTGCCTCAGGATAGGACATGCTTCAGAGCTATTGTACATAGGGACGCTATGAGTCGCAGGTGACTTTACAACACATAAAAACAATGACAGTGGCAACCTTCCCTGGTTTCCATTACTGTATCCTGAACTAGGAGCTGGCCTAGGTCGACTTTCCATCAAGTTCTTAGGGTTTAAGAACACAAATCAGAGTGGGGGAAAAGACACTACAATCACCAGTTTCTTTCAAGAATCATTAAAACATCCTCTTTATCAGCAACCAGGAAATCAAAAGAGGAATTGCATTACAAAAGTCTGCTGTCAGGGACCTTTCCAGAGTACTGAAGAGCAATCATGCTAGTCTGGAGACTAAGGTGTGCCTGATATAGGCCATCGTCTTCACAATCACTTGCTATGCATCAGAAAGCTGGACAACGATTAGGGATGACAGAAAAATAATTGATACATTTGAGCTGTGGTGCTGGAGAAGAGTATTGAATAGACCATGGACTGTCAGGAGAAAAAAAACAGGTTCATCCTAAAGAGGGTGAAACCAGGCTGCTTCTTGGAGATAAGGATTCTGAGGCTTCATCTGACATACTTTGGGCATGTTGCAAAGGAAGGACCAGTTGTTGGCGAGGAACATCATACTTGGGAGGGGGGAGAGAAAGTGCAAGAAAGGAAGACCTTTGATGAGATGGACTGAGTCAGTGACTGGGGTAATGAGGGTAGATATGTCAGAGACAATAAGGTTGGCACAGGATAGAGCAGGGTTTAGGGCTATTGTACATAAAGTCACTATGAGTCACAAGCGACTCGATGGCACATAACAACATTACCTCTACCAAGATAAGGACAAAATTGATGCCAAATTAAACAAATTCAAATCCAGCAGTCTGTATTTAATAGCATATATGCTTAATCATCTGGAAAGAAATTAAGTTACTGGCACAAATATTGTAAGACAGAACTCCATATTCTGTTATTTTGTGATAGGTTTTCATTTTCTCCATATTTTTTAGCAGGGAGGAGTATGTGACTATGTTCATTTACTAAAAAGAAATATGAAATAGAAAGTTTGATCTAGTATCATATGCTGTCATTAAAATTGTTTCATTTACTGTTTATTTTGCTTCAATTTCTTCCCAATTTTACCTTCTCCCCTCTCTTTTGCCTCTTTCCTGGGCAAAAGGACAGTCCTTAGGCTTAGTTTCCTTTACTGGGGTTAAATACTTTTTACATTTGATTGATAATTTTTATATATTTGTTATATATTCCTCTAATAACATTTACAAAAAATTGAAATTTCAGTTGTGTAAGCAGTACTTTTTAAAAAAATGACATGAACAAGTGTGTGCTGGGAGAATGCTTCACACAACATCTAAATTTGGACCTTGACAATGGGCTGTCATTAATTCTAGAGACCTCATTTTTCTCTCATGAAGCCAGATGTTTTATGCTGCATTCTGATGAAATATGAGAAGACAAGGCGGTCACATCCAGCTTATATCTATATATATTGAGCTTGTAGGATTTCATACTTCTTCTTAAGAGGTGCTTTGATTTTTAGAAGGCAACTTTTTACATCAGAAGCAGGGTTTTTTCGTACAGAAATCTTTTTTCTTAGAAAAATATAATGATATGAATATAATTATGGACAGATGTCCCTAACAAAATAATTTGATTCTGCTCTATTATATTTTACAGAAAGCTTTTGTGGTCTAACAGGTAAGGAATTGTGTTACCAATCCAAATGGAAGTGATTTTGATCCACCAGCAACTCCATGGGCTGTTATCACATGCAAGGAAGATTCTGATGAAAATGATCCAAAAACGACTGGAACAGCACGTCAACAGAGAACTGCCAGAAGTGCAGGCTGGATTTAGAAGAGGCCGTAGTACTAGGGATATTTATTGCTAATGTTAGATGGATTTTGGCTGAAAGCAGAGAGTATCAGAGAAATGTCTACCTGTGCTTCATTGACTACGCAAAGGCTTTTGACTGTGTGCATCACAACAAACTGTGGCTGGCTCTCAGAAGAATGGGAAGAATGTCACTTACAGTCTCTGAAAACTGGCTGGAGGGTCTGATCCAATTGGTTCCAACTTAATCCCACATAACACCACCACCACCATACATTAGAAGCATATGAATAGTTTCTTGAGAAATATAAATTCTAGCCCAGGCATTTTACAGGTGTTACCTGTGGCGTGCAATTATATAATTATCATGCATGTACTTAATAAGTAGCCAGTTGAAGCAGCAAATCATTAAATACATTGTTTAAAACTAGATTATGTTGGAGTTCCAGGTATTCATAAGGACTCCTCTCATTTGTCTCATCTCAACATCATGAATAAGATCTCCAAAGCCTAAAAGACTTTTTTTCCACTTTGATCAGTATTTGCCCTGCAAATACGGGTTATCATAAGGCTATACACTTAATATTTTCCTCTTTCAGTAAAATATGGAACCTCCTTAGTTCCTCTACTTCAGTTATAAAAATGCCAGCATCTTGTTTTTCTTCGACATAAACAACTCTTTCAGTACCAAGCTTTTTTCTACCATGTCTGTATTCATAATTAGCTATGATGCCTGCAGATAATACCCTAAATGTTAACTCTTGGGCCATACAGTCTAAGAGGAATCATGAACTAGCAACATGTTTTTTCATTAAAAATACATTAACCAATTTTCTATTTTCAAATACTTATTTCAGTCTTTGGGGAGGATGACATTTGTCTTCAGAATATTCAGAGAGGAAAGGAAAGTTTTAAAGCTCTAGTGGAAGACTGATGAGTGTAAACTCTATCAAATCCTTTTCAAAATATCAAAGTATATAGACCTATTCAGTACAGTTTAGTAGACCAAGATTACTGCTGGGTAGTAAGCATTCTATTTCATAACAGAACAAAGACGTTGTAGAATCTTCTTCCAAAAGCATCCCAGATGTTTCTCCAGAAGTAAATTTCATACCTTCAGTGGGGGAAAAAAATGGATTTCATTTTCATAGATTTACTTTAGGTCTGTTAATTATGAATAGCATATTTAAATACACATGAATATTTCAGAATACTGCCACCTGGAGAGAATACGGACGGAAAGGAGCGAAAGCAGAATTATGTTTTGTTCCATGAATCCGGAGCTCTGATAGCCTGGTGGGTGAGGAGTCATGCGGCTATGCCAGAGTCAGGTGGTTGAAATCCACCCGCTGCTCGGGAGGAGAAAGCTTTGAATCACCTTCAATTCGACAGCACACACCGCCATCAAACGGGTGCGCGAGATGCTTGCACAATCACAGGAGCGTTCTGCTGAAAGAAATGGCCATGTTGTGACCATCGCTAACACATTAGATCACCTTTTATGCTGATAGACTAGGGCTGCACACATGATAGAGGGCATGTACAGGAATACTGCTAATCAGAAAATATGTAGAAAGTGGATTTGGGGTTTATAAGTTTGGGTTACTAAAGTTGATTCGTAGGTTTTTCTTTTTTAAAACACTTGTTTGGTAGCCTAGTGAGTAAAGAATTATGCCGGCAACCCAAAAGCAAGTGGTTCAAATCCACCAGCTGCTCTGCTAGAGAGAGAGATGGCAAATCTTCTCCCACGAGATTTATAGCTTCAGAAAACCTGCAAGAAGGTCAAGTGTGAGTTGATGCCAAATTAACAGCAATAAAAGAGTTAGGGCTTTATTTTTCACCATACAATGAGCACTTCTTCCAGGAGTTCCTAAATTTACTAAAGATATCCATTTCAATTATTCAAACTTTCATCAATTTTTCATATTTATTTATTAGGACACCCATAATTTCTTGTTGGTATTAAGTCTCATTAAGTTAGTTTTTAACTTACAACCAAAAAACACCCCCACATGACAGACTGACCCATGGTGTTTTATAAGTGATAATATTTTTTGGAGGTCGGATAGTCACGTTTTTCTCCTACGGGATCATTGGGTGGTTTTGAACCATCAACATTTTGATTAATGGCTCAGCACTCAGAGACTTTTTTTTTGTTCCTTGAACACCCTCCATTCTATGTAGTAGTTAAGCGTATTGTGCATTGGGATGAACCACATGCAAACTAGCTGCTCAAATGAAAGAAAGTTCATAACCACCAAAATAATCAGAGCCCAGGGAGAGGAAGGCAGATGAGGTGAGATTCTTTTACTTCTGGCTGTATACCAATCTTCTTTCTGTCACCCTTACCTGCCACTGCAGACTATCTCTCTGCATCTTTTTGCATGTGTAACCTGCAACTTGGGGATCTATTACTCAGACTCAGTACTGAATAATGTGAGAGACGACAGTCAATATGTGTTTCCTCTTTTCTTGGGTATTTTCCACAGAGAAAAAGCAAATCTAGATTGTGTCCCTAAACAAAGGCATGTTGAAGATGAGGGAGGAAAAAGCCAGTAGAAAATTAGTGATAGAGTAGCTGGGCCCTTGTACGGTCTCATTCATTTGCTGTCCACTGCCCCCGCTTTATTTCTCTGATCTACTTTGCTAGCAGTGATTGGATTTTCGCGCTTGGAGTCTACAGGTCCCCTGTTGTGAGATTTGCCCCTCACAGTTGTGTGTATCCAAGGTGGTCAGTCATTAGGAGCTGTGATTTTTTCCAGCCTCTTAATCCAGTTTCACCACTGAGGTGTCAGTTTACAAACGCCAAGAATCAGAGGTGCCTATGTTCACAATGACTCGCTGGGCCATGTAGAAAATAGAAGATATTAATACAATGAGGCCTGTGAGACTGGGGACTCTGTGTGTTGTTTTTCCAAGTCTCATGATTTTTCTACCTGTGACAGTGTGCATCTTTCAATTTTTCTATTATTGTTCAGTAATTGAAAAGAATTGCATTTTCCTTCTCTGGCAAGGTCCTGTCTTACACAGATCCCACATTTCTTAAGTTTTCCTGGATAGATGCAAGCTATATTAAAAGATCAGAGGAGCACCAAAGTGGTGGCCAACAGCAAGTCCTCTTTTTAACCCTACAGGCTATTGCATTTTTCTCTTACCTGTTTGTTGTTGTTGTTGTTGTTTGTTTGTTTGGTTGGTTGGTTGGTGGTTGGGTTTTTTTTTTAACAGTTCCTTAAAAGCTGCTCCAAATAAATTGCTACTGTATAATCTTTGGTATCTCTAGATTTGTATACACCAGTTAAAGCACTTTCTTAAACTCCTAACACAACCCAGTGCTGCTGCGTCAATAGAGGTCAGAGTAGGGCTGCCCCTCAGGGTCTTTCTACGGCAGAACTCTGACATTATGTTTAGGATCCAAGTGTTTTACCACCTGTTCTGCAACCCTGCATTTGGAAGAAGAGAGCCAACTCCCAAGGAAGGAGAGAAGAAACCATGGGGCTTCTGTTTCTGTAATAATAGTAACCAGTATCTCAAAATCCTAAAATCCAATTTAGCACTTCTTATCTAAGAACACAAACAGAGCTGGATCTCAGGAATAAACTGAAACTGTTAAAAAAAAAAACAAAAACAAAAACACACAACACCAAAAACCCGAAAACCCCCAAACACCTGTATGTCATTCATTTTGTGAACGATTCAAGGGCAGGAACCAGGTCATGTCAAGGGTCTACTCACAATACCGAAATAGGTGTTTAGAATGAAGCAGGTCTTTAGTAATTATTGTTGAACTGAATGAAATTTGTAGCCCTCCAGCCGAAAAAAATTTCTTTCCCAACTCTAGATGATTTGTAATACCTTCGTGTGTTGGTCCATCCTGGAGCCTTTGACATTTTATTTATGAGACAATGAATAGATTATGCTGAAACTTTCTTCGAAGCAGTAGAGAATTTCCTTTACAGAATAACTTTCTTTTAAATCTTAGCATTCTACAAAGGGCACCCCTATGAGAAGAAAAAAATTACTACAGCATCCTTGAATACAGATCAAAGACTCCACAAATAAAACGGGGCCCTGCATGGAGAGCATTCAGGAGCAAATAAAAAATACTGCAGTAGTTTCTTTCTTAGCAAGGAGGCAATCTAATCACCTTTAAGTCTCACAGCTGTGTTGTACTACAAATGAGTTTTGTCCAGGTACAGAAAAACCAACAATAGTTTATTTATAATCTTATTTTAGCATTTGAACTACAAATTCTGGTTCTAGAGTTGTTGAAAAGATCATGGGTTTTATAGATGCTCAAATGTAAATTAATCTGTGGTTTCCTTACGTCCCCCCCCCCTTCTTTTCCATAGTATGTATGGTCTTCCTCATAAATACAGAACAGGTTATTACATGAAAAATATAAGATCTTGCATTTTTTTCCTCATTCTTCTCTTAAAAATCTATTTCTAATATTGCATTCCCCATTGGACTACTTCATAAGGGCATGAGAGGGAAAAAAAAAGAAAGAAAAGAAAAGAGACAAAATAGACTGGATCTCACCACTAGAATTCACCATAAAAATCTCAAAGTGTAACAGAATTCTTACAAAATTTCCTAGCCCAGTTCTTTAGGGAATTGAGATCTCCTATGAAAAATATGGCAATCAGGGGAGGGAGGGAGGGACGAGAAGTGGGGAAAACAGGAAATAAGTGCAGCAAAAAACAGGTTCTGAGGAATACACATCATTTTGTCTGCTTTAGGTCACAATAGAATTTTTAATAAATAAATTTCTTTTCTTTTTTGTGTTTTTTTTTTGTAAAGACACTTTTTTTTTTGGAAACAGTTGTTTTAGCCCAGTCATTTGCGTCATTTTTAATAAACTGTCTTTTGTTTTGTTTTTGTTTTTTTGATTGTTTGTTTTCTGTAACTGTCAGGGGTTCAGATCTGAGTCTCCTGGACATTGTCCTTGGAGTTCATTCGAATCAACAACGGTTCATGCACTGAACTGTGTATTGAGTTGATCGTGTTCACTGTTGTGGTGTGGTTGAAGGGAGATTTGTAAGAGTTATAATGATTGAGGTGCTCATGTTCAAGGGCAGGCATGGGCAGGTGGCTTTCCATGGGAGTGTCCCCTGTAATCTCATCGTCCACATTAATGATTTCAACAGTCCGCGTCGGGGCGTGATGGTTTTGCCGATGATGCTGCTTCCTCATCTTGTAGAAAATGACCAGCATCACAGCAGCCATCAAGGTGATGGCCACGAAGCAGCCGATGATGATTTTGGTCGTCTTCATGACCTCATCGATCCCTGGGATCCCACTGTTGAGGTCGGTCACGGGGATGGTGAATGTTTTCTCTGTCGACCTTGTGCTCTGTGGTGTGAGAGACGTGGTCACATTGGTGGTCTCCCAGTCGATCACTGGAGTGGGGCCCACGTTGTTGTCTGTGGTCCGAGCCTCATCCTGAGAAGGTTCCATAGTCTCTACTGTGACTGTTGAAAAGTACGAGAAGGGAGTGGTGGCTGCTGCGGTAACATTCAGGGTGGCCGAAGCAGTGGTGTTTCCAACGGAATTACTCACCATACACGTGTACATGCCCGTGTCTTGCACGGTTACATTCGTGAAGTTTAAGGTGCCATCGCTGAGCACAGCTATCCGCACTTTGTAAGCCCCATGGGTCATGACTGTTCCATTTGGAGTAATCCACGACACAGAGGTCAGCGAGGTGGAGGCCCGGCACTTCAGCTCGGCTGCCATGCCTTCAGTGACATTGAGGTCTGCGGGGGGCTCCACAATCACAGGAGCATAGCATGTGAAGTAATTCTGGTCCAGCTCCCCGATGTACCTCCCTTTCAGGTTGGGGGGTGTGTTACACCGGGCACAGCAAGCTGTGTTCGAGGGAGCCATGTCTTTTATCCACCAGCTGAGCCACAGTATATCACAATTACAGTTCCAAGGGTTGTGATGTAAGTGTATCCGCTCTAGATGATGCAGGGGGGTGAACAGGTCATGAGGCAGTAACGTTAGATTGTTGTGTGCCAGGTTGATCTCCACCAGTGACTGAAGGTTATCAAAGGCATTCCGTTCAATCACTTGGATCTGGGATTGTATCATCCACAGTTTTTGAAGGTGCATCAACCCCTGGAAAGAGCCAGGCCTGATAGCAGACAAATGATTCCCAGAAAGGTCCAGCTCATCCAGTTTGATAAGTGGCGTGAGGTTAGGGATTTCCCGGAGGTTGCACATGGCAAGGTTCAAATACCTCAAATTGGACAGACCTTCAAAGGCACCTTCTGAGATGTAGGAAAGCCTTTTCAATTCCCCCAAGTCTAGCCGGCGCAGAGAAGGAATTCTGTTAAAAGCGTAGGAAGGTATGCTTTCAATGGGGTTATTTCTCAACCAGAGCTCCTTCAGTTTAGACAAATATACAAAAGCTCCATTTGGGATGGTGGTAAGACGATTGTCAAAGAGTTCCAGAGTGTTGAGGTTGGCCAGACCATTGAAGGCCCCGATTTCAATCGTTCTAATGTGATTCCTACTCAACTGTAGGATTTCCAGGTGCCGCAGGTGCTTGAAGCTGTTCACTTTGATGATCTGGATTTGGTTCTCGTGGAGGTTCAGCAGGCGTGTGTTGGTGGAGATGCCATCCGGAACCTCACGCAGGTTTTTCCGAACGCAGATCACCTTGCTGAACTGGTTGCTGCAGGAGCAGACAGAAGGGCAGGTTTGGGCCCGCACCAGCCCAGCCACCACGAGCAGTTGAAGAGCCAGCAGCACCACAAGCAGGGGGTCAAATAAGGCCCTGTTAAACCTAGGACCTATCATTATCTGCTGTGGATGTAAGGTCATCTTGTTCAACATTCATAATTTATCTGGTGTCGGTCCTTCTGGAGTTCAAAGAGTCTGCAAAGAAAAATAAGAGCAAAGGAAGAGTATTAGAGCTCGTGCAAGTGTCTGTCTGCAAAAAAAGGTCAGTAGATCAGTATGTCAGCTATAGCCCTCCATTGTCAGACTATAAAAACAACAGATCAAGTAGGTTTTATTGAATGATAGAATCTCTTGGTAGAGAAACATGTACACTACATGAGCAGCCATCCAGAGCCCACACATTGCATCAGAGGTGCAATCACTGAGAGATAGTAAAAGACTCCAAATGAATGTTTACCAGCAGAATGTTAACAAAGTGCATCAAGCTTTATGTGATCTACTCCACCATCAGGATCAGTATCCTGAACAGATTGAAAAGGTCAGAAAAATACAACTTTGGGCTTATCCTCAACCAACTAAAAGCTTCTTTGCCAAATTAATAAGCCAGCTAATTAATATTAATAACCAGCTATAGTTGAGCTTATTCTGATTCAAGGTGAGTCCAAATAAGTGCTACTGGAACCCCTTCACCAGAGGGGTTTTAGAGGCTAATTTTTCTGACAGAGAGGACCAGGACTTTCTTCCAGGGACCTTCTAACAAATCAGAACCTTCAACATTTTTTGGTGAGCAGTTGAGTTAGCTTTTTTTGTACCACTCAGGGCCTTCCAAATTAACAACAGCCAAAAATTATTCAGTTACTCTATGTGCCAGGTAGCATGAGGTATAAACTTTACAATCAGTCTTATCCGGTAATGGTTACAAGATTGGTAGCACTAATTGGGCTAGTGGGTAGAGAGTGCATTCATAATCCAAAGGTGCTCAGTTTGAATCCACCCTCTGTTCTGTGAAAGAAAAATGGGCAATCTCCTATGCCATTTCCAGTTCCAAAACTCACTTGAGGGTCAGCTATGAGTTGGTTCTGACTCCATGGCAATAAGTTATTGTTTTGTTGTTAAGTGCAAAGTAAAAAAATGGGTTCTATGATTCCAAAAAAGTATTTAATGATAGCAAAATGGTAACTGAAGCCGCCAAAGCCAAGAGTGGGTCGGTCGATCTGAGTGTGAGACCTTCTATGACTACAGGATGCATACACAGGAAGTGGTCCCATATCCTGTCTATTCAATACTTAGGTGAGGCAGGAACAGTTATTATTGCCATTTTCACAATGAGGCTATTTAATTATAGGAGAAATAACATGGAAGAAATTTCATGATTAATAAATTAAAAGGTATACTGTGATGGGAAAGTTCTGAAGAGCAAGGCTGCCTCTCTGGAGACTAAAGTGCATCTGATACAGACCATGGTCTTTGCAATCACTTGCTATGCTTCAGAGAGCAGGACAATGACTAGGGATGACAGATGGAGAATTGAGGGTTTGAGCTGTGGTGCTGGATGAGAGTATTGAGTATACCATCAACTGCAAAAAAACAAAACAAACAACAAAAAAAAACAAAAAAACACCAAACAGGTTTGTCCTAGAGAGGGTTAAACCAGGCTGCTCCTTGGAGGCAAGAATTCTGAAGCTTTGTCTGACATAATTTGGACATGCTGCAAGGAGGGACCAGTTTTTGGAGAGGGACGTCATGCTTGGGAAGGTGTAGGGACAGCACAGGAGAGGAGGACCCTTTATGAGTTGGACTGATTCAGTGACGGGGTAATGGGGGTAGGTGTGTCGGAGATGGTGAGATTGGCATAGGATAGAACAGGGTTTAGGGCTGTTGTACATAATAGGGTCACTACGAGTCACAGGTGACTCGATGGCACATAACAACATTAGACTTCAGATCATCTTTGGTTTGATCCTCAAGCATATGATCTCAAATACTCCACCAAAAAAAAAAAAAAACACCCCAAAAGACCCCACAACAACAACAACAACAAAAATGCTGTGAGAATAAGGGCACATGTAAACTATTTTTCACAATTCTTTTCTTTAAAATGCCTTTCCTTGATGGTGGCCTCAGGTATAAACACTGGCAATATATTGTGCCTCTGGAGATGCACTGAAATAAGGAAGCATAAATGAATACACATCAACTTCTAAAGATTAATCTAACAGGCTGAAATTCATTACAGCAGAGTTGACTGATAGTCCAGGCAGACCTAGTATAAATGAAATCATTCCCCACAAACATGATTTTCATTTACAGGGGAAAAAACTAGTATAGCTGGACCATCATAGGCCTTGTGTTTCTATTTTTACTGATTTTAAAATTTATGAGAATGAAAATAAAGCAATTTCCTTGTTTACATCTCTTCCAATAAAAGGACCACTTCCACCAGAGTCTGTGTTACCCAGAACATGCTCTCCTTAGTCAAGATTTGGGCACATGTGTTAGTAATATTTCTCTAATCACTCATCTCAGTAGACATTATCTCTTCTATAATATCTGGTGGGGGGAAAAGCTTCCTTATATTCCAATTAAGGCGAGCTCTGGTGGCCTAGTGGCAATAAGCTGCACTGCAATCCCAGAGGTGAGCAGTTCAAATCCACCAGATGCTCTGCTGGAGAAGGAGGGACAATCTCCTCCCGTACCAGTCAGATCTGATTTGATGGTACAGAGCAATGGTGTCTCTCTGGAGACTAAGGTGCACCTGATACAGGCCATGGTCTTTGCAATCACTTGTTATGCATCAGAGAGTTGGACAATGACTAGGGAAGATAGAAGGAGAATTGATGCCTTTGAGCTCTGGTGCTGGAGAAAAGTATTGAATGTACCCTGGACTGCCAAGAAAACACACAGATTCACCCTGGAGAGGATTAAACCAGGCTACTCCTTGGAGGCAAGGATTCTGGGGCTTCATCTGACATACTTTGGACATGTTGTAAGGAGAGACAGGTCCTTGGAGAGGGACATCATGCTTGGGAGGGTGGAGGGACAGTGCAGGAGGGGAAGACCCTCTATGAGGTGGATTGATTCAGTGACTGGAGTAATCGGGATGGGTGTGTCAGAGGCCATGCGATTGGCACAGGATAGAGCAGGGTTTAGGGCTGTTGTACATAGGGTCGCCATGAGTCGCAAATGACTCGACAGCACATAACAACAACAACAACAACATATTCTGATTAGTACTTTCTTTGTGACACCTCATAGAAACTAATTTTCTTCTTCTTGACTCAATGTCCTCACTAGCAAATTTGGGATAACAGTACATTCTAAGGTGCACTTGATACAGGTCATAGTCTTTGCAATCACTTGCTATGCATCAGAGATCTGGACAATGACTAGGGATGAAAGAAGGAGAATTGATGCCTTTGAGCTGTGGTGCGGGAGGGGAGTATTGCATATACCATGGACTGCCAGAAGAACAAACAGGTTCATCCTAGAGAGGATGAAACCAGGCTACTCCTTGGAGGCAAGGATTCTGAAACTACATTTGATATACTTTGAGCATGTTGCAAAGAGGGACCAGTCTTTGGAGAGGGACATCATGCTTGGGACGGTGGAGGGACAGTACAAGAGAGGAAGACCCTCAATGAGATGGATTGACACAGTGACTGGGGTCAGGGTGGGTAGGTGTGTCAGAGTTAACAAGGTTGGCTCAGGACAGAGCAGGGTTGAGAGCTGTGTACATAGGGTCGCTATGAGGTGGAAGAGATTCGATGACATATGACAACAACAGCGACAATACCCCCTACCCCTGCATTTTAGGCTAACATAAGAAATACACGTACAGTGGGGAGGCAGGGGAAGAAAGTAACTAGAAAAAAATTGGGACAAATAAGAAACTCTTCAGCTGTCCCAAGTGAGCCTTGGAGAGGATCCAGTGCTAGAGATGCATCCTGTTTTACAACTATCACGTCCACACTCACCCCTTAGGGTTGAAGAGAGAAAGGCTAGTTGCTTTTTAGGATACAAGCCCCCACGGGTTGGTGAGATCAGCATATGTGAATACCTGATTGGACTGACACAGTGGCTGAAACCGTGGTAGTGAACATGGCAGAGATTGTGAAGATGGCACAGGAGGGGGCAAGGCTTTAATTTGCTGTTCAAAGGGTTGTTATGAGTCAATTTGATGGGTCCTAACAACAGCAAGCACACAATGGAGAAGATGCTCTTTTAAAAAGTCAGGAGATGCCCTACTCAGTATAGAGAGCTGTTAATTAAAATCTAATTCCCTAGACATCCGTAAATATAATCACATTCTCACAACTACTGAAAGGAACCTGAACATAGAAATGTGTAAAGTCCTAGATTCTTGTTCCCTGACCTCAAAGGTTTGCTTTTATCTCCTTCACTGTGCCAGAAAGAGTTGGCTAAATGACTCTGAGGTGCTTTGTCGGGCAGGCTGTTCCCTATGGTCCCAAATTTCCCTTCCTCCTTGCTTCCTCAGGGCTACAGCAGCTCTAAGGAGACTTTTGACACCATGCACTATGGTGAACATTTGTCGGTGGGTATGTGCCAGTCACTACTACCCTCTGAACTCAATGGTGACAGCAGTCGTTCTCAGTGGCCTCTGTTTAAGTCTGCTGCCAGCACAGCACTTGACATCCTGTGAACACTAAATAAAATCACCGCAAAAATATGCAAATCAGTAAATATCTAACTGTGAACTTGAGAATTTATTGATATGAACTCATCTGGGAAGAGCAAGGTCTACTTCAGTATATTAACGCAATTATTAAGACTTTATTGGTTTAGTCTGCCTATTGTCTCATTTATACTCTGACAACACTACTGATGGCTGACTTCATAGACTGAAGACGATTAAGAGCTATCTTTCAATGTAAATTCAAGTATGTTGTTGTTGTTGTTGTTAAGTGTCGTCGAGTCATAGGCGACTCATAGTGACCCTATAAACGAAAGTTCTCAACACTTGTGTGACTTTCATCCTTTCTCCAGGTTCATAGGGTTTCTGGAGGCAAGCTATTTACGAAAGTAGATGCCACTCCTGCTTTCACCAAACATTGTCCACCATGGGTAACCATTAACACATTTGACACATCAGTGTCACAGTGTTCAGCTTTACAAGTATGGCTTTAAAAATATATGTATTTTAGTTTTCTATGATGTTTTTATGTGTTTTTGAGTCAAGTATGACTCATAGTGACCCTATATGTATAATAGCCCTGAACTCTGCCTTACCCTGGGTCAATCTCATTGCCTCTGACACACCTACTCCCATTACCCCAGTCACTGAGTCAGTCCATCTCATCAAGAGTCTTCCACTCTGGCACTTTCCCTCTACCTTCCCAAGCATGATGTCATTCTCCACAGACTGGCCCCTCCTCGAAACATGCCCAAAGTATGTGAGAAGGAGATTTAAAATTCTTGGCTCCAAAGAGCAGCCTGGCTTAACCCTCTCCAAGGCTGACATGTTTGTCCTCTTAGCAGTGCAGGATATGTTCAATACAGTTCTCCAGCACCGCAACAAAAAGGCATTGATTCTTCTTCTCTCATCCTTAGTCACTGCCCAGCTCTATGACGCATAGCAAGCTATTAAAAAGACCATGACTTGGATCAGGCACACCTTAGCCTCTAGACTAATATCATTGCTCTTCAGTACTTTGGAGAGGTCTCTGACAGCAGACTTTCCTAAGGTAATTTGTGTTTTGATTTCCTGACTATTGGTGCCAAGAGTGTTGACTGTAGAACCAAGCGAGCTGAAATTATTTACAATCTCAATCTCTTCTCCATCTATCAGGATGATGCCAATTGGCCCAGTGGTGCGAATCTTTGTTTTCTTGATGTTGCCATTCAATCCAGATTGAAGGCTGCAGTTCTTCACCTTCTGTAGAAAAGACCTCAGGTCCTCCTCAGTTTCATCAAGCGAGGTTGTGTCATCTGAATAATGCAAGTTTTAGATATATCTTCCGCCAATCTTGATGCCACATTCCTTCTTATAAAGTTGAGCCTTCCTAATGAGCTGTTCTATATATAAATTTATAAGGTATGGAGATAGGATGGATCCCTGACACACTCTTTTCCTGATTTTGAACCATGTAGTGGCTCCTTTCTCTGTTCTGACAACTGCTTCCTGGTCTTAATATAGATTTCTATGATAGAACACTAAATCATAGTAATATCACCAGTGAAATTTTCTTGTTTCTAAGATTTAGTATAGCTTTACACATGCTAGAGACACTTCTGAAAATATCTGTGCCTTAAAGCAATGACAACAACAAAACAGAATAACTAACAAGAATCCATCGCCACTGAGTTGGCATCCCCTCGTGGCTAACCCTCCATTGGGTTTTCCTAGGCTGTAGCTCACATGGGAAGAGATTTCTCATGTTGCTGGAGCTGCTGATGGGTTTGGCTTTTGGTTTTGCAGAACTACTCCCAATAGACGATGCTATCTAAGTTCATTTTCAAAATAAAATAGCATTTAAAAAATCTTCTATTAATAAAATTGATTGAAGTTTTCAGGGTCCCAGAGTCTTGCTCCTCTAATTCTTTTTCTCCATTCGCTACCACATGAACCCTGTAAGAATTCTAGGGCCTCTGGAAACCCATAAAGATAACTAGTTGGCCAAAAACAGCATGAGTGGGAAGCAGGTAAGTATATAAGAATCCGCAAAATAGGTTTGTTTTTAAAATACAATGAAGCAAAGGCCGCCATACCCAGAAGTTAAAAGCAAAGACACTGAAGGGAGAGGCCTTTCCATCAAATCACTTCTGGAACCTCCTTGCCCCAGTGATTAGGACATTTACTTCTCATTTCCATACTTCATTTTCTTTATCAGGAACCTGGAGCGAATAGTGTTACTCACCAGCAAGGCTTTTGTCAACACTATTGCATAATATATGTTAATGTGTTGTTTTCTGTTAGCTGTTACTGCGTTATCTCCCAACTCAGCAATCCCATGCACAGCAGAATACAACACCACTGAGTTCCACAATATTACCAGCACTTGCCGCAGATAGGACTGTTGTGAACCAAAGGATTTCCCAGAAGGAGAGCACCGGCTATGTCTTCTTACATTCATCTTAGTCTGGAAGCTGTGCTGAAAATGGCTCAGCATTATAACATGTAAGCTTCCACTGATAAGACAGGTGGTGGTTGCACGCAATGGCTCACAGTAACCAGAATATAATAATAAACAAAATTTAATATTTGTTCAAAGTAAAGTTACTTTCGCCTGAGACACGATTGATAATAATACCTCCAAAAAATTTAAAAATTAATAATACCTCTAAAAGTTGCGGTAAGGACTCATGGGCATGTTAAGAAGCATGCTATCAGCAGAACAGAAGCAAATATGATATATTGCTATTAATTACAAGGTTTACGCGCCTCTCCTTCTTCAATCCCCAGGCCTAGTTTTATTTTCTACTTCTTGCTTACTTCAAGGTCTTTCTGCTCCTGCAATTAATGAGATTTCCTATAAATCAGTCATAAGTAACGATTTATGAATTATGGCTGGTTCAAAGCGAATTTAGAACCAACAGCGAATAATACTTGGTACATGCACAGAATGGAATGAAGCACTATCAACAAAAGGATTTTCTACTAGAAAATCCAAATTATGTTATTTTTATATCAAAAGCCATTTTTCAACATCTCTTTCACAAGATGTTTGTAGCGCATCAAAAGGAAATCAATTTAAAGGTAGGCACTATCCATTACGATGTCATCTGACAGCATTTATTTACAAATGGATTTGTGT
The DNA here is from genome assembly GCF_000299155.1 of Elephantulus edwardii. Taxonomy (NCBI): domain Eukaryota; kingdom Metazoa; phylum Chordata; class Mammalia; order Macroscelidea; family Macroscelididae; genus Elephantulus; species Elephantulus edwardii. The sequence continues at coordinate 19,579,009 of NW_006399779.1, forward strand.
GGGTTTTGAATTAAACTATGATGTCCCAGCGGATGTCCTGACTTTGTCGACAGACCTTCTTTCCTTCCCTCCCCATGCTTCAGTGCACTGATAAGCAGTGTAGGGAGACACACAAGAGGAATTGAGTGCAAGGGAGTAACTGGCGGTGTGTGCTTTATTAAGCACGCTATCACTGCCAAGTCAGCATAGGGAATGTCTGGATACTGTAACTGCTTTAAGACATGAGTTTGGAGGGGGAAAAAATAGTTTCATTCATTACAGGATTTCCCACACCACCACCACATACATATGTATCCACAACATACCTTTCTAAATGTTTAAACATTATTCTGTCTACCTCACATACAACATGAACACAGAGAAATAAAAATTATATA
>NW_006399779.1:19579485-19617611 GCF_000299155.1 Elephantulus edwardii
ACCATGACCGTATGAACGAAGTCCTGGACACTGCCTGTATAACTTTTGTCCTTTCTCCAGGTTCACAGGGTTTCCAGAGGTAAGCTATTGTGGAAGTTGATGTCACTCCTGCTTCCAAGGTTATTTTAATCGGGGAGTTTCACCAAACACTGTCTACCATGGGTATTTGGCTTCACAGCAACCACAAGTTACCTCTGTATAGCAAGTAGTCATACCAGGGTTACACGACCTAACTGCCACCAAGAGGAGCCACTATGGAGACACCAGCCATCCCACCTGCATAGCCAGCTGACCTCCAGAGTGGAGGGAGACTCCGTTACCCAAGCCTCGTGAGGCTTCTTTTTCGGGAGTCCAATTGGAACCCAACAAGCACTTCAAAGGTGTAACTTGGACTTTAGAAGAAGGTTGTCCCATAGTTATCAAATCACGCTGTATGTTTGTGTGTGTGTGTGTGTGTGTGTGTGTGTGTGTGTATGTGTGATATATCTCAACAAAACTTTGCAACTTTACTCTCTCTACTAAAAATGGGAAAACTCACCACTGTTAAGTTGCAACCAAGTCATAGCTGACATTTAAGCAGGTTTTCCAAGACAATCACAAAGAAGGAGATTGCCCATCTTTCTCCCACAGAGCTCTGGTGACGTCAAAGCTCCAGAAAGGCATACCTTAGGGTTACCATTCATTGCCCTACCAGCAAGGCCACCAGAGTTCCCATCTATTTTTATCAGTATTTTTAAAAATACTTCTGACCTTAAGCCTAAACATTTTACCAAAAAGTAAACAGATGATCAAAAACATTTGGGAAGTAAAAACTTCTTAGAATACCCAACCATGTTGCTGGTTTTGTTGTTATGTGCCATAGAGTTGAGTGCGACTCAGACCGAGCCTAGTTACAAGAGCTCTGAACTCTGACTTACCCTGAACTACTCTCACTGTCCCTGACACACTTACCCTCATTACCCCAGTTACAGTGTCAATCCATCTCATCCAGGGTCTTCCTCTCTCACACTGTCCCTCCACCCTTGCAAGCATGATGTCCTTCTCCAAGAACTGGGCCCTCCTGACAACATGCTTAAAGTATGTGAGATGGAGCTTCAAAATCCTTGCCTCAAAAGGACAAGTTGGCTAAACCCCCTCCAGTACAGACCTGTTTGTTCTTTTGGCAATCTATGGTGAACTCAGCAATCTTCTCCAGCACTGCAAGGGTAAAGTTTCTAAGGAAGCAAGTGGTAGAACAGAAGGACTAATAGATATGAAAACACAATGTAAATGAAAGATTGTATAAAATACAATGTATATGGATGGAACATAATGTAATTATTATATAAAAACCAATAAAAATATTAAAAGAAATGATAAGTTCTGGTGGCCTAGTGGTAAGGAGTTGTGCTGCCATGCCAGAGGCACATGGTTCAATTCCACCAGCTGCTCCATGGGTGAAGCATGGGCAACCTCCTCCTGTGTGACTGAACTGCCTCTGATAACTCACGAGTGGGACAGTCATGAATTAGTTTCAACTCAACAGTACAGAACAAAGGAAATGAGAAGTACTACGAGGAAGTGGTGAAAGTTTGATTACATTGAAAGTATTAATGATTAATGTTATAAAACAAAACATGTTTGAGTGGTTTGAAAACCAGTTCGCTTTATAAACATCCACTCAAATCATCTCATAATTTTCTTCATCATCATCATCATCATCTCCTAGGACTCCCTTTCCCATGTAAATTACTTCCTTGTTCATTATAGAAACTTTCCTGAATGATTAATTCACCAACTCTTAAGGAAACACATCAACAGATAGTTTGTTTCATAAGATTTCCAGAATCCATAGTTTTACCTTGCTTCCACTAAGCTTGGATTGTGTCAAAAATCTCACCCAATCTTACTCAAATTTCTGCACTGGCTGTCTCACTTCAGACTTCCCAGTCTCAATAAATTTTGTCTTTAAATATTAAGAGTTTCTCAAAGACACAGTCAAATATTTGTGACATAGAGGTTTCTCTTACCACAGTAAGCAATGAAGTCAGTTATAGCAACTAATCCAGTTCTATCCATGATATCTAACCGTATCTGGAGAGCTGTTACTGTTGTTGTTGTTTGGTGCCATCCAGTCAACCACAGCTCAAAGCCCTTCTGTGAACAATGGATCTGGACCTTGCCCTATCCTGTGCCATCCTCATCCCTGATATATTCAAGCCCATTGTTGAAGTTTCTGTGTTATACATCTTGTTGAGTGTCTTTCAAGCATGATGTTTTTTCCCAACATCACGTTCTTGCCTAACAACATGTATGTGAGTTGTAGTCCATCATCTTCGCCTCTTAGAAGCACCCAGCTGCACCTTCCTGGAAACATATCTGTTTGTTCTTTTGGCAGTCTACGTTATAGTCAGTACTCTTCTCCAGCACCACAATTCAAAGGCATCATTTGTTCTCTCACCATTGTTTATTGTCCAACTTTCAGGTGCATGACCGTAGCTTGGATCATATGTACTTCAGTCTTAAAACTGATATACTCATTCACTGGATGATCAAATCTATGCATGAATGCCCAGCTCATGCATATTCATTGAGGTTCCAATGACTACAGGACCTCGGTCCTTGAGTACCTGCTCTCTATGGTGTCTCTTGATTAGTGAGAGATTCTATGCACAAGAGAAAGGAGTTGGTCATCCTAGGGGACAACAGAGGACTAGTGCCTAGAACCCTTCAGACCTTGCCTGATGTGTCTTATATTCTTATTGATTATAATAAATGGGCAACTTAAGGTACAAGTAATAACAGCCTCTAAGAATATTTTGAACTTTTATAGGGAATTACGAAGCTCACAGGGACAATGATCCAGCAAGGGCTGAAAGTATAGAATTGATTTGGGTAGATTAAACTGTAAATGGCTGTGCCATACAGAAAAGCTGTAGAGACACTGGGTGAAGAAGGATGAAATATCTTTTTAGCTTGTGGCCTAGTTCTAAGGGAAGAGGGAGAATGGAAGAGGGGGAGAAAGAGGGGGAGAAAGGTGAGACTCCTGATTTAAAGTACAGGGCATATGGAGACGTGTGCAGATTCTTAAATCTACTGAAAACCTAAAATTTCCTGATGACCTGGCTTCAGGTAGAGAAAGTGTGACCTGACTCGGGATAGCTGACGAGGAGGTGTGTTCTCATGCTGAGTGCTGAAGATGAATGAACGTGGGATTGTTACTGAAGTGGCTGGCGATGCAACTTGGAGATGGGAGAAGCTAAGACTTGATCCACATGCTGTTAGGAACTGGATTCATGCTGATCCTTGAGGAACTCGTGCCACTCCTTGCCACACAGATAGTGATAAAAGTGGAATTTGCCCACCTCCCCATCTTACAGTGCAGTTGGTAGCCTCATAGTCAAAATTCCCTCCCCAAATAAAATATATTTTACAAGTGTTTCCTAATATAGTTCTTTTTATCCCTGCCCCTCACCCCATTTTAAGTCATTATATTCTAATCTGTTGACCTTTCTCCATGCATAATGCAAGAGTGGGGTTTCTGAAGATTTTCAAGAAATACAATTTTTTTTAATATGCCCAGAGTTGACTCTGTAGGAACTGTAATGGAAATGTAACAACATCTAAATTACTGTCAGGAAATTCAAACTTTCACGTCAACAGGAAGCCATCTGACTATGCACACTGACCTCAAATTGGTAACCTTTCTTTTAAAAAAAAATTAGATTAAAGAAACAAATATGTGATCCTATGATCCTACATTTTCATTTATTATTATTATTATTATTATTATATTTTATTAGTTTTAATGAACATTTACAGAGATTTTGGGTTTTCATTTATTCATTGTTGCACTGTCCTTTTCATTTTTTTAAAAGAAAACTTTACAGACATTTGGCTATATATTGTCTTCCCCTCTTCCCCCCACCCCACAAGGGGGCTTATCTGGTTTTCAGTAAAATAAAACTAATATGACCCAAACCACATAAGCGTAATTGATTAGTATGCATGTGAAAGTTGGAGAATGAATAATGAAGACTGAAGAAGGGCCGAATTGAATTGTCCTGGAGAAGGATACTGAATAAGGACTGTCAAAAGCACAAGGAAATTTTTTTTTTTTTATTTTAGGACAAGGAAATTTGTCTTGGAGGCAGTGCAGATAGAATTTTCCTTAGATGCTGACCTTGACCCCTTTAATTTGAGCACATGATTCCGTAGCGTCAATCCCGAGGGAAGGACATGTGCTTGGAAAAGGAGAGGGTCAGTCAATGTAAGGAAGACCTTCAAGGACATGAAATGACCCAGTCACTACAACTGGCACAGCAGACTGTGAGAACAGCACACAGTCACACAGGCTTTTTTCTCTTTTGTAAATGAGGTCTCTGTGAGATGGAGCCAACCAGATGACATGTAGTAACAGTATTTAGAAGTGGTTACATTACAACGAGCTCCAGTGATCAAATGGTAAGAAGCTATGTTACAATCCCAAAGGCATGCAGTTTGAATTCACCAGCGGCTGTGAGAAGGCTGTGCAAACTCCTCCCATGTGACTTACTGCCTCAGAAAACCCAGTGAAGGGTCAACTGGAAGTCAGTTCCAACTCCAAGAATGCAGCAATAATACTACAATCGTTGAACACTGATGACACCATGTCAGATACTCAGGGCCAATCAAAAGGTCAAGAATTCAAACTCACCATCTCTTCTGAAAGAGAAAGATGTGATAGATCGTCTGATTCTGAGAAGACTGACAATCTTGAAAATGCGATAGGGTAGTTCTACTCTGTGCTATAGGGCTGGAATATCATAATTAACTCAATGGTGAAGAGTTTACAATAGCATCAGAAAAGAGCAGCAATGAATATAGTAAATAGAATACTAATAAGAAAGATAAAAAAATATATGTCAGTCAACATGGTACTACATTGTTGATAGTATTGTTATTGGTTGCCATCAAGTCAATAATGGGGTCATGCTGATTCCATTTATGCAGAGTAGAGTGACTTGATAGAATTTTAAGGTTAAAATTTTTTGGAAACAGATTGCTAGACCTGTTTCCTGAGGTATCCACGCTCAAACACCCACCTTTGGGTTAGTCGGAGAACATTTGAAAATAAAAGAGTCCAGGTCAACTTATTACCATCAAGTCATAACTAACTCACAGCTGTGTTTATATTTTCAAATTTTTTAAAATATTTTTTATTTCAAATTTATTTTCATGAAAGGTTACAGAAACTTTGGACTTATTCATTCATTGCTGCACTTTTCTCCCTACCCACCCCTCCCGCCAAGTCACTTTTCTTTTTGAAAAGTAAAAGAAAAATTATTTCATTGCTACTCAATCCCTCCACCCAAGTCCACTCCATTATGCAACCTTTGTTCTGGACTTCTGTCATAACAATAATATCACAGCTGTGTTTTATGAGGGGGAAAATGTATGAAAGGAGATTGTCCGATTATTTTTCTGGAGCTACTGGTAGATTTGAACTTCTAGAGAGGGGTCGTCTTTGAGTTTGCAAAGCAACTCCCAATGGACTGTGCCACTAAAGCTCACTTAATAACAGTACTAGTTTGACTGTAGTCTCAAAAATGTTACAATCTTATTGGAGACATAGCACAGATGTAGTTGTTTTGTGCTGTGCAGTTGATTCCACACACTGCAACATTGTAAGAAACAGTGTAACTGCCCTGTTAGGAATTCTGAGGCTGTGTCTTCATTGAAGCTGCCAGATCTTGGCGGCCTAGGACTTGCTGGTGGGTTAACCATTGTACCATCTGGATCCTTTAATATAAATGTATATACTCCTAATTAAAACGAAAAATGCTATGTATGCTTCTTGGAACAATAAAAATCAATGTATTTAAATGTCAAAATACTTTAGAAGTATTGTAAGATTTCAGTGTAAATATAGGTAATTAAGGAGAGCTTTAGGAAAAGGACATATGAGTGTAGACGTGCTCTAAAACAGGGTGTTGGTGGAGGAGATGAGACATTAACACTAGAAATAAGATTGGAGTCACAAAAGAAGAAAAAAGGAAGTAACTTAATGGAAGCAGAAAGATTAATTGCAAAATATACACTGAACACCTGGTAGACAAGTTTATATTTGCTTCACACACAAAAAGGACTTACACAGAAATTCAAGACTTTTAGCAGAAATGGTATGATAAAATTATTGTCAGGAGACTGTGCCATTACAGATAAGAAAACTATGGAGAAAAATACTAGTGGATAAAAAAAGTTAGGTGACTTTAAAAGATAAGCATTACTTTGGAAGTGAATGGAATTGCTCTCTAAAAAAAATTGTAATTTTTAATGTGTGTAGTCAAGGTATTTGACTCCTAATTAAAATCCAATGGTTTGAACTCACCAATTGCTCAGGGAGAGAAAGATGAGATCTGCTCAAATGGGTCAAACAGCTGTTGTATTAGTTAACAGACAACACAGAACTATATTAGGGAAGTAAAAGGCTATAATTCAGGTTGATAGCAGATACCTTTGGCTTGGTAGCACAGTCAAAAAAGATACTTTCTAGATCCTTCCTGATATACAATGTTGTGAGTTACAGGACACTCAACCATAAGCATTCAAGAAAGACCTGTTAATACCACTACCATTCAAATATATTTACCAACAACTAGAGCCAAAAAGGAAGAAACAGAAGATTTCCACCAACTTTTGCTGCATTCTGAAATCGCTTGAATATGCAACCAAGATTCATTAATAATAACCAGTGACTGGAATAAAAAAGTTGGGAACAAGGAAGAAGGATCATTAGAAAATTTTGACTTGGTGACAGAAATGAGATTAGAGATAGAATGACAGATGAATTTTGTACAATCAGTGAATTATTCACTTTAAATATATTTTATAAAAAACACAAACAGAAACTATACAAATGGACCTCACTTGATGGACTACACAGGAATCAGACTGATTACATGTGTGGAAAGAATTACTGGAGAAGCTCAGTATTAGCTGTGAAAAACAAGCCAGGTGCTGACTGTGTGTGGAACAGACCATCAGCTACTCATCTTCAAGTTCACACTGAAGGTAAAGAAAATGAAAACAAAGCCACAAGAACTGAAATATGACCTTGAGTCTATCCCATCTGACTTTAAAAATAATCTGCACTTGTAATGATTTAAGATGCCATAAATCCCATGGGGTGGGGGCAGTTCTGTTCTGTTTTTTCACGTCACTGTATCTCTGAAAGCTTTGATAGCACCCATATCCAGACTTGGAAACTGTCCCCAGACTTGGAAACCGTCCTGTAGGCCTTCTATGAGTTAGAATTGACTCAGTGGCAGCGATGTCTCCTGGCTTTTCAATTACTGTGTGGTATACTGTACCAGGAAAAAAAAAATTAACTGATGCTTGTTGGAGACATCTGCATTCCTCTACTGTTCATAAGATTTTCAGAGGCCTGTTATTTAAGAAGTGGATGGCCAATCCTGCTTCCTGGTCTGTCTTAAGCTGGGAGCTCTACTAAAACCTGTCCACCAAGAGTAATCTTAGTGGCATTTGACACATCAGTGGCATAGTTTTTGTTTGCTATGTGCATTTGAGAGCTGGACAATGAATAAGGATGACAGAAGACTTACTGATGCCTTTGAGCTAGTATTGGAGAAGAGTGCTGAGTATTCTATGGACTTCCAAAAGAACAAACCATGTTTTGGAGAAAGTACAGCCAAAGTGTTCTTTGGAGGCGAGGATGATAAAGCTTTGCCTCACATCCTTTGGGCGTGTTTGCCAGGAAGTTCTATATTCCTTGGAGAAGGACATGATGCTTGGAAAGGCAGAGGTCAGAAAAGGAGAGGAAGACCCTCAACCAGGTGCACGGACACAACGGGCTCTCGTGTGTCAGGAAGGGTGAGGATGGAGCAGGATAGGACAGGGTTCAGATCTGTTGTTCAGAGGGTTGCTATGGGTGGTATTCAACTTGATGGCACCTAACAACAAGAAGAACCATGGAAGCAAGGATTTTGAAGCTCCATCTCACATACTTTGGTCACGTTGCTAGGAGGGACCAGTCCTTAGAGAAGGACATCATGCTTGAAACAGTGGAGGGACAGCACAGGAGAGAAGACCCTAGATGAAATAACTAACTGGGGTAATGAGACTGATTCAGGATAGGGCAGGGTTCAGAGCTATTGTGCTTACGATTGTTAGGAGTCACAATTGACTTGACAGTACATAACTATAGCAATATGTGTTCATATAGAAAATATTAGCCTAGACTAGGAAGAAAAGTTTTAAATGATAATCTCTAAGTGTAGGAAGAAGCATCTCTAACTTTAAATGTTGTACATCCCACAATGGATTCTCTGGTATTTTTAGACATGGACAATGCCAAAGCATAAAAAGGTTCTAATGCACTTTACCATAACTTGTCCTGTGTTATTGATCCAGAACTGATCCATACTTAACCCTCCAGCAGGTTTTCAGGGGCAGTATATCATACAGGGAAAGACTGACCATCCTCCTCCTGCAGAGCAGCTGGTGGATTCAAACACGACACCTTTGGGATTACAGCACAGCGTCTTAACACTAAGCCACCTGAGTTCCCTTGTCGTATCTTAGTAGAAAAAAAAATTAAATTTGGAGTGAAATAATTTATGTTGGAGAGTTGATTTAGTCTTAATGTCTATTCAGTCTTGGGCAAATGGGCCTCTCGGAGCCATAAATACTTCCTTAAGTGAGAGTGATGCTAAAATGTAATAAACATTGTGAGAATAATATTAATTAAATGATTCAAAATATACTAAAGAAAGCTTCGAATCTTTCCAGCAAGTTCCAGCATGTTCATCCACACCACTGCCGTATACTCAGCTAGTCAAGGCAAATCTGTAAGAATCTTAGGACTTTTCTTTTTCTTTATCCTCATGTACCCCAAGTACTCTTCTGACCATATTTCTACAATATAAGCTTTCTGTGTTTTATAAGTTGCTGTGATGTCAAAGGTTTACTGTTCCAAATGGCCTTCCCCTCCATTGGTTAACTTTGACTCTCCCAAATGGATAAGCAGGAGATGTGAATAGGGTGTATTAGCCTATCCCTGAGGGAGCTGGCTATTCTCACCATTAAATTGAGCAGATTCAGCAGCAGATTTTGAGAATCTCGCCACCTGCTCATGAAGAAGTAAAGAACACAGGGTTTGGGACCAGAGATTCTTGTGCCAGTCAGCCCCACAGGAGAGCACCTGCCACCACAGCCACAGCAGAGAACCAGAAATCCTATGTGAAGCAGAGCTGACCTGGACTGCTTTCCTGTGGAACGGGAACCAGGGGCCTTTGCCCAAGCTTGCTGGGGAAGTTGAGGGGAAACTACATAATTGACAGGACTAAGAGAGCTTTGTTACACGCTTTGTTACACCAGCATAAAGCTACAAAAGTGAAGGTTAAAGGGCCTGTGAGCGTACTTCAGAAACTGTCCTACTAATAAATTATATCTCGTTAGCTTCACTAATAAATCTCTTCATTGTGAATATGGTTCTGTGTAGTTCGTGAGTTATTACACAGATTTCAGACTCAGCAGAACAGTAAGACTGGTGTTGAAGTTGGAAGTAGGTCCAGGAGTATGGGGGAACGTGTCTGACCTCATGGGAATTGTTTTTGTGTTTTGGACACTGCTGATAGGGGCAGTTCCCCTTTGTGGAGTTGGTAGATGTCAGACTTGGTCACTGGCCCTCATTGTCCTTGTTCTTTTTTATCATCATATTACAACAATTCACTCATCATGTAACATTCAAAGTTATGTAAAGATATACATAAGTACACTGATGCAATTTCTTGGGTTGTAGTGGTCTTCTTAGCTCAAATCCTCTTAGAACAAAGCTCGCACTGCTTTGGTCTCCAGACCCTACATGATCTGACCTCACTTTCAACTTTTTGAAGCCCCTATTTCTCCTCAAATACATTAGCCTTACTTACTTGGTTGTTCAAATGTTTCAAAGCTGCTTCTCTCAAGACTTTGCACTAGGCTTCCCTCTTCCTACAATCTAGACTTGGTTCTGATAAATTAGATGATGTTGAGGAAGTTACGCCTTCTCTCTGATCCAGAGTCTTGACTTTCCTTACCGTTCAGGACTTCCTTTAAATGTCACCTTTCCAGAATGTTCTTTCTGTCATATCACCATATTTAATTTTCATCGCAGTATTTGTTATTAGTATTATTCATGTACAAGTAGATAATTGTTTTCCCACTGCTACTCTCATCTCAATGGAACGTTGAATTCCATAGAGTAGAGATTGACGTGGACAAATAAATGACCTGAGTGTTCAAGGAGACAGAAGTATGCTGTCGATAATCCATCTTGTAAACTTCTTAAAGGCCCCAGTAACAAGTTGAGTCTTATCCCCACAGAAGCATTTTCATAACTTTCTGGAACAAAGGTTGTCAAGAACAAAGCTTTATAGTTATTTTCTGAGGTATTCTTTCCTACAAAGACAAGCTGAGGAGAAAAAAAGCCATTGAAAGGTCATTTCTCTATCTTCCATCTGAGTGTGTATGTACACACGTGTGAGGGTGTAATCCATATGTATTAGAGCCTGGGGGCTTCGCTAGTTCCTTTCCTTGTTGTTAAGTAGCACCCTTGTTTTATGCCTGACCAAACAATGCCCTCTGCTGTATGTGCCTAAAATAGCACGATTTCCTTGAAAATAGTTGTTTTCATCATTGCCTTCTTCATGTTACCTACAAGTGTTTGCAAACTCGAGAGAGGTTTGACTCAGCTTTCAGATACGAACGGACTACTTTTTATAGTAAAGAACAAGAATTTCTACAGGTAGCAAGTCAAATCACTTAAAAGCCCACTTGAAAATGAAAGGGCTTTATCGTTTCATGCATATTTGAAGGACTTATTTCACCATCTATTTATTAGAAATCCATCTGTGGAAAAAGCCACACATGAAAAAGACTCAGGTCTATTGCAATCACATTTAAGAATGTGATGGAACAGGAAAGGGGTGGGAGTGGTGGTGATAGTTCCAAACTTGTCTCAGCAACAGAAAGTCAAAGCTACCTCATGCTTTAAAAAGACAAAACCAACCAAAAACCCGGCAATATACTCACAACTTAGCGAGGCTAACACAAAATGAATTTGTCTTCTCTCTGCTTGCTTAGCTTACCCATACCGAAAAGACAGTCATACTGAGAATAAGGATTCTGGCTATTTATGAATCCTTTTGATCACATTCTCTTTTGATGTTGATTATTTATGAAGACATGAAATATAGATGACAGTCTTGTTTCTCAAATTAAAGGGTGGAATTTGGGGTGTTCAGCGGCTTGTTTATATTTTCCTGACAACTGCTTGCTGTGTTGATTTAGTGAAATGCATAACCAAAGAAAAAAGCCTAAACCTCCAAATACTGCTTGATATTTCACTCTTCAAGTAATGAGATCAGAACGTTCCAGTTATTTGAAATGTGAGTGTTCGCATCAACACCCACATTCTCCTTTGCACTAATAGCTTTAAGACTGTAGTCCCACGAAGGTCTCTAACATAGAACAAGAAAATCCCTTTTTCTTCCAGCAAGTAGAGGAGCCACCAGATGATAAATGTATACCTTATCTCCCAATGTGGTCTTTCTTTTTCTCTTTTTCCAATGGGAGAATTTCAAACGAACACTTTGCTGATTTAGTATAACAATATACTGCAACCCAAACAGTCCCAGTTCAGAAAAACATAGCCCACCCATGAGACCCAAATAGTGACAGAAAAAAGTCCAAGTCTCTTACTGCCTCTACCACTAGATGCCAGTAGTGTCTCCAACTGTGTCAATTTACAATTGTCTTCAGACATTGCTAAATGTCCCCTGGGGATAAAAGCCCATGCTCTATTGAGAACAAAGGTCTATGTGCCACTAGTAAGATCTTCCATTGTGAGGTACCACATTGATTTTACAGTGTTACTTCCTACTACTCTCCATAAATGGGCTATAGTCTATTTCTATTCTAAATATCCCCTTACTCTTTCTCTTTTGCATCATTGTACATGATCAATCTTGCTTAGAGAAACTGAAGAAGACTTGAAGCACTTACTCAAGAGGATCAAAGACTATACAGACTTCAATATAAATTATATTTATTAAGATAACAAAAATCCTCACCACTGAACCCACTGACTACATCATGACAGAGGGATAAAAGACCGAAGCCAGCTATTTGGTTTTACTTGGGTCCACAAACACCATTCATGGCAGTAGCAGTCAAGAAATCAAAAGAAGTATTTCACGGGGAAAACCTTCTGTCAGGGACCTCTTTAAAGTTCTAAGGAACAAAGATATAAATTTCAAGACCAAGATGTGCCTGATCCAAGCTATGGTGTTTTCAATTGCTTTGGATGCATATGAAAGTTGTACAATGTATAAGGAAGACCAAAAAAGAATGTATATCCTTGAATGGCGATGGTGGCCAGGAGGATTGACTACACCATGGACTCCCAAAAGAACAAATAAATCTATCTTGTTGGAAATGCAACCAATTCTTTAGAGGTAAGAAGAGAAAAATTTTATCTTACACAAGTTTTGCATGTTGTCAGAAGGCATCAGTCCTTAGAAAAAAACATGATGCTGGGAAAAGGAGAGTCAGTGCAAAGAGGAAGACCCTCAACAAGATAGACTAATACGGTTATTGTAACAATGGGCTAGACCTTGGGACAGATCATGAGGACGGCACAGGAGAGAGCAAGGTTCTGATCACAGGATCACTAAGAGTTATAGTCAATCTGATGACATCTAACAGTAATAATTATAACAGCTATAATAACATTTCTTCATCACAGGCTGACCCTTATTCTTTTCTCAGCATGAGGTATCCTACTCTGAACTATCTATAAAAATGTATCCAACTTCAGAACCCATTTTTTCAACGACCTTTTTGACCAGGTCTTTGTCATGCTTCCTGACCAGTGTGATTTCATCCTCCACAAGTCTCTAAGGTCAAGATTGCATCGTCACCACATGTGAATCTAAATGGTTGGAAATACATGAAACTAATGTAATTAAGGATGTCTAGAAAATAAAGACAATGTTTAGCTCTTCAGTAAATAGATGCACATTTAAATTGTTGAAGCCCAAGTTTCATTTTAGAATAAAAAATACAAAAGAGTCAAAAGATCAAAGGAAAGAGGAGGGTATTTATCCATTCTGCATTTGCAGGTTGTGGGTAGTCAGAGCAGTCTGAAGGGCCTCGAGCCATTTTCCATCATTTCATCACTCCCTGTTTTATCCCCTAGGGTGTGTCAGAAAACTTTTCTAAGGATAAACATTAATCAGAATATTTACTCCTTCCTAGAACACACAGACACATTATGGTAAGATCAGCAACCTGGAATCCCTTTTATTTCAATCTTATACTAACTTAATAATAACAATATAACAGTATAGTAAGATTCAGGGAGCTCTGGTGGCTCAGTGGTAAGGAACTGCTCTGCCAACTAAAAGGCATGTGGTTCAAATCCACCAACTACTCCATGAGAGAAGACGGCCAATCTTCTCCTGCAGGATTTGCTGCCTTTGAAAACCCACTGGAAGGTCAGCTATGGGTATATTTCCCTCAATGGTATAACAGTAAGTAGGATATTAGTAAGATTCAGGCCGCTGTGTTTGTGAAGTCAATAGGAAGCTGCACTGCTGACCCAAAGGTGGTCCTCTGGAGGTTCAAACCCATCGTTTGCTTTGTAAGAGAAAGATGGGCGATCTCTCCCAAGTGATACAAAGCCTCTGAAAAACCACTGGAGGGTCAGCTAGGAGTTGGTTCTGATTCAACAAAAATTAGTTGCTATACGGATTCATTTACAAACCACGGAGACCAGTGTATGAGTGTATGAGGAAAGGGAAGTTTTTAATTCTTATTCTTTGCTTTCTGATTCTGAAATGATATGTTGTTGTTGTTGTTATGTGCTGTCGAGTCGTTTGCGACTCATAGCGACCCTATGCACAACAGCCCTAAACCCTGCTCTATCCTGCGCCAACCGCACTGCCTCTGACACACCCATCCCGATTACCCAAGTCACAAAATCAATCCACCTCATAGAGGGTCTTCCCCTCCTGCGCCGTCCCTCCACCCTCCCAAGCATGATGTCCCTCTCCAAGGACCTGTCCCTCCTGGCAACATGTCCAAAGTATGTCAGACGAAGCCCCAGAATCCTTGCCTCCAAGGAGTAGCTTGGCTATACAAATCTTATAAATATATGAACATAGAGATAAGTTGATTATAAAAAAATCAGTATCTTTGGGCACTCGGGCAGGAGAGACCAGTCCTTGGAGAAGGACATCATGCTGGGAAGGGAGGAAGGTCAGAGCAGGAAAGGAAGACCCCAGAAGAGACGGATGAATACTAACTATGAATTGACTGGGGCAATGAGGGTTGGTGTGTTGGAATTAGTGAGACCCGCTCAGGACAGGGCAGGGTTCAGAGCTGCTGTACATAGGGTCACTATGGGTTGCAGACACCTCAATGGCACTTAACAAGAACAACAACCAATGAATTCATGAAACTGGTTTCAAATAATGGAAAGGGAAAAAAAATCAAACCAGTTGTCCCCAAGTTGATGCTAAGTCATAGTGACCCCATCCACGTGTGGGAGCATAGACCTAAGCTCTAAAGAGCTTTCATTCACTGTTTGTTTATTCTCTTCCCTGAAGCTTCTGGGCTGTAGTTGGGTGTCACTGAGTCAGAACAAATCCATAGCTGACTCTCCAACAGGTTTTCAGTGGCAGTAAATTGCATGGGAGGAGGGTGTCCATCCTTTTCCCACAGAGCAGCTAGTGGATTTGAACTCCATACCTTTGAGATTGCAATGCAGCTTCTTACTATTAGGCCATCAGAACTCCCTGGAGTCTTTGGGGTGACGATGACTAATACCAATTCAAACAAAGAAAATGTCATGCTTAGGAATAATAATAAAGTTCAAGTGTATATAAGAATAAATGAGGAAAAATATGCACCAATAATAAAATAACAACAAAAACTGAAGTAAAAACTCCTAAAACTAAGTCTTTAGCTGGATGCTGGGGGTAAGGTTAACTTCAGAAATTGGGCAGATAGTACAGGTTCTCTGGATGCACCATACCATAACTCTATATTTTCCATTTTAAAAGGGAAGGGAAAGGAAATAAAACCAAAGAGGCTGAATGATTCAAGTAACATTTAGTCAAAATATGAAAAATTATTTTTCCTCCTTATCACATTGTCCTGTCGGCTCCCAGAAAGCTTAATAGTTACTTTTCTATTTGTTTATCCTTGTAAATTGACTTTATACATTTTTTACCCTCCCCCCCCTCGTCAGGTTAAACAACTAAAGACACTTTTGAAAAATCTAACAAGCCAATCAGAAACATAGGTCCTTGGTGAGGCAAGAAGAGAAAGGCTGATTTCAGAAAGCTGGTAATGCAGCTAATGACCTTGCTTCCCCAGGCTTCCTCTGGATTGATGACTGGCTGGGAGGAGTGGATGGTCATTAACCCCCGAGTGCTCATTAATCCTTAGGAAATGCCCTTTGCCAAGGTCATCACTGCCTTGATAGGTTGAAAACAAACAAACAATAGCACCCATAAGGCATATGGATTTTTCGTAATGAGGAATGCAGTTGAAATTGTTATGCAAAGAAATCTTTAGAGAATAAAAAACCATGAATACAAAACCATTCTGACGTTAAATTCACCTGCTAATGTTTTGCAAGCACTTACTTTCCTGTTCATTATTAAACAGTACAAACTCTTAATTTCCTAGACAGTAACCAAAACATTCACATACATATAACCTTAGGCAAAGTACTAAAGCTTTCTGGGACTAATTTTTATAGCAAGGAGCTGGGTAGGAGTCTTTATAGTAATTTTAGGTCTAACACGTGACATGAGTCTAAATATGTTCACCCAACGCTGTGTGTGATCTTTACCAACAAGGAAATCCCTGGAATTCCTTAATCTCCCATCATCAATCATTTTAAACAATGTGGTGAGACAAACCTACCGTAGACAACAGCTATAAACTAGCGCCCAAGTGCTCCTACTACACTGAGTGAACGAGTGTGTCTGTGTCTAATTGAACACCATAAGTGCCTAAAGAATTGTACGTTTTCTGCATGCTAAGAGGGAAGGAAACACGGTGGTTTGAGTAACCAGTGAGGGTGACATAACTATGGCATTAGAGGACCTGTATTATTTGTTGAAATAAAATGCTATCTTTCTTTTTATTTAAAATTTTTTGTTTTAATTTTTATTGTATTATTTTTACGTGTACCGTCAAATCAGATCTGACTGGTACAGGAGGAGATTGCCCCCTCCTTCTCCAGCAGAGCATCCGGTGGATTTGAACCACGTTGCCAGGAGGGACGGGTCCTTGGAGAGGGACATCATGCTTGGGAGGGTTGAGGGACAACGCAGGAGGGGAAGACCCTCTATGAGATGGATTGATTTGGTGACTGGGGTAATAGGGGTGGGTGTGTCAGAGGAGGTGCGGTTGGCGCAGGATAGAGCAGGGTTTAGGGCTGTTGTGCATAGGGTCGCTATGAGTCGGAAACGACTCGACGGCACATAACAACAACAACAACCTCTGGGATTGCAGTGCAGAGTCTTGCCACTAGGCCACCAGAGCTCCCTAATGCCCATCTTTCTAAGTGAGGAAAAATATAAGCAACCATTGTTCTGGTTGGTTGGTGCCTTGAGTTGAGTTCAACATGACTCATAGTTGAAAGGTTTCGGATCAAAGTCAAGAACCACGCCGAGGTAGAAACACTGCTCAGTTTATTGCGTGCTGGGCTACTCATCAAGGAGAGTAGCATTGGGCTTGGTGGGGGAGTTATATGGGGTCATTGCGGTGGCTCACTGGGGCATAAAGTCTCTGGTCTTGGGAAACTGGTTTTGGAGAATGTCCTGACATGGGATTTCTGGGTTTTTGTTTCAGAAAAATGTCCTGACATAGGGTTTTCTAAGTTCTGGTTCTAGGGAATGTTGTGACATAGGATTTTCAGAGTTCTGGTTTCAGAAAATGTCCTGACATAGGCTTTTCTGGTTTCAGAAAATGCCCTGACATAGGATTTTCTGAGTTCTGGTTTTGGAAAATATCCTGACATAGGATTTTTGAGTTGAGCTTCAACCTCCGTTTTGATTTTTAGCTTAACAATAGTGACCCTAAGAACAAATGATCTGAACTCAGCCCTACCCTATGCCATCTTCATCATCTGACATTCTACAGCCCAATGCTGAAGTCACTGTGTCAATCCATCCATCTCATTAGGTATCCACTGAGTACCTGTTGTTGATAGCCATCGAGTCGAACACAACTCATAGTGACCCTATGAACAAAAGGCCTGAAGCCTTTCTAGAACTATCATCATGCATCAAAGTTCATCGAGTTTTCAGAGGCATGCTGTTTAGGAAGCGGATGCCATTTTTACTAAATATCAGTCAGGGTTTCCAATGCTTGACACCTCTCCTGTCAAGGATCTCTCTGTGTCATGTTATTCCCAGGCCAACAAACAGTGGGCTAAAATACAAGGGAACATTCTAGAGAGGAATACACAGTGTGTTAAGGGAGCACGCACTAACAGAATGAGAAAGAAGAGCTGGTGGCAAGATGGACACATAGTGAGCCGGAAGTACAGAGGCAGAGAGGGAGGTGCCAGCTGATTTCCAGGAGGGAGACACAATGAAACAGAGCGAGTGAGAGGGGAGAAAAGCAAAATACGACCAGATTGTGAGAAACAGACAAAAGAGTAGAGTCTATATTTAGTCAGAAGAGAGATTGTTCTCTTTTTGCTAAAAGGGAATATGAAAACGAGAAGAGTATTTAAGGAAAAGCGAGTCCTGAAAAATTAGAATGATGGACAAGAAAGTGGGAGCTGTGAGGCTTGCAGGTCTACCTGAGAAATGATTTCAGTAACTGAGGTATGACATGCGTACCTGGAGCAGGGTCTGGTTTTTCCTAAAATGCATGCTGCTGACATGACACCATGATTTCCTCAGGATAGTTGGTCATTGATAATGCCGATCCCTGATCTGCTCTGGGATCCTTTTTCGATCAATCCCTTTACACTTTATCAGCATCCTTGATTTCTGACGCAAGTCATTGGCTCTTCTGCCCTCTGTGTATTTCAGATGCCTTGAAATGTACGACTACTGCAGATCTAGTTCTGTCTGCCATTGGTGCTCTTGGAGTCCCCGCCTTTCCATTTTCAGTGTGACCCAGAGTTCGAAAAATTCACCAAAATCATCCAGAAAAACTTGATAAGGAAATTCTCTTTAATGGAGTCTGTGCTTATGAGATCTGAGCAAGGGGAGGAAACAGGGCAGACTCTTGCTGAGATTTCCAGGCACCGCCATTTAATCAGCACAGAGATAGCAGGATGGCCTCCTAATTGGAATTGGAACCTGGTTTCAAGTAACCTCAACAATGTTAACATTGCCTAATGAGGAAACCTTGGTGATGACATGTCAGATATCAGAAATGACGGGAATTGGTGATTTCTTCATCCCCCCACCCCCCCACCCGGGATGACCATAAAAGACAGAATTATGTAGCAAACACAGATATTTGGAAACTGGGTTCTTATGTATTTATTTAAAGCAGTTCACGTTCTGCATGGTTCCGTTTTACCCACCGCTTGTGCAGATCCGAACCAAATCCTCTTTTATGCACAGCTCCTTGATAACAGATTTGCTCTTGGTTACCATGGAGCCTTGCAAAACGGGGACAATGTTCCAATATGCACATGCTTCAGTTAGCTCAATACCACGCAAAGCTAGGGCTCCAATATTCATATAACATATCAAAATAAGGTCATGGGGGAGAAATCCAGAAACAGTCTTTAAAACAACATGAATCTAGATGCCCCACGATATCTCAATGGGAAGAGTAATTAGGGAAGCCTACGTATGCTTCAATTTAACAACCAGATTCTCCTGGGAACTCAAGCAGTAAGTTTGACCACTAACCAGTGAGTGGTAAGTTCAAGTTCACTCAGATACACACAAGATGAAATGACTATGGAACTATCTACTCCTGCAAAGTCAACCACTAGCAATCCAGTTTTCATCTGCCACAAGTGAAATTACCATGAATAATGGATCTCAAGTGATTTGATGAAATTAATTGCTTGTATTTAACTGTTATTACATAACTACATTTGCCTTGATTTAGGTGAAGAAAATAACTCCTTGATTACTGCTCCCGTCATCTGACATTATTCCTGAAAGGATGCATTTTAAGGGGGAAAAAATATTCTCTTATTGAAAAAGTACATGACTGAAAGATTCATATATGGATGTTTATAAGTTGGATAGAGAATGAAAAAACTCTGAAGTGTTGATGCCTTTGATTGGTGTTGCTGGCGAAGAATATGGAGTAAACTATGACTTGCAACAAGTGTTAACAGATTTGTCCTGGAAGACGTGTCTCTATAAACTTTCATTTAAAAAACAAAAAAGAAAACAACTAAATGTAAACTTTTTTTCTTTAAATGAAATTTAGCTTATAAAATAGTATTCAGATCATTTGGTAACAGTCTTTTTTGTTTTCAATATAATATTTTGAGATGTTTGCTTGTTATTTCAATGTCCTACAATTATACTTTAAAGATATTTATATATCTGTACTAAAAAGGAAAAAAAGCTATGCAACTAGATTACTCTTTAGTGGTAAGAATGATGAGATTTTATGCCACATGCTGGGGCATGAAGGACATCACGCTTGGAAAAGCAGAAGGTCTTACAGGAAAAGAAGACTGACACAATGACCACAACAATGGGTTTAATGCCCACAAGGATAGTGAGAATGGCCCAGGAATGGGCAATTTCATTCCATTAGCCACGGTATCTCTATGAGTCGGAGCCAACAAGTTGATGTCTGATAACAACAACATAGATGCTCAAAACTCCTGATTATTGAGTCAATACTGACTCATGGGTGACCCTCCATTGGTCTTCCAAGGCTGTAAATCACATAAGAGAGGATTGTTTTTCTTTCTTCCCAGAAATCTCTGGTAGAGTCAAACCACCACAGAGTTTTGGCTTTTGAATTAGCTACTCAACCCCCTGTGAGCTACATAACGAGAGTTCCCACATAGATGTTGTTGTTAAGTGCCGTCGAGTCATAGGCGGCTCACAGCAACCCTATGCATGAACGACCTGTACACTTGTGAAATTAATGAAAAGAAATTAAACTTTTTCTTACTTTTTTTGTAAAGGCTCTTTTTCTACTCTTTTTGTAAAGTAAAAATATGTATTCTCTCTAAGCCAAAATGGTACTGAAAAGACAAACTTTAATTCAAAATATGTATTCTATTCGGATGGCCAACAGACACGTGAAGAAATGCTCCATCGCTGGCAATAGGAGAGATACAAATCAAAACCACATCTCACCTTAGTAGCTGTGGGCAAGTTTAACAGGACAGCAAGTAATAAGTGTTGGAGAGAATGTGGAGAAATGCGAATTATTATAGTGGGATTGTAAAATGGAACAACCACTCTGGAAGGCAGTGTGGCATTTACTCAAAAAGCTGAACACAGAAATTCCATATGACTCAGCTACTCCACTGCTTGGAATATACTGAGGCCTGAATGGAGATTTGTACACCAAAGTTCATAGCAGTGTTATTCACCATTGCAAGAATGTGGAAACAGCCCATATGTTCAACCACAATCGAATTGATTGAGAAATGTGGCATATTCACAGGATGGGATGCTACTCAGCACGTAGGACCAATGATTTTAAAAATCATTTCATAACTTGTAAGGGACTGGACAGCATTATGGTAAGTGGACTTGCTCTGTCCCATAAGGACAAATACTAAGGCCATTATTATAGAAATTGAAAGATAACCAGTAAAACATGTATGAGGATCCAAGCGGGAAACGTGGGAGAAGAGGGGTGAGGATGAGAAGAGGGGGTAATTATAGGGTCGCACAATTTGATGGGTAGAGGGAGAGGTGGGTAAAGGAACTGGGGAAAGATCAGTGTGAAAAACAATGTATATGAACTTTGTAAGCAAACCAGTATAAAATAAAAAGTATACTTTAAAATAACCAAAATATGTGTTCTAAAAAAGTAAAAATCATGTAAATTATGGCATAGCTACCATGCTCATGACACCACACTGACCCCATCTTATTGGATTCCACTGAAGTGTTATGGACCTATAGAAAATGTTTTACCAATAATTGGGAAACTGTGACTCATTGCTTATTTTCCTCAATCAAGTTTTACAGAGAGTGCAACTGCATACACTTGTGGAAATATGGTCTACATCTGCTTCCACAAGGAAAGGCAGAAATTAATGGTTCCAGTTGAGACTATATTGTTCATCAAATCAAATCTACTTGCTCTGTGGCCTTTTACAGAAAACGTCTGCCATCCTTGTGTCAGAGCACACAGAGCGGCTGATCTGATAGCATGTTACTCTTCCTCTAAAAGACAGATCATCATCTAAAGTAGGGAAAATAGTCCACAAGCTCCAACTCAAATGGCTTGCCATAGAGTCAGAATCGACTCACAGCTGACCCTACAGCAGGTTTACGAAGGCTATAAACTGCATGGGAGGAGACTGCCCAGTTTTCTCTCTAGGATCAGCTGGTGGTTCTGAAGAGCCAGTCCAGTCTTTGATTTAGCAGGTCAATTCTCTACCTACTAAGCCTAGACCAGAGTTCCCTAGGCATGATAGCTGTTGTTATTATGTGCCATTGAGTCACGTGCGACTCATAGCGACCCTATGTACAACAGCCCTAAACTCTACTCTGTCCTGTGCCAATCACACTGCCTCCGACACACCCATCCCAATTACCCCAGTCACTGAATCAATCCACCTCATAGAGGGTCTTCCCCTCCTGCACTGTCCCTCCACCCTCCCAAGCATGATGTCCTTCTCCAAGGACCGGTCCCTCTTTACAACATGTCCAAAGTATGTCAGACCAAGCTTCAGATTCCTTGCCTCAAAGGAGCAGTCTGTTTTAACCCTCTCTAGGATGAACCTCTTAAAAACATACTGAGTGAGGTATTTTAGAAAGGCTACACGCGCCAGTGTTAAAATCACAGTTAAACATTAAATTTTTAGTACAAAGATAATCCATTCTGCTATTGGAATAAATGGAAGATGTCTATCTATACTTAAAATTCTGGGAAGAAAGAAGTTGGATTTGTACTACTACCTCAAAATGGGGCACATCTTCGCCATTTGGAATCCATCAACAACTTGATAGAAGAAAGATGGGCAAACTTCCATTTACAGCCCCCAAAGCATTGCTGGAGGGTCAGCTGTGAGTGGATTCCAACACAACAATTATGAGTTTGCATTCTGAACTTTCCAGCAATGCACTTGTCACTTAATGTGTGTGAGGAATTCTGGGTACGTAGATAAGGCACCTCGACACAGAGGAACAAGCTGTGACATTACATGTCGATGTGCTGTCAGCACATGATGAGGCACTACTATTTCTGTACACTTTCAGGAGCTTTCAGAATGACCTTAAGGATCCCTGATAGTGCAGTGGTTAAGCAACTGACCACTAATAGAGAAGTCTGCAGTTTGAATCCACTAACTGCTTTTTTGGAGGAAGATGTGAGAGTGAGTCTGTTTTTGTAAAAATATCAATCTTGGAAATTTCTAATGAATAATTTAAAGTTTGACCTTTATGATTGCAATGAGTCAGAATTGACCTGGGCAGCAGGTGTACTTTGGTATTTTGGATAAAGGAATGATTCTTTTATTTCAGTGAAACAAATACTTAAGAAAAGCAGGCAAATGGTTTAAAATAATTCCTTAAAAGATACCACAGAAGAGTCTAGCAGTAATGTTGGCAAAAGCACACAGCTAAACAAATGGGAGAGCTAACAGATGATCGTCTAATAGGAGCTATTTGCAGCCACAAACTTAGATAATCATTCTCAATAATCCAGTATATAAGAGGTGTAGCAGGTGTATTAAGTAATAACCATCCTGTCTAGCAGCCATATCACTTCAGGCTCCTATCCTAATCATATTCCCTACCTTTCCACAGTACTAACACCTCTTCTTAATTACCTAGATGATTACTAAATTTTTCTGTTATATGTTGAATTGCATCTCCCAAAATATGTGTTGTTGTTGACTGCCATCAAGTTGAGCACAAAACATAGAGACTCTATGAAAAAAAGGCCTGAAGCCTATAGACATTTATCAAACTTCATAGAATTTCTGGAGGCATACTGTTTAGGAAGTGGATGCCACTCCTGCTTCCAATCTTAAAGATTAACTGTTGTCATTTCGACCCTAATCAAATCTAGGAAAGCGTAAGTCATACAACATTGCATACACAGAAGAGATGATCCCAACTCACCACCAAACAAACAAACAAAACTAAACAAGACATGTGGAGGAATGCTATAATCTCTATGCCTCTGGAAATAAGACTTTGTGGTAAAATGGTTGAACTGTTTGATTGTGACCTGAAAGGTTCTACCAGTTGCTCTGCTAGAGTAAGATGGGACAGTGTGTTCTGGTGTAGATGGACAGCTTAGGCAACTCTGTGGATAATTCTGCTCCACCCAATAAAGTCATTATGAGCCAGAGAGGATTCTTCAGGACAAGAATCTGTGTGATGTAGTTTTATTAAGTGGCCTACTCGCATAGTCCTGGTCGGTCCACTTGCTGTGAAGCTGAACACTGTGACACTGATGTGTCTAATGTGATAATGGTTACCCACAATGGACAGAGTTTGGTGAAGCTCCCAGTTAAGGCAAGCTTGGAAGCAGGAGTGGCATCCACTTCCGTAAATAGCTTGTCTCCGAAAACCCTATACATCTGGAGAAATGATGAAAGTGTTCAGGTCTTTCATGCAGAGGGGTGCTATGAGTTGCCTACAACTCCATGGCACTTAACAACAACAACTCTTTCAAGGCACACATTCTCTTCATTTCTGAAGAGATGAATAGAAGACTGACTGGTACATTATCATAGCCAATTCTACCAAAGTATGTTACTTAGAAATAAAATCGTTTAGTCAGTCTCTCTCTCTCTGTCTCACTCCCTTTCTCTCTCAATCATTTGTTGTTGTTGTTGTTGTGTGCCTTTGAGTCGCTTGTGACTCATAGCGACCCGATGTACAACAACAGCCCTAAACTATGCTCTGTTCTGTGCCAATCACACTGTCTCTGACACTCCCATCCCGATTATCGCAGTCACTTGGAGTACCATATGCAAGTATTTTTCGCTAGTCTGTCATGGAGTCTAAAAGAGAACCATCAGCTCAAAGTCCATTTGATGCTAACTAATACAACTGACGGGCACTCAGGGTTCAGGTATAGAATTCCCACAGTTTATGCAGGAGACCTACGTTCACTTTCCTGGTCAATGTACCTCATACACAGCCACTATCTATATGTCACTGGAAGTATGTATGTTGCTATGGTGGTGAAAGGGGTCAAATGACCTTTGAGACTAAGCGCTAGTTAAAAAAGAAATTAAAAAAAAATAGGCTAGTGATCTGAGATTTTGGTGCTGGTGGTGTTATGTGCCATAAAGCTGCCTGTGACTCATAGTGACCCTATGTATCACAGTCCTAAAGCCTGCTCTGTCCTATGCCAATCCCACTGTCTCCAACACACCTACCTCTATTACCCCAGTCACTGAATCAATCCACCTTATAGAGGGTCTTCCTCTCCTGCACCTGCCCTCCCCCCTCCCAAGCATGATGTCCCTCTACAAGGACTGGTCTCTCCTTGCAACATGACCAAAGTATGTCAGACGTAGCTTCAGAATCCTTGCCTCCAAGGAGCAGCCTGGTTTATCCTTCTCTAGGATGAACCTGTTTGTTTTCTTAGCAGTCCGTGATATATTCAATAGTGTTCTCCAACACCACAGCTCAAAGGCATAAATTCTCCTTCTAGCCTCCCTAGTCATTGTCCAACTCTCCGACACATAGCAACTGTTTGCAAAGACCATGGTCTATATCAGACGCACATTAGTCTCCAAAGTGGCACCACTGTTGTTCAGTACTTTGGAGAGGTCCCTAACAGCAGACTTTCCCATCGCAAAACATCTTTTAATTTTCTGGCTGCTGTTGTCAAGAGTGTTGATTGTGGAGCCAAGCAGACTAAAGCTGTGAACAATCTCAATCTCTTCACCATCTATCCTGATGCTGCCAATTGGCCCAGTGGTGAGAATCTTTGTCTTCATGATATTGAGCCTCAATCCACTATTGAATCCTACGGATCACAGTGGGTGGTTTAATCAACTCATTGTGGAGATGATGTAGGTCTGTGCAGCATTTTACTCCACTGTACTTGTAGCAATGAGTCAGTGACCAACCTTAATAAACTCAGTGGAAGTCCCTAGCAAAGCACCTCATGCACCATAGGTTATCAGTATTGCAAAAGCTTTCTCTTGTCTAAATAAATTATTTTTATTCATATATCATCAACACAATAATATTTACTCTATTTTGAAGATGGAAAATTAGAACTGAAGAGAAATGTCAGATTGAGTTGCACACAGCCAACAAAGACCACAGCTGGGAGACGAATGTGGACAATGACCTGCAGGGTTGACGGCAAGTACAGTCATAAGTCAGCGGTGCCTTCCTACCGACATGAGCCTTTGCAGTAAACTTCACTCTCAATTCTGTTAGTTTTGAAGAAAAGCATCTCCAGCTAATAACACAATTACACTTAAGTATCAGAGCCCATTTTAGTATTATTACATTTGTTAAATCTAACCAAGTCCAAATTACTTCCTCATTGCTAATAAGAGAAAAGAGAGGGAAGAAAGGGAGCTGACTGGAGGGAGAGAGGTTTGGGAAGGCTGAAGGAAGAGAACGAGACACACACACCCGGCAAGGGGAGGGGGGAAGCAGAGAGACAGCAATACTGCATATTGCCTTAAGTCCAATAAATGTCAGTTAAACTTGCTGCTTGCCGTTTCTATGGAAACCCCTTAAGTTAAGAGTGGAACACAGACATTTTTTGGACTGCAATTCACAAGCTGTTTATTTAATTATGATGAAACATGAGACTGTTATGGACAATACTATTATCATACTGATAGCATTGAGGATCCAGAGAAAATAAGTAAGGAAAAAAATGTAAAAAGTTAATTTAAAAAAAAAAAAACCCAAGCAAAACAACTAGCTTCATGCAAATGGCATGCAAATCGAATGCATCATGTTTTGTGCAGGACTTCACACATTATTTCCTGCAGGCAAGGCCCAAATTAGCCAAATGACATTCGTTAAAAGGTAGTTCTTCAGATGCCTCCTACCAATTACACACCCCTCATGCCCAGTGAACAAAACCAAGGTCACAGCATATATTCAATTAGACCCAGGATAGCACCAGTGAACAGCACAGCTGGAAAAGCAAGCACATATTACTCCATAGATCATTTGTGAGCAATGAATAGGTCTCCAGTGTTTTTCTATTTTATAGACATTTGAATATAAAAATAAAGAAAATTACTTCAGATTAGCTCTTGCCTTCCAAAATAAACAACCACTTTGAAGGCATTATTCCTGGTAGCCCAAAGGAAAATGATTGGAAACCATCACTTTTATGTTTTTGATGGCTGGAAATTGTTTGCTTAGCCTTTCATTGGGCCCCAGGGAATCATCTGACTGGTGGACTCATTCATCTTCTCATTCCTTCACTAAATAAACAAGTGCTTTCCCACCTACTATGTGTCAGGCCCTGTGCTGGGGATAAGAGGCAAGGAGATTAAGTCACAGTTTCTACCTTGGTTATGGACTTTAATTTGAAGAAGGAAATGTATTAATTCTTTGGATGAATATTTATGCAAAGTCAACTACAGCTAGTAGATGTTAGACTATATAGATCAATAAACAAATCCTGGATACTGCTTTCTGAGAGATTGTAACTTAATGGAGTCCAAAAGACAGATAATCATAAATATCAGAGGTAGGCTTAGTGCTAGTGTCTCCTCTCTCTCTAGGTAGAAGCACTACACACTACAATCTCTCTCTCTCATTATGGACAAGTCAAGTCAGAACCAACTTCTAGCTGATCCTCCAAAGAGTTTCCAAATCTGTATTCACAAGAGAGGGGATCGCTCTCTTTCCTGAGGAGACAGAGGGATTCAAGCCAGCAGAGAGGTACCATTTGACTTAGTGGTGCAGCTTCTAATGATTAGACTACTTATGCTTCCTGTTTATAGTTGTTGTTATGTACTGTCAGGTTGAGATGGACCCACAGCTGACTCTCCACGGGGTTTTCAGAGGCAGTAAATCACATGGGAGGTGACTGTCCATCTCTCTTCCACGGACCAACTGGTGGATTCAAACCATGTACCTTTCCACTGGCAGTGTAATTCCTTACCATTAAGCCACCACAGTGCTCGCTTCGGCAGCACATGTACTAAAATTGGAACGATACAGAGAAGATTAGCATGGCCCCTGCGCAAGGATGACACGCAAATTCGTGAAGCGTTCCATATTTTTATGAAGGAATTTTACTTTTCAAAGAGAAGAGAAAATTGGGGGTGGGGAGGCAGGGAGAAAAGTGCAACAGTGAGTGACTGGAAATCCAAAGTCTCTGTAAATTTTCATTAAAATTAATAAATTTTTTTAAAAAAAGATAAAAAAAGCCACCACAATTCCCTTGTGCAATAGTAGATAAATATATAGTAAAAACACTATTGTTTTGCTTATTAGTTGTAATAGAGTTAATGCTGAATTCTGGTGTTCCCTATCTCAAGAAAACCTCAAATATGATGAAAGGAAAATCTCTTGTCTCCTGCCTCATTCCTCTGATGGGCTTCAGATTGGACCACTGTGTTCAAGTCTTTTCACAGCTGGTTTTCGGGAGTGCATCTGTGTCCCTAGTCCTTCTTAGTCTGGAAGCTCCATTGAAATCTCTTCTGTACCACAGGAGCACATGTATCAACTGACAAACAAGCAGTATGAGAACTAACCCCACATCTCCTATGTGGCAAACAATCCTTCCACTACATCACCAATGGCTCTCCACACTGGGGAATGTGTTCCTGGACACAGCTCAATGGGAGCAGGTGCCGTCAGGAAATGAACCATGGATGTTCTTACAGATACTCACAAGAGAAGTCATTCATAAGGGGGTACATTTATGAAGTCTAGCTCGGAATAAAAAGGCTATTTCTAAATTGGCAAAAAGAAATCTGAAAATATGATTCAGTGGCTATGTCTTTTCGAGTCTAGTGCAAATTATTTTTTGAAATTCAGTGGTTTGCAGG
The DNA here is from genome assembly GCF_000299155.1 of Elephantulus edwardii. Lineage (NCBI taxonomy): Eukaryota > Metazoa > Chordata > Mammalia > Macroscelidea > Macroscelididae > Elephantulus > Elephantulus edwardii. The sequence goes on from NW_006399779.1 coordinate 19,607,660, forward strand.
AGCTGGGCTTTTCCCAAGCTGCTCATGCTAGCAAAGCTGGTTGTTGCTGTTATTGAATTTGACAGTGTATAATGAGCCACTTCACACTGGCTGCTGTTTTGGTGTGCTACATATTGTGGACATGATTTAGCATGAATCATCACCCACCTAGCTCCTCATTGTGGTCACTATGCTGTAGACAGGAAATGGATTTGATATGTAAAAGCAAACCAACAAACAAGCCCTCAGCAGAAGACTACAGGAAATTTCTTGACTTGCGGACACAGCCGCCATCACCATCACTGCCACAGACATTACTGGTGACAATATTTATTGAATTGCCACTATATTTTTACACTGTCCTGGGCAGAAAGCCAAGGCAGCTATTTTAAACATTTTCTGCCCAGGACAGTATTAAAATATAGTGGTCATTTTGAACAATGCGCTTCCCCCCCCCAACCCCCAATGTGAATAAAAAATATGCCTTTGGAGTCAGAAAACCTGCAGTCTACAGTTGCTTCCGATTTATTAGATGACCTTCAGCAAGCCCATGAATTCTCTCTGATCTCGAGTCCTGATCGGAATCAGCTCATGAGTTTTTTTGGAACAGATCAAAAAAAAGTGTGTATTTTAAGAACATATCAAAAATCAAAATGCCAAATCCATTGCCATAGAGTCTTTGCCACTCAGATCAACTCTAGGCGGTAGAATAAACCCAACATACAGAGTTTCCAAGACTGGAGTCTTTGCAGAAGCAGACTGTCAAAGCTTTCTTCCACAGAGTGGCAGGTCTTTCTCACCCACTGGCTTCTTAGTGGCTGAGCTCTTAACCACTGTGCCCCTAGGCTCCTCCGAAGATAGAGAAGAAATGATTAAACAAAACTCACTGTCATTTTTTAAGTCACATGAGATGCTAAGGGTATGGCTGATGCATCCACTGCAAAAGCCAACTGGAATTCTCCCTTATATGTAAACACAAAGTTGGTCTATATTCTCTTATATCTTTCCTATTTCTGTACATTGAAAGTTAGACTTTGAGATCTAGGACCACACACTGCTTTGAGTGTTTGCATTTTGCCCAGCATAATACACTAATGACTTTTATTCCAATAAATGCACACCTTTATATCTTGAGCTTCGACAAACAGCTGATGCAGACTACAAATGAAAGGGAGAATGTAAGCAATTGCAAGTGGAAGGATTCCACATAAATAGCAAACAACATCAAGAACTGACAGGAGTACTGACGTCACCAAGAATCCTACCCAGAGTAGGACTGCTGAGGGCATCAAGGTGCGTGTTAAAATCTCAAAGAAAGAGGTGGAGGGAAGTATGGGTCTGTGGTTGATCTCAGTAAAGAAGGGTTAGCAGGGAGCTCTGGTGGCCTACTGGTAAGAAGGTGAGCTGCAATCGCCAAAGCAGGTGGTTAAAATCCACCAGCTGCTCCAACTGAACAGAATGGGCAGTCTCCTCCTGTGAAATTTACTGCTTCTGAAAACCCACTGCAGGTTTAGCAACAGGTCAGATGTGAATTGACAGCAAACCACAACAGCATATAGTATAGGCTCGTAGTAAGCTAGGTTACATACTCTGCTTGTTTGTTGTGTCTGGAATGGTAAAGTAAAGGCACTTGTTGTCCTTCAAAGCCATACACTACCAGTAAATACTATTGGGAATGCTGCTGGCCCGTGAGTAAGGAATCTCTGGTGGATAAGGAGTTATGATGCTAACCCAAAAGGCAGATACACCAAATCCAACAGCTCATCCACAGGAGAAAGATGGACAGTTTCCTTCCATGTAATTTGCAGCTCCTGGAAACCTGCTGGAGGGTCAGCAATGACTTGGTTCCCGCTCAAGAGCAATGAGAAAGAAAGAAAGAAGGGCTATCACTACCATTTTTACTATAAGTGTTGTTATTACGTGCTGTTAAGTTATATGAGTTCCAGGTTAAGATGGCTACGATTTATAATAAAGCAAAAGCAAGGTAGTTGTGTGTGTGCATGTATGTGTATATGTGTGTGTGCACATGTGTTTTGGGAGAGTGGTAAAAAAAGGAATGGGAGGTGAAAAAGAATACTTAGTCAATGACTCATTCTGAGTTCTCATCTTGTTGTTAGGTGCTGTCGAGTCGTAGACGACTCATAGGAAGCCTATAAATGAAAGACCTGAGCGCTGCTCATATAGTTTCTGGAGGTAAGCCATTTTGGAAGTGGATGTCACTCCTGCTTCCAAGCTTGTTTTAATTGGAAGCTCCACCAAACACTGTCCACCATGGGTAACCATTATTGCATTTGGCACATCAGTGTCACAGTGTTCAGCATCACAACAACCATGAGTTACCTCTGTACAGCAATGCATGGACCAGTGCTACACCACCTAGAAGAATGTTTGACAGGAAATCAGTTTGAACCAGGCCTGAGGGCTGTGGATTAAAATCATCCACCTTGGGCTTGGTAGCTTAACTTTCTGTCTACTAAGTCAATGTTCCAACTGAAACAATTCCTGCCTTTTTCTACCCTTGCCTTCTAGGCATCCCGTTTCTTAATTCTCCTCTCACCTCAGGTTTGCTCAGCTCAACCTCTGTGGCTGGTTCTGTATTTGCCCACGTCCACTAAACCTTAGCGAGTTCACGGCTCTGTGTGTGAGAGTCACCTTTCTATATATTCATGCTATGTGATCTCTTTGTGGCCGTATGCACTTTTACAGACTATCGAGCATGTATCCAGAAATCTAAGCTGGTATCTAAAACTAACTCTCTATTCACCATTTCTACTGAGAAGTAACCCCGATTTATCAGTGCACAATAAAACTGGATTCTAATTTACACTCTGTCTCAGAAATTACTACAGAATAAAACTTTCTCTGAAAGTAATTCCATTTATTGCCACAGTTATTCCTTCAACCTATAATTTTCAACTCCATAAAAAAAAAAAAAAGCTGCAAAGCAATCCCCAAGGCGCACGGTGCTGCTCCATGGTAGAAGGGATGGGTAATCTCTGCCCATGTGATTAACTGCTCCTGAAAATCCACCAGAAAATCAGGTATGGGATGGCTCCAATTCGACGGTAAACAACAACAGCGTGATTAAGTACGAGGCATAGCCCATAGGGAGTCCCACTGTTAACCCAAAGGCCACAGCCTCCCTGGCAGTTTAAATTGACAAGAGGCTCTATGGAAGAGAGATAGACAATCTCCTCCTCAGACGTCACGGAGAGTCAGCTATTAGTTGGTTTTGATGATAATGACCTTGACCTGAGCATCACTAAGCCATTATGGGTGCCATTTCCCAGTCACTTAGACCAAAAAAAAAAGTATGAGTCACCTTGAGCCTTCTTTTACTGTCTTATACCCTACCGTAACAATGCCCAAACACCTCTGTGTCCAGCTACCTTTACACCCGATGTCACATACATAATATGGATATCAAGATTCTGAAAATTCTTCCTTACTTGCACTGCTATCTTTTAGAACAATCTTTATCCTAAAAGACTGGTCCATTATCTGGTCTCCTTGCTACTGTTCTTGTAGTTTGGTTTTCTCTTTTCTCCACACTGTGGTAGAATATCATTATCAAACTGAAATCCAAATTGTAGTCTTCTCTTTGAACAAACTAAATGACCTCTCATGGTACTCAGAAGAAAACAGGTTTCTCCTGTTTCCCCTAAAGTTCCCTCTGTGTGAAAGTCAGCAAGAGTGGCACCCCCAACCTCCTTCCCCAGGAGCGACACTCAGCACCTCAGCATTTGCCTATGATGGATTTGAACGGCCTGTGCATAGGATATGTTACTGTTGTTTTAGGTTTTATGTATTATTCAACACAATGTGATAGTTTATTCTTTGGGCCAGAGAACACTCAACAAACTTTCCCATACAAATTAAGGGCATTTGCTTCTTCGCTTCATGCCATTATGGTTTACTGACACTTTCACAGAAATGTAGGAATGCCCTACTTTTAGACAGTGGGGGAAACCTGTATTGAAATCTCCCGTGAGGCTACATTTTTGCTTCGCAGCTTTTCTGTTTCTCTGATTTCTTCTTTCTCCCACTCAAGGTCTGACTCACTCTATGCTGGCTTTGTTATTCTTCCAACATACCCAGCATCATAATTCCTCTGGGATCTTGGACTAACTTTTCCCTATGTCAGTAACAACTTTAGCCTAGAGAGATCTGTAGATTTACATATGCTTCCTAAAAAAAATGGAACCACCTTTCACCTACACACATGCATACTTTGCATCCTCACTTCCTCCAGAGCTCAGATACCAGACCTCCAAGAGGCCTCCCTGGCTTTGCTCCACCCCAACACTCCTTATCCTCTTATTCCGCATGGTTCTCTTTCCTAACACGTTTACCACCAGAGATAATATACTTCTATTTAGAAACTCATATGCATATGAAAAGTGGACATTGAATAAGAAGACAGAAGAAGAATCACTATCTTTGAATTGTGGTGTTGGGGAATAATATTGAATCCAAGGACTGCCAGAAATCCAAACAAATCTGTGAAGAAATACAGGCAGAGTGCTTCTTAGCAGTAAGGATGGCAAGACTTCAGCTCACATACTTAGGGCATGCTTTCATGAGACGCCAGTCCCTGAAGAAGAGGGAAGAGGGGCCACAAAGAAAGAAGGCCCCTCACTGAGATGAAATGATATAGCAACGCCAGCAAAGGGCTTCAACACAGCAGTTTGTGAGAACAGAGCAAAGATAGTATCAGGACACAGAGCCTGCTTGACACCACCTAACAATGACATTTATGACTTTATTTTTCTGTCTCTTCCCACTGAAAGAGTTGAAGAACGTGGGCCTCATGTGGTATGTTCAATGATGAATTTTACATGTGGGACAATTTAAGGTCAGAGAAGCTGAATGAGTCTCAGGAGGAATCATCAGGAAAAAAAAAGAAGAGATTGCCAGCGGCCATAAAATGGAAAAGTGAACGTACTATACAGACACACACACACACACACACACACACAACTCCGTGCCACTGACTCATAGCTGACTCTCCACTGAGCTTCCCAGGATATAAAGCTCACATGGGAGGAGGCTGCCCAGATCTCTCCCTCTCTCTCTTTCCAGCACACACACAGAGGCACACACATGCATGTACAAGGAGCTGTGGTGCTATGATGTGCTGCTACATGCTGTGCCAAAAAGTCAAAGTCAGCAGTTTTAAGTCACAAGCTGCTCTTCAGGAAGAAGATGGTAAGTGTGCGAGTTTTCCTCCTGTAATGATTTAAAGTTGCAGAAACTCTTTGGAGGGTTGCTAAGAGTCTAAGAGTAAGATAGATAGATAGATAGATAGATAGATAGATAGATAGATAGATAGATAGATAGATAACAGACAGTTGTTGTGTATCATCAAGTCAGAACTGACCCATTGCTGACCCTCTGGGGCTTTTCAGAGGCATTTCATTGAATGAGAGGAGATGGTACAGATTTTTCATCCTCCCGTGGAGCAGCTGGTAGATTTGAACCATGTACTTTCTAGATTGCAGTGCATCTTCTTGCCACTAGGCAAGACAGATAGATCTTCTGGTATGGGGAAAGAATAGTCACTGATGCACACCTTCCTTCATCTTAAACAAATGCAGTGTTTCCTTGCTCTCTTTGGACAACAGCTTCTTGGTCTAGGTCTCCTATGAGCACAGTTAAGTGTTCTGGAATTCCCATTCTTCTCAATGTTAGGTATATCTTTTTGTTTGTTGTGATCCATGTAATCAAATGCCTTTGCATAGTCAATAAAACACAATGTATAGACATTTTTCTGGTATATTCTGCTATTCTCAGCAAATCATTTGAAAAGCAGAACTTTATGAACAGGAATGCGGCATTAGAATCGGAAGAAAACTTGTCAAACAACATGTGCTATGCAGATGACACAACTTTGCTTGCTTAAAGTGAGAATAATTTCATGTTCTTGCTTGCTGCAAAACAAAAGCCTTCAATATGATTTACGTCTCAACATCAAGAACACACAAATCTTTGCCATGGGGCAGCACCATGATAGGCAGACCAAAGATTGAAATTGTCAATGATTTCATTTTACTTCGATCCACAATCAACACCCCAGGCACTAACAGTCATGAAATCAAAAGATGTGTTGCATTTAGGACCATATTGTAAAAACAGAAGGTTAACAAGTAAAACATGTATAGGGATCTGGGCGGGGAGGAGGGTGGGAACAGCGGAGTGAGGGTAGGCAGGGGAGAAACCAGAGTTTTTCACAATTTATCAGGTGGAGCGTGGGCAAGTAAAGAAAATGAGAAAGACCCAGAGAGGATCTGGAAAGACAGGGTAATGATCAGTGTGGTTTAGTGGTGACTGATATTATGAAACATAATGAATTGGAAGGATTATATGAAAAACAATATGAATGAAGGATAGTGTGAAACACAATGTATACAAACTTTGTATACAAAGCAATGTAAAATTAAAAAAAAAAAAGAAAAGTTGTTGCATTAGAAAAATTTGTCAAGGACCTCTCCAAAATGATATAGTTTGAGGACTAAGGTGCACCTAATTCAAGTCATTGTCTGGTAATTGCTTGCTATGCATCTAAGAGTGGGACCATGAGTAAGGATGTCAGAAGAATAAATGCTTTTGAGTTGTACTGTTGAAGAGAATGTAGACTATCTCATGAACTGCAAAAAGAACAAATAGAAAAACAGATACGTCTCAGAGACTGTGCAGCCAGAGTGCTCCCTAGAGACAAAGAAGACAAAGCTTCATCTTACATCCACTGGCCGTGTTATTACAAAGGGTTATTTCTTGGAAAGACATCATGCCGGGAAAAGTGGATAATCAACAAAAGACAAGAAGACCTTTACTGCAATGTACTGACACAACGACTGCTGCTGGGGGCTCAAGTGTGTCAGAAATTGTGACAATGGAACAGGAAAAGACAGGGTTTATTTAGATCCATTGTTTCTACAGTGGCTATGAGTCATATTCAACTCGGCTGCTCCTATCAACAACACGTCCTGGTGGTTTAGTGTGTTTTATATTGGAAAGTGAACAGAATGGTCAGCAGTTCAAACCCATCAGTCATTATTTTCTTTAACAGTTACTATCAGGTCAGTTCCAGTTCATGTTATGTGCCATCGAGTTGTTTGCGACTCATAGCGACCCTATGTACAACAGCCCTAAACTCTGCTCTGTCCTGTGCCAATCGCACTGTCTCTGATCCCATCCCAATTACCCCAGAATCAATCGACCTCATAGAGGCCCTTCCCCTCTCAAATGCATGTGTGTGCGCGCGCGCGCGCACACACACACACACACACACACACACACACACAGAGTCTCTAGTGGGTATGTGCGCATATATGTGGGTATAAGGGAATTTAGTTCAGAAAGATGGCTTACATGATTATGGACAAGTTCTGCCTATTAAATTCAAAATCTGAGGGGAAGGCCAGAAGTTTGGAAATTCTCAGATAAAAAGTTGAAGCTATGATTTTGAAGTAGTATTTCTTATTCCTTTTGGAAACTTCAACTTTACTTTTTTATTATTATAATGTGTAATTTTTTTATTGATTAATTTTAATGAAAGCTTACAGAGACTTTGGATTTATTTTACTTTTAAGACTTCCCTACTGATTGAATGAGACCTGCCAACATTTTCAAGAACAGGTAAGTGTTCTAGTGAATAATGGCGTATTATAATTTAGCCAGATCGAAACAAAACTCCCATCATTTATGATAACAGTTAATACCAGAAATCAAATCTTTGGAGCCATAATCTAGAGCTCTGCCTATTACGTGGTCCTCAACGCAAGCATTTTAATGAGAGGAAAATCTTTGGAAGGCTCTCTGACGTGCAGAAATATGCTCCTTTTTACATCTTTTACTTTTCATTATTATCTCTATTGTGGCAAGAGTGAAAAGGGCAGTTATTCATAGAAAAACTATCAGGTATGATAATAATTGATAAGGGATTTCATTATTAATATATCTTTCAGCTTGTTAGACTAAACATCCCATTAGAAAAAGTATAAGATCACATTTTAGGTATATCATTCCCATGCTTGAGCCAGTAACTACCATGATATTTATGTTCAACAAAAGCTTTCTTGAATGACTGAGTACAATAGCGTGTTTGGTTATGCATAGAAAACCTCACATGAAATAACACCCTCAGAACAGGTCTATGGTGGGATAGTTGTACTTGTCTAGTAGATTTGAGCAATATGATCAATCAATGAATATAATTTCTTAGAGAGAACTGTAAAAAAATGTTATTTCATAGGCCAAAAATGTGGCTATATCTCCAATTTCTTACAGTTCAAATGAACAGTTTTAAAGACAGATAATAATTTTTTTTAAATGTGCAGTTTGCAATTCAGATTTTTGACATTTATGAAAATCATTTTCAGCTTACTTCTAAGTCATGTAAACTTTTATGAGACAACCAAAATAGTTAGCACTTTGCTTTCTAAGAATACTTCCAGTATTTCAGATATTTAATTTAGGGAGTCCAAATCCCAAGGCTGTCAAGTTGATTCCTAATCATGTCGTGGGTGGTAGTGTTAGGTGCTGCTGAGTTGAGTAAGACTCATAGCGATCCCATGAACAACAAACCGATACCCTGCCCTAACCGGTGCCATCCATACTTATTATATCAGATACACACAGACCCATCGTTGCATTCACTTTGTTAATCTACTTTCCTGGGGGTCTTCTTCTCCTTTGCTGACTCTTCCTTTTTTTAAACATGTCCCTTTCCAAGGAATAACCTCGCTTGCAACATGCTCTAAGTATGAGAGGTGAAACTTTGCCAATTTTGCCTCCAGGGAACTCTCTTGCTGCACTTTCTCCAAGACACATCTCTGTTCATTTGGCAAACAATTGGATATTCAGTACTCTTCTCCAGCACCACAACACAAGAGCATCTATTCTTCCTTTGTCATCTTTATTATTTGCCCAGCCCTCCAAAATCAACACTCGTGGCACCAGCAGTCAGGAAATCAAAAGATGAATTGCATTGGGAAAATCTGCTGTCTGGGACCTCTCCAGAGTACTGAGAAGCAATGATGACAGTTTAGAGACTAAGGTGTACCTGATTCAGCCCATGGTCTTTGTAATTACTTGCCATGCATCAGAGAGCTGGATAATGACTAAGGATGATAGAAGGGGAATTGATGCCTTTGAGTTGTGATGTTGGAGAAGAATCTTGAACATACCATGGACCACCAAGAAAACAAATACATGTATCTTGGAGACTATGAAACCAAATTTCTCCTTGGAGGCTAGAATTTTGAAGTTCTGTCTTACATATTTTGGGCATGTGGCCAGGAGAAGGGCATCATTCCAGGAAAGGTTGCTGTGTGTCACAAGTAATTTGAGAGCATATAATAACAACAACAACTGAGGTATAGCAGGCGATTGAGAAGACCATGACCTGAATCAAGTACACTTCAATCTTCAAACTGCCATCATTGCTCTTAAGTATTTTGTAGAAGTCCCTGATAGCAGACTTGCCCAGTGCAATATGTCTCCTGAATTCCTAATCATAGCCACCATGAAATTGAGTTTCTTAAGCTGTAAATCTTTGATGGAGTAGAGTGCCCATCTTTCTACTACTGGATAAGATGGTAGACTTGAACTAATGACCTTTTTGTTCGCAGCCTGTCTTGTTACATATTATGCCACCAATGCTCCTTCATTTAAGGGAGGAAGCAACTAAAGACAAAATGTGAATTAGTATCCTCAGACACTGAGTTATGTTGTAGTTATGTGCCGTTGAGTCACAGGCAACTAATAGTGACCCTATGTACAACAGCCCTAAATCCTGCTCAATCCCTTGCCAATCATATGTCTCTGACACTCTTACCCTATTACTCGAATCACTGAATCAATCCATCTCATAAAGGGTCTTCCTCTCTGGTGCTGTCCCTCCGCCCTCCTGAACATGACATCCCTCTACAAACACTGGTTCCTCTTTGTAACATGTCCTAAGCATGTCAGA
>NW_006399779.1:19618441-19630432 GCF_000299155.1 Elephantulus edwardii
ATCAATTCTGTGACTGGAGCAGTGGGAATAAGTGTGGTTGAGATGGCTAGGTTGGCACAGGATAGAACAGTATTTAGAGCTCTTGTACATAGGGTCGCTATGAGTCACAAGCGACTCGATGGCACATAACAACAACAACAGTACCACAGCTCAAAGGCATCAACTCTCCTTCTATCCTCCCTAGTCATTGTCCAGCTCTCGGAGGCATAGCAAGTAATTACAAACAAAACCTGCTATGTATTGTTTGCATATATCAAGGTCTTCAAATAGAGCACAGGTGTGGCCTTTGGTCTGTCATAGTCTTCACATCCAATAATGCCACCATTTGCACATCACGGAAAACCAAGGTGCGCATCAAATTTTCCCTAGTGCTGTTGTTTGAAACAGGAGACAATTCCAATCCACAGTGATCTAATGTGGCCTGATCTTTCGTATCTGACATTTCTAAAGAAAGAAACCACCACTAGCATGTAGGTTTTATTCTACAGCACTCTCATCATTGTAGTGCTTATCACATATATTTGTTATTTTCCCTGTGAGTCTATTTCTTAATTTTACAAGTTCTATGAGGAACAGGATCATATCTTGTTAATAAGCATTGCAGGGTCACTGAAGTCACAAGAGTATACCAGAAAAAAAAATAATAATTGAACCGAAGTGAGTATCTGGAGTGTTACAACAATAACATGCACATGCTTAATGGTCAGTTCTATCTACTACCAGTAACTTGGTTTAACACCAGAAGCCAAGGTCTGTTGGAGCAGGATATGGTACAAAGTATCCTTGATTTTAAAATAACACTGATGGTTCAATCTTCTGCTCTAAGTGATTTGGATCTCTGCTTTGAGAGGACACAGGTTTGCTGTGATCTCTGTAAGCGAGGCATTTATCTTCATGAGTCTAGTGATGAAGGACGGATCCAGACTGGCACAGTCATGAGTGACTTAGCCCCCATCTCCTCACAAGTGAAGATAAATGAGAAAGAATATCAGACACCCTGTATAAGCAAACATCGTCCTATTGCACTTCACTTTATTGGACTTTTGTTAGGAACTGAAAGTCGGCAGCCACTCTGTGTTGAGCAAATTCAGCAGTGCTGATTTGCCAGGGTGGGTTCCCTTTGTTTCTCTCTCACATTTTGATAATTTTTGCAATATTTGAAATAATTCCTTAGTGTTATATGTTATTGCCCATTAATGGATTAGAGGGTAGTGTAATCATAGCTCTTCTTTGCACTGGGAATACAGAAAGTTTACACACACACACACACACACACACACACACACACACACACTGTTGTTACTTATTGCTGTTGAGTCGAGTACGACTCATAGAGACTCTGAGCAAAATGCCTAAAGCCTTTCTATAACTATCATCATTTATTAAATTTCATAGAGTTTCTGGAAGCATGTTGTTTAGGAAGTGGATGCGACTCTTGCTTCCAAATATATTTATACATAAATAGATGTAGAAATATAAAGACAGAAATGTATATGTATATGTGTATGCACACACACACACACAGAGAAGTTTATAAATGCATATACATACACTCATATGTGTGTATATACATAAACACATACTCATATATTTATAAACATGAACATACAAATATGTGTATACATATTCTCTATATACGCATATATATGTGTGTTAGTATACATGCACATATATCCACTCACTCACTCACTCTTTGCATATATATATATAAATATATATACCACATTAGTATATATGCACATATATCACTCACTCACTCACTCATTCTCTGCCATTGAACTAGAACCAAGTAATAACTGAGTCTTCATTAGTTTTCCAAGGCCGTAAACTTCGTGGGGGGAGACAGCACATATATTTCCATCACAGAGCTACTCGTGGATTTGAACCACCAGGGGGGTATGACCTTTGGGTTAGTGGCATAACTCTTTACAGTCTACAACATCATCATTCCCCCCCACACACACACACATACTCACACGTCCCCATATCCACCCACCAACAGAAATACATTGCTGGCCTTTCCCTTGGCCTGATTATTTTTCATTTTCAAGATTTAGAGCAAACAACAACACGTGCAAAGCTGTGGAAAAGTTCGATGGGTGAGCAACAGTGAAATGACTTCTATGAGACAGACTATAACTGGTGAGAGAATATCTCATCTGATTCCATCGTTTGTTGCTGTGAAATGGCTAAAGATCTAATATAAGGATTCCAGGGAGCTGTCTAATATCGTTATGCTAATGTTACGAGAGAGTCACAAATATAGGCCAAAGGATCTACAGGAGAGCACTCTTTAAGCTGTGGAAAATTCACGAAGATCCTATTTCTGACCAATAAAATCTAAGAATTGCTGGTGGTAAACACATAATCCTCCTAATTTACATTATTCCCAGATGATATTCATTATTCTGAAATTCCATTGTGTTCTTTAGTTTCTGATCTGAAACAGGATATCACTCACTACACTTCTAAAATTGATAGTAAAGCAGATGCTATGTAATGGTATTATAGGGGATGATCTCCCTGTCCAAATCTACTTGGCAGATAATGTGGATAATCTGGATTAACCTACTATTGTACATGGGCTCTTTCAGATGACAATGTTGGACAATATTAATAATAAACCAAGATTAATTTTAATTTCTTATATTAAATGGAAACAAATAATCTATAAAATTATTAATTTCTCCCTGTCTGGGACAAAGAGAAAGAAGACAAAAGACTCATAAGAATAAAAAGTTCAGAAGAATAAAAGAATAAAAAATCCAAAAGATCGGGATACTGAGACCTGGAAGACTAAATGGTGCCTGGCTAATTGTCAGCTGCTCTAAGAAGGGTCACATTAGAAGGCTGTGGACAGAAAAAAAGAATAAAAATGGCCAGACTTGCACCTCTGTAGAGACTGTCAAAACTCTCAAACCATGGTCCTTGATCACATTGATCCTAGATTTAAATGTGTGTCGCTCAACTTTGAGTCAAACAGTAAACAGACTTAAAACACCTAAGAGGTAGACTTTCATTAGAATAATCAATCAAACAGGGGTAGAATGGTAGTATTTCCCCAGAGCTAAAACTTAAAATACAGGAAGGGTAGGATAGATGGATTAATGGAAAAGAGAGTTATAGTGAGGGATAAGAAAAGTATGGTTACAATGTGGGCACTGTAGTCATATCAGAAAACAAAATATGTATAAACAGTTGAATAGTGAACACATTTGATCTGTAAACTTTAACTGAAATCACAATTTTAAAAAACCACATATTTAAACCTAAACGTAAACAGTCAAATGAAATTCCTTTTAGCCTAAATTAAATATATTTTGCAAGAAGTAAAGAAAGAATGCTCCTTAGAAGGCAGGATGACCAGACTTAGTTTCAAGTACTCTGGACATATTGTTGGGAGGATGTGATGGCTACAGGTGGTCACCATGCTTAGTAGAGAGTAAAAAAATAGGAAGACCTTCAATGATAGGCACTGACAGTGGCTTCAACAGCAGACTTGGCGTAGCAATGAGTATGAAGATGGTACAGGAATTGGCAGTATTTTGTTTTGTTACACTCAGGGTCATTAAGAATCAGACCTGACTTGACGGCTTCTATCAAGCAGTAACAAAATTGAGCCTGGTCCACTATGAAGTAACTCAACAACCCTGGGAGCTCCTGTGGTGTAGCCCATAGAGAGCTGTGCTCATCAATATTAGCAATGGTTTGTTATGACCCACACAGTCAAATGCCTTTATTTCATCCATAAAATGCAGATAAACATTTTTCTTGTATTCTCTGCTTTTAATCAGGATCCATCTAAGATTAGCAATGATATCCATGGTGCCACGGTCTCTTCTAAATCCTGTTTGAACTTCTGGCAGTCCCATAGTAATAATTTCTGGAAGTTTATGTAATATACTCTTCTAGCCATTTTTGGATGATCTTCAGCAATATTTTGCTTGGATGTGATATTAGTAATATTGTTTGATAATTTGCACACTCTATTGGATCAGCTTTCTTGAGGATGGAAACAAATATTGATCTCTTCCAGTCAGCCGGGCAGCTGTTCTCCAAATTTTCTGGCATAGATGGTGAGCCCATACAGAGTTGCACATTATTAGTTAAAACATATTAATTGGTATACCATCAACTTCTGGAGTTGGTTTTGTTTTTGTTTTTTTCCCAATACCTTCAACGCAGCCTGAAACTTTGTCTTTGTTACCATTGGTTCTTATTCCTATGGCACTTTCTGGATTTTTTAAAAAGTATTGATCAATTCCTTTCAGTACAGTGATTCTGTGCTCTCCTTCTGTCAAATACATACACTGGTTTATTTACAATGTCCAAATATTTTGTTTTTCACACTGGATCTTTCCCATATCCTTCACCATCTCTACCCATCAAACTGGACAACAGTATGATTAACCTGCCCCCCCGTCCATGCTTACCCCTTTGGCCCTCTGCTTCCACATCCCTTCCCCATCCTCATACTCATTCTACAATAATGGTTTTATACAGTATTTGTCCTTATGGGACTGAGTTCACTCAGCGTAATGCTCTCCAGTCCCTCTCTAGTTAGGTAGTAATTTACAAAATCATTGATCCTGCATGCTGCATAGTATTCCATTGTGTGAATGTACCATTGTGGTTGGACATCTGAGATGTTTCCATGTTCTTGTGATGGTGAATAACACTGCTATGAAGACTTCCATTTTCTTTTGATGCTAACTGATTCATCCAAGATACTGCCCATAATACCTCTTAGTATTACAACTCAACATTTGGTTATTATGGGGTGCTTTTTCCTCAGTTCTTTTAGTTTGAGAATGGCTGAGTGAGTTCTTCCCTTTTTATTCTCTGACTCTAGTTCTTTGCACATTTCATTATATTTTGTTATATTTTGAGCTGCCCTTTGAAATCTTCTGTTTATCTCTTTTTCCTTCTCCATCTCTTCCCTTTGTTTTGACTTCTTGATTATTTAATGTAATTTTTATAGTGTCTTCTGACATCCATTTGGGGCAAGGATAACACAAAAATTCACGAAGCATTCCATTCACATCCTTGACATTGTTGTTGTTGACTGCCCTCAAGTTGAGCACAACTCATAGCAACCCTATGAACAAAAGACCTGAAAGAAAAGGCGAAAGACCCAAAGAATTATTGAGGTCTGGTTAGATTCTTCTGAGGAATAGATGTGTGGCTTCAAGGTTTAATGTGAAGAAGAACTGAAGTCATAAAATAGTCAGAAAAATAGTGAAGGATGAGAGGCTAGTTAATAACAAGTATCAGAATTTATATGTGTGTGCTTTGCTAAAAGCACAAGAAGAAGAAAAGATGTAGGTAAAATAGAAATAAAGTGGCCAGGGATAAATAAATAAATAAAGTCAGAGATGTAGTTGGATGAAGAGTTGGCATTATAAATGAGAAAAAACATTTGTATTTAAAAAGTCTCCAACCAATGACAAATCCTTATAGAGTTTCACACTAAAAAAATTAGAATCTGCATACTTTTTTAGGCATGTGAGAACTTAGTGAGAGGATAGAGACAATATTGTTACTGCAGAAGAGAGATGATTTGACTGAAGATGATAACAGTAGAAATAAGAAACGTAAAGAGAAAATGGAATTTTTTTAAATAAGAAGATTATATTTGGGTGAAATGATAAATCAAAGAATTCCATCTGTCATTCAAATATTTCTCCTGGTATCCCCACTACCATGATCTTTATTCCTGAATAAGTACCTACATTCAGAGATAATCTTCACTTTAATAATTTGTTTATCTTGACGTTAGCCACCATTGGATTGACTCGGACTCATAGTGACCCTACATGTGACAAAACATTGCCCAACCCTGTGCCATACTCAGTTTCTATCATATTTAAGCTCCTTGTTGCCATCACTGTGCCAGCCAATCATTGAGTGTCTTTCTCTTTCCCATGAACCCTCTACGTTAGCAAACATTGTTTCTTCAGGAACTGGTTTTGCCTGATAACATGCACAATGTAAGTGAGATGAAGTCTCACGTTCAGTTCTTGTTTCTAAATGGTATCCTGGTTGCACTTCTTCCAGTTGATCGCGGTATGTTCAGTATTTAATATTCTGTTGAAAATATTAGACTATTAGTCTAGCCCTCTTCCTAGTTCCTATGTCTAAATACGTCTCCTTTAACTTCATCCCAAAAGTCTCTCCTGCCATTTGAAATAGGGGATATCTATTTCTTTCCAATTCAGTACAGCTCCCAGATTATCTCAAGTAGGACCCGAGAGATGAACTTAAAGTGTCAGATATTTCTCCATTTATTTCAGAACAGAGTTATGGAAAACTCTGTGGAAATGGTACAAAGAAAGATCCAGAGCTAAATCATGTAAAATCACCATCGCAGCTAGTTTCTTTTACCATATACTCAAACCTTTATTGAACTGAAGTGATTGTGGGTTTTTTTCTGGATACTCAGAAGGATTTGATTGATCAAACTTTCACAAACTTCCACTGATACATATTTTAAGAAATGACTATCTCAAGGCAATTATAATTCTTGTTAGTTTGAGATTCCAGTCAAGAAATGAGTATGAAGGTGTTTGAATGCAGTTCATGCAAAGTAGAGACAGAAGATGATGAAATACTATAATGTGTAAAAAAAAGAAGTCCCTTAATGAGGGTGAAATGTTCATACTGAGTAAGTTGTCATACAGGAATGTGGCTGTCAATCTATAGCATACTCTCGAACTTTAGGGGCGAAGAAAAAGGCTTTTACAGCTCCTTGAAACAATTCCCTTGCAATAGGATATTCTTTCATGAGCTACTCCCAAAAGACACTCCAGTGATCAAAGAATTTCCTCTAGTATGTGTTTGTCAAGCATTTACAAAAAGCATATAATAACCCAAACATCAAAAACTATATTTTTCAGAATTATGCCAACCTCAGAAATGACATTTATCTCCTCTATATTTTTAACTTAACAACAACAACATTATGGTAAAGAAGCTCAGGGGGCCCAGTGGTAGGAAGCTGAGCTGCAATCCTGAGGGCATGTGATTTGAATCCACCAGCTGTTCGCGGAAGGATGGGTGATCTCCTCCCTTTGATTAACTTCCTGTGAAAACCCTCTGAATGGTTAGCTATGGGTTGATTCCAACTCTATGGTACACAGAACAACAGCATTATGGTACAGGGAGTTCTGGTAGCGCAGCCGGTCTGCTGGTTCGAATCCACCAGTAGCTCAGAAGGAGAAAAATGGACAGTTTCCTACTGTTTGCCCAACTCGTACAGTGTAGATAACCTCCTAGAGTTTTCCTCCTTGCAAACTTGATTGCTGGAGGGTTCGCTATGAGTTGGTTCTGACATGGTGGAACTACAACTACACTTTTAATTTGTCAATAACGGTATCTAATTTGTTCTTCTGTCCTTTATAGAATAAACTTTAGGATTCCACATGCTAAATGCAACAAGGTTTTCGCACAGCATTAACATAGCAAATGGGGAGCTATTATTGCTGTTGTTGCTGTTGTTAGGGGCAAGTTGCTGTTAGGTGGCATCAAGTTGACTATAACTCATCGTGATCCTACGAGCAACAGATGTGAACCTTGTCCAACCCTGCACCACCCTCATTGCTCGAACCCACTGTCACAGTCACTGTGCCCATCAATCCTGCTGAGGCTCTACTCTTCCTCTGATCTGCAACTATTCTCAACATGATGTGTTTTTCCCAGGCCTGGCCACTCCTGATAACAAAACCAAATTTGATGTGTGAGACTAAGTTTCACCCTCCTTGGCCTCTAAGGAGCACCCCGGTTACAATTCCTCCAGGGCAGACCTGTTGGTTCTACTGGCAATCCATGGAATATTTGGGACTCTTCTCCAACAACGTAACTTAAAGGAGTTGAGTCTTTGTTCCTTCAGTACACTTTTTCAAAACCGCAGTGAGCCTGTGACAATTTGTACAGGATAAATAAAGCAGTTGATACACACTGTCATTGGATTGGAATATTCTGACGTTGCCAGGAGGGACGGGTCCTTGGAGAGGGACATCATGCTTGGGAGGGTGGAGGGACAGCGCAGGAGGGGAAGACCCTCTATGAGATGGATTGATTCGGTGACTGGGGTAATCGGGATGGGTGTGTCAGAGGCAGTGCCATTGGTGCAGGATAGAGCAGGGTTTAGGGCTGTTGTGCATAGGGTCGCTATGAGTCACAAACGACTCGACGGCACATAACAACAACAACAATGATATGATGCAACAATATAGGAATTCTCTAGACATACATGTTATTAACCTATGTTCTTCAGCAAATGGGAAACTATATTAGCTGTCTGGTTACCCATGGTAGACAATATTTGGTGGTGCTCCCCGATTAAAACAACCTTAGAAGCAGGAGTGGCATCCACTTGCATAAATACCGTGCCTCCAGAAACCCTTTGAACCTGGAGAAAGCATGGAAATCACGCAAATGTTGAGGACTTACGTTCACAGGGTCGCTATGAGTCACCTGCAACACAACGTCACTTAACAACAACAACAACAACAAGGCTTCCATTGAGTTATAACGTTAGTTTTCAGAAAATATTTTTTTCTAAATTGCTTTCTTCAACACGAAGTTAATGTTATGTCCATTGTGAGTTGTAAGAAAACGAAACAAAAACAAGAGAACATAGAAACAAAGAAACAAACAAACCACCACAACAAATGATTTATTCTGGCTGATGCATTTTCACCTATTTATGTATCCATTTATTCGTGAATTAATTTATTGAAATTTTAAAATCACTTACACTCTACTTAGCTTCAAATGATTAAGTAGGAGTTGAGTAGCCAGAATGCGAGTGGCTTTTACTTACTCTGCCTTCCTTGCATGAAAGTGAAATCCACCTTTCTACCCATGGGAAAAACTTACTTGGAGTTGGAAATTTTGTCAGTTACTTCACACCCACAAGACAATCTACAATTCTCCTCCCATTGTGCCTGCCTTGAGAATTGAGTCAGGACAGAAGTATCAGATGTCGTAGAAAAAATTTTAAATTGAAGGTGGAGAAGCCATTCTCAGGTTAACGAGTACGGAGCAGCAGGCATTTTGAAGAGTTTATTTGGAGAAAGAAAACGTCTGCAGAAATCAAGTGATTAAGATGTGATACTCAAAGCGAACTCTGAGCGATTTCATTAGTAGAGACTAAGAATAGTCTACAAATGTAATAAGAGTCTTGACGCAAGGTCACAAACATCCCAGTACAGGCCAGCTGTGCGGGACGCATGGCAGAGGAAGATGGGAGACCTGCCTGAACGGATGAGGAGATTTTTCTCTAGAAGAAGCAACACTCTCTTTCTAGCTCCTAATCTTGTTCCTGATGAGCTTATGCATATTAAAATGTGCACCTTTCTCTTCTGCCACACAGAAGCAACAGGAATAAATTAACTCAAACAGCTCCTGTACAATATCATTTTCTTCCAGCTCTTTCTCCATGACATCTTACAGAGAATCCTATTCACCTGCACACACTTTTATCCCTGAAATTACACTTCTTGTTCGTCTTTTCAACATTTTATTTCTACTTTGAGGAGAATGAAAGCTCTTGAGTGGAAGAATAGTCTGTAGCTGGTTCATTGTTTGATTTTGTTTCTGGCACCTAGAATAATATTGCTCACTATGATAAGTCCATTTCAATGTATAGCAACCCTGTAGGGTAGAGTAGAGCTGGTCCATAACTTTGCAAAGCTGTCTTCACAGAAGCACATTGTCACATCTTTTTTCCACGGAGTGATTGATGAGCTTGAGCCACTGCCTTCCAATTAGCAGCTAAGTGCTCTCACCATTTTATCACCAGGGTATTTTTTTTAAAGCCTACAGCACCCGGTATTCCCAGGCGGTCTCCCATCCAAGTACTAACCAGGCCTGACCCTGCTTAGCTTCCTAGATCAGACGAGATCGGGCGCATTCAGGGTGGTATGGCCGTAGACACCAGGGTATCTTTTGACACATTATGTGGTGGTTGTTGTTTTGTGCCATCAAGTTGCCTGTGACTCATTGTGACTCTATCTACATTAGCTCTGAAACTTGCCTATCCGGAATCAATTTCATCATCTCTGTAAGGCTGAATCCCATTGCTCCAGTCACTGAGTAAATCCATCTCATCCTGGGTCTTCCTTTCCTGTGCTGTCCCTCCCCCATTCCAAGTATGGTGTCCCTCTCCAATGACTGGTCTCTCCTGGCCACATGCGCAAAGTATGTGAGATGAAGTTTCAAAATCAGTTCTCCAGAGAGCAGCCTGGTTTCACCCTCTCCAAGACAGACCTGCTTATTCTCCTGGCAGCCCATGGTATGTTCAACACTCTACTCTGGTATCATAACTTAAAAGCATCAATCCTTCTTTTATCATCCTGAGTTATTGTCCAGCTCTCTAACACACTGCAAGGAATTGCAAAGACCTTGGGCTAGATTAGGTGTGACTTAGTCTCCAGACTCACATTGTTACTCTTTAGTACTCTAGAGAGGTCCTGACAGTAGACTTTCCCAGTGCAATTTGTCTCTTAATTTCCTGACTGCTGGTGTCAAGATTGAGGATTGTGGAACCAAGAGTGCTAAAGTTATCAACAATCTAAACCTCTTTTCCATCCATGGGGAAGCTGCCAATTGGTCCAGTGGTGACAATCCTTTGGTACATTATAAGACATTCAAATACTTATCAATGCAAAACTGAACAATTATTTTATACCTTCACAGAATCACTAACTATATTCTAAGTATGCCCAATGCCTTTTATTCTAAGTTAGATTCCCATAGCAATTGATTGAAAACCTTTCTCCATAGTTTATGATCTAACTAGAGCTACAGATGAAAGCAAAGCAGTCTGAAGGTATTTTTGCCTTTCTATGTTGTTGCCTTACAATCCTTCAAACTCTTTCTGATGCTGAAGCAGAGAAAGGAAAAAGTCAAGCAAAAAAAGGTATTCATTTTTTCCTTAACATTTTTTCTCTTGAGATCAGTAAAACTGTGTGAAAATTCCATCTTGTACAAGAATTCAATACTTTAAATATTCATGTAGGAGGCCAAGTGGGCACTGAATGGGTGGTATTCATAGTTCCAAGGATTTTACTTCTTACTCATAATCATCACCATTGTCATCTTTTCATTGTCTGCAAAACTGTTTCAGGAGGGGAGAAATGAGTGATCTTTGTTAAATGTGAGACATCACTTCCAGTCACACTTTGGTGTCTCCTCTCCGTGGACTCAGTCTGCTTGAGCATCATTAGCTAATGAGCATCCCAGTTATGAACTACCTTCACCTTCACTTCCCCCTTCATAGTTTTTCATCGGTGAAAAGGTCAAAGGAAAACTGATTATAATAATTTTTGTTGCAGAATGACAGAGAGAGGCACAATTGGAATGGACAAAGACATTACTTTCTCCACGCTCAGGGTCAGAAGAAAGCAGTGGACACTAGCTTAATCACCTCTGTCCTCTCTTGAATACTCAGATTCTCAAAACTGTGCCAGGACTTAGCACACTGTCCTGTAATTACTCTTCTGTTCATGGGACAGCATGCTGAAGAGTTGATTTCAACTCATAACGACCCCCTGTGTGCCAAAGAGGAACTTGGCTGCACAAAATTTTCAACGTCTGATCTTTCCTTTAACTTTTGAGTAGACTGGAAATTCCAACCTTTTCGTTAACAACTGAGCTAATTAACTATTTGTACCACCCAGGACTTCTGCAGGTGTATGTTCTACTTTCCCCCTCATTTTGTTGATGTATTGGTTATAGTCAAGTATTATGTCTTGTACGACCTAAAGCACTTGCTGCAGAAGGTCAAGGACGGCAGCCTTCAATATGGATTGAAACTTAACTTCAAGAAAACAAAGATTTTCACCACTGGGCAACTGAGATTGTTCACAGCTTCAGTTTGCTTGGCTCTACAATCAACACTCTTGGTATCAGCAGCCAGGAAATTAAAAGACGAAGTGCATTGGGAAGGCTTTCTGTTAGAGACCTCTCTAAAGTACTGAAGAGCAA
>NW_006399779.1:19630647-19631983 GCF_000299155.1 Elephantulus edwardii
CCAGTCTCCTCCTTGGAAACAAGGATTCTGAAGCTTTGTCTGACATACTTTGGACATGTTTCATGGTGGGGTCAGTCCTCGGAGAGGGACAACATGCTTGGAAGGGTGAGTGGACAGCGCAGGAGAGGAAGACCCTCAATGAGAGGGATTGATTCCGTTACTGGGGTAATGGGGATAGATGTGTCAGAGACAATAAGATTGGCAAGGGATAAAACAGGGTTTAGGGCTGTTGTACTTAGGGTTGTTATGACTCACAAGCGACTCGACGGCACCACCAACATATCATTTATATTGTTGTTACACACCATGGAGTCAGAAATGACCCAGAGTTGACCCTCTAGTAGGTTTCAGAGGCAGTTAAACAAGTGAGAAGAGAATGTCCATCTTTCTCTCACAGAGCACGTGGTAGATAGGAACTTTGTGCCTTTGGGTTGGCAGCACAAATTCCTTACCACAAAGCCACCAAAGCTTTCTTATATCATATAGATCAAATTCAAAACAAGGAAAAAACAATTCAGTAAGAGTAAACAACATAGTCAAAACCAGTACAGTGACAGGTATGAGATCAAGTTTTCTTTTCCATGTTGTCCAACTCCAAAGTGAGTGTCTTTAAACCTGTTCTTTCACGCATCTCCTCCAAAAGGCTTTCATGCCCTTTGCTGTGACCATTTTCAAGAAATACGATTTAACTCCCAACTAACTCTTAGCCTTCCTGGACAAAGATGTTCTTATTTGCCTTCCCACCTCGTGTGCTAGCTCCGTTATCCTCCTAATCACGTTCACACACTATCTCCTGTGTCTTCTATTATGGTTTCGTGAAAGGGCAGCTACCATATTGTACCTCGTCTTGATTAAGCAGACCTGCCATTTGTCAGGGAGCCAAGCTAGAAAAGTCCTTCCAGTGGTCTATTCAGCCATGGCTTGGCACGTTTCCCAGAAAGCCCAGTGCATTTTATCCATACCCAATCCACTACACCATGCACTGGGACATTTATACCTATTAAAAGTTTCAGATATATTTTGAACTGATTTTTTTTTTAAATAGCTCAGAGAAAATGATAGTTTGACATTATCTTGAAGATTTGATCTTAGTAAAGACGGGTTGTCTCTTAGAAGTTTCAAAACTCATGTGCTGCATTTCAAAAAGGATTCACCACTTCCTTTGATATTTTGAGTCTTTTCTTACTCATAATAGAAGTGTGATTAAGGTAATATAAATGTCCTTTTTAAGGAATCATGAAGTTGTAAAACAGCTACCATATAAAGGCATTTGGTGGCAAGATAGCAAGTATGTAGATTTAAACCACAGTCGATTCCAGTCCTACAGTAGGATGTG
>NW_006399779.1:19632323-19633041 GCF_000299155.1 Elephantulus edwardii
TTAACAGCAACTTAGGGACCTTGTTAGAAGAAATATATAAAAGAAAGTTCCCAAATCAAGAGTGATAAACAGAGTTCTTAGATGAATCTTTTTTTAAAAAATTTTATTTTGTTAATTTTAATGAACATTTACAGAGATTTTGGATTTCCACTCATTCATTGTTGCACTCTTTTCCCTACTCACCCCCCAGACTCTCAGTGAGTTAGACCACTGCCTAACATATGAGGATGGGTGAGAACTATTACTCACTCCTACTATCGCCATTATACGTAGCCCTCATGTTGTGACTTCCAGAGACCAAGTGTGTCAGAGTAGAACAGTGCTACATACAGTTTTCAATCGGTTTTGTTTTGTTTTAAAGTAGAACATCAGATTTTTGTTTTAAGGTGCCTATGGGTAGACTGGAACTCTCAGTTTTTTTGGTTAGCAGCAGCAGAGTTTACTAAGTCTTTGTACTCCTAAAGTATTCTAACATGTTTTTAATCAGTAGTATCTTTATTAACTTGGATAAATGTTGATAGTTGTAGAGGGGCTTCAAGCCTTTTGTTCATACAGTCATTATGAATCATGCTCAACTCAAAGACCATCAACAACAACAAAATAAAAAGACAAAGATGATTGACTAGCTACCCCATTTGTTAAATTACATTGTACATCATCCCAGAACACTTGATCGATCGTTCTAATGCGAAACTTATACTTGGACCAGGAGGCAGTC
>NW_006399779.1:19633987-19635131 GCF_000299155.1 Elephantulus edwardii
AACAACAACAACAACAACATCAAAGGTGAAGCTACATTGCTACTCCTGCGTCGATTGCATTATATGGCTTTAATAGAGTAACAGAGATTTTCCTGCTGGTCTTCAAGTCCTGAACTACAATGTTGCCAGAAGGCTGATGAAGGGGTCATCTGTCAAGGAGTTGCAGGTAGAATCTAGGAACTGACACTAGGATCCACCTGATAGCCACCAAAGAAAGCTACAAGTTCAGTCTTCAACTGGAAGTAACTGAATTCTGTTAATGACTATGCAGGCTCAGAACAGATTCCAGCTCTACCTAGAGACTAGTTAACATCCTCATTTCTACCTTGTGAAATTCTAATGTTAAGAACCAACAAAGTATGCCCGGAACACCAACCTTAAATGATATTGTTATTGTTGCTGTTGGGACAAGTACAACTCACAGTAACCCTGTGAACAACAGATCTGAACCCTCTGCTATCCTGCACCATCCTCATCATCTCTGACACACTTGAGTCTATTGTTACAGTCTCACTGTCAATCTATCTTGTTGAAGATCTTTTCTTTTCTCCCCATCTTTCCAAGAGTGATGTATTTTTCCAAAGAATAACCTCTTCTGGGATTCCCATTCTTCTCAGAGTCAGCCACAGTTTGTGGTGATCCACACAGTCAAACGCCTTTTGCGTAATCAATGAAACACAGATAGACATTCCTCTAGTATTGCCTGTTTTCAGCTAAGATCCATCTAGCCAATATCCCTTCTAAACCCAGCCTAGACTTCTGGAAGTTCTCTGTTGATTTGCTGTTCCAGTCATTTTTTTAATAATCTTCAGCAGAATCTTGCTTGCATGTGATATTAATGATATTGTTCAATAATTTCCACTCTCTGTTGGATGACCTTTCTTTGGAATAGGAACAAATATAGATCTCTTCCAGTCACTTGGCCAAGTGTTTGTCCTCCAGATTTCTTGGCTACCTCTGAGAAGAATGAGAATCCCCAAACACTTGATCATGCTAGCATGAAACCTATACTTAGACCAGGAGACAATAGTCAGAACAGAGCAAGGAAACACTGCATGGTTCAAAATTGGGAAGGGTGTAGGCTAGGGATGTGTCCTATCTGCATACCTTTTCAATCTATATGCAGAACAGATTATCTGGGAGG
>NW_006399779.1:19635819-19659323 GCF_000299155.1 Elephantulus edwardii
CAGGAGAGGAAGACCCTTGATGAGATGGATTGACTCTGACAGGGGTGATGGGAGTGGGTGTGTCAGAGGCAATACAATTGGCACAGAATAGAGCAGGGTTTAGAGCTGTTGGACATAGGGTCACTATGAGTCACAGGTGACTGGATGACACATCTTCTTCTAGATTTATGACCAAAGTATGTGAGATGACATTTTGTCATTATTGCCTCTAAGAATCATCTGGCTGTACATTTTCCAAAACTTACCTGTTTTGTTCTGTTTTTCCTTTAGACAGTCTATAGGAAATACTGAGAGATAATAAATAAATGTCATTTTACAGTACTATATTTGTGGTAATTTACTCTGTAACAAAAGAAAATAAATAAAAATTCTCCCAACTGATTTTCTGATACTGTTAGAGGCACTAGATAATCTTCTGGCAAATGTATCTCATTTCAGTAATTTTAAACAAAATTTTTAAGAGCAAATAGTGTTGCTAGGTGTTATGGGGCCTGCTCTGACTCAGAGTGACCCTGTGAATTACAGGTGGGAACCCTGTCCCATCCAGTGCTATCCTCACAATCTCAGCTATGACCAAGTCCAGTGTCAAATTCACTGCGCCAATCCATCTGACAGAAAAGAAGAACCCCAAAATATATATACTGTGCTGGATTCTGGAATAAGTGCACACAGTCCTGATAACAATTAGGGACTGCATAAAGAATTTAGTGATGATGCTCTCTCTCTCTCTGCCCCCCCCTTTCCTCCCTCTCTTTTTCTCTCTCTGTCTCTCTCTCTCTCCCCCTCTCTCTATCTTCACTCTTCCTCTATCCCTCCCTCCCTCCTCTTTTTCCCTTCCCCTCTCACCCCTCTTCTCTCTCTCTCCCTCTCTCCCTTCTGCCCTTCTCCACCGTTCTCCACCCCTCTCTCTTTCACTCCTCTCTCTTTCTCATTCATTTTTGAGACAGTTACAATTCAAAGAGACCTTCTACTATGTTTTTCAAGGCTATAAGTCAGAATAGGAGACTTCCCATTTTTCTTGCATAGATCCACTTGTTGTGTAACATTGGGTCAGAACTGAGCCATAGCTGGCACTCTGGTGGGTTTTTAGAGGCAGTTAATCACATAGAAGCAGGCTGTCCATCCTTCTCCCATGGAGTAGCTGATGGATTAAAACTGTGTGCCTTTGGGATTGTAGCACAGCTTCTTGCCTCTAGGCCTCCAGAGTTCCCTATAGACTGACTGGTGGAGTAAAATATCTGGAGATGCACAGTCTTCAGTTTAGCAGAGCAACTCATTTTGAATTATGCCCTCATAACTCCCTTGATATCCAACTATTCTTAATCTGGGAAATGAACTGTTAGAATGATTCCTAAGGGGGTTGCTGTGTATTGTTATGTGCCCTCAAGTCGCTTGTGACTCATAGTGACCCTATATGTACAAGAGCCCTAAACCCTTATCTATCCTGTGCCAATTTCACCGTCTCTGACACACTCACTCCCATCACCCCCATCACTAAATTGATCCATCTCATCAAGGGACTTCCTCTCCTGCACTGTCCTTCCACTCTCCCAAACATGATGTTCCTCTCCAAGGACCAGTCCCTCCTTGCAACAAACCCAAAGTACATCAGACAAAGCTTCAGAATCCTTGGCTCCAAGGAGCAGCCCACTTTTATCCTCTCCAAGACAAACCTGCTTGCTCTCCAACAGTCCACGATATATTCAACACTCTTTTCCAGCACCACAGCTCAAAAGCATCAATTCTCCCACTGTCATCCCTTGTCACTCTTCAGCTCTCCGATGTGTAGCATGCAATTGCAAAGGCTATAGCCTGGACAGGCACACCTTAGTCTCCAGCCTGACATCGCTGCTCTTCAGTACTCTGGAGATGTCCCTGACAGCTGACTTTCCCAATGCAATTCGTCTCTTGATTTCTGTTGGTAAAAAGAGTGTTGACTATGGAGCAAAGCAAAATAATAAACAGTTTTTCTCTAGAATTTATAGTAATACAAAACCAAAATTACCATTAAGCAAAGATTATAGACAGGTATGTACCGAGAAACTATAAATCCTAATGGAACATATTTTTTGTTGGAGAAATCTTTATGTGTACCTCTTGTTATGGATCTACGCATCAATTCATACATCTGTGTATATCTCTGTATAATAGCTGTATCTGTGCGTATGTGTATGTATATCTACAGTTATGTTTCATAGTTTGTATATCTGCATATCAGTGTGTGAAGTTTATCACTGTGGGGATTTCACAGAGGTGTGTGCGCTTGTCTGCGTGGCAGGGCCTACATACCTATTTATATGTAAATGTGTGTATGAGAGAGGGGTGGAGTAAGATAGTGAGGAGACAAAATAACTTCATGAAAGATCATTTAAAAAGTACTAGTAAAGAATAAAATAAAAAAAAATCAATCAAAAACCACATTTACTTTAGACTCCAACCAGTTAATTTTTTGTTCTAATTCTGTATTATGGCATGTTTGTGACCCTGATACCTTAGTTAAGTTCTGAGCTTGGTTCTCAGAAATGAATTACACATAAAGAAGTGAATTTTTTACAAAATCTTGGCTGGAGTTTAAACTATGACAGCCACTTTAGAAAATAGCTGACTACATCAAATATAATTGAGCTTGATGTAACCCTTTTATTCACACATTGATGTCTTTAGTAAATATAACCAATACAATACTAATACACAAATTTATCTAAAGACATATATTTGAAGGTTCCTACTATCAGTATGCATTTCTATTAGTTCAAAACTAGAGTTGTCCAAATGTCCTTCATCAGTTGAATGGATTAATTGTGGACAGTCATCCAATGGAATAGTACACAACAATGAGAATGAGAGATGCCTCTCATAGGCATAAGGTGAATCAAAGAAGCTAAATCTAAAAGAGTACAGTGTGATTTAAGTGTGATAAAGTACACAGACAGCTTTCAACTATAATGGCAATCTTCATATCCATTCTCTTGGAAATCAAGATAGTAGCTACCATTGGATAATAGGAAGTTAAGTGTAGATAACATAAGGATGGGGCTTCCTAAGGATAGGATAATTATTAGTTCTAGATTGAGTCACTGTATCTGAAGGAATTAGCTGACACAGAGGAATTTCATAAAATAACATATGAGCAAGAGCCTATGGTGATGAAGGAGGAAGTTCAAGTTGCTCTGAAGGAATTGGCAAAAAACAAGGCTCCAGGAGTTGACAGCATACCAATTGATTTATTTCAACAAACAAACACTGCCCTGGATGTGCTCACTAAGTTATGCCAAGAAATCTGGAGGACAGCCAGCTGGCCAACTGACTGGAAGAGATTGGTATTTGTTCCGATTTCAAAGAAAGGTGACCCAACAGAGTGCAGAAATTATTGAATAATATCATTGATATCACATGCAAGCAAGATTCTGCTGAAGATTATCCAAAAAATGTTTGGAACAATATGTCAACAGAAAACTGCCAGATGTGCAGGCTGGATTTAGAAGAGGTTGTGGTACTAGGGATATTATAGCTAATGTTAGCTGGATCTTGGCAGAAAGCAGAGAATACCAGAAGAATGTCTATCTATGCTTCATTGACTATGTAGAGACTTTTGACTGCATGGATCACAACAAGCTATGGCTGACTCTGAGAAGAATGGCAATCCCAAAACACTTGATTTTGCTAATGCGAAACCTATACTTGAACCAAGAGGCAGTTGTCAGAACAGAGCAGGGAGACACTGAATGGTTCAAAATCAAGAAAGGGGTCCGTCAGGGATGTATTTTGTCTCCATACCTTTTCAATCTGTATGCAGAACAGATCATCCCAAACACTGGGCTTTAGGAGGAGGAATGTGGCATCAGGATTGGTGGAAGAATCATCAACAACCTATGTTATGCGGATGACACAACCCTCCTTGCTGAAACTGAAGCGCTTGCTGCAGAAGGTCAAGGACTGCAGTCTTAAGTATGGATTAAAGCTCAACATCAAGAAAGGAAAGATTCTTGCCACTGGGCCAATTGGCAGCATCAGTAGGGATGGTGAAGAGATTGAGATAGTTAATTAACAGGTTTAGTTTACTTGGCTCCACAGTCAACACTCTTAGAAACAGCAGCCAGAAAAACAGGAGACAAATTGCATTTGGAAAGTCAGCTGTGAGGGACCTCTCAAGAGTACTGAAGAGCAATGACCTCAGGCTGGAGACTAAGGTGCGCGTGATATGGGCTATAGTCTTTACAATTATGTGCTATGCATCAGAGAGTTGGACAATTAATAGGGATAATAGAAAGAGGACTGATGCCTTTGAGCTGTGGTGCTGGAGAAGAGTGTTGAATACACCATGGACTGCTAGGAGAACAAACAGGTTTGTCCTGGAGAGGGTAAAGCCAGAATGCTCCTTGTAGTCAAGGATTTTGATGCTTCGTCTGACATACTTTGTGCATGTTGCAAGGAATAACTGGTACTTGGAGAGGGACATCATGTTTGGCAGAGTGGAGGGGTGGCACAGGAGAGGAAGACCCTTGATGAGATGGGTCGATTCTGTGAGTGGAGTAGTGGGAATGAGCGTGTTTGAGATAGCAAGTTTGGCACAGGGTATAACGGCGTTTAGGGCTCTTGGACATAGGGCCGCAATGAGTCACAAGCAACTCGATGGCACACGACAACAACAACAACAAGATTTTTATTACCTAAATGTGTTTAATTTGTAGATTTTGTGATATGTTTACTTTTATTGGATGACTGTTGTCGTAATATGTGCCACCAAGTTGCTTGCAACTCATAGTGACCTTATGTATAGCAATTCTGAATCCTTTTCTGTGCTAAGCCAACCTGATTGTCTCTGTCATACCTACCCCTATTACCCCAGTCCATGAGTAAACATTAATATAAAGTTAGTCATCTAATTTGTATAAAAATGAATGTAACTCTTCACAACTGGACCAATAAACAATATCGTAGGAAATGGAAAATATTGAAGTCGTTAAGGATTTCATTTTATTCGGATCCACAGTCAGGTCTCTGGTGTTAAGAGTTTATTGCTAAAAATGGCTTTTTTAGCTATTGCATTCGGCTTTTTTCATGTGGATGGTTGGGAATACATGAAGAGAGTGTGTTAGCCTATCCACAAAGGGATTGGCTAGTCTTATCACTAAATTGAGACTCAGTGGCAAATTTGAGAGTCTGACTGTCAGCAAAGAAGAAACAAGAGGAGGCAGTGCATCCTTTGGGGCAAGAGTCTACAGGAGAGGCTGGCGTGGTAGACAAAGCAGAGAGGTAGAGACCTGGTGTGAAACAGACTGGACCTTGGGGCCACGCCACCACTGAAGCAGAACTAAGAGTCCTTTTCACAAGTGGGTTGGAGGACTGACAACTGGGCAGGGGAGGGGAGGAGACCATAATTGGCAGGACCGAGGGCTTTGTTACACTGCCCAAAAGGCACATGGCTAAAGGCTGATGTGCTAGATGACATTTTGAAAGAGTTACATTCATTTTTATACAAATTAGAGGAATTGTTGTCAACCTGAATTATAGTCCTTTTGACTTCCCTTATTTTATTCTATATAGTCTGTGAGCTATGACAGTGGATTTTAGACCCAGTAAAGTAGTAAGATGGCGTTGAGTAAAAGTAGACGTGGAGTGTAAGGCAATGTCTGGCCACATGGAAATTGGTTTTGTGTTGTTGATCCTGTTGATGGGGACAGTTTCTCTTTGTGGAGCTGGTAAAGGTCAGATACTGCCATACTCATGTGGCCCTGGGTCTTTTTACAATGTCCATAGCCATTGTATCATTCACAAATGGCATATTGCACTGTACAGATCTCCTGCAAAGACCTCTTTAACATATTAAAAAGAAAAGACATAACTTTAGGAACTAAGATGTACCTAACCCAAGCCATGGTATTTTAAACCATATCACATGCATGTGAAAGCTGAACTATGAATAATGATGAATGAATGGGAAAGAATTGATGCCTTTGGACCATGATGTTGGGGAAGAATAATGAACAAACCGGACTTGGACGAAGTACAGTCAGAATTCTCCTCAGAATTGAAGACAGTAAGGCTTTATCTCACATGCTCTGGGTATATTTCAAGGAGAATCAGTCTCGGAAAAGGACATCATGCTTGGGCAAGGATGAGCAAGAAGAAGATGAGTCACAAAGAGATGGATTGAAATGGTTGCTACATAATGCAGGAAAACATAGTAATGCTTGTTAGGATGACACAGGATCAGGAAGTGTTTTGTTCTACATAGTGTTGATGTAAATTGGAACTGACTAAATAGCACTTAAAAATAATATAAAATTTTAAAATAAAATCCCTCTCATAGTGTCAAGCAGTTTTGATTACGAAATGAGATAATACACAGGGGTATGATTTTAAAAGTTTCAACACTGTAACCTTGTAAGAGAAAACAAAATTCAAATTACAAATAATGACTCCATGCTGGTTATAAAATACATTTCTTAGAATCTAACTTGCTTTAAGCAAAATAAAGGAAAATAAAAGAAAGTATCAGCGTGCAACTAATACTAAATATCATGTTTTCATGCAAGCATACATATATGCATGTATTTATAAAGGATCAAGATGTTAAATGTACCTAATTTTATGCATTTTGCTTGGATTCACACTGAGCACTTATACACGTGGCAATCAGTAATTCCTGGGAAAAGTGCAGCCAGGGTGATCCTTAAAGGCAAGTTGGTGAGACAGCAAATTCTTTGCTTTGAACATGTTATCAGGAGGAGCAACCCCAGGAAAAGACAGATACTTGACAAGGCAGAGGTCTAGAGAAGGGGAGGATGGTCTTTCATGAGATGTCCTGACACAAAGATTGCAACAGTGAGTTTGAGCTCCGTGAAGGGTATGAGGATGGTGCTGGGTGAGGCAAGGTTTCATTCTGTTGTATAGATGATTGCTATGATTTGGAATCTACTAGACAGTATCTAACAATATCCAAAGGGGTCAATGTGATTGCTGTAAGAAACTCATGATGTAAATTCATGTAGCAGTATCTTTGGCTCCGTGAGTATCTATCTCCTATACATCCTACTGTACCTACAATATGAACATCTGGACCAAAGTCCAGGTTTGCACCTGCATATCAAGGAGGAGGCCTTTCAGCAGGGAAATCTTAAAAATCCAGTTCAAATTCTTCTACCGTATATACACTAGTAATACCAACCATGGCCCTGATCATCTCTGGTCATTTCTCAAGAGACTCAGTGTGTGGCACTGGAAGGAACTCTGGTGGGTGGTAGGTGAAGTTCTTGGTTGTTAACTGAATGTAGTGATGGCTATTTAAATCCAGGAAGGATTCTGTTGGAGAAAGATGTTGATAGTTCATTAGTATAAAATCCTGCAAATGCTATGAGGCTGTTACTGGATCACTATGAGTCAAAATGGATTCAGCAGCCTTGAGTATTTCTTGCTATATTTGTTTGTTTGTTTTCTTTGGTTGGCGATATATGGCCTTGTCAGACTTCTACTCTTGAATTGAGTAGACTTCTACTCTTAGACACTTCCACAAATCACTCTTCCATTTAAGAAAACAGCCAGTTTCTTGAAAGTAGTCAGAGTCTGTTGCAATCATTTTCCTTGTGAGACTGTAGCAGCTGTAGCAAGTGGTAGCCCTGAGAATCAGTGAAGATGTGCAATGGAAAATATTGCTCATTTGCATATTCCCAAAATAATGGGATGAAGATAATAATTAATAGCTATTTTTATATCCCTTGATTTAATTAATTCCAGCTAAGATGTTTGTAAA
Source organism: Elephantulus edwardii (assembly GCF_000299155.1). Classification (NCBI taxonomy): domain Eukaryota; kingdom Metazoa; phylum Chordata; class Mammalia; order Macroscelidea; family Macroscelididae; genus Elephantulus; species Elephantulus edwardii. The sequence goes on from NW_006399779.1 coordinate 19,643,573, forward strand.
CATGTGATTTTATGTTTGAATAAATGTGTCAACGTGAAAGTTAGTCACTAATACAAGGCATTGGGAAAAAAATGAAAAGGCCACCAGCAAAAGGCAAGCCCAAGTCATCCTTAATTTTCTGTTTGAGGACATTTTTACCCAATAGAAGTGACATTCTATGACACAAAGGGGCTAGGGGGATGTGGGGGAAAGCTTAATAGGCAGAATGAATAAGTTCATACGGAGGTAGGTTGAGGTTTAATTCTGTAACCCTTTTAAAGTCAAGATAAAGATCAGACAAGATTCATGGCATTAGACAGCTTCCCTCTCTTTCATTTTTCCCCCTCCCTCTCTGTTTTCTCTGTGATAAGATCTTCCTTCAATCTTCCAGCTCTCATGACTTTAGACTCATCTTCGCATGGTATCTACTTGCCTCTTATGGTTCTGTTGTTTACTGGTAGGAGAAAATACTCAGAAGACATCGGAATTCACTCCATCCACTCCTGCAGTTTTACTCTCATATATCTGCTTACATTTTCAAAGAAGAACACCTTTGCAAACAAGGTGATATTCACAAGTACAGGGATTAGGAATTTTACATCTTTTGTTTTATGCAGGGACACGGTTCAATTCATACAATCTTATTCTAGAGAAGGAAACCACATCAAAAGCAGCTGCTGTCTGGTTGAGTCTGACTGTGGTGACTTCGCATGTGTTAGTGTAAAATTGTATACTATACCACACGGTTTGCTGTAGACGTCTGGTTTTGTTTTAGAGTAGATGTTCCAAACTTTATTTCAAGGCATCTATGTGTAGCCACAAACCATGAGGGTTATCAGGTAAGGATTTACTAGCATGTGACTGCAGCAATGCTCAAGCATGGCTGAGACTGTGGCAATGTTCCGATCTCTTGTTCATAGTTGTTGTTTGTTGTTAAGTGCCATCGAGTCATAGGCGACTCATAGCGAATCTATGAACAAAAGACCTGGACACTTGTATAACTTTTGTCCTTTCTCCAGGTTCACAGGGTTTCTGGAGACAAGCTGTTTCAGAAGTGGATGCCACTCCTGCTGCCAACTCTTGTTCATAGAGTTGGTATAAATTGTAGTTGACTTGGAGGTGACTAAGAACAAAAACAACAATTCGAGGACTGTTGTAGAGGGAAATCTGAACATGTGCGGGGTGTTCTCTTAGACTCCTCAAGGTTGAGAGCACACAGGCCAAGCATTCAACCGCACGTTCCTGGCTTGGGAAGGGTCAGGTGGGGAAAGAAACCTCCTCTCTGAGTTAATGATTAAAGCCCTGCTAATTAATGCCAAGAACGACTCATGTGGTGTGGAGACTCCACTTAAAAGGCTCTGCACCAGCTGAGAAGTCCAGTCTGGGAAAGAATCGGAGCAGGGAATCCTTTCCATAACTAAGAAAAAGGAGAAAATTCTTAATTTTGTGCTTATTGAGCCTTTTAAATCTATAATTTCTGAGTTGGACAGCTAAGCAAGATCAAATGGGCGCTGCCATGACACAGGGGGTCCATTTTAATTAAAAAGCCCCCCTCCCCTTCACATTACCTCTCCTGAGGGTGCAAACATAACAGCCATTCCAACCCACAAATCTCAGTTTTATTTCAGCTTTTCTTAATAATGGACTGGACAATTCTAACGCTTGACTTTTATAAACTAGTTTTTTTTACTATAAGTGATTTTAATTCAGAGTGGCTATTAAAAAATCATTTCTGTGCTTCCCCACGTGTTTATACTCACTTGCATGTTGTTTTTATGTGCCGACTCATAGCGACCCTGTTCACAGCAGCTCTGAACCTTGCTCTATCCTGAGCCAATCTCGCCGTCTCTGACATACCTACCCTTATTACCCCAGCTACTGTGTCAATTTATCTCATCCAAGGTCTTCCTCTCCTGTGCTGTCCCTCCACCCTGCCAAGCATGATTTCCTTCTCCAAGGACTGGTCCCTTCTGGCAACATGCTCAAAGTATGTCAGATAAAGTCTCAAAATCCTTGCCTTCAAGGAGTAGCTAGGCTTTACCGTTTCCAGAACAGACCTCTGGTTCTCTTGGCAGTCCACGATATGTTTAATACTCTTCTCCATTTAACTCACTTGCATACACAGCGAAAAAAAGAACTTAAGAAAATATACTATTGAGGCATATTTTTTATCTGGAACACCATTAAGATCTGGATTGTTTTCAAGTTGAGTTCAAGTCATGCCAATATTTTTTTTTTTCCCCTGAGGATCAGCCTATTAACTCATTTTCTAAAGTAGATAGCCAGGCTTTTCTTCCTAGTTCACTTTAGTCCTATTGGGTCCTACAGCAACACATACGCCTCCGTCATATACAGATAGGTAGTGGTTGACTATGAAGTAAGTTGGCTAGGAACCTAATGGATCTCCCCGGTAAAGGGGAAAATTATACCACTAAGCCACCATTGCCTTTATGCTGTGAGTAGAATCCTGATCTTCTAAAAGAGTTTGTGTAGCCTGTTAACTAGTGGATTTGCGAGTCACAGGGAGGATAGTTTAAGTACTTAGCAAGGTTTTTTTCGTTTTTATCATGTAATTGTGGTCATTCTGTATTTTTAAAGCATATAAATATGCACAGTATGTATAATGAACCTATATCTGTATGTATTTGCAGTTCAATAGTCTAATTGGACAAAGCTGGCTCAATATGCTAACTTTATAGCAGGGAAAATAAGGAGCATATCTGTTACTTGTGATTCTGTTGATGTTCCTGTTGTGAAGAGTTAGAATACTGTTGTTATTTACTACAGATTTTACTCTATGGCTTTAAAACCAAACTTCCTGATAAAGGAAAGAAAAAAAAAATCTTGACACCTGAACTTGCTGCTATTAAATTGATTCTTACTCATAAAGTCAAATGTGTTAATGGTTACCCATGGTGGATAGTGTTTGGTTGAGCTCCTCGGCTAAAATAAGCTTGAAAACAGGAGTGGCATCCACTTTTGTAGATAGCTTGCCTCTGGAAATTCTATGAACATGGAGAAAAGATGAAAGTCATGCAACTGTTGAGGATTTTCATTCATAAAGTCGCTATGAGTCGCCTACGACTTGATGGTACTTAACAACTCATAATGACAGTACAGAGCTGCCCCTATCAGGTTCCTTTCTGAAGTTATTGTTTATTGAAAGCAGATCGGCAGGGCTTCCTCTGGCAGAAGACCTGGAGGGTTCAAGCACAGACCTTGCCCTTCACAGTTGACCTTTTTCTTGCTTGACCCACTGCACCACTAGTGCCCCAGTGACCTTTCTCAGTCACGTCTAAATCCCCACCCACAACAACAAAGAGATATGAAAAGGCAAAATGCAGCAATGCTTGCAAACTTTCTACTTCATACCACTTCTTTGCACGCACTAATTATGTAATAAAGCCAGGTCATTTGGCTTCCAAGGAACCCCAGACTAGTGATGATTGCTGCTGTATTACCAGCATGTTAATCTGGGATTTTTCTAATGGTCCCGCCTTTTTGCAGACACAGGCTAATGTTAGACTTTCAGTCCAGAGACATATTTAATTTCTTGTGCATAAAGGAGAGGATGGTAATATTAGCAGAGCTGTAGAATAATGGAATTCATATAGCAATCTTAGCGAAAGCAGCGATTCAAGATATGATCAAACACAGCATCCCATTTGGGCTGTGGGTGATAAGGACGCTGGCGCCCTACCTGAAGGCGTGCGTGGCTCACGTGAGTGTGTTTCTGCTTATGCATATTTGCTTATGTCCCCTTGCAGACCAACACATGCACATATCTGAATTGTTAAAAGGGGGGGTGGGGGGGAATCATGTCCTCAGTGAGTCATCACATAGTCCCTGTTTTATCCCAGTACAGTCCTATGCTGCACATTAATTTGCATGCCAACTATGCTCCTGTGGTAAACAGGAACCTGGGGACCCAAGGAAACAGGGTAAAGGGCTCAGTCAGTGAAAACATTTGCAGTGCCTAGGTTTTAGCAAGACCTCAAAATGACGCCTTCAGTGAAAATAGCTACCCATTGCACAGTGAAGTAAAAGAGCATAGGCCTCATAGTGAAGCTGTAGAAAGAAAAGAGGGAAATGAAGCTGAAATGACTAGAGAGGAAAAGGGGGAACTGCGAGGGGTAGAGAGAGAGAGAGAGAGAGAACAACCGAGAAGAGAACACCAGGGGTGTCCCCACCAACTGTAGAGCCCTTTTGTTTTCAGGAATGCTGAATTCAAATTCAAAAAGTCTAGAATTCTAAGGCCTAAGAGAAGAAGTATTCTTTTAGATGTTTGCCTCTGAATCTACCCTTTTGTCTCTGAAAATTATAGGCTCATCTCTTTCAAAGACAGGAGCAAAAATAAACAAAGTTAGCAAATAACTAAGAAAGAGGATTTCTCTTCATGCTGCACAACACTGAACAAAGATGAATATCTGTGGTTACAACCCAGTGAGGGATTGAGGTATTTAAAGATAAAGGAGAAGAAAATGCCTCTGCAGGACTTGGCCGAGCCTTTATCATGCTTAGGAAATCAATGCGTGGTCCAGGCAGAGAAGGTGTGTAATACAAGCAGTGAGGAAACCGAGCTGTCTTCCTTCCATTCATTCAGATTATCTTGAAAGAAAACAGTGCTCCCAAAAATCACCTTCAGGAGAAGGCTGAGTTCAGGTAAACTTTTCAGCTAGAATATCTAACAATATCTTACACTAAAAATTAGAAACACATCTTTCCGAGCTGGAACGGAACTCATCCCCAGGGACCACCTTTCAGCCAAATGACAGACAATAACACCAGTGCTGCATGGAGCAGACTGCAAGTGCTTTCATAAAAGCAAATGTGTATAAATTATGGGATGGGAAGCTAATTTGCTCGGTAAACTTTCACCCAAAACACACACAAAGGGCGTGTGTGTGTGTGTGTACAAAAAAGAGATTAATAAAAAGAAAAGAGAGGTAGACAGCAGCACCTTTAAAATGGGGGGGACCCCTACCAATTTAATTTTTAAAAAATCTTCAGAAAATGTCATTCTAGGACTATTTTTTTTCATTAGTTAATAGAGTTTGGTAACCATTTAAGCAGCAATCAAACTTAATCAGAAAAGGATTTCTACAGCCTTGACATTTGCCTTTTCTGCATATTGATGCTGCCATGCATATTGGTGATGGAGCCCACATTCTCTCCATAAAAGGGGAGCTAAATGTGAATTAGTACTTAGTGCACTGGGCACACTTGAACTTGAGCTCAGCATTAAAGATGGCTCTGGAAGGGTAGGAGATTAGAATGTAATTGTTATTATTGATCTCCACCCTCAAATTGGAATTGACTAATAGCTGGCCCTACAGTGAGTTTTCAGAGGCTGTAAAGGTCATGGGAGGGGATTGCCCATCTTTTTCCTGAAAAGTACCTGGTAGGTTTGAACTGTGTGCCTTTAGATTGACTGCAATTCCACTTATCACTAGGCCACCAATGCTGTTATTAGAGGGGAATAAAGTTAGCCCTCAATCCGTAAGTGACCACACACACACACACACACACACACACACACACACACACATACACAGAGAAAAATGTTGTTTAATTTTGTGCCATTTTCACAATGGGCTACATATCATATCTTGTCTGGTTTTCATAAACAAATTGCCAGGCCTTTCTCCCTACTTCTGTCTGGAAGCTCTGTTGAAACTTGGTCAGCATCTCAGCAATATGCAAATGTCTGCAGCAGCACAAAGGTGGAAACTGCATATGAAGCATACAGGGAATCAAAACCAGCTCTTTCTCACGGATGGTAAGAATTCTGCCATTGAAAAAAACCAACACATGCTTCTATTAGAACCAAGAGAGACACACAAAATTACAAATGAAACAACTAGAACCATCTAGAGACCCATGTGGAAAAGACAGACTTATTTTGGTACACTTACTAATTAAATGAGAAATTGCATTAAAATTGTTCACTCAATAATCATCATTCTTTCTGTGTGCTTTTGATACTGTTATTATTTTATTATTTATCTCATACAAGTGTGACCTTGACAGCCATTAAATGACCTCTTAAAAATAAAGGCAGAAGAATAGAAGAAACTCTCCTTCGATGAGCTAGTTGGATGGCTGTGTATGTTCTAATCTGTGTACATTTTCCTAATAAACCAAAATAGCTCAGTATTTGTCATGGCAATCCCACCAAGTTCACCAACAAACGTCAAAATCATCTTTATATCCTAATGTGTCACAATTTTGGCCTAAGCACCTGTTTCCTCTTGTCATTCAGAGAATCTCATCTCTGGGCTTTGCCTCTACCATTAACTAGCCAATTGATTTTGAATAGGGTGGGTGCTCTGGTGGTATAACAGTAAGGAATTATGTTGTCAATGCAAAGAAACATGGTTTGAATCCACCACCATGGGAGAAAGATGGGCCATCAAGTTCTGTGAGATTTACTGCCTCTGAAAACCCTAGGGAGGGTCAGCTATGGGTGGGTTCTGACTTAATGGTTACAACAATTACTACTGTGCTGTGAAAATTGCCAGCAAGCACTGGTTCAGTAATAGCTTAACTTATTACCCTACTTCATCTCCATCCTCTCCTGTCTAGTTTTCAGAGTAGCCAGAACTATCCTTGAAAACTCAACCAGATCATTATGTCTCCTGCACTTAAAACTCAACCACGTAGTTTATTCCACCTGCAAAGTGGATTTACTAGAATATTGAACATACCACGGACTGCCAAAACAACAAATCTGTTTTGGAAGAAGTACAACCAGAGTATTAGAAGCAGAGATGGTGAGACACCTTCCTACATATTTAGGACGTGTTAGGCACAGGAGTTACGTCTCTGGAGAAAGCGATCACACTTGGTAAAACAGGATAGTGAAATACAAAAAGATGATCAATGAGACGAACTGAAACAACGTCTGCTACAGTAAACAGAGCAGACGCAGCGAGGAGGATGCAGGATTGAGCAGTGAGTGCTCTGTTCTCTTGTGTATTGCATGGCTGTGAGAGCAGACAGCGTGGTTAGACTTGAAAACAACACAAGTATTACTTGTTCCCTGCCCACTTGTTTTCTAGTTCCTTACTGCTTCGTCGTTGTATTTGTTGTGTTTCTCCCTGTTTGAAACTTTTTCGCTCCAGTTTACAAAGTCCTGTGTTTTACTAATTCAGATTTCAGTTCAAAGTTACTGAAATAGAAAGAGAGGTACAAGGGCCTTTCAATCATGAACATGCTGTCTTGCATAACAGATTCCTTCCCGAGCCTGATCTCTCTTACACCTTTTCTTTGTGGTACTGTCATAACTATAATCACTTGTCAGGCTTCTGATGACCGAGCTTCCTTCTCAGAACCATCATCCCAACTATGTGAATGGTAAGGATTATCTACAGTCCATCATGAAGCTAAAGAGGCATAAATCAAGAAGCCAGCATCCTCTATGAGATTCCATTGTGAATGATGTAGTGACTATTCTTATCAATGTTCCAAATGCCTTTATCCTGATCGTTAAACATACAGACTGTCGTTTCAACCATCTCTCTCTAAGTTGCCATTGAGTTGATTCTGACCCATGGAGACCATGTTTCAGAGTAGATTATGCTCCATGGTGTTTCCAATAGCCAGTGTTTCAAAAGTAAATCTCCAAGCTTTTTTTTCCTGTGTCCCTGTGGGTGGACTCACATCCCTAAATCAAATCTATAGTTAGCAACCAACTGCCTTAGTCATTTGTTCCACTTAGGGCCTCCCATTTCCTCTCTAGATAAAACTAAAATGTGTGATACCTTATATCCCAAGACACAGGTTTAACATTGTCTCCAGAACCTATGCATCATTTTGAAACATTTTTTTCAGCATTCAGTTGTATTTCTGTGGCAGCACAGGGATAAACTTCTCTGTATTTTTAGGAAAACTTCTTTTTCCTATAGTATAAACATATTTGTTCTTTCATTCTCACTGCCTTCAAGCCCAATCATAGCAACCTTCCACTGCGTTTCTGAGGCTGTAAATTGCAATAGGAAGAGACTGTCTATCTTTTTCCCATGGAGCCTCTAGAAGATTTGAATCTCCAGAGAATTGCAGCCTTTGAGTTAGCAGTGCAACTCGCTAAGAACAGTTTAATTTCTGTAGACTTGGTGCTACAGTTTACAGAGACAAAGAAAGAAAAAAGAAAGCACAAGAGCAGTAACAATCATAATTTTTAAAAATTGCATTATAGTTTATAAAGTATTTTCCCACTCATTAGCTTATTTGATCCTCCCAGAAGACAGCTCAAATAATTATAAGTATTATTTCCATTTCAAAGTAGAAGGCACTCTGTCCAAATGCTTTTGATTAAAGTGACATAGCTACTTAGAGGTAGTACTAAATCTACCATTTTCAACCTCCAATCTCCTGCCCTTCCACTCCTAACTTGCTACAGTATGTAATTAAATTCTGTAGCAAGACGCAGGACATAGATTGCATAAATACATCCAGTTGCTACCATTCCAGGTAAGATAATTTTAGCAGCTTGCGAAAGATTGGATCTTTTGCACCTAGCATACTAAACCATAAAAGAGTGGTTACATAACAGCTCTGACTCTGTTCCACTTATCTGATGCTGTTTACCAACAACAGCAGGGACCAAACGTCACTACTGGGTTCATTATTGAATGAAAATGAAAAGATTCCTTTAGCTATTCTAGACACTCTTAACAATCCTTAGGAAAATCCATAAAAAAGAAGGGATTTAGTGGGTGGTGCTCTGTTGTCTTAATTCAGTAAGTTCATGTGAATGTGGGAAATAAAGATCACTCACGTCTTGCTTATTTCTGGGAAATTCTCTATCTAGTCAAACTCATAGGTGACTATTTCTACTCAGATAAAACATGGTACAGATCCAGGGTGACAGGCAATAGGAGAGAATGATTCCAAATCAGAGCCTCATCTTTTAGATGATACAGGGAACAGCGTCATCAAGTACTCCTCAGACCAAGGTCTTCCTTCACAAAGGAACATCATTGAGAGCTCCTGCTTTTGTGTTGCTACAGGACACCTGCTGGAAGGACTTCCGCCGTCAAGGGCCTCTCAAAAGTGCTACAGACCATAGACGGCAGTGTCAAGGGTATGGTGGACTGGATCCAAGTCATTTTCAATTGCTTCTTCCACATCTGAAAGTTGGACAATGAATGCCTTTGAATGGTGGCATTGGAGAAGAATATTGAACTATACAAAGGACTGCTGAAAGAACCAATCTATATTGAATAAAGTGCCACCTGAACGTTCTGTGGAGGCGAGGGTGGTGAAACGTCTTTTCATTGACTTTGGGCATATTTTCAGGAGGGACCAGTCGTAAGAGAGAGACAGTATGCTGGGAAAGTGTGAGGGTTGATGGAAGAAAGGAAAGCCATTGATGAGGTGGGCTGACCCAGTGACTCCCACAACAGACTGGAGAGGGGCAGGGGCCAGGAAGATGCTCCAGGAGAGGGCAAGGTTCCGAGCTGTTGGCTCATAGGGTCACCGAGCTGTAGGCAACGTGATGGCACCTACCAACAACAAAGACCAAAAGCAAAGCATGACCTTGTTCTTATTGATCCTTACTAACCCAAATAACCCCAAATCACCGCAATCACCCTAGAATCTTTCAAGGACCCCAAGTCTTCTCTCTACAGGTTTGCAGCCCACACCATTTTAGCCTTTGATTGTTATCTGTTGCTCTCTAGCTATTTTATTTATTTCTGTCTTGTTTTTATCTTGTTTCCCCAACACATTTCTAAGCCATTTAATTCCTTCTTAAGTCCCCACACAGCTCCTCCTGTCACCACTACACACATGAATTAAACCACTGTCAACTCCATCATGAAATAGATGTTGTTGTTAAGTGCCATCAAGTCGTAGGCGACTCATAGCGACCCTATGAACCAAAGTCCTCAACGCTTGTGAGCATGGCTTTTATCCTCTCTCCAGGTTCACAGGGTTTCTGGAAGCAAGCTGTTACAGAAGTAGATGCCACTCCTGCTTCCAAGCTTGTTTTAAGCGGAGAGCTCCACCAAACACTGTCCACCATGCATACCTGTTATTGCATTTGACACATCAGTATCACAGTGTTCAGCTTCACAGTGACCACAATTTATCCCTGTACCCCTAAACTCTTCAGTGGATTGTTTTTTAACATTCTTTTTTTAAATTAGATTAAAAAAAAATGGAGAACAAAACATTTTCCAATGCAACAGTTTTTACATGTAAAATTGAGCCACACTGATCACATTCTTCATGCTGTATAACTGTTATAAGTCATTTTCCAAGTCCTGATACAATAAACAGACATTCAGTACCCCATAAAAATGACTCCCTTTTTCTACCTTCCTATCACCTTTTAAAAAAAATAAAATTATACTAGTTTATTTTCAAAATTTCAATACATTGTTTTCCAGAACAGATGCTTCCAATTTTCTCACCACGCCACCCCCCACCCCCATCAAATTGTTCAATATCCTGGGTTCTTGAGATAATGTAAACTGCTCTGGAGAAGAGTATCCCTCTTTCTTCCTGAGAGATGCTGGTGTATTTGAACAGCCAGAGAGACCCTCCTTGGGTAGCAGGACCATCTTTGTGTTAGGAGTGCAACTCCCTACAGACCACGCTATACTTCTGCTTACTTTGTCTGCTCTCTGAAGTCAATATTTAAGGACCGGGTAACACGACAAAAAAAATCCGGGACATATGCACTGAGTAGGTACCTTGGCGGAAGGTGAGTGAATACACTAGATGAATACAATGCACTGGCAGAAGAGAGAAGGCAAGACTGTGAATTAAAAATTGCCAGTTAAAAATCAGTGGGCACATGGGGATGCGGGTGTGAAAGAATAGGGAAGATTCAGTGGGGACTTGAAAAGCCAGAGTAAAAACGGAACAGGTCAGTAGTAATTAATGTTATAAAATTTAACGTATATGAATGATTGGATGAAACACAATGTGAATTAAAGGCTGTGTGAAACATATTGTATATAAATTCTGTATGTAAACCAATATAAAAGAAAAAAGAGGGGGGAAAACCCACCCCAAAGCCAAAGGATAGAATCTAAGACATAGCAGATAGAGATTCTACAGCTGCCTGGAAAAGATTCTGTGGTGCATTTTTTTACCTGTAAATGGCTAATCTACACACACACACACACACACACACACACACACACACAGGTGCAATTTGCAAGATTCACAATTTATTTCAGTCAATCGTTCTCTCAATCCATTCACCACAAAAAAGACCCTTTGGAAATGAACTGTAACTAATTAAATAGGCATTTATATCAATCTATTGCCAATACTGTAAAACCACAAAAAGAAAACTATTAAAGGATAAATTAAAACCAGAGAGCATCTACTTTCAAATACTGGGTTCTTAAAACTTGACTTTTTGTATGGTCTACTAACATAATTATGTAACCAGACAACCTTTTAAAAGGAATCTTTGAAATAAAATTAATTTATTATAACTATCTTGAAATCTGCACATGAGGGGAAAAATTTAAAAAAAATTAAAATAAGGGGATGAAATGGTATCTTATTATATTCAGTCATTTCCATATTTAGTTTAGAAGCAAAATGCATATTTGGAAAAACCTCTCCTACTTCTTCCCTCAGCCCTGGAGATTATAGTAAGAGAGGAGAGGTGTTGGGTGGGAAGAAGTCTATTTTATGTGTCATGAGCCAAATTACCAGAAAAAGTGATTACATAAACGAGTATACTTTTGGAAGTTATTTCTTGTATTCATTTTATGTCATCACCAGCAGTCTTTTTGTCTGCTTTTATTTGAAAGATGAATCTGTTTGTTTTCCTGGCAGTCCATGGTACATTCAGTACTCTTCTCCAGCACCACAGCTCAAAAGCATCCACTCTCCTTCTGTCCTCCCTAGCATTGTCCAACTCTCTGATGCAGAACAAGCGATTGCAAATACCATGACCTGTATCAGGCACACCTTAGTCTCCAGAGAGACACTGTTGCTCCTGAGTACCTTTGAGAGGTCCCTAACAGCAGACTTTCTCATCGCGATACGCTTTTTGATTTCCTGACTGCTGGTACCAAGAGTGTTGACTGTGGAGCCGAGCAAACTGAAGCTGTGAACACTCTCAATCTCTTCGTCATCCATCCTGACACTGTCAATTGGTCCAGTGGCAAGAATCTTTGTCTTCTTGACATTGAGCCTCAGTCCATACTGAAGGCTGCAGTCCTTGACCCTTCGTAGCAAGTGCATGAGGTCCTCCTCAGTTTCAGCAAGCAAGGTTGTGTCATCTGCATAACGGAGATTGTTAATAGATCTTCCACCAATCCTGATGCCACAATTCTCCTCATAGAGCCCAGCCTCTCGGATAATCTGCTCTGCATACATGTTGAAAAGGTATGGAGACAGGATGCATCCCTGGCGTACACCCTTCCCAATTTTGAACCATGCAGTGTTACCCTGCTCTGTTCTGACTACTGCCTCTTGGTCCAAGTATAGGTTTTGAATCAGCACAATTAATTGTTCTGGGATTCCCATTCTTCTCAGAGTCAGCCACAGTTTGTTATGATCCACACAGTCAAATGCCTTTGCATAATCAATGAAACACAGATAGACATTCTTCTGGTATTCCCGGCTTTCAGCCAAGATCCATCTAACATCAGCAACGATATCCCTAGTACCATGACCCCTTCTAAACCCAGCCTGGACTTCCGGCAGTTCTCTGCTGATGTGCTGTTCTAATCGTTTTTGGATGATCTTCAGTAGAATCTTGCTTGCATGTGAGGGGGATAAAATCCAACAACCAAAAACATATATATGTAAATTATCTGTATTATATATGTAAATTAGCTATAGATTATATATAATATATGTAAATTATATATTTATAAATTAGAGAGAGCGAGAGCGAAACGTCATGGATAAAACAAGTTATCGCTGACATTTTCTCTTCCCTGTGAGTTTGAGGTTGGAATTCTACAATTTACCTGCACTTCCCTTGAAGATCGGCATACTTGAAAAGATTCACAATTTAGCTTTACTCTGTACTTCAGGTTTATTTGTTCATCTCTAAGTACAGAAAAATAAAGTTAGTGCAGGGTTCATGTCCCATAAAGGCACTGTGCTTTGTGATGGACTTTCCAGGTAGACAAGAGTCTTCGATGTCATAGAAAGCCAAGGAAAATGGGAATTGTTATCTTGCTACACACTGTCTGAGAGCTAAGAGTTTCAGCTCCGTCTAATAGCAACCGAGCAATATAATGTGGGTAACGGAATAGTTAGTAAATCCATTTCTAGTCCATTCTTAGCCAACCATGAGGAGAGAGCTTAAAAGGGAGTAAGATGAAAAAGTCAGAGTGGGACTTAAAAGCAAAAGGCAGAGAAAGAAACAGGATGAAGCTTTGTCCAAGGTAGCAAGGAGTATGCCTGAACTGGTGACTCAGACGTGGCCCACACAGGGTAAGTCTCCTGTGGCCACGCCTTTCCACTCTAACACCTTCAAGCAGTTGTTGTTGTATACCATAGTGTCAGAACCAACCCACAGCTGACCCTCCGGAGGGTTTTCAGAGGGTTTCTGTACTGGAGGAGACTTTACATTGATGCTAAAAAAGGTGACTGAGATATTTACAATACCAGAAGTACAACTGTTGTTGTGACATGTCATTGAGGCAAACATGCCTAATAGTGACCCTATGAACAACAGATCTGATCTCTGTCCTTTTCCGTGCCATCCTCATGACCTCTGTCACACTTGAAACTATTGCTGTAGTCACTGTGTCAATTCCCCTGGCTAAGGGTCATCCTCTCTTTGACAGTCCCTCCATACCCCATGGTATTTTTATGACTCAGAATAAATTCGAGAGACAGAATACACTTTTATAGCAAAAACAAAAAAAAGAGAGATTATTTTCTTTTAGCAATACATTCTAACAATGTGGTAATATTAGGGAAAGGGAATAAATATGCACAGGGATTGGCATGGAGACATTAACTGAAATGTGTGTAGCTCTGAGGTTTTGATGTGTGTGGGTGTGTGTGTGGTTTTTCTTTTAAAACTCATCATTTCATTGGATTGCAATAGCCAGAAGATTTGCTTCGGGTCATTAAAAGGCAAATTGGACATTAATTTTTGCATTTGAGTGCATTTTTTTCTTTGTAATTATCAATAATGGAATTACCATGGAGTCACTGTTTAGAAAAGAGAGGGGGTAAAGATAGTTTTATAAGACAGTCAAATGTTTATTTGTTTGTTTTCTTAGATCCCCAGAAATATTCAAACAGCTGAGCTTGCAAATTGGAATGCTGTGCCGATAATAGTCACATCACACCAACTGCCACTAAGGGGGATGGGGTGTGAGGGAGAAGAGGCCGTTACTGGGAGGGCCACCACTGTTCAGGTGTGTTTCAAGACCGTCGGTTCCATATTGCAGTTTATGGCCTGGAAAGCAGCTTCCACAACATGATCCAACTCGGATAATGAGCTCATTATAAAACCAATCAGAAGCTCTGTGCAGCTCTCTTTTGTTCATGGAAAGGTTGGTAGACAGAGAGGAAAAAGAAACAAGCTGTACGAATTGCTTGCATTTTGAAAACATTTAATCTACACACTGTTAGCTTTGCTTCTAGACCGTCTCTCACCTTCACCTTCCACCTCCACAGTCTCTCTTAGAAGAATCTAGCAGTTAGGTTGGATTTCAGGCCCCATATGCTTGGTGTCACTCCATTAAATATGATTGATATCATGCTTAATGGAGACTAAATTTCAGATATTAGCAGCACAAACCAAAGCCCTTGAGACTGGTCAAAAGTTGAGTGCTGGAGAATTCTACAAAGGCATTAATAGATATGGATTAATATATATGATGTATATAGATAAGAGAGAATGAATAGAAGTCAGTGCTGAAAGTTATGAGAACTGAATCTCGGCAAGGCAGTATCAATTTTCAATAAGAGGAAACAGAGGCAAAAATCAAACACTAATCTGGAATGCTCCTGCAAAGTAAGGTGGGCATACTTTGTTGCTTTCCTGGGGCAGTTTTGATTCATGCATAAAATCCACTGAAAAGTGAGTGACTTTAAAAGTGCATGTTATGGTGACAGGTAAATGTTGATGGCATGCACATTGTGGGGTCACTTTGGCTTATAGGACCAAGAAAGAAGTGAAAGTTCATATGAATATAAATGACTGAGGGGTTATCTTCAGAAGGACAGTGATATATTTACGTTTCAAATATATCCCCTTTTATTAGTGCCTGTTCCAAGCCATGATCTTCTCAATTGTTTGCTATCCCTCAGAAGTTGGGCAATGACTAAGGATGACAGAAAAATTGATGTATTTTAGTTGTGTTAGACAAGAGTAGTAAATAACCCATGTACTACGAAGAGAAGGAAAGGTCTGTCTTGGGGAAAGTAAAACCAGGCTGTTTCTTGGAGTCAAGGATGGTGGAAATGTTGTATCAACTTTGGTCACAGTGTAAGAAGGGGCCAGTCCTTAGAGGACATCATCCTTGGAAAAGTGGAGGATCAGAGAAGAAACGAAAACTTTCAACAAGATGAACTGACACACTGACTATAACAATGGGCTCATGTATTGTTGGAGAAAGGAAGGAAGAGACCAGGTAGGGCAAGGTTAGATCCATTGTTCATAAGGTCTCTGTGTGTTGCAGGTGATTTGAAGGCACATAACAGAACACCACCACCACCACAACTGGGACTCCATAATGGGATCCTACACACAAGCTGTCTCTTCTGAATGAAAATAGAGAGAGGGGGAGAAAAAATCAAAAGGGATTTGTTACAATGTAGGGAT
>NW_006399779.1:19662473-19708278 GCF_000299155.1 Elephantulus edwardii
ATCCCAAAGAAAGGTGACCCAACAGAGTGTGGAAACTATAGAACAATCTTATTGATTTCACATGCAAGCAAGATTCTACTGAAGATTATCCAAAAACAACTGGAACAGCACATCAGCAGAGAACTGCCAGAAGTCCAGGCTATTCTAATAGAGATTTTAAAAAGGAAGCAAGGTGGAGTGGAGTTAAAGGTAGGAACTGACCTCTGCTGATGTCAGAGTTTCTTGGGAAATTTATATGCATCTCTTAGAACCATTTCCTCTTTAGCTCAGAATAAGAGGAAGGGGCAAAGAGGCTGGAGAACTGAATCTTTATGTTGCTGTTGGCCACTGCTGAACAAGCCTGGAAGCAGGAGTGCCATCCACTTCCAAAATGGCATGCCTCCGGAAACTCCATGAACAGCTCAGGCCTTTCGTTCACAGGGTCACTGTGAGTCATCTATGACTCGACGACACTAACAATAATAACAACAAAAACACAGAAAGAGCTACGTTGGCCCAGTGGACAGAAAGTTATGCTACCAAGCCCAAGGCAGGTGATCTTAGTCTGCGGCCCTCAGGCCTGGTTCAAATTGTTTTTCTGTCAAACATTCTTCTAGGTGGTATAGCACTGTTCTGTGCATTGCTGTACAGAGGTAACTCGTGGTTGCTGTGATGCTGAACACTGTGACACTGATGTGTCAAATGTGATAATGTTTACCCATGGTGGACAGTGTTTGGTGGAGCTTTCCGACTAAAACCAGTTGAGAGCAGGAGTGGCATCCACTTCCAGTATGGCTTGCCTCCCAAAACTCTATAAGCAGTGCTCAGGCCTTTTGTTCACAGGGTCACTATGAGTCTTCTATGACTTGACGGCTCCTAACAACAACAACACCAACACAGTGATCCTATGAACAACAGACCTGTGCCATTCTCATAATTTCTAATATATTTGAGCCCATGTTACTGTGTCAGTTCGTCTTGCTAAGGGTCTTCCCCTCCATCTCTGACCCTCCACCTTTTGCAGCATGATACCTTTTTCCCAAAGATGGGCCCCTCCTGACAGTATGCAATCTACGAATCAGAAAAAAACAAACAAAATCACAACGGCAAGAAAAACAACAACAAAGGACTTCCTCATGTTCCTTTCAAGAAATGGCGCACTCTTTTACTGTAATGTAAGGTTGTGACTAAAATATAACAGTCCTCTGGGTTAAGACAGCTTGTGCTCCCATACTGTCTCCTTTTACAAGGCTTTCTGCTACAAACACCAGTTCATCCCAGGAGACAACCATTTTCACTATAAAATTTAAATAAGGGGTGCAAAATGAGTTTTAAACAAGTTTCATGACAGGTGTAGAACCTGACTGGGAAGCTATCAGCGATAATCTGGCATCAGCTAGCACCTCAGCTGATGGCTAGCTGAGGGCCAGGCAGACGGGACACGCTGCAGGCACTTTCAAGAGGACCAAAGTGATCTGAAAAAGTGGAGATGGGACATAACAAGAAAAGCCGGGAACTACTACAAGAAAAAGATGGGTCTTAAAATATATGCCATCTTTCTCTTGCCTACCTGGAGAAAAAAAGGATAATGCACCAACAACTATGTTTCCCAGCTTCCAGGATGTGTTGGAGGTGACTATCAGCAAGGGGACTCCAGGCTCCACCTTGTTCCACAGGCGTACTCCTGGGACAGGCTACCTGTTTGGATGGTGGGGGGAAGCTGAGGAGGACCTGAAGGGCTTGCCATGGAAGGTCAGGGACTGCAGTCTTCAGTATGGATTGAGGCTCAATGTCAAGAAAACAAAAATCCTCTCCACTGGGCCATTTGGGAGCATCAAAATGGATGGTGAAGAGATTGAGATTGTTCACAGCTTTAGTTTTCTGGGCTCTACAATCAACACCCTTGGAACTAGCCACCAGGAAATGAAAAGATGTATTGTGATGGGAAAGTCTGTGGTTAGAGACCTCTCTAAAGTACTGAAGTGCAGTAATGTCAGTCTAGAGACTAAGGTGTGCCTGATACAGCCCATGGTCTTTCCAATCACTTACTATGCATGAGAGAGCTGGACAATGACTACGAATTATGGAAAATTGATGCCTTTGAGCTGTGGTGGTTGAGAAGAGTATTGAATATACCACAGACTGCTAAGAAAACAAAGAGGTTTGTCCTGGAGAAGGTTACACCAGGCTGCTCCTTGGAGGCAAGGATTCTGAGGCTTCGCCTGACATACTTTTGGACATGTTGCAAGGAGGGACCAGTCCTTGGAGAGGGACATCATGCTTGGGAGGGTGGAGGGACAATGCTGGAGAGGAAGACCCTCTATGAGGTGGATTGATTCAGTGACTGGGGTAATGGGGGTAGGTGTGTTGGAGATAGTCAGATTGGCACAGAATAGAGCAAGGTTTAGGGCTATTGTACATAGTGTCGCCATGAGTTGTAGGTGACTCCATGGCACAAAAGAACAACAACATCAGCAAGGTGTAACGTTAAGATCCCAAGGAAGACTCTCCCACATTCAGTCACCTTTCCCAACACAGAAACAGCATGATTCTCTCCAGTCCCTCTTAGAAATCATTATCTCCAGGAAAAATGGCAGCCGACACTTCAGATAGCAATCTGAATGTAATGAAGGTAAGAGGAGGGAAGAGAAAGAAGATTTGTTGCACTTTTACAGTGGTAGGCACTGTGCCAATTTTTCTTTATTTTTTATATTTTAATTTAAATTCTGTGATCTAAAACACTACCTTCTTTTTAAGACATACTACAGACTGTGCATAAAATAAAATTATTTTTTCAACGAACTGCCTCTATATTTTTTTATTCATTTACACTGAAGGTATACTATATCCTATATACCATGTATATTTCATGTGGCATTAAACTAAGGCTCAGTACATGGCTTACTGCACCCTAATTTTTAAAACATGCATAACAAGCATGAGAGGTGGAGAAGGTGGTTGTCCAAGATAGCAGGGTTGGAAAGCAATGGAGATAAATTTACTTCCTGAGATTCTGAATGAGAATAAAAGAGGAACAGCAAAATAATGGTCCAGCAGGAGCTCTGGTCATATTTCCAAGACCCTCCTCCATCCCCCACATGCCAAGCAGCCTCCTTCCCTCCTGGTTGTCAGTGCCTGTTATCACATTAACCTATTTGTGTCTTGCTTACCAATCTCGTACCAAACCCACTGCTTCTGAGTCAATCCCAACGTATGGCTACCCTCCAGTGGCTTTTTTGAGGCTAGAAATATTAAACAGGAGCAAAATGCCTCATCTGCCTCCCACAAACTGACTGTGGGCTTTGAACTGCCAACTTTTTGGTTGGCAGCCCAACACTTAACCCACACCAGCACCAAAAGGAGCCACAATCTGCATTAACTTGCTTATGTTACTGGTACATAAGAAGCTCTGAAAATAGTACTCACTTGCTCTTTCTTTCTTTGTTCATGACTCAAGACCAAGGTTGGCTGCTCAGTTTTGAACCATAGTAGATACTCAATAGTCATTTGCTGAATGAATTAATGAATGCTTGCACAAATGAACGGCTAAACAAAGCCGCAAGCAAAGGCCCCAAACATTGTCTAAAATGCCCTGAGAGAAATGATCTCATCTTGCACATTTCCTTAATACTCTTCTTATTTTTCTATTTCAAAAATCCCTCCTGATACTGTTGCCTTTTTTTTTTTCACGCTCAGAAGAGGAGAAGAGTGAGACAGAAATTATCTAGACGGGCGAAGGACAGCCCACGACCAGGAGGTTCTCTGTGCCTCCTCCCATCTCCTTCCCAGACCAAATCTCCCTGAATTGGACATTGTTCAGCCTGTGAGAAACACAGCACAAAGCTTTTACTTCAGTCTCTCTTGCAGCTGGAGGTCTCAGAAACTGGAATGCCCCCTGTGCACAGCCACACAGATGCTGTGACGCCTGACCCAGCGCATCACCGTCACCTGTCCGTTTGCCTCCTCCAAAGGCACGGGCATGACAATCTTTGTTCTGCCAGTGACATCAGGGCGCTTCACTGTCACTGCCAACAGTTCACCTCAGGTCGGGGTGACGGCTTCCGGAAAGCCTGTCTCATTCCCAGCATTTCTGCAGTTTCAGGCTCAAAAGATGCTGACGGGCAGATTTAGCCTCCCCGTTTAAGCAAATTCTCTCATCCCTTTGCACCTCGCCACTTGATCTCTCAGCAGGGCTGGGACCCCTCCGTCAGGAAGCATTCCTTGTGGGATACCCTGAGGGGCTGCAGAGTGACAGGGCTGTGCCAGCGGGATGGTGGCAACTGCTGCCACACACATATTTCCGTCAGGCCACTGCACGCATCTGCCAAAGCAGGGGGAAGCGACAAAGAAGCCGCGGCGACTGCCTGCGGCTCAAATCGGATCATCTCTCCCTGTCTGGGGAAAGAAAAGTAAATTCCAGCCACTCAGCCACGGGGGTAGTGGGGAAAGCCCAAGGAAGCCTGAACCCTGACTTTCCTCTTGGATCCTGGTGTGGCTCTGTGCCAAATGCACAATTATGGCTGAACTCTCAGCACTTTGCTGTAGAGGAGCAGAGACATCCTTGGCTGCAGATGAGACCCTTCAAAGGTGAAATGCCATACGGGAGGAGATATATTTTACACACACACACACACACACACACACACACACACAATTTTTTTTCTGAGTTACTGACTCAATGTTTCTTGCTAGAAATGTTAGATTCCTGCATTGCTATTGGACCAGCTGTGTAGAAATGTTAACAATGATATCCTTGACAGGGAGAATTGCAACTTCTTGCTTATCATCAGCCAGGGACAGCTGCAATGTCATTGTCTCTGTCCTCTCCTCCCCACAGAACCGCCTCAGGCCAGGAGGAGCCAGGTTCAAACACTGTAAAACATGGATGCTAATAAGAAGGATCCTGAAGAGGAACAGGCCCAGCCGTCTTTGCGATACAGATGGGAAAGGGGGAAGCAAAAATGAGAAGGATTTGCAAATTAGGGGGTTTTCTAACAGTGCCTTACTCCTTAGGGACCATGGCACCTTAAGGGTTAAGTGACTGGTGCTAACTAATGATCGCTCAGTGGCCCAAGATACCAGCTGCTCCATGGGAGAAAGATGTGGCAGCCTGCTTCTAGAAATACTCTAAAACCAAACCTCACCCACTGTGGTCGAGCTGGATCTCATCTGTGGAGGAACACCATAGAATTCCTGAGGTTGTGCATCTTAAAGAGAACGGACCATCTTTCTCCAAGTGGGCAATGCTGGATTTAAACAACTGACCTTTTGGTTAGCAGCTCAGTGAATGATGGACGAATCCATCAGCACACTCTTCTGTAAAAATGAGAAGCCTGGACATTTATGAGATGTGAAAAGGGTCTACTTTGTTTTTAGGGGCACCAAGAAACAAAATCAACTCGATGGCAACGTGTTTAGGGTTTGTTGTTTGTAGGTGGTTTGAACCCACCGATTGTTCTTGGGGAGAAAGATGGGCAATCATCTCTCATATAATTTACAGTCTCTGAAAACCCACTGGAAGGTCAAGTCTGAGTCAGTTCCTACTCAATGAAATACAAACCCCAAAACTTTCTCTCTTTGCTTTCCCTGCAACACACTGTCACTTCCTGAAATATAAAATCCATTCTTCCATCCCTTAATTGAGTAGAAGATTCCAAATTACTTTCATAGATGAAGGAGTTTTACAATCAATACCCTGTGGAGAACAGATGTGACATTTTAAGGAACTCTCCAGCCAGAAATCAACCACTAGGGGGGGAAATACAAGAGGGAGGTAGGGAAGCAGGGAGGGAGGGAGGGAGAAAAAGAATATTCGAGAATCTTACAGTGCTTGGGGTTAAAGACCTGCTGTCCAAATCAATGAAAAGTATCTAATTAGGCAACTCTTTTTAAATGAAGGGTACTAAAGATAGGGTGAAACCAAATTTCTCCTTGGAGGTAAGAATTATGAAGTTCTGTCTCACATACTTTGGGCACGTGGCCAGGCAGGACCAGTTCATGGAGAAGCATGGAAGGGTGGAGGGATGGCTCAGGAGAGGAAGACTCCGGATGAGATGGATTGGCACAGTAACGGGGCAATGAGAGAGTTCGGCGAGACTGGCTCAGGATAGGGTAGGCTTCGAAGCTGTTGGACATAGGGTCACTATGATTTGCAGGTGACTCGACAGCACATAACAACAATAAAATATAGGAACACCTAGGCTAAAGCACTAAAGAAAGCAATTTTATTAGTACCTAAATAGGTACTAAAGTAACCACGGGACAAGTAACCACAAGGAGTCAAAGCCATGGCTTCACCACCAATTGAACTTTAAATTCTTCTTAAATGCAAAAGCCTTAGTTATAAAAATCTAGCTGAGATTCAGAGTTTCTTTTACGGTAGCAAAGTGCAAAACGTGTTTGCTAAAGATTTACTTTAAAAGTCTCTCCTCATTCCAATAGCTTTTCTTATAGATTTGACTAGTCAGGGCCCATGTTACCATAACATATTTGACATCAAGTAATAGATATTTTAGTAAAAATCAGAATGAATGTGTGTCCATCAGATTTCTATTACCAAAAAATACAAAGAGAAACACAGACCTTGTTTTGGAGTAGGTTGAAAGGTATCTTACAGTGCTGAGCTGCTGTCATTTCTTTTCCTCTCACATTTTTATTCTGGTGAACTTTTATTGTTATCATTTTTTTTTATGGCGTGAAAGGATTTGAGCACAAAAGATTTAAATCTTGGTATAGTGTTCCCTGCTCAAACTGATGTGCGGTGGTGTGCTTTCTCTAGCAACGCAACTGCTCAACTCAGTGATGTCCAGCCAGCCAGGATTCACAACAACCCTCCCGTACACACTGTGTTAGGAGGGGACTATCCGTCTTTTCCCCACAGTCACACTGATGGCTTTGAACTGCCACAGGTGCACAACCTTTGGGACACAGTGAAACTCACTAGGCTCTCTGCTCTACAGATCAAAGAGCTCTCACTGTCATTATGGATGTCATCAAGTCCATGTTCGACTCACAGCAACCCCACGTGACAGAGTACAGCTGCAGCATAGGGACTTGGTAACGGTAATATTTATACAAAGTCTTTCTTCTGCTTAAGCTCCTTGGTGGATTTGAACCACCAGGCTTTCAGTCAGCAGCTGAGTGCTCAATGATTGTCTCAGCACCAGTTCTCTGCACCAGAGAACTACCAACTCTAAATGAGAAGAAAAGAAGAAAAAATATTGACATCTGTTGCCAACACAAATTGTGAGCCTGCTCCATGGAAAGAGGCTTCAAAGAGGACCTGGGTGACATGAAATGAAAAGGATGCAAAAATAGTTGACATGAAAGCTCTCTTTGTGCACACCTATGCAAGACTTTGATGTTCTATTGATTTATAACTTCTCTAAGGAATAAATTCTGGCGTTAAATTACCCTCATCATGAAGACTCTCTCAATCTCTAAAATGCTCTCACATCAGGGAAAATGTATTATTATGTAATGGGCAAATACGCTTGTGTATCAACAAAACGAACCTGCTTGCTCCTGCTCTTCGTGATGGTAGCCAGGCCTTTACTAAAATGTTTGGGGCTTACAATTTAGGTTACCCATCTGATACTCTGATTTACCCCAATGTCCTATTTTTGTTGCTGTCTAATAAGGAGTCTTTCCTAGAAACATGGCCAAAGTATGTGAAACAGAGCTTCGCCGTCCTTGGAGAAGGACATCATGCTTAGAGAGGTGGAGGATGGTGAAGGAGAGAAGAACCTCAACCAAGTGGATGAACAGTCACTGAAGCAATGGGCTCAAGTGTGTCAGAGATCGTGAGGCTGGCACAGACAGGACAGGGTTCAGCTCTGCTGTTCAAAGGGTTGCCATGAGGTGTTCTCGACTGAATGGCACCTAACAACAAAGGAGCTTTGGTGGCCTTGTGGAAAGAGGCTGAGCTGGAACCCCAAAGGCATGCAGTTTGAATCCACCAGCTTCTCCATGGGAGACAGACGACTTTTTTTTCCCCCCATGCAGTTAACCGCTTCTGAAAACCTGCTGGAGGGTCAGCTATGGGTCAATTCTGACTTGATGGCACAAAACAACAGTAAGAATAAAATAATGATTTGTATTCCATTTATCTTTTCATTTGGGTCTGACAAGGCCTTTTACAGCCATTTTTTTGGTTCATTGTTTTACTTATAATCATGGACAATTAGTATTGCCATCTTGATTCTTCATTCATTAGGGTAATTTAATGTGCTGTATTTTGCTCACATGGATTCCCTAGCATAATAACATCATAAGTTTTTTAGTATTTGCAGTTGATGAGGCCTGTGTTCAAAGTACTAATAGGGTTAAACTCGGGTTCTTCAACTTTTTAAAGGATCTTAAACCGGGCTGCTCCTGGAGGCAAGGATTCTGAAGCTTCATCTGACATACTTCGGGCATGCTGTAAAGAGGGACTGGTGCTTGGAGAGGGACATCATGTTTGGCTGAGTGGAGGGACAGCGCAGGAGAGGAAAACCTTCAATGAGATGGATTAATTCAGTGATTGGGGTAGTGGGAGTGGGTGTGGCAGGGACAGTGAGGTTGGTATAGGATAACACACCTACCTCCATTACCCCATAACCAGAAAAACAGACTAAAATATGAAGGCATCGAAAATGGGTAAAGGAAATAAAAGCTGAAGAATAAAATATTTAATCATGTCCTACAGCATAGTGAAGGAAGTAGTATCTAAAGTCTTAAAAGCTTAGGAGTAGCATCTAAGATATACAACAATTTGTCTTTCATGAATGGACCAATAATTTTTTTTAAAAAAATTAAAACAAACAAACCCCCAAAACACCCCATACAGGTCTCTGTATGAAACCAGAAGAGGGATAAGTGAGCATAAAATGAAGGGGGAAATGGTCTTTACTATGATATTTCTTTGTGTTCAGACAACTAAAAACATGCCAAGAAAATACAACAAACATAAACCAACTGCTGTCTCTATTCAGTAGGAGCAAAACAAAAAGAGGGAAAACAAAGATGCAGAGAAGAAACTATTCTCTAGGTTTAATGTCCTAATGGAGCTCCAGGACATTACCTACCTCGTTTTTTGAACATATGATAGACAAAATAAAACCAACCCCCCCAAAAACAAACAAACAATAACAAGATTCCGACTCAGTAATGACTCTCCTTTGAATTCTGAGGCTGTAAATCCTTCCTGGAGAATACCTCCCATCTCTCACCTATACGGACATGGTGGTGGTATACTGGAACGGCTGACCTTTTGGTTAGCAACACAACAGGTAGTACAGTAGTGCCACCACCAAGTCACCACACAAAGCAAAATACATTGTCATCAAATTGGGTTGCGTTAATAGCTGAGCCCCTGCTGGGCTTCTAACGCTAGAAAGCCCACTGGAGGAGACTGGCCAGCTTTCTCTCATGGAGAGACAAGTAGATTCAAATTGCCAGAGAGGCTTGGCCTTTGGGTTAGCTGTGCAACTCCCAACGATCAAGGCTACCAAAACAGGAGAAATGGTTCGGCAAGCGACTACAGACCTGCTTAGAGACACCCTGAAGGACCCAGATGCTTACAGGTACTCAGTCATGGGAGCCCTCAGGGAACGTAGTTCTCCAGCTTCCATGATGTTGGTAGATATGGACGCCACCTCCAGCAACTGCTTTTGTTTGTTTGTTCACTTTGCATCTGTGTGTGTTCTGGGTATTCCTTACATGATTACTTTAGGATCTCTGATAATTTGAGTGCAGGGTAATTTCAAGAGGTGGTAAGAATTCTATGTATGGACAATTAACACCATGGAAATACGTTGATTAATAAAAATACAATCCACAAGAAAAAAATTGTTGTTGCTGTTATGTCCTGTCATGTTGCTTGCCACCCATAGCGACCCTATGTATAATAGCTCTGAAGCCTGCCCTGTCCTGAGCCAGTCTCAATGACTCTAAAACATCTACCCCCATTGCCCTAGTTACTGTATCAATCCATCTCATCTGGGACCTTCTTCTCCTGTGTTGTCCCTCCACTCTCCCAAGCATGATGTCCTTCTCCAAGGATTGGTCCCTACTGGCCACATGCCCAAAGTATGTGAACTGTTGTTGTTGTTGTTATGTGCTGTCAAGTCATTTGCGACTCATAGCGACCCTATGTACAACAGCCCTAAACCCTGCTCTATCCTGTGCCAATCTCATTGCCTCTGACACACCCATCACGATTACCCCAGTCACTGAATCAATCCACCTCATAGAGGGTCTTTCCCTCCTGTGCTGTCCCTCTACCCTACCAAGCATGATGTCCCTCTCCAAAGGTCCCTCCTTACAACATGTCCAAAGTATGTCAGACGAAGCCCCAGAATCCTTGCCTCTAAGGAGTAGCCTGGTTTAACCCTCTCTAGGATGGATCTGTTTGTTTTCTTGGCAGTCCATGGAACATTCAATACTCTTCCCCAGCACCACAGCTCAAAGGCGTCAATGTGAGCTAGAGCTTCAAAATCCTAGCTCCAAGGAGAAACTTGGTTTCATCCTCCCCAAGACAGACCTGTTTTTTTCCCCTTGGTGGTCCATGGGATGTTCAAAACTCTTCTACAGCACCACAACTCAAAGCCATCAATTAATTATTCTTCTATCATCCATGGTCATTATCCAGAGCTCTGATGCATAGCAAGCAACTGCAAAGACCATGAACACCTTAGTATCTAGACTGACATAGTTGCTTCTCAGTACTCTGGAAAGGTCCCTGACTGTAGATTTATCTAATGCAATTCGTCTGCAAGCTGTAACTGTTAACCTCAATCTCTTCTCCATCTATCATGGTGCTGACAATCAGCCCAGAGGTGAGAATCTTTGTCTTCTTGATGTTGTGCTTCAATCCATATTAACTACAATCCTTGACATTCTGCAGCAAGTGCTTTTGTCTTTTTACACAACTAAACAAAAACACAATTTAAAATGTACTATGTGTTTACTATTATTGTCACAGAAATCAGCTATTGTTTTACACAAAGCTACCATTTTTACCTGGTACAAAATTTTCCTGATCAGATGATGAAAAAAAACAAAAACAAAAACAAAAACCAACCCGTATTTCCAAAAAGCAAATGAAACCCAACCCCACTCAACCCCTGTACACTGATCAACACTGAAGCCACATCAAAGACTCACCTGCTTTTTCGGTTACAGCAAAAAGAGCGGGGGTGGGGGGTGTTATTGATTATGAAACTCCACAAGGATGAAAAGATGTATTGGAAGTAAGAAAGACATGAGTGGGATTTTGTAGAAAATGGAAGAAACAAAAGAGAAATGATTTTAAGAAATCTGGCAAAAGGCAGACCACGTTTCTATTTCACCAAGCCTCTCTTCAGACCTAGTAATACAGCTTTAAAGAAGTCTCAAAGACTAACTTCTATTGAGAAATCTAGGTTAAATCCTGGCTGATTGTCAGCATTTTCTTGTCAATTGGAAACAAAAAATCAGATTCGTATGGTCCCTGTGTTCTAAGTGAGGCAGAGAAAATACTGCACTGATTTAAAAAAAAAAAAATCAACAACAACAACAACAAAAAACCCAAACAAAACCAAACCAAAAACCTTCTCGAGAAGATTTCTGAGGTTCTGCCAGATCTGGGAACCACTGGCCAAGAGGACAAATTATGTCCTCATGCCGTCGCCAATCAGCTCCACCAGGCAGCTCCCCTGGTGCACAGCTGCACTGCTGAATTCCAGATATGTTTTGATTAGACACAGATGCATTTAATTAGCAGTTTGTATCATCAATTAGAACATGAACCCGAAAAGTCACCTCCTTGCTTAGATGTGCTTTGAACATGGAATTTAATAGAAGTGACAATTCCATAAGAAACAGGGGGGGTTAATCCCAATGAAGTCATTAAGGCAGGAAACAATTTTATCAGGTAATACAATCTGGAAAAAAAAAGTTTCTTGAATAAGTGAATAATTCAAAATAGTTAATATATTTAGCCTTGGTCAGAGAATATGTACACCATAACGTAAGCAGGAAGCATGATGCTAAAGATAGGAAAAATGACAGTGAGTTTTTTATCATTTTCTCTAGTGCCAGAAGTTCCCCAGCTCTTTAAACAGAAGGTTTACATCAAGAGAAATTTGGGATATTTGACCTCTTGTATCTGAGGTCTAGTGGTAAGAAACTGCACTGAAATTCCAAAGGAACGTGGTTCGAATCCACCAGCTGCTCCATGAGAGAAAAATGGGTACTCCCTTCCTGTGAGATTAAACTACTTCTGAAAACTCACTGTAGGGGGTAGCTACGGGAAGGTTCTGACTCACTCATACTCAACAATAAGAATCTGAAAATTAAGGGGTCATGGTGGTGCAGTGCATAATGTACTGAGCTGTTAATGAAAGGTGGTATTTTGGGAAACCCCACAGACATTCCACATTGGAATATGGACAGCTTTCCACCTCCTAGAATATTTACAGGCTCAGAAACCAAATGAAGAGTCACTCTAAGTCAGCGCTGACCTGATGGCGGTGGGGTTTTATTGTTCCTGTAAGGTGTCATTACATTGATTTTGACTTGCTGTGACCCTGTGTATTAACAGATTGAAATCCTGACCACTCCTGGGCCACCCTCAACCCCCCTGTGCTGTGCCAGTCCAAGCTGTTGAGGGTCTTCCTGTCCTTTGATAACCTACTTTGCCAAGCATAGTAATATCCTACTCCCAGGACTGATCCTTTCTGCTAAATGCACTGGGCATCTCCAAATACTGAAAACTCCCTTGGATGATGGTCAGCATTAGTTCATTAAGCTTTATGATCTGGTGTCTGCACACAACAGTTACTTGTGCTACGACTACTGGTCATATGACTCAAGCTCTTACTTAGAGTACTTATGGCATACATGTCATATATATAACATCTCAATACTTCTTGTACAGGTAAGACATAGCGCACTCAGGAAACTGGTCCAAAGTAAAAAAAAAAAAAAAGGGGGGGTGTGTTGACTTCCACACTCTGGGCCTAAATTGGCGTGATTATAGACCCAGGTACTGGGCCGTCTCCCATATGCAGCACCACATACCCAATCGAGAAGTGAAAGTTTAAATTATTTCACTGATGTGAAAACCTCTAGTCAAGGGTCTTTTCTTGAAGAACTACAGAGAAGTCACCAAGAAACCCACTTCCTAATCTCCTTCCACTCCATAGCCCTGCTCTTATCACCTCCCTGTCTCTCTCCCGGCATCTCACCGGGTGTGGACACCCACCCTCACCTCCAGCCTCCTGCACACTTGTGCCTTAGTCAGGTTAGAGTCTAGTAAAGAAAGTATAAGGTGCTAAAGAACTACAATGTCCTTTTTAAAGACCAAGGTGCATCTGATCAAAGCCATAGTGTTTTCAATTGCTTCCTATGTTTCTGAAAGTTGGACAGTGATAAGGATGAAAGAAGACTTGATGTCTGTGAACTGTGATGTTGGAGAAGAATATTGAATAGATAGCCACAGAACAAATAAGTTCATCCTGGGAAAATACAACAAGGGTGCTCTTTAGAAGCAAGAAGGGTGAAACTATTTCACACACTTTGGCATGTTGCCATGATGGGACAGTCCTTAGGATCAGTGGAAGAAAAGTAGCCCCCACAACCCTGACAACAAAGTGGACTGACACAGTGTCTGTAGCAATAATGGCTGTGAGTGTGTCATAGATCATGACAGGATAGAGTACCATTCAGATTTATTGTATATAAGATAATTATATGTCATAGTCCACTTGAGGGTACAAAACATGAAGGAAAAAAAAGAGTTGGTTTCTATTTCTTTTTAAAATTAATTTATCACATTCTCTAATCCAAACTCTACACAATTATTGACCTCACACTAAACTTGAAAGTCATATGACTTCTCTGTCCCTGCTGTTTTACCTTCCTTTTACAACATAAGGGCTGTGATATACCTTGCAAGAATGCACACCTATTCTAGTCATAGCTAACAGGATTTGTACTCCTGTTAAGGCACCGGTATCCACCATCACTAATTGATCTCTTGTGTTATTTCTAAGTTAGCTAAATGGAGCCAAAAGCCCTCTTTTTCCCCCCCCCCACACTACTGCAAACAACCTCATCTTACCAGTCAGATTTGTTATTCATAATTAAAACTATTTGCCAGGTATAATTTTTTTCCTTTAAAACAAATAAAAGTTCTATACATTATCCTTTATATATGTCTAAATTCCATAAAAGTTATACAAGACTATGAAGTTTACAATATTGAATATAAATCTATAATAACATTACATGGGCATTAACTGAAAAATCTTAAAGACTGAAACAGTATCACATAAACAGTATCAATATGTGGAACATTCCAAGGATGATGAAGTCACAGCAATCACTCATAATAATTCCCTTAAGTTCTAAAGGACAGAAGTGAAATATAAACTCGAAAATATATATAGTTGTTGTTGTGTGCCATTAACTAGGATCTGACCCACAGATCCTAGTTAATCTGACCCACAAATCCTAGTGGGTTTTCAGAGACAAAAATCACATGAGAGTCAACTGCCCATCTTTTCCACACACACTGCAACTAGTTGATTCATATAGATAACCAGACATTATAGACAGATGGATTGATAGATGTAGATATGGTATATACAGATAAATACGGTGTGCATAGTTAGGTATGATTTGTTTTTATTTATTGGTGGTATATGTGCCCTCATAAGACTCATGGCTGAGATTCATGTATATTTTCTGAGACAGTAAATGGCATAGGAGGAGAATGCTTATCTTTCACCCAAAGAACACCTGGAAGCTTTGAAATTCTTACCTTTGAGTTGGCAGTACAATTATTTACCTACTGGACCACCAGAGTTTTTTAATAGACAGATGATAGAGAGATAGATAGATAGATAGATAGATAGATAGATAGATAGATAGATAGATAGAGATATAGTCATAGAAATGGATATAGAGATATATAGAAACAGATAGACATAGACATAGTCATAGATATACAGATTTTATAGAAACAGATATAGGTATGAGAGATGAGATAGAGAGAGAGAGAGAGAGAAGGCAGAGGTGTGTTAGATGGATCTTGGTTGAAAGCAAAGCATGTCTATATGTGTTTTATTGACTAAGCAAAGGCATTTGACTCTGTGGATCACTACAAACTGTAGCTAACCTTGAAATAAGAATCATAGAACACCTGATTGCGCTCATGAAAACTCTATACTTAGAACAGAGCAAGGAAATACCATTGTTGTTATGTGCCATCAAGTCACCTGTGATCCATGGTGAGCCTATATACAATAGCTCTGAGGCCTGCCTTGTCCAAACCTGTGTCCCTGACTCTGACATACCTACCCTCATTGCCCCAGTTACTATATCAATCCATTTGGGGCTTTCCTCTCCTGCACTGACCTTCCACCCTTCCAAGCATGATCTCCTTCCACAAGGACTGGTACCTCATGGTTCAAAATCCGGAAAGAAGTGTGTCAGGATGTGTTCCGTCTCTATACTTTTTCAAACAATATGTGGAACAGATAATTCAGGAGACTGGGTTCTATGAGGAGGAATATGGCATCAGGATTGGAGGAAGACTCATCAACAACCTGTGGAATGCACATGACACAACACTGTTTGCTGAAACTGAGAAGGTCCTGAAGCATTTGAAGCAGAAGGTCAAATGCAATATGGATTGAAGGTCAGTATCAAGAAAATAAATATTGTCATTACTGGGCCAACTGGTAGCATGATGATCGATAGAGATTGAGGTTGTTAACAATTTCAGCTTGTTGCTCAGCTTCACAATCAAAATTCTTGGCATTAGCAGTCAGGAGATTAAAAGATGAAGTGCATTAAGAAACTCTGTGGTCAGGAACCACTCCAGAGTGCTGAAGAGCAACAATGTTAGCCTAGAGACTAAGGTGTGCCTGCTTGAGGCCATGGTCTTCCAACAAATTGCTATGCATCAGAGAGCTGAACAATGACTAGGGATGACAGAAGAAGAATTGATGCCTTTGAGTTGTGGTGCTGGAGAAGAGTATTGAGCATACCACGGACTGCCAAGAGAATAAACAAGGCTGCCCTGGAGAAGATGAAACCAAGTTGCTCCTTTGAAGCAAAGACTTTGAGGCTTTGTCTCAGATACTTTGAGGATGTTGCCAGGAGGCACCAGACCTTGGAGTAGAACATCCTGCTTGGAAGGATTAAGGGACAGCACAGGAGATTAGGACCTCTCATGAGAAAGACTAACACAGTAACTTGGGTAAGGAGGGTATGTGTATCAGAGAGAGTGAGTTTGTCTCAGGTAGGGCAGGATTCACAGCTACTGTACATAGGGTCGCTATGAGTTGCAGGTGACTCAATGGTGCATAGCAACAAGAGCAATATATGAAGTATATATAGCTAGATAGGGTATACATATATATTGTTGTTGTTGTTGGTATGTGCTATCAAGTTGCCTGTGGCTCATAGCAACTGTATGTAAAACAGTCTTAAACTCTGCTCTATCCTGTGACAATCTTATTGTTTCTGACACACCTACCCCTATTGTCCTAGTCACTAAATCTCTTAGAGGGTCTTCCTGTCTTGTGCTATCCCTCCACCCTCCCAAGTATGACCACACTCTCTAAGGACTGGTCCCTCCTTGCAACATGTCCAAAGTATGTCAGACAAAGCTTCAGAATCCTTGCCTCCAAGGAGCAGCCTGATCTCATCCTCTTTAGGACTAATCTGTTTGTTCTTCTAGCAAGTCCACAGTATATTTAATACTCTTTTCCAGCACCACAGATCAAAGGCATCAATTCTCCTTCTATCATCCCTAGTCATTTTCCAGCTCTGACACATAGCAAATAATTGCAAAGGCTATGGCCTGGCTCAGACACACCTTAGTCTCCAGACTGACATTGTTATTCTTCAGCCCTTTGGAGAGGTCTCTGACAGCAGACTCTACCAATGCATTCTTCTTTTAATATTTCCTGGCTGCTACCAAGAGTGTTGATTGTGGATAAATACGGTAGGTATATATGTTGCTGCTGGATGGTGTGTGTGTGTGTGTGTGTGTGTGTGAGAGAGAGAGAGAGAGAGAGAGATTATTTTTGGTGTGTTCCATTAAGTTGGAACCAACTTATATATAGCTGGTCCTCAAGCAGAGTATTCAGAGGCAGTAAATTACATGGGAAGAGACTGTCTATCCTTCTCCCTCAGAGAGAAGCTGGTGGATTTGAAACACACACACACACACACACACACACACACACACACACACACATCTCAAATGCTATAATGGTTACCCATAGTGGACAGTGGTGGAGTTCCCAGATTAAAACAAGCTTTGAAGCAGGAGTACCATTCACTTCTGAAATAGCTTGCCTCTGGAAACTCTATGATAAACTTGGAGAAATGATGAAAGTTATACAAATGTTCAGGTCTTTCATTCATAGGGTCACTGTGAGTCCTCTACAATTTGATAGGACTTAACAACAAATAGATGATAGATAGATAGATAGATAGATAGATAGATAGATAGATAGATGATAGACAGATAGATAAAGATAGATAGATAAAGATAGATAGATGATAGATAGATAGATAGATAAAGATAGATGATAGATAGATAGATAGATAGATAGATAGATAGATAGATAGATGATAGATAGATAGATAGACAGACAGACAGGTACTGAATATCTACATTCTTAAATAGAAAACCATGAAATGCTAAGTCATAAATCCACTGTCATTTCTTTTCAGCTGAGATTCACCAGAGCAATTCCATTACACATTTGAATTAGTAGACATCTAAACCCAATGATTCAATTACTTCTTTTATTCAATTAACTGTTGTGAGATATATAGAGCTCTCCACCAATATGCTTTCTTCTAATATTGATGCAAATGGCCCCAATCTACGTGTCAAGATGCACCACAGCATGTAATAAGTTTTTATATTTATTTATTCCTTGGAGAAAGTTAAAGGAAGTCCATTCTGGAGCTCAAATAAAGTTCAGTTTTAAATTCCCATTCTAAGTTAAGATTTATGCCAGCTCATATTTAGCATATGCACCCATCCGTGTCCATAGTCCTTTCTGGTTCTGAAATATGGAATAATTCTACATGTATTTACATTCTTCCAGCCTGCTTATTCAGCAAGCTTTCTAAATGGAGGCTGGCGCGTGCCTGGTTAATAAACAAAAGTCATTCTGGACCCAAATGGAACTTTAAAATCAGAGCACAAGGTCAGAAACAGCCATTCTCATAAACTGATGATTTTAAATGTACAAACTATGGATAGAATTGCCTTCTGCCAACCCCCAAAGTGACACAGCTGGAGACACCTTGCTGGAATGTGAGAAACACACGGGCCTGAAATGGGCTTAGAATCCTTTTCTGTCATCAGCTGTCCATTTGATCTTGACCACACAGGTCTCAAACCTTGTCTCGTGAACTGGAGATGATAATACTTAGATTGAGAGACTTTTAGGTCTGCCATAACTCTTCTTTATCCTAGAGCTTCCCTTGCTGTCCCCCCGCAACACACCTAAAATTGGTGAATATCATGAAGACATGCTTGGTTATGTTGTTAATGGGCACCGCAGAGTCAAAACTGACCCATAGCTGACCCTAAGGCAGATTTTTGATGGGTTTTCAGAGGCAGTTAATCACATGAGAGGAGACAGACCATCCTTCTCCAATGGAGCAGCTGGTGCCATTGAACCATATACCTTTGGGATTGCAGTGCAGCTTCTTGCCACTAGGCCACCAGAGTTTGCTTGATTACATCACCCATATTTTCACTTGTATGTAACAGAGAGATAAATGGATTAAAAGTAGATCTTAAACCAATTCTAGACTAATCAGATCTGCGTTAGTGAATCTGAGGTGAGAATGCCTCTTAATTTTAACTGGAGGCTTAAAAAAAAGGAAACATTTCTGGGAAACTACTATTCATCATTTGCATCCTGGACCAAGATAGCTTTGGAGGGGAATGTAGAGGAACTGGAGATGTAGAGGGAACTGGAAAGGGAGAGGGAGAAGCTGAGAGAGAAGACAGCCTGATCTGCAAGAACAAGTAGAGATGGGAGACCAAGTGATCTGGACCATTTTTCTTTGTTCCCCAAGGAATGATGCTTCCTTCTCGTGTCCACACAAGGTTTTCCTGTGAGCAGTATTCAGTAATGTACACTCATGCAACTCTGTAATATTTATGTTATAGTGCTTACTCTCATAGAACACTTACTATTCAAGGGGAAAAATCTTGAGTGGTGTGGAAGTGTTAAAAAGATTGAGTGAATACATAGTGTCTATGTACTGAAAATAATTTGTGAAACACAGGAGAACATAGCTTTGTGGATCTGGTCAGA
The DNA here is from genome assembly GCF_000299155.1 of Elephantulus edwardii. Lineage (NCBI taxonomy): Eukaryota > Metazoa > Chordata > Mammalia > Macroscelidea > Macroscelididae > Elephantulus > Elephantulus edwardii. Next base: position 19,681,778 of record NW_006399779.1, read on the forward strand.
TTTCCGTGAGGTATATTCCCAGCAGTGGAATGGCTGGATCGTATGGGATTTCTGTGTTCAAATGTTTGAGGAAACGTCAAACTGCCTTGTAGAGTGATTGTACCACTTTACAATCCCATCAGCAGTGCATGAAAATGACAGTCTTTCACATTTCTCTAACATTTATTGCTTGCTGACCTGTTGAACTTAGTTACTGATGCTGAGGTGAGATGGTATCTCATTGTTGTTTTAATCTCACTGATCACCAGTGATTTGAACATTTTTTTCATGTATTTGTTGGCCATCTGAATGTCCTTCTTTGTAAAGAATCTTTCCCTCATTTTGTAATTGTATCGTTCTGTTCATACAGCATTATTCACAATAGAAATAAAATGAAATTAACCTATATTTCCATTAACAAATAGATAGATAGATAACCTGTGGTATATTCACAATTTACATTCGCAGTAGAGTATTATATAGGACTAAAACACAATGAAGTACTGGGTGAGACACAACAAGGATAGTCTAGAGAGTATGAATCAGTAAAAAAAAAAAAAGAATACTACAAAAGAATGATACTGTGAAAAGAGTCTGGAAAATAAGAGAGGAGAGGGAAGGATAGAAATGGAATGGGTAGAACAGAACACCGTATGGGCCAAGTCAAGGTAGGATCAAACGTGGTTATAATGTAAAGACAATCTCGTATTGCAATTCCAGATAGAAAGATGTGTGTGTGTATATATACAAATTTTGTCAAAGGGTTAGGGGAGCAGGGGTGTGGAAGAAGAAAGAAGAAATCTCTAAACTGCAGAGATGCCTAGAAGGACTAGATAAGACGTAATGGCGACTTGAAGAGATGGGGAGAGAGAAGTAATCGATCAGGCTCACTTGCAGGACGGGGTCTGGTGGGGAAGGATCACTGACATGATTCTGTGGTGAAGCTTGTGCACCCAGCCCTGCCCTGGTCCCCAGTGCCCACCCAGTCAGCCCGGCCTAGCCTTGTTCAAGGTGATCCTCATCTTCACCATCCACAGGCAGCCTCGGTTCTCCGCGTACTACCAGCCTCACGGTGAGGGTACACAACGATCATCAGAGAGACATCCCATGTGGTATCTTAGAGAGATGGATTTTATAAATTCCTAGAAGGAAAATTGTGAATAGGAGGGTCTGACAACATCCTGATTTGTAGACCTTGCACAACTATATTTTGTCTTCTGTGAGGATTTTTCAGAAAGTGAACTTGGCATTTTAGATCTAATTCTAGTATTTGGGGAAACATTAAACAAGTGTTTTGAAAATGTCTTACTGAAGACAGAGAATACCAGAAAGATGTCCACTTGGGTATTATTGACTATGCAAAGCCATCCGACTATGTGAATAATAATCAATTTTAGATAATACTGGTTACCCATGGTGGACAGTATTTGGTGGAGCTGCCAGGTTAAGACAGGTTTGGAAGCAGGAATGGCATCCACTTCCCAAACAACATGCCTCTGGAAACTCTGTGAACTTAGAGAATTGACAATAGTTCTCGAACAGGGTTCAGATCTTTTGTTTATAGGGTCACAATGACTCATGTTCGACTCGAAGGCACTTAATAACAATGACAGATAACACAGAAAAATGGGAATCCCAGAACTCTCAATTGTGTTCATGAAACTTACACACGAACCAAGAAGCTGTTGTCCAAACAGAGCAAGAGGATATTGCTTGGTTAAAAATCAGGAAAGGTGTGCCACATCGTTGTCTCCTTTCTCCATATCTTTTCAATCTATTCTGAGGAAATAATTCAAGTAGCTAGGTAATATAAAGAAACATGCTGAGTCAGGATGAGAGGAAGTCTTATGTATAAGCAGAAACCACAATCTTATTTACAAAAGAAGTGGAGAAGGGTTGAAGCACCTATGACGAAGAAAAAGGACTGCTGCTTTCAGTATGGATTCCACATCAATATGAAGAAAACAAGCTCCTCACCACTAGACCAACAGACAACATCATGATAAATGGAGAAAAGAATGAAGACATCAACAACTTCCTTTTATGTGCATTCACAATCAACACGCATGGTAACAGCAGTCAAGAAAGCAAAAGACATCGTTCACTGGGAAAATCTGCTTTCAAGGATCTCTCCAACGTGCTAAAGAGCAACGGTGTTAGTTTAAAACTAAGGTGCTCTTGATCCAAGTCAAGTCATTTTCAATTGCTTCCTATGCATCTGAGAGTTGAACAATACTAGGGATGGAAAAAAAAAAGTGATACCTTTGAACTGTAATGTTGAAAAAGAATACAGACTATACCATGGACTCCCAAGGGGACAGGCAAATCTGCCTTGCAGGAATTACAGGCAGGGAGCTCCTGAGAGGCAAATGTGGTGAAACTCTGTTGCATATACTTTGGGCAAATTTTCAGTATAGTCCAGTCTTTGGGGGCGAAAAAATATACCAGCTGGAAAAGCTGGGACTTAGCACAAGATAGGATAACCTTTAGTGAGACGGACTGACACAGTGTCTATAAAAATGGCCCCCATCATTGCAGAGATTGTGAGGATGTCACAAGGTAGGCCAAGGTCCAGATCTACTGTTCATCGACTCACTGTGATGTGTGGTCAACGAGATGACACCTAACAAAAACACTCTTCTGCTCCAGAATAGAATAGCACTAAGAATACAGGGGTGACAACGCTAGAAATCCGCAGCCTTAGAGCTTAGATCATGAGAGAGATACACTAAGCAATATAAACAATGTGCTATGGTGGAAGGTAATGCAAGTATGAATGAGAGAATAGAGCAAGTTAACCTGAGAAAGAACAGCTTGTAAAAAAGGAAAGCAGGGAAGAGGACTTTTTAGTAAAGTCCAGAGGAAGTCAAGGAATGAATGAACGGTGTGGATGTGTGCCTTTTTTGATAAGCATGAATAAATACTAGAGGATTCTGAGTCTCTCCACCAAGCTACAGTCATACCTGAACAATGTACGACCTCTGTGAAGTAGACAGCTCAGCAAAGTCATATTCAATAAATGACAGCACATCGCAATAGAGAGAATTGTACTGTAATGTGTTTTTATGGTCTGCAGGCATGTATATATGCTTATGTGTGTGTGCGAGCATTTGTGTATATGTGAGAGACAGAAAGCAAGAGACATGGGTATCTCAATTTCTGAAACAACAAAGCATGGCTTGGTTGTCCCATGGGCACACGTGGTGGAAGGCGCACTCTGGCATATACCTGCCACGTACCAGCCTGCATGCTCACTCTTAGCTCTGGGATTTGCTGACCAGGACCAATGACATCTTCTTCACCACTTTTGTTTAGTTTGCAAACAAGATCTTTTAAACCATCAATCTCTGCAGCCCCTGATTCACTCCTAGTCATCTCTCCTTCTCTCTTTTATCAAGCCAAAATATTTTTTTTTCTGAAAAAAAGAAAGAAAATGTATCACTCTTGGCTTCAGCAGTAAAAGTAAACAAATCTTTCCCTCTACTTCAAAGAAACGGAGTCTTTTACTTTTATCTTCCCTAGCAGAGGAGGACAGAAAAAGGCTTTCCCTTTTTTCCCTTCTCACCAGTGACAGTGAAAGCCTCTATTCAGCAGCCTTACCTAGGCACAGAGGGCTTCCCCCACCTGGAGTGGGAGTCAGGAAAGCCGAGGAGCTCACTTAGGCACAGGTGGGCGAACAGCCCAAGGAACCTCCACATCCACTCAGGGTTCTGTCGGAATTCTGGTTTATGAATCCACAACAAGAAACAGAGCAAATTATTCTGGAAGGAGCAACTATTTAAGCCAGGCACTCTTTTCAGTCCTACAGAAGTAGGGTGTGTTGTTACATGCCATTTAGAGGGTAAGAACTCATCGCAACCTAAAGAGCCACTTTCGTAAATCTTGTCCTATCCTGCACCATCGTCAGTGTCTCTGATGTGTTCCACTCACTGTGTCACTTCGTCCTGGTAAGAGTCTTCCTCTCCTTCTCAGACCTCCTAGCTTTTCCATGCACTGTTAAAAGAACTAACAAATAAGTCTTGGAGGAAATGCAACTGAGGATGGGCCCTTCCTGACAACACACCCAAAGTATGTGAAACTACAATTCCTCATCCTTGCCTCTAAACAGCTAGGCTGCATTTCCTCAAATACTTGTCTGTAGTTCTTCTGGCAGCACAAGGGATATTCAACACTCTTCTCCAACACCACAATTCAGAGCACTGGTTCATCTTTCGTCATCCTTATTCACTGTCTAACTTTCAGATTCATAGAAAGCAATTAAAAATACCACAGCTTGATCAGGCACACCTTAGTCTTTAAACTGATACCCTTGCTCGTTAGCACTTTGGAGAACTCCTTGACAGCAGATTTTTTCCAATGCAACAAGTCTTTTGATCTCTTGACTCCTGCTAGTTTAGGTCCCTTTCTTCAGAGTTACAAAGAAGCAGGAAGGGAAGTAATGTTAAGGTAAAATACTGGAAGCTGTATGAAGAAGTAGGGGACACATTAGCACTTCAAAAGACTTTTCATCTACCTTGTAGCAGATTCATGTCTAATGCCAGGTCAATACCCCCTGTGATGGGCATACACCGCCTGCTGGTAGTGGAGGATTAAATGTTGCTATTTGCTTAAAAAGAAGTCCTTGAAAGAACAGTGCCTAACATCTTCGGCTGCTAACAAAAAGTTCAGTTCAAATCCATCAGCTGCCCAAAGGAGAAACAGAGTCAGCCACATTCCTTGAATAGTTACAGTTTCAGAAACATGAAGGAGGTTTGCTATGAGTTGCAACAGAACCAATGGCAGGTTGCTGCTGTTAGGTGCTGTCGAATCCACTATGACGCATAGTAACCCAATGAACAGTAGATCTGAATCCTTGTCCTATCCTGTGCCATCCTCATCATGACACGCTTGAGCTCACGGCCGCAGTAATTATGCCAGTCTTCCTCATTGGGGGTCTTCCTATCTTTAGCTGACCCTCCATCTTTCCAAGGATGATGTCCCTTTCCAAGGAACAGCCTTTCTTAGCAACATGTTGAATGTACGAGTGTTGAATCTTTGCCATCGTGACCCTGACTGTCTTATAGCAGTGGGCAGTGGATCAGTATTATAAGGTTACTATTATGTTATTAACTCAACTGTGACTCATAGTGACTCCATGTACAGGAAATCACAGCCTTGTCTAATCCTGTGCCATTCTCACAATCTCCTCTGTGCTTAAAAGGGATATGTAACAATATAGTAGGAAGGCCCCATGGCACAAATGGATTAATATTTAGGTACTAACTGAAAAGGTGACTGAACTCATTCCTTGGTTCCCCAGGAGGAAAGCAACATGATCTATTTCCATAAAGATAAAAGTCCAGAAACAAATTATGGGAGCAGTGGTACTCTAACACTTAAGTCCTTAGGAGTCAAAAATCAACTGAGCCCCACCTAACAACTGCAGTCAGAATAGCAGAGTTGATTCAGGAAAACAATGTGTGGGAAATACTTATTCAAGAGTGTCTTGATAGACAGGAAAATTACAACAAAAATGGAACACCACAATTGTGCTTATGGAGTTAGAGCAATGAGCTTGTCCTCACACAAAGTTTTTTTAAGAGTAATCATTGATTAACAATTACACTTCCACTTGAAAATCAACCCCAGCTTAGTCTCAAACCTTCTGGCAATCACAGATGACACCAGTGGAGGCAGGGAGAAGACATTTGCAATATAATTCACCCTCAGCACCCAACAAATGATTCCACCATAGGCAGTCTCTAACCTTTCTGGACCTCATTTCCCTTTGTGCATACAGAGGCCTCAAATTCTAAAACACGTGACAGATCTAATTTCCTCCCCACCCCCTCCATAGAGGCCTGTAAGCCTGATGGCATTTGACAAATGCTCCCAGTTCCTGTGTGCTGCTCAGCCATCACTCCCAATTACAAGATCACAAGAGGAACAATCTGAAACCAGCCAGCAGGGATTTGTGCCTGAAAGGAGAGGGGATGTCATTAAGGGTAATGATCAAAGCCTGGCCATTTAATGGAGAAGCTGTTAGGCAAATTCACTTCTTTTTACTCAAAGCATCTCCCCTGGCCTTGGAGCCTGCAGAGCCAGAGACTGAAGAGGGCACAGCAGCCTCTCCTACCAAGACAAATGGGTCTTACTTGATTTGCACGTAGGGTATTAATTATGAAATCGTCTATTTACTCTTACTTCCTTCTTTGCAAATCACTCTAAAAATAAGATCATTTAAACAGTAATTCACTTGCTATGCCCAAGACAGCTCCCCCGGGAAACCCCAGCCACTGCACTACTTGAAAATGCCCTTCTAAATTAGCAGCCCTTGCACGGACTCTACTGGCAAATTCAATCATACCTCTGCCACGGGGTATTGTTATTTGTGGCTGCCTCGGAGAACTAGCCTTCATTCTCGTTGGTTCTAGTCAGTCCGAAATGATGTGAATATGCTGTAAGTTTAGCAGTGGCAACTCCATTAATATTAATATACAGTAAAGAACCACCAGGCAAGATAATAAAAACAAAAGCGCCAAACAATATCTGAAGAGCCTTTTACGAAGAGAATAAATGGGCTAGTTATATTTTCCTCTCCTCTTACAATCAAAACTCTTTTAAACAATAGCATGTGCCAGTCTTTGTCTGCTTTCACACTTTGTTTTCCATTCAAGTGTCAAAAAAAATTATTAATAAAGGGAGAAGAGGAATTTATGGCATTTAATTAGCTCCATCTTAGACAAAGCAAGGACTGTGGGAATGGGGCAGGGCCTGGCGCAGCTGTGTTCTGTTGTATTCAAGGTCAGTATGAGTTTGGTGCAATTCCAGGGCATCTAAAAGCAACAACATTAGATCCACAATTCTCATCGCCTCTAAGTGAAGCAATTTGGTACTAGAAATTAAACAAATAAACAAAGATCCAAGTTCACCATCAAGGCGATTCTGACTCACAACCACTCTACGAGACAGAGCAGAACTGTCCTGGAGTTTGTCCAAATTACAGAAGCCGATAGCCACACCTCCCTCCTGCAGAACATCTCCAGTGGGTTTGAACTACCGACAGGTCGGCAGCGGAATACGTAACCACTGTACCACCAGTGTGCCTCTGATGGAAAGATTTTTTTTTTTTAGAAAACTATGCTGAGGAGGACCTGAAGCACTTGCTGCACAAGGTCAAGGACTGCAGCCTTCTATATGGACTGAAGCTCAACATCAAGAAAACAAAGATTTTCACCACTGGGCCAATTGGCAGCATCAATATGGATGGTGAAGAAATTGATACAGTTACCAGTTTTAGTTTGCTTGGCTCCACAATCAACACTCTTGGTAACAGCAGCCAGAAAATCAGGAGACGAATTGCATTGGGAAAGTCAGCTGTGAGGGACCTCTCAAGAGTACTGAAGAGCAACGATGTCAGGCTGGAGACTAAGGTGTGCCTGATCCGGGCTATAGTATTAATTACGTGCTATGCATCAGAGAGTTGGACAGTAAATAGGGTTGATAGAAAGATAATTGATGCCTTTGAGTTGTTGGAGAAGAGTGTTGAATGTACCATGGACTGCTAAGAGGACAAACAGATTTGTCCTGGAGAAGGTGAAGCCAGAATGTTCCCTGGAATCAAAGATTCTGAAACTTCATCTGACATACTTTGGGCAAGTTGAAGGAGGGACTGCTCCTTGGAGAGGGACATCATGTTTGGCAGAGTGGAGGGGCAGTGAAGGAGAGGAAGACCTTCGATGAGATGGATCGATTCTGTGACTGGAGCAGTGGGAATAAGTGCGTTTGAGATGGCTAAGTTGGCACAGGATAGAACAGCGTTTAGAGTTCTTGTACATAGGGTCGCTATGAATCACAAATGACTCGATGGCACATAACAACAACAGCATGCTGCCAACCCAACCAATAGCACTTGCTTCTACCACAAGCTGTTCTGCAGAAGAACCTTGGGCAGTTCCCTCCTGTGGGAATTACTGTCTCTGCTGAAATTCTATGGCAGGGTCAGCTATGAGTCCGTTTCAACCTGATGGCGACATAACAACAACAACAACAATCTCGATAGTGCAGTTTTAAAGAGGTGAAATTCTGAACCTCTAAACTCAGCAAATAAAAAATGTGAAGTAAGTGAGGTTTGCAGAGGAAAGCTATATAAAAGTCATCACAAAGGGACAGAATTATTACAAAACATCTCACTTGGAAATGGGAACTCTACCCCAGTGCTGGCTTTCACACAAGTCAAAGTTGTATTTCTATTAATGCAGGAAGTTCATCTAAAAGACATGGAAATACTCAGGTACTATTTATTTAAATAAGCAGAATTCCTTGTGAAACTTCCTTTGCTATCTTTTTAAGTAAAAGGAGGACACAAGAGAGCTCAGTTTTGGGAGAACCTTTAGTAGTAATTCACTCCAAGTACCCATTTCACATGTCTCCTTACAGGTGTTCCATGTTTCATCTTCCCTGTACTTGCAGCTCTCTGGTGATCAGCAGGAGTCCCAGAATCCTCTTGGGTAGCCCTTCCTTGATGAAGCAGTCCTGATTTCTTAGACCATTCTCCCTTGCAAGAAATTGAAATCTATCTCACTAAGAATTCTATACATTAAATCTGCTTCTACTCTTAGGTTCTCATAGAAAAAGCCTAATATTTTACACATAAATGTCCTTCAGCTAAGAGTCTCTGGATGACACATACTTTTAAAAACTAAGCTATTAACCTAAAGACTGGAAGCTTGAACCCAGAGACACTTTGAAAGTTAGGTCAGATGATTTCCCCCTGATAAGTCAAAGTTTTAAAGTGCAGTCTTACTCTGACATACAGGGTTTCTGAGCTGAATTCGTAAACATTTCTTAAATTTTTTTTCAGGGGTATATCCTTTAAATACATAAGGATATCCTTTGTTTTCTCAAGGCTGAATTTCCTTAGAACTTTCACAGAGGGCTCTGGGTCTTATGTCTTGGAGTTGAACTGATGAAAGACCTGAAGGATTGCAAAATCTACAATACCTCGATGTTCAGCCCAGGCAACTGGAGATTTAATTTGCTTCAAGAAAATATAAAAACTATGGTAAGATAATCCAAGAGATGGCCATACTAAGTACAAATTACTATGAGTTACAAATGCATTCAGCTTTCAGTACTATTTCTCTAAACCTAGGAAGAAAAACTATTGAATTGAAATTTGAGAAGCCAAGACTCTGTTGTTTCAGTTTTCTTTCAACAATTAAAAAGAGAAAACTATATATTCAAATTGGCGTTGTAAGAAGGATAATAAATTATTTTTTTTTAGTCTACAGCCAAGACTTTGGCAAACTGAAAATTTTTTCAAAGCATTATTTTATTTTGTTTTATTTGTCCCTTAGTGGATTATAGATTTTCTCATAAATACTCATTACATTTACTTCCACTCTAACTTTCTTACAAGTCCTTTCTCTTAGAATCCATAGACTTCCTTGTTTCAGATGTGTGGTTGTATTCACCATATTATTTCTCTGTTTTTTCCTTATCATTCCCTTCTGGTTGAAGTAATAGTCATGGTACAATTAAACAATTCTACAAAAGTTGAATGTAGAACTACTATACTAAGAACAAAATAAGAAAGAAGAGGAAAAAAAAAAAGCAACAACAACAAAACACCCCACAAACAAACCCACAACATCATCAGAACCAAAATGCCCCTCAAATTCATGCTCTCTTTGGAAGTGACTGATTGCTGACTCCATTGGGTTTCCAAGGCTGTCAGTCACAAGGACCTGGAGACTGATCATTTTTCTCCAAGGAGTTGCTAGTACATTTGAACCACCAGTGGGATTCAGTTTTTGGATTAGCAGTGCAACTCTCTACAGACTAAGGCTCACTTGCACTAACATATGACCTAGCAATTTCAAACTTAGCTATATATTAAAAATATCTGCAAGCAGGATATTGTTGTTGTTATTGTTGTTGTTATGTGCCATTGAGTCACTTGCGACTCATAGCGACCCTATGTACAACAGCTCTAAACTCTGCTCTGTCCTGTGCCAATCTCACTGCCTCTGACACACTTATCCCGATTACCCCAGTCACTGAATCAATCCACCTCCCAGAGGGTCTTCCTCTACTGCGCCTGCCGTCCACACTCCCAAGCATGATGCCCTTCTCCAAGGACAGGTCTCTCCTTACAACATGTCCAAAGTATGTTAGACTGAGCCTCAGAATCCTTGCCTCCAAGGAGCAGCCCAGTTTAACCCTCTCCAGGATGAATCTGTTTTCTTAGCAGTCCATGGTACCCTCAGCACTCTTCTCCAATACCAAAGCTCAAAGGCATCAATTCTCCTTCTACCCTCCTTGGTCATTGTCCAGCTCTCTGACGCATAACAAGTGATTGCAAAGACCATGCACCATTCATAAGAGACAAGCTGTGATATCCTCAGTTGTATTATATTTATCCAGTATTTGGATAATGACTAGGAAATACTGAAGAAGAATTGATGCCTTTAGACAATGAACAGGAAAGACTGGAGAAGAACTGATATCTTCGCCCTGTGGTAGAGGCTACATGTGCAGAATATGCAGCGGAGTCAAAAGCACAATCTCTCTTGAAGGAAGTACATACAACTAGGATGCCCCCTAGAGGAAGAGATTGTGGAACTTTGGCTCACACACCTTAAGTATGATATCAGGAAGGAAGAATGGTTGTTAATAGTTGTCATCAAGGCAATTCTAACTCATAAAAACAGATGAGTAAATAAGAAAAAAATAGTCTATACAGACAATGACATATTACTCAGCTATTATTATGCAAATACGAATGAATTCCTAATACATGCCACAGCATTGATAAATTACCAAAATACGGTGAGTGCAACAAGTCAGTCACAAAACAACAAACAATGTATTATTTCACTCATATCAAATAGGTACATAATATACAGAAACTAAAACATATTAGTGGTTACCAGGAAAGAAAACTAAGAAGAAGAGAAGTTACTGGCCATGGGACATTATATTTATGTTAGTTGCAATTGGATAAGTCCAACAAAATAAGAGAGAGAGAATGAATGTGTCTATAGAACATAAAGATTATGATCAATATCATTAAATTTCATGTGCAAAAATTACTGAAATGGCAAATACTTTCTTGGGTATATTCTTACCACCACTACAATACAAAATTTCCATAATCTATAATTTTTATTTGTATATTTTATGAAACAAAATTTCAAAACAATTTCCTCTTTCTCTGTAATGTTTCTATGTGCTCTGCTGGTCCTAGAAATTTCAAATACAAGATACTTTTTAAAATAGTCTATAATAACTAGGTGTTGTTGTTGCTGCTATGTGCCATCAAGTTGCCTGCGACTCTGTACAACAGCCTTAAAACCTGCTCTATCCTGTGCCAATCTTATTGTCTCTGACACACCTTCTCCTATTACTCCAATCACTGAATTAATCCACCTCATCGAGGGTCATCTTCTCTGGAGCTGTCCCTCCACCCTCCCAAGCATGACATCCCTCTCCAACAACTGATCCCACCTTGGAACATGTCAAAAGTATGTCAGATGAAGCTACAGAATCCTTGCCTCCAACGAGCAGCTTGGCTTCTCCACACAATATAGCTTAAAAGATAAACTTAATGGTATAAAAATTGAGAAAATGATTTAAAGCTACCATACCAAGAGTTCTGCAACACAGAGAATGAGATTACTACTTACGAACAATGTTCAGGGAGATGAAGTGATGGAGAAATGTGCAATGCAGAAACTCATCTTGCCTGTAGAATCTAGACATTGTCATTTCAGAGATAAATTGTACTTAGAGTCCTGGAGTCCATGCCTATTTGGAGATGTGTGCCAATTCTGATTATTTGGAAAGATATACAAGAAAATGGATTTTTCCATACAACTGTTACATTTTATTTAGGTTTCTCTCTGTGTTTTGACCATGGAGAACCTATATTGCTATTTGATTCAGTATGGTAAACAATGGCTTCTCCATTATAAGCTATGGATAAGAAGTATGAATGTGAATGACTCGGGGTCACTGCTATACTCTTTAACAATTAAGCAAAGCCCCAGATATTTCTTCACTATTAAGAAATAGTGGTGGTATGGTCTTCCATATGATATAACAAAATCTTTCAGAACTCCACATTTTCAGTGTCCAGAAAGAAAACTATATTTATAAACTCATTATACAACTTTTGATCTATTGCAATATTGCTATAAATTTCAAAATTGGAAATGCAGGTGAAAGCATTACTATTCAGCCCTGTTCTGTTCTTTTTAATAGATTTGATCTATAGAGAAGTCTGAGTGAGGCATAAGAATGAGGAAAAAGAAAACAGCTGCTTTCCAAAATAGAGAGTTTAGAAACTGGAGTTACAGAAGTGTCCAACACTCTGGTAGCACCAAAAAAAAAAAAAAAAAAAAAATAGAATTGAAGAGATGGAACAGAGAGTCAATGAGTTGGAAGACAAGAAACTGGAGTTACAATGCATGAAGTCAGATACCAAAGTTTTAGATTTTTAGATGATAAGAAAGAGATTTGAAAAAAAAAAACTACTTTTCAGATAATTAAAAGACTTTTTTTTTCCCTCTAAAAATGCATTCTTTGAATCCACTAGTCAAACTGGATACCAATAAAACCTGGCTTCACTAAGGTCATCCAATATCCTGGTCTTCTTGGTTCGTTACTGATTCACCGAGTATTTCTTTCTGTGCTCTTGATTCACATGTGAGTCACCAAGGAGACCCTCTCATCACAGTGACCCCTAACCCCCAATGCAACTAACTGTGCTGCTCGGTATGGAAAAGGCCACACTTCCATCTCACTTGCTTTTATTCTGCAGAACACAGATACATAAACGTGATGCCCACACAGAGAGAAACATGGTCACAGAGTCAAGAATTCGTTTTACTCATGAGAGGATTAGGTAGATGCTAGAGTCAGTCATAAGAAAATTCAGAACAATTCCAAAGTGCATGGAGTAATGGCACAGTAAGCGGAATTAGAAATACAGACAAAACTTGCTTTCCCATGGGGAAAAGGGAAGGCCATAGCAATTCTCTCAGACAAGACACCCTTCTGCAGCCATCAACTGCCTAGAACTTACAGAGAGGCTCAAAAGTGTTCAAAGGAAAAACAAAAAGGCTAACAGCAAGCTGCCTGGAGTACATAGATGTATATATGTGAATTTTAAGTTTTTAAGTATGTATCTATTTTTTAAGTGAAACAGAGATACTACTTTCTACCCCATTTTAAATTAGAACTTTAAAATCTCTGAAAATTAAAACTATTTCCTCTTTAGTACTTGCATGGCCTTTATGGCCCTCCTATTGTGACTATTCATTTTTCTACAGCAGAAATATTAATGTGTTCTATTACAAGTTTTGTTCCAGATGCCTCTGGGAGTATTACATAATATATACTATATGTATATATTGTTGTTGATGCTGCTGGGTGCCCAGAAATAGATTCAGACTCATTGTGACCACATGTAATAAAGTAGAATTATAAGGATTCTTTGGCTGTAATCTTGATAAACACCACTTTCCAGGCCTTTCTGATGAAGCCACTGGGTGGATCCAAAGTGCTATTTGATTAGTGGTTGAGCATTTCCCTTGTTTGGAGGACCAGGGCTCCCTATGTGCATATTAACATAAAAAAAATTTACTTTGGTTGGTCTGCATACAACATTTGTATATATTGTGTTTCACTCTTTCCTTCATTTACATTGTTTCATATAATCATTCCCATACATCGTGGTTTATAAAATTAATCACTGAATTATACAAGCCATTGTTTTTCAATTCTAAAGTTTCTCTAGCAGTGGTGTGCTAGAATTCACTCATACCCAAGCCAACTGCCTGTGTCTCTTATTTCATTTTTGGTGGTTTCAAATAGCTCTGGCCGCCAAGAACTCATGTTCTTATTTAGCACTGCAAAGAATGACTTCTCCATTAGAGACAAGAGCTAAATGGCACGGATGTTGGTGGCTGAAGGGTCCTTCCCATACTTAGTAACAAAGTTTGAAACTCGCCATGGTGGGAAAATCCATATAAGGAAATAGATTTTTTTTTCTTTTTAGGTAAAGAGTATTTATACAGGGACACTAAAAGCTGGGCTTTTTCGTTTTCTTTCTGAGAACCAATTAAGCATTTACCAGCACACCACTACCTCCAAAGGCATCAAATAAAGGACTGTGCACCTGGATGTCAGCAATGAGCCCAGTAAATATTCAGATGAACAAGCTACATTCCCTGACCTTCAAAGTTCAAGTCTAGAAAAAAAAAAGTTCATGGTCTAGTAATAAATTTAAATAGACACACAGTTATAGATACAGTTCTTTTAAATTTATAAATGTAAGCTTGTCCTAAGATTTATACTTCTTCAAAATTGGATGTTTTGCAGGATCCTTGCCGTCAGTATGCATAGTAGACTTAATGAAATTTGAGTCATCTTTGCTCAGGAAGACTCCAGGAACATGAACCTTATGCTAGGTGTTTCAAGGGATATAAATAGAGGACCTCGTAAAACATTTAATTGGAAGAGGAAAACACAGCCAATTCACTTAGCAATAACGTGTGATAAAGGCTAAAAGCTTCCCTTCAAATAAAGATTTTTGGAGAGAAAAGAGTGCATAATCAAAACAATTTGCAATCTTTCTATTTACTCTAAACTGTATGCACTAACTTTCTCTTTAATGGGGCAGTTTGTCTCTTGATGAAACATATTTTCAAACATTGACTATGTGTCGGGCAGGTTGCTAGATACCAGCACTTCAACAATGAAGAAGCCTTCCTTCCTAGAACATATATTCCTATGAGAACATTAGCATGCAAGTATGTAGACATAATGATACATTAGAATGCCGAGTACAAGAGACATACGGGGCGATCACAGGCAGACGCACTTTACTCTGTGAGAAGGAAAGAGCTCCAGAAATGCTTTCCAATGACATTCCTTTTAAAGCTGACCGTGAAGGAAGAAGAATTTGTCAGAGGAGAAAGGAAGGGCATGCCAGCCAGTAGCAACAGTGTGGATAATACTGTATGCAAACTCACCCAGTTGTCTCACTGCTGTAGGCCCAGAACCAACTCACAGCTGAGGGTTCACTGGGTTTCAGGACTTCAAATGACACAGAGGGAGATTGCCTTCTTTCTCCCAAGGGGCTACTGGAAGGTTTGAGCTGCCAACGAGGCTGGTCCATTGGGCTATAGTGCAACTCCATACAGACTACAGAACCCTGGATCCCTCATACACTATTACGTCTTCTAGAAAGAAATTCTGATCATGTCCAAGAACGGGACAGGGACCTTAGATTTCCTCTATGGTTTCAGGAGATAAAGTAAAAAAACAAAACAAAAACAAAAACAAAAACACATTTCCAAGTCTTAAACTGCAGATTTCAAAGGTGAACGTTCTATATGAAGATCCTATCTAACAGAAAACAAAGGGCGCTTTTGTGGTATAATCTCTAGGGAAATGTGCTGCTAATTGACAGGAGATACTACTCTGGAAGTTGCAATGCAACAGTGGCTGCTCAGAGAAAAGATGGGTAATCTCCTCTCCTGTGGTTGTCAGTTGTTGTTGTTATTGTTGTTATTTGCTATTGAGTCACTTGCGACTCATAGGGACCCTATGTACAACAGCTCTAAATGCCTCGCCGTCTCAAACACACTTATTCCCACCACTCCAGTCATAGAACTCATCTCATGGACGGTCTTCCTCTCCTGTGCCATCCCTCCACTCTCCCAAACGTGAGGTTCCTCTCCAAAACTCACGATGGAGTCATGTACTGGTTAGTTTCAACTAGATGACAATGAGTTTGAAAGGACAGAATATATTTAAAAACAAATAAAAATTTTCCAGATAGATAAGCATATCCTTTAAACCTATGTCTTCTGAAGACTTCACAGAATAAGCCACTTGAGGTCAACCAAAAATGTTTCTTCATGCCTTAGATTGAATGAAATGTCTTGCATATGTCAACAATATGTTGTTGTTGTTATATACCGTCAAATAGAAACTAATTCATAGATGATTCTACAGCAGGTTTTCAGAGGCATTACATCACATGGGAGGAGACTTTCTCATCTTTCTCCAGACGAGCAGCTGGTGGATTTGAATTGCATGCCTTTGGGTCTGATATGTTGTTGTTGTTGTTGTTGTTGTTGTTATTGTTGTTGTTGTTGGGTATATGAGGCAGAATCAACCCATAGCTGACCCTCCATTAGATTTTCAGAGGCAATTAATTGCTTGGGAGGAAACTGCCCATTCTTCTCCTGAGGAGCAGCTGGTGGATTAGAACCACATGTCTTCGGGATGGCAGCCCAGCTTCCTGCCAGTAGGCCACCAGTACACTTCCATTAGTAGGTAAATAACTGATTTAAATAACAGGTAGAGCAAAGGAGGGGAACAGTCATTTTTATTTTACAATTGGCTTCCGACTTCCTCACAATCCAAGAATTATTTTCTCTCTTACCCTGAGAGTGTTGTGTGCTATATGCTGTAAGTGGGTGGAATTCATCAGTTGCTTCAAAGGAGAAAGATGAGTAGTCTCTTTCTGTAAAAATTTACATCCTCAGAAACTCCACTGAGGGCCTTTTTGAGTGATAATCAGGAATGGACTCCATGGCAGTAGGTCTGGCTTTTTTAGTTTTGCTCTGTTTAGTTTTGACTTCTCTCTTATGTGTCTATCTCTTACCTCTTACCACACCCCATCTTTGTCCTCTTAATATGGCCAGAGTATAGAGACAGGACTCTTCACTTTAAAGAACACCCTCTCCAAAGCATTGTTCTATCCACCACAGGGCCCTTAGGCCTCTTTCATTATTTTTGTTCAGACATTCCTCTAGGTCATATAGCCCTGGTGTAAAAGTTGCCGTACCGCGGTCACTTTTGGTTGCTGTGAGGCTCAACACTGTGACACTGATGTGTCAAATGCATTAATGGTTGGCTACCCAATGCAGACACAGAGTGGGGTGGAGCTCCCCAATTAAAACAAGCGTGGAAGGAGGAGTGGCATCCACTTCCATGAAACCCTATGAACCTGGAGAGAGGATGAAAGGCACCCAAGCGTCAGGACTCTCCTTCATAGGGTCGCTATGAGTCACCTGCGATTTGATGGCACTTAACATCAATAACAACAACAACCACCACCACCACCACAGTGTCTACTCTGAAGAGCCTGTTCATCATATAATACTTTATAGCTCTTGGTCTGCTTTCTATACCTCACAACCTGAAATGAATAGAAAGACTATTTTGTTTTGTTTTAACATCTCTCAATAAGTTCCATACTTATTCCATGTAACTCACTCTTTGTTCCTAGTACTTACTCTGAGTCTTAGACACACAGGTACTTACCAGATTGATTCTCTGACATGTGTTTTCAGAGGAAGTTCCCTTAGGCCATTGGGGAAGCTAAATAGAAATAAACTAAACAAACAAAAATTACCAACTATAAAGATCCTTAAGTGATAGAGGGAAATATTACCTAAGATGTGAATACACATTTACAAAATGTAAGTATTAAAGAAACTCAATGAAGTATCAAGTTTCAAAAGAAAAAGAACTCATTTTAACTTTCTGACTTTCCCACTCAAATGTCATTTTCTAATTTTTAAAAATTAACTTCTAATTTGAACTATAAATGAATTCTAGATAAAAGACTAGATCAGTTCCAGACAAGAGACTATTTCTAAGAAGTCATTAAACTTATGCTGTTGCATGTGTTGTTTGTTGTTAAGTCTTTTTATATTTATTTTTGCTCTTAGGTGCGTTTGAGTTACAAACAACTCATAGCTGGTCCTCTAGCAGGTCTTCAGAGGCAGGAAATTGGAGTCAATGGTCCATCATTCTATGAAGGAGCCGCTGGTGGACTGAAACCTTATGCCTTTGGGTTGGTGATAAAACTCCTTACCACTATGCAAAACATATAATTTCTAAACAAAAGGGATATAAAGCAAAACTTCAATGAGAATTCTAAGAATAACACTTTTAAAAAGTAAATTCCAATTGTATGTGAGCATCTGTACTGTCTCTCAATTCTTCCACTTGGCTTCCTGGAAGGTGGACTTCAGGGGTTCAGCTTATGCAAAAACATTAATCATGTAGCTGAAAACCTGAGTCCTGAAATGTTGAAAGAGAGAGCTAAAAAGAACCTAAATCCCCAATAACTGTGTATACACCCACCATCCCAAGTCTGCATTACTGCCACACTTTTACAGGCGTGATTTTTGTATGTGTGTGTTGATACCACTGCTGTTAGTTTTGTGTCCTATACCTGGAAGTAAAGCTCACATTTAAACGTATCTTAGAATATCATGTCAATTTAAAGAGTAAGGTGTGCCTGATTCAGGCCATGGCATTTTCAATCACTTGCTAAGCGTCTGAGAGCTGGGCAATGACTAAGACAGAAGAAGAATTGATAATTTTGACTGCAGTGTTGTAGAAGAGTGCTCAATATTCCATGAATTGCCACAAACAAACAAACAAACAAACAAACAAACAAACCCAACAGATATGTCTTGGAGCAAAGTGCACCCAGAGCAATCCTTAGAAGCAAGGACGGCAAAACTTCATTTCACATATTTTGGGCATATTACTAAGAGAGGCTATTCCTTGGAAAGGATATCATGCATGGAAAGGTAGGGGAATCAGTGAAATAAAGGAAGACGCTCAATGTGATGGATTGACACCGTGACTTTATGAATGGGTTCAAGTATGTCAGAGATGATGAGGATGATACAAGATAAGAGAGGGTACAGATATGTTGTTCATGGGGTTTTGCTATGAGTTGGACTTGACTTGCTGGTCCTTAACAAAAACACAATATAATTGTTGTTGATAAGTGCCACTGAGTTGGCAACTTATAGTCAACTCATAGTAACTCTGAACAACAGATCTCAACTATGCCCTATTCCATACTATGTTCAATATCTCAAACATGTTCAAGTTAGCTGTCCCAGTTATTACTTCCTGTCATCTTTTTGAAGGCTTTCCTCTCTTCTTCTATCTTTTCATCTTTAGAAACATGGTGTCCTTTACTAGGGACTGACCCACCCTGGCGATAAGCCCACAATATGTGAGATTAAGTTTCATCATCTTTGCCTCTAAGGAGCACTGTGGCTGCTTTTCTTCCAACACAGATTTATCTGTCCTTTGGGCAGTCTACTTTATATCCAATTTCTTTGCTAACTCTACAATTCAAAGGCATTAACTCTTCTTTAGTCTTCCTTATTGACTGTCCAACGTTTCTGTCCATCTGAAGCAATTGAAAATACCCTGGCTTGGATGAAGCACATGTTAGTCTTTATGCTGATACCTTTGCTCCTTTGGACTCTAAAGAGAATGTGTATATAAATACTATAGCAATATTGGAACCATGTATATCAGATTTAGCAGTGGATCTCCATGCAGTGAAGTCATTCTACAGTATCGTCATTGTTTTGCTTACATTGCTGATACAATCACCATCTGCTGTAGATAAGGACACCTGTTAATTTATAACATTTCACTAAGCCTTGTACAAATATTAATTAAGCACAATAACCATGAAAAACAAACTAAACGCTTGTTATTGTGGAATTAGTCGTAAAGCACTCGGAGTAATTACATGCATGGAGTCCTGGTTATCCAGGACTGCTATAAAAAAAAACCCAACCATAAGCTTGTGGCTTCAATGAACAGAAATTTACGTTCTCATAGTTTGCTGTTGTTGTTGTTATGTGCTGCCACGTCAGAACAACTTAAAGCTGACCCTCCAGGGGGTTTTCAGAGGCTATAAACAGCACAGGAAGAGACTGCCCATCTTTCTCCTGCAGAACAGCTGGTAGATGTAAGCTACGTGCCTTCAGACTTGTTCAGCATCACAACTCCTTAACACTAGGCCACTACAGAGATCCCTTCTCCATTCTCTATTTTAGTAATCTAGAATTTTTAAATCTAGATGTAGGCTCTCAAAGGAGTCTTTCAGCCTGGAAAGAATGCATGAGTACTCACTGTATGTATGACAACGATCTCGAATAAGAGGTGCATTTTAAAGTGGAATGGGGGAAAGGGACAGGAGGGGAAGAAAAGAAAGTGTGCAACAGAGAATGAATGAAAACCCAAACTTCCGCAAGCTTTTGTTAAAATAACAATAGAAAAAGTAAATAAAAGGCTTCTTTCTCTCTTGACTGGAGAAAAAGATTCTTGTTTCTGAGATTTTGCAATCTTCAGGTGGCCTGGAATCTTTCTTCTCCTGTTTTTTTCCTCCTAATTGGCTTGTTTACCAAAAACAGACTGATTCCAAATACACTCTAACCCTACCTCGTTAACACAGTAGAAACAAACAGAACTAAATAGAACAGAACCATAACCACAGGGACAGAAGTCAGGGTAATAGAAACAACACATTCCAAAACAGAACCATAACCACAGGCACAGAAGTCAGGGCTTCTGACAACTATTTTGACGGAACACAATTCAATTCATTCAACTTAGATTTCAAATTTCAAAATTCCTCGGCATGTAATGGTTATAGGGTTGAAGCAAGATAATTATAAGAAAGATTTCTAAAGATGCTCAGAAGTTCAAGATTCTTCAAGAATCTTTGTCTCTTGTTCTGTACAAATGGACTAAAGAGTTGCTCAGAATTAAAAGATAATAACACCAGTGACCCTTCTAATAATGAATGTTCACTGTACATTTTGCTCAATTAACCACTTTGCTTGCATTAAAGCAGATCGACCTCACACCAGGTCTCTCCTAATAAACCACAGCCATAGACTTGATTCTGCCTCACAGAGGATCTCCGTCAGGTTTCAAGACAGAAAATCTTTATGGGAGGAGACTACTACTCACCTTTCTCCCAGGGAGCAGCTGATGAATTTGAACTTCATGATCTTTGGGTCAACAGCCTAACAAGTTACACACTCTACCACAAGAGCTCTTTTCTATTAATAGGTCATTACTATCATTAGTTTTTGAAACAAGGGAAATTGAGGCACAGAGAGTCATTCGATAATTTGATCCAAGTCTCATATCCCATATCTCATATCCAAACTGTGGAAACAGGATTGGAATCTTAGCCCCGGATCTCACGTGCTAGTTCTAGTTGTTCCTTGCCTTGAGTCGGGCTCTAGCTCTTGCAGGACAGAACTAAAAGCTGCCTTATTTTACACTATCCCAGTGATCTACTGCAGAGAGGTTACCTCTTTTGGAATAACAAACAATGGAAAAACAAACAATAACACGAGAAGGGGAATAATAAAGGTGTTCTTTTGATAGGAATGAGATTGTAACACTGTCATCTAAAGCAAACTGGAAAATTATGCTTAGGTTACAGAGAAAACAAAGAAATAAACAAACAAAGACAGCCAAAGTGGTGGGGACAGGGAGAACCACCACCTGCCACCTTCAAGGTGATTCTTCTTCATAGAGACTCCTCTCCATCAGGTTGCTGACGTTGTAAACTTGACTGGGAAACCCCTGCCTCATCATTTTCACAAGGAGTGGCTAGTGGACCAAACACTACACCTTTCTGTTAGCAAGCTGACATGTAACCCACTCTACCACCAACGAACTTTAGACTACAGAAAATGGATTTGAATGTGGAGATGCAGGCTCACCATGGCTTTTTGTTAGTTATCATTAGTAGTCAACTGGACATTGGCTAATAACCACCATCGTACGCCAACCATCTTGGAACCACCATCTAAGTGTTTTCAAGCTCTTTCTCTTCAACAAGAACTTAATCTACTACACTTAGAGGCAACACTCAGTTTAGAGAGATAGTGCTCAATCAGCAGACCAGTACACACCAGTATACTACTAATGGGAGTAGTGTTTCAATTTTTTTTTTTTTTACAACAGCCATTAGAATAGGGAAGCATGGAAATAATGTTTTAATTCTCACCACTAATATCCGTGTGGCACCAGCAGCAATCAACTTATAGCACAGAATATGAGCTTCACTAACACTTCACTGAATCCTCCAGGTAATTTCTTAAGCATGCTTACATACCAGTGAAAAGAGAAACGAATGAACAGAGAGAGAAACCTTTGAAGAAAGGCAGACTTGAGTTTAACTTTCCTTTCCCATAGTTCCCCACCCTCATAAAATGAAATTGCTCTTTATGCAATTTTCTACCTGTAAAAAAACCCTTGAAAGTTAATTATACCTTCTGTGTGTTGCCCCCCACCCTTCACTTCTTCCCCTTGTTTTCAATTTTGGCATAATATTATCTCTTATGTACTTTGTAGTAAAGATTATTGTCTTGGTTACTTAGTGCTGCTAGAACAGAAATATTACCAGTGAGTGGCTTTAAAACAAATATACTTATTTTATTCCAGTTAGGAGGTTAAACATCTGATTTTAGGGAACTGACTCTAGGGGAGGCTTTCTTGCTTTTTCTCTGCAGAGCCTGTTTGCTCTGACCTGGTGCTCTTTGTTCCCATATGTATAACTAACAGTAATTAATAAAGTCAATTTGGTGGCTGTTAGAGTCAGTTTGAATCCACCCGGATGCTCCAGAAGCTGCACTATTGAGTAACACAATACCTGAACTGGAGGAAAACTCACTAACAACCTGTGATATGCACCTGACACATCCTTGTTTGCAGAAAATGAAGATGCCTTTAAAACACTTCCTGGGGAAGTGTAAAACTCCATCCTTCAGTATGGATTACACTTCAACAAAACAAAAATCCTCACAACTGGAACAGAACAGAATGTCATGGTAACTAGAGAAAAGGCTGAAGATGTTAAGAATTTCAATTTACTTGGACCCATAATTAACACCTAGGGAAGCAGGAGTCAAGCATTCAAGTGAATTTGTACAAATACTGCTGCGTGGGGCAAATGTGCTGTAAAGGACCTCTTTAAAGTGCTAACGAGTACAAATGTCACTTTGAGAACTACAGTGTGACTTACACAACCACCAGATTTTTCCAATCACCCAATAAGTATATGAAAGTTGGATAATGAATAAAGATAGCTAACTACTTCCTATGGATTATACACCAGACTCCCTAATGACAAACTGATAACTATGAATCACAACGTTGGCAAAAAATATTGAATTTTTTAGACATCCAAAATGATCAAATAACTCTATCTTGGAAGAAATATGGCCAGAACGCTCCTTAGACGCAAGGAAGGTGAGATTTTGCTTCACATACTTTGGGCATGTTACGAGGAAGGGGGAGTCCTGAGAACAAGGGACTTTGTTTGGTAGAGAGTCAGTGAAAAAGGTCTTCAATGTGACGAGATGGCCCAGGGGCTGCTAAACTGGGCTTATTGTGAAAGGGGCACCATTCCAGGCATTGTTCCCTTCTACTATACCCAAGACGGTTTTAAGCCTGAGCGGACTTGATGGTGCTTTATAACTGTAAACTGCACCTTGGAAGAAAGATCTGCTGTTCTGCTTCCAAAAAGATCATAGCCATTCAAAACCTTCTGTAACACAGTTCTAAATCACCCATGTGGGGTCACCACCGAGTCAGAGTTAACTGGGTAGACCCTGGTAATGAAATGTGCTGCTTGAGGTAAAGTACGTAAACGCCCCCACTCTACAATGAATGTTATTTCTTTCTTTCTGTTATATCCAGGCTCCATAATAACACTCCATCTTGTAGCAAAAATTGAATGATGGTTTTGGTTGATTGCCTTTGAGTGGAGCACGACTCAAGATACAAAGACAAGTTTCAGGACGTAGTTAGTTCATGCCTCCCCATTGCTGTGTTCTCCTCATTTGCATACATGCCCAGCCCTCTCCACTAAGTACTTTCATATCCAATAGTCTATCGGTTGGTTGGTTGGGTTTTTTGGTTGGGGTTTGTTTTTTTTTTTATTTTGTAATGCTTCCCCCCCAAGCCTAATATATTGCAAAATGGTAGTCATTCTTTCCAGTATGAGCAAAGGTGTCTCAAAGTTTTCCTGGCAAAACTAAATCCCACCCTTGGGGGGTTCCACTGGTTAGTGGCAATAATGGTTGTCCAGATAGCTCTTAGAATTACAATGGTTGTTGGACAACTTAAGGAAAATCCATTAGATTGATTAGTCCAATTAACTCAGAAACTGACATATGAAAAAAAAAAACAGGCAGGAAACTCCCTGCTGGGATCCAAGAAATAAATAAAAGACATGCCCTTGGCCTTGTCTTAATGACTACAAGGGGTCCATGGAAATTTCCCCATGGAGGGAAAAAAAAACCACTAAGGCAGTCTGTGAATGAATGAATGGAGTTTAGGACTGGCTCAAGAAAGAAACAAAGGAAAGAATTAAGAACTGCTCAGAAGGCAAATGCCTGAAGAGAGAGCTCAAAGAACAGGCGCTCTTTGGCAAGTCCAAAGGCCAAAGAGCTGAGGCAGAGATTTGCAGAGCATTCAAGAAAGCTGAGAGAGGGGAAAAGGTCTGTGAGTTGAGAAACATGGCCTTCTTTGTTCAAAACTGGTAATGAGATTAAGCTGGTTTCCTGATCGCATGGAGCCCATAAGGAAAATAAGCAGAGAAATTTGCTTTGTTGCAAGATTAGCCTGTGAACATGATCTCATCTTTTATACTGTCTTTGGGGTGCCCATTTCATCACTCACTGCTTTGGATAGAGGTTTGTGGACAAAAACAACCTGTGAAATTCCATGGATAGGAAGCAAAATAAAACAAAAGAAACCAAAAAAAAGGAGAAAGTGAACATAAATGATGCCATCAATGTACCTGCCAGCGTCTGACATCCTGAGGAACAACGTGGTAATAATTGTGTAACAACAGAGCACTAGGGGGACCTCATGCTCTTCTGGGCACCAGGGGACTGAGGACTTCCTATAAGATGCTCAGGTCAATGTCTGAGAAGACATTGATTACAGCCAGAGAAGAGCAATCACAGAGCATCTGGGGAAATTCAGGATCATTTTCAATTCTGAGGAAGGAAGTCATTAGGAGGTTAATCAATTTTCCTTTAAGCTCATTAATAATGGTATCTGGTTGCACATAATCTGTAAATTATGGAAGATAAAAATTTAAGAGTGGCGAGGCTGAAAAGACTGAAAAAGCCCAAGCTTTAGAAAAATCTCTTTTATTAAATCATATTGAATTAGCACACCAAACCATTTCTTCCACTTCCTGCTTGCATCTACAGAAACTCGGATAAAAAGATTACAAATGAGTAACAGTTAGAGAGTGCTTGGAGCAGAGTAAGCCACATAATTGCTTCTTATTTAAGTGTGGCGTGGTGCCCTCAGAAGGGAGGAAAGACACCAATCATAGGGCGATTCCAAGGTGGGAAAGGTTATGTCTCAGGTAAAAACCAAATTCTCCCAATAAAATTAATTAAAGACCTAGCAAAAGGCAACACTTATAACAACCATCAAATATGACTTGCCACCTCAATAAATATATTAAAATCACTGAATACTCTATTACTATTTTTGCAGATGCTGGAACACAGTGAAAATTCAAATGCTAGCATCTTTTCTCATAAAGAAATTATATGAGGCGTGGGTGTGTGTAAGAACCACTTAACTAGCTGGCTAAATTGAATAAATAAATAAAATGTAAAAGTAAATTAAGAGAGCAGGTTTTCCAAAATATTGAACTTTTTAATTGAATAAAAACACAACCTTCAGTATATACATTTTCTTTACTGAAAAGAGAAAACATTCTTTGGAAAGTGGGATTATGGCTCTCCCCCAAAAAAGCAATCAAGTTCCTTCTTCAAGTGAAGTCGGCGATGAAGTTGTTATCTTTTGTGTCTAAGGGTCAATGTGTATAGAGAATTGTTCCTAATGAGATAGGCATGTTTCAATGCTATGAGATTCATGATGCGTCCTGAATATCCCATACAGTTTTCAATGACGAACGCTCTTTATTCTAAAATGTTTTGCATTCAGTCCTCCTCCTTCACCATGACCTGGAAGTCTTAATCATTTCAGAGAATGATCTGCTGATATAAATGGTCATATTTTCTTCTGTATCATGGCTACACAGCCTTTGCATTTTTAAGGGTGACTGTAAAATAGCATCTTTGTTCAGCTGAGAAGATAGATGCCTCAGGGAAGCTGTGGTCTGAAATGCATCTCAGGCTTTCATGGCAAGGTGGCAAAATGCAAGTTCAAGAGCTTCTTGAGGAATCCCACAGACCATTCTGAATTATTGGGGGGAAAAATTATTCCAGCTAATTCCCAGGTCAACAAAGGTCCTTAGAACACTTTTAAGGTTTCTGAGGCTTTAAATTTGAGGTTAAGAATATTTTGTTTTAGGTCTCAGCCTTAACCTACCTGTACATATACACCCAGAGACTACAAAACGCTTCTCTCACGTACCTGAATTGTAGACTATGCATCTTTCTTCCAAGGAGTGGCTGGTGGATTTGAACCTCTTACATTTGGGTTGTCAGTGTAAATTCTTACTCTAGTGAGTAACAGAACTACACATACACTCTTGGAACCAGTAGCCAGGAAATGAAAAGAAATTAAAAGATTAAAAAGTCTGTTGTCAGAGACCTCTCCAAAGTACTGAAGAGCAATGACTGATGTCAAGTCTGGAGACTAAGGTGTGCCTGATACAGGTCATGGTCTTTGCA